>NC_087450.1:41913714-42538714 GCF_036321535.1 Camelus dromedarius
AAGACCATTTTCACCATTGGTCTTAGGCAAGCCCTCAGCTTTATACAGAGAAATTCTAATGATATACTACTTCCTTGCTTGGGGAAAGAAAGGAACACTTAGTCATTAAGTTCTACATTCAATTATGCTATTTAATTCTTTCAACAACCTTCTGAAGTTGGTACCATTATTACACTCCTTTTATCAGTGGGGAACTGAAGTTCAGAGGAGTTAAGTTGCCAAGGTCATTGTGGTAGTTAAAAAATATGTCCACAAATTTTTTGACTTGACTTCCTCTTGAAAAGATGGTACCCGATTCCCCTCTCTTTCAATGGGGCCCAGAATTTGTGACTTGCTTCTAGCAAATACAGTGTGGCAAAGTGATGGTGTGTGACTTTTGAGACTAAGTCACAAAAAAGATAACTTCTGTTGGTACTTCCTCTTGAATCATTTGTCCTGGGGGAAACTGCCACTATGTCATGAGGATACCTAAGCCACCCTTGGTTGAAGTCAGTGTGGAGAAGGCTCACATGCTGAGATGAGGTCTCTTGCCCACAGCTAGTACCAACTCTTCAGCCATATGAGTGAGCCATCTTGGAAGACTTCAGATAATTGAAGTCCTGGTCAACACCTTTAATGCAGTTTCATAAGGGACCCTGTTCCAGAACTGCCCAGCCAAGCCACTCTTGAATTTCTGACACATAGAAACTATGAGTAAAAATATGTTTGTTGGTGTTTTTAACCACTAAGTTTTGGAATTGTTTATTATGCAGCAATAAGTAACTAATATAGTTATATATTTAGGAAGTAGCATATCAACCATTTTAACTTTGCCACAGTTAATTAAATAGAAACAATGAAGTAGAAAGATGATGAATAAAATTTAGAGTAATCCACTACTTATTTTTTGCATGCTTTTTAACTTTCTCATTTATTTATTGAGTATTTTTACCCCAAGAATTATGTCAGCTTCTGGGTTAGCATTCACACAACTGAGCATCTCTTGTATCTACCACTTAGATCTGTGTATGTATGCCAGACTGGTGGTGTCAAAATCATCTGAAGAGCTTTCATAAATCCTCAAGAGAGTTTAATTTAGTAGGTGTAGTGATTTTGATACTGAGCCATATCTACTACTGATCTAGAGAATTTAGGCACTCTCTCCTAAGCCAGACAGAAAGAATCTTTCTGCACATGTACACAAACATAGCTGTTACAGCTAAAATAGATGCTCCAAGTCAGCCACCATTGTTCAGGACATATATACATGTGGACAATGTGTAATTGTTAATTAAACTTTTATTTTGAGATAATTATAGATTCATGTGTAATTATTAGAAATAACGCATAGAGATTCTGTATAATCTTTACCCAGTTTTCTCCAAAGGTAACCTCTCGCAATTCTATACTACAGTATCACAACCAGGATATTGATACTTTGGTAAAGGCAAGAGATAGAACATTTCCATCCACCAGGAGATCCTTAACATTGTCACACTCAAGCTCCTCCTGTTCTCAGCCCCACCTTAATCCCTGGCAATGACTAATCTCTTCTTCATTTCTATACCTTTGTGATTTCAAAAATGTTATATAAATGGCAGCATACAGTATGTAACCTTTTGGAATTAGTTTTTTTCATTCAGCGTAATTATCTGGAGATTCATGCATCTTGTTACATGTATCACTAGTTCATCTCTTTTTCTTGCTGAATAGTATTCTATGGTATGGATATACCTCAGTGTATTTAATCACCCATTGAAGGACATCTGAGTTGTTTCCAGTCTTTGACTATTATGAATAAAGTTGCTATAAACATTCATATCCACGTTTTTGAAAAACGTAAATTTTTATTTCTCTGGGTTAAATGCCCAGGAATGCAATTCCTAGGTAATATGGCAGGTTCATGTTTAGATTTTGAAGAATAACTGCCCTACTGTTTTCCAGAGTGGCTTTTTTTTTTTTTTTTGAAATTGTGAAGCAAACGTTTTTATGAAGCAAAAAACATTAGCTTTTTGAAGTATGTTCTCCAATTATATGTCAGAAATTATAGCTGTTAAGTAAACTGAATAAACACAGTAAAATTATCACATGAGAGTAAAAATTATCTTATTTATGTCTATGGATGGAGAGATGATTGATGGATAGATAGATATGGGATAGATATGCAGATATATTCATCTTCAGTGTTTTTCCTTACAAGCTTTAAAAAATAGTGATTGTTAAGCCAAAGTAATTACTGACAAGTCATCTAAACTAAGCTAAGTAACAGAAACTACAATAAAAAAAATAACAGCTCTAATTTAAAACAAAACAAAATGAGCATAATCCAATGCTATTTCCCTGAGATATCTAAGGAAATGAATGATTTCTCAATATTTTGTAATTTTAAAAAGTATTGGATTTAAATAAAGTGCTTTGGCATGTCATGAAAAGTGAATGCATTCAATTCATTCCCACCTGTACATTCCCAACAGCATTGTATGTGATGCAATTTCTTCATGTATTTTCCACTATTTGGTGTTGTCAGTTTTTATTTTAGTCATTCTTACAGGTGTGCAATAAACCTCATTGTCACTTTAATGTAGATTTCCCAAAGGTTAATGATGTTGAACATCTTTTCATGTGCATATTTGCCATGTGTATATAATAAATCATAGGTAATGTGTCTGTTTATGTCTTTGCCCACTTTCTGATTTAATTTATTGTTTTTTATGTTGAGTTTTGAGAGTTCTTTATTCTGAATTCTAGTTCTTTGAAAATAAGTGGTTTGCAGATATTTTCTCCAATGTATAGCTTGTACTTTAATTCTCTTAATGGAGTCTTATGAAAAGGAAAATTTTAAAAATTTTGGTAAAATGCAGTTTATGAATTTCTTTTCTTTTTTTAAAAAAATTTTTTCTTTTATTGATGGTGCTTTTGGTATCAAGTTTAAGACCTCTTTGCTTAGCCCTAGATCCTGAGAATTATGTCCTGGTTGAAAGGCTATTTTCCTCTATTTAATTGCTTTTCCATTTTTATGTTAAAAACCAGGGGGGCCTACTTGTGTGGGTCTTTTTCCGGGTTTTCTGTTCCATTGATCGATGTGTCTGTCCTCCACTTACACCACACAGTCTCAATCACTGTACTATACAGTAAGTCTTGAAATCTGGTGTGCTAATTCCTCCCACTTTATTCTTTTTAGAGTATTTTAGCTGTCAAAGTTCCTTTACCTTTCCATATAAATTTTATAATTATGTTGTCTATGTTTATAAAAAATCCTAAAAACCTTATTAAATCTAGAATTTAATAGGAGTTTTATTATCAATTTGGGGATAATTGGCATCGTTACTATGTCAAGACTTTTAATCCATGAACATAGTATATCCTTATTTATTTAAATCATCTTTAATTTCTCTCATTAATGCTTTGTAGTTTTCACATACAAATCCTATATGTATTTGGTTAGATTTACACCTAAGTATTTTATGTTTTGAACTATAGGAAATGTTACTTTGTATTTTTAATTTCAGTAACGTTATGTTTATTAATAGCATTTGGACATGTAATTGTATATATTGTATCCTGAAAACTCGCTGAATTCACTTTTTAGGAGTTTTGGTTTTTATTTTTTGTATATTCTTTAGGATTTTCTAGAGACGATCATGTCATTTTCAAACAGGAACAGTTTTATTTCTTCCTTTCTGATCTGTATGCTTTTAATTTTTTTCTCACCTTATTGCAGTGACTACAATTTCCAAAACTCTGTTAAATCAGAGTGGTGAGAACAGACATCTTGTTTCGTTCATGATCTTTGAGTGAAAACATTCAGTCATTGACCATTAAGTATGTTAGCTGTAGGTATGCTTTATCAAGTTCAGAAAGTTTTTTTTTTTATTCCTGCTTTCTCTGGGTTTTTAAAAAATCATTAAAAGGTATTGGATTTCATCAAATTTTTTTACAATGATTGATATGATCAGAATATTTGTCTTTTTATTCTGTTAAAATGTTGAATTGCATTGATTGATTTTAAAGTATTGAACCAATCTTGCATCCCTGGAATAAACCTATACCCGGTCATGCTGTGTGATTCTTTTTACATATTGCTGAATCATGTTTGTTAATAGTTTGTTAAAGATTTTTGTATCTATATTCATGGGCTTTAGTGGCTTGTTTTTTTTTAATCTTTGTACTGCATTTTGCTGGTTTCTGTATCAGAGTAATAATTAGCTTTATAAAATAAAGAGATTTTGAAGAATTAGTGTTAATTTTTCTTTAAACTGGTAGAATTCTCCAGTAAAACTATTTGGACCTGGAGATTTCTTTTTCGAGAAGTTTTAAAATTATGAGTTAAGTCTCCTTAATAGTTATAGGGCTAATCAAATGATTTATTTCATTAGGTTGAGTTGTGATAGCTTGTGTTTTTCAAGGATTTAGTCCATTTCATCTAAACTGTCAAATTTATGTATGTAGAGTTGTTCATAGTATTTCTTTAGTATCTTTTTGATGTTTGTATGTTCTGTAATGTAATCCCGTTTCTTTCCCAATTATATTTTCTCTTTTTCTTAATTATTCTTATTAAAGGTATATTTTATTCATCTTTTCAAAGAATAGTTTTTTGTTTTATTCATTTTCTTACTGTTTTACTATTTTGAATTTTGTTGATTTTTCCTCTTTTTTATTGCCTTCTGCCACCTTTGGGTTTATTATCCTCTTTTTTCCCTTAGAGTCTTAAGGTGGAGGTTTTGAGACCTTTTCTATTTTCTGTTGTATGTGTTTAGTGCTACACATTTTTCCCAGAGCACTGATTTAGCTGTGTCCTGCAAATTTTGATACATTATATTTTTCATTTTCATTGAGTTCAGTATAGTTTTTTATTTCCCTTGAGGCTTCCTCTGTGAACCATAAATTATTTGGAATTGTGTTGCTAAGTTGCCAGGTTTTGGAGATTTTCTTGTCATTTTCCTGTTTTATAGAGATGGTGAGATGTGTGTGACCAGATTCTGGAAACATTTTTGAAGGTAGAGCTGACAGGATTTACTAATAGATTTTGTGTACTGTATGGGAGAGAGAGAAAGAGAGAGAAAGAAAGGCAGAAAAGGGAGAGAGAGAATAGGAGAAGTCAGTGGTGGTTTAATGTCCTCAGTCCAAGCAAGTGGAAGAATGAATTTGCCATTTATTGAGATGGCACAGGTTCAGGGAAGTGCAGGTTTGGGGAAGTGTGGGGAATCAGGGCTTTGGGTTTGGATGTATTAAATTTGAGACACCCTTTAAGCTAGATGTCTAGTAGGAAGTTGGCTATATAAGCCTGAGTTCAAGAACTGCAGGCATCCTATCCTGCCTGGAGGCATAAAATTTGGGAGTTGTCATTCTATAGATGATATTAAAAGATACAGGACTAGATGCGATTACATCTACAGTGGGCATAAATAAAGAAGAAAAGAGTCCTGAGCCCTGGGGCACACCAATATTTAGAGGTCAAGGGGTTGAAGAGAAACCAGCAAAGGAAAATTAGAAGAATCAGTGAAGCAGGAGAACCAAGAGAAAGTGGTGTGCTGGCTGAAAGCTGAGTGAGACAGTGTTTCCAGAAGGATGGAGTGATTAACTTGTCAAGTAAGAATAGAGCTGAAAATTGGCTCTTGGATTTGGAAGCGTGGAGGTTTCTGGTGGTCTCGCTAAGATCAGTTTGTTGGAAGGGGAGGAGGGAGGAAAAAAGGAAGAGAAGACAACGATGGCAAGCATAGACAACTATTTGGAGGAGTTTTAGTGTAAAGGAAAGCAGAAAAATGGGGTAGTGGATAAAGGGGGAGATGAGGTTGAGCAAGGAGTTACTACTGTATGTAACAAGTAAATATATATATGGAAGCCTTGTATTTAGATATAGAATCTGAATTTATTTTGATTGACAATGAAGTCTAAAATTTCATATAGTGAGAAGTCTTCAATAGGCTTGATAATCTTAGCAATAGCATTTATATTTGAAGAAGATTTAGTTAAATATGAGATGGTCTATGCAAGATGTATAATTTTAAAGGTTGTTTCTTTAGTTTAATTTGGATTTGCAATTTCAGTTAGCCCTTTCCAGTAAGAGTCCCCCCAAATGAATATTTACCTAGCAGTGATAGAAAACTTTATCTTTACAGAGTACTTACCAGACTCTGTATCAGAATAAACACGGAAGAATGAGAATGTACATTAGAGGTATAGAAAGGAATGAAAGTAAAGTGGTCCCAAACCCCAGGGTAACTGAATCTTGGGCCATATTGGGACCTGAAGGTGACATTCACATGCAACCCTCCACAGCACTGATGGTCAGCCTCTTGGCCAACTCTACTCCCCTTCCTTTTCATTTTTTTTAAAAAATTGCTTTCTACACTGAAACGTTTATTTTAAATTGCTTCCAACTTTCCAGTAGCAAAGTCAGCAAAGTCCTTCAAATTAGAATCATTTTATTTGTTCTCCAAGACACTTGGTTTTCCAAAGCCTACAGCTAGGTTGTATTTCCCAATTTCCCAGTCACCCTTGCGGTTGGCTGGCACCAAAGGAATGAAGGTGGAAGTAATACATGCTGCTTTCAAGGGCCTCTGTGTGTGTGTTAGGGAAGTCCTTTAACAACCACCCATGCAGTTTACAACTCTACTTTAGCTTTACTTGCTTCTTGCCCAGACCTCAAGGTCAATGAGAGGTGAGAGCTTAGGATATTTCCAGGTTATCTTTTGAGCATGTGGATGGCTGTCTAGATTCCCAGAAATATATGTGAGATTTTCAAAGCCCCTCTGGGCATCTCATTCCTCAGTCTTTCCTTTTGAAATTTTGATTAGTCTAGTATTTGCCCCACCTGTTATCCATTGCCTCTGGTTAATGTGTTGCTAAAGTATTCAAAAACACATTCCCATCTCCGGAAACTTTTACCACTGGGTGGGTTTCAGTGAGGTGGAATAAAGACAAGCCTTTTGAGTGGAGTCTTCCAGGAACCACCCAGACAGGTGACTTCTTTGGGAATGAGATTTTGAAAGAGCTCCAATCCTGTTTTGCTCCCCCCTAATCCCAGAAATGGAGGTTATTACTTTTCAAACCTGTGCAGAGATGGAAAGTGGGAGATGAGACTAGGGTAAGTTAAAATGCCACAAAGCCTGTTGCTCTCCCTGAGAGCCAGCCATTTTCTCACCTAAATGCTCCCCAGGTTGCTGCAAGCCTTTGGTTAATATCCAGATTTCTGACTTTTTTTTTTCTTTTATGGAGTGGTGCTCTTGGAGGTCCTCCTTCTACCACTTCACACTTTTAATAAATTTTTAAATTTAAAAGTACAGTTGACCCTGAACAACGTGCGTGTCGGGGGCACCGGTCCTTCAAGCAGCTGAAAATCCACACATAACTCAGTCAGCCCTCCGGATCATGGTTCCTCAGCAACCTCCATTCCTCCATATCCAAGGTTCTGCATGTGTGAATTCAACCAACCCTGTATAGTGTAGTATTGTAGTATTTTTAAAAATCCACGTATAAGTGGACTTAAGCAGTTCAAACTTGTATTGTTTAAGGGTCAACTGTATTTCTCACTTTTGGGAGGGAGTGTTTCACAAGTTGCTTTTAAAGTTCACATGAAGAAATAAATCCTTGAAAATCCTTAAAAATAGTAATGGTATAAAAATAGCTCCACCTAGTATTAAGATAGCTTTTAAAAATACAATTATTAAAATAGTGTAGTACTGGTAGTAGTTAGATCAATGAAACAGAAACGGAAGTCCAGAAGAGGAACCAATATAAATGATAATTTAGTGTGTAATACCAATGGCAATGCATGTCAGTTAGAAAGAGAGGTTTAGTAACTTTACTAGCATTAGGAAAAAATTTAACTTGGATTATTATCTAACTTCTTACCACAAAGTAAGTTCCAGATACATCAAAGATATAAACATAAAATGAAAAAATCATTAAAATAATGAGAAAATAATCTTTGAGTAGGTATATTATGGAAGCAACCCAAATATCCATCAAAGTAAAATAGATAAACACATGTGGTATATTCATACATGACAATAATATACAATGAAAGTAAATGAACTGTAGCTATCCACAACATGCTTGAGTTTCAGAAACATAATGGTGAGTTTCCTTCTATATGGAATTAAAAATGAGCAAAATAAACTATATTTTTAGGGATGCATACAAATGTGGGAAAGTTGTAAAGAGGCAAAAGGAAATGATTATTACAAAAATCAGGATGGTGGTTACTTCTGGGGTGATGGCAATGTTCCATTTCTTGACTTGGTTAGTGACTTTATAGGTGTTTATTTGATGGTAATTCATTAAACTATTCACATAGGTTTATGAACTTTCCCCTATGATTGTTACATTACTCCAAAAAAGAAGAAAAATTATAAATAGGATGTAGTTCGATGTCTAGTATTTGGCATTGTATCGGGTGTATTTTTGTTTTGAGGTTATTTATATTTTTTAACATCTTCCGAGATTCCTCTAGATTCATAGTTCCTAACGTTTAGAGGAATCTCTCTCTTTTCTCAAAGAGTTCTGCATTCCACTTTCTAGGGAATGTTAGTGTCCATAATTAAATCATATTAGAGAGACATATGGAAAGCCATATGATTGAGTGGCTGCTGTCAAATGCCATTCCAGTGCTGCGTGGGGGTAACCAGGCTTTACTTTTCTTCTACTGTAATCTGGATTTCACTTCTAGATCTATATAAAGCTGATCCAATCCTCTGTTTATAGGATTGAATTTATTTATAAGGATGAAATTTACTTTTCAAGGCTGTGGTAATAGTGGCTACTATGCATTTTAATGAAACAAGACAAATAATAGCATAAATGATTGTTTTAGGACCAGGGAATAATGTTTTTTCACTGCATACATTTAAGGGAAATAGTTTTTAAAAATGGATTTGATGCGATTTCCTGTTGTTTCATCTCATTGTTTGATTTTTTTTTTTGAACAATGGATCCTGACCTTTCTCCTGTATATATCCCAGGACATTTGTTTACTCACTGCTCACTAGAGGGAGGCCTTTTCCAGTTGTATTCCTTTTCAGAGGCTTTGCCTTCTGCGTGGGAAATGGACTCCTCCAAAGCTACTATCTGGTTTACTGTGCTGAATACCCTGCTGAGTGGTACACAGACATACGGTTTAGCCTGGGTAAGTAAATCTGACCACTTCTCACCCACGCCCCAGTAAACATCCCTTCCCACAGGCTAAATCACCATCACCTCTCCCTGTCCTACTGCAGTAACCTCCCAAGGATTCCATCCTGCCCTCCTCTCACCTTTGTCTTTTCTCTGTATACAGCCTCAGAGATCTTTGCAAAACATCATTTCATTCCCCATCTCAAAACCTTCCAACACATTTCTGTTACTCTCAGGATAAAACACAAATTCCTTACCACTGCCTTTGAAACTCAAATGCTCTTGGTCCTGCCCCCTTTCCTGACTTAATTTCCTGTGTTCATTCACCTCATCTCCTGTGCTGTAGCCTCATTGGCCTTTCTGCTGGACCTGCAGCGGTCAAAGCCTGTCCTGCCCAGAGCTTTTGTACAGTCTAAACCTGTTGCCTAGAATTCCTAGCCCTGTATTTTGATGGAGCTTGGTCCTTCACTTTATTTAAGTCTCTGTTAATTCATACCGTCTCAGAAAGATTTTTCCTGACCACTTATCTAAAATAGTAAGTAGAAAACACTGATCATTGAATTTTTTTCATTATCTGCAGGAGGAACTAAAGTTCTTTACTAAAGTAAAGGTTCAAGTGTTTGTACATTATTTTGGCTCAAACTAAAAAGACAGAGATTATCCTTAATTTTCTTTACATCACACACCTCATTCTCTACATAAGCTTAGTACAGCTGCCTCTAGCTCCAAAATAGGTGCCAACGGGGCTCAGTTCTCCCTGACCGTACTAACTGTATCCTGGTGTGAGCCACGATGACCTCTTGCCTGGACTGCCACAGTGACCTTCAGACTAGCCTTCCTACCTCTGGTCCTGGCCTTCAGTAGCCCGTACTCCACACAACAGTCAGAGTGAACATTTGAAAACAAGAACAGCCAGAAGACTAGTTATGCGAATGCTAATACAGGCATACAATGGAGTATTCTGGAGCCACAGAAACAACCAGATAATGAAAAACAAAAGCAAGGAACATCTCTGTGCTCCTGTGGAGACATCTCCAGAACATGTGGTTAAATAAAAATAAAGTGTGCATGGTGTATATAGTATGCTGCTTTTTATGTAAAAATGGGATAGAAGGACAATGGCTGTGTGTATGTATAAAATTGGAAAAGGAAATATTGGATTGATAGAAAAGAAACTGATTTAAAAAAGGTTATCTCTAGGGTTTGGGATAAAAAGAATGGTAGGCAGAACTGTTTTTTAAGTATAGTTTTGTCCTTTGAATCATGGAACTTTACAATGCGCTCTAAAAAGATCTAAATGGAAGAAAGTCCCTTAACATTGAGAACAAACAAAAAATGTACCTAACTTCACAGTAAACTGGTAACATAGCCATACAGGAAAATGATTTTTGTCAGTTTATAGGAATTATAGAGAATAAAAAAATAAGTCAAATGCCACCATGTGGAAGTAAGCCAGTCTTATATAAAAAGGGGAGGACATTCTGAAGGACCACTGTCTGGTCTTTTCAAGAAGTCAGTGTCCTGGAAAAAAAAAAGTAAGGAGTCTAGTTTAGATTAAAATGGCCTTAAAGGATGTAATCACCAGGTGTCAGGTATGGTCCTATATTAGACTTTGGTTTACATGAACCATCTAGAAGAGGAATTCTGGGAAACTGGAATGTGCCTAGATATCACGTAAGATGAAGATCTGGAAGGAAATGCACTAGGTGTTTGATGGTGGGTTCTTGGGTGGTAGGAATTAAGTGTCCAGGTTTTCTTACTTTTGGTAATTAGTGTTTCATCTTACACAAAACATATATACTTCTTTTGTAGTAATAATAAACTGACATCTGATCCTACTTCTTCTCTGCTTAAAACCTGCCGATTGTTTACTATTGCACTTAAAAATCCAAACTCCTCACAATGGCCCATAAAGTTTGATGTGATTTTTTAAAGTTATCATCCTGTTCACATCTCCTTAATTTCCCCCATCTAGTTAAAGCATTAGCTGTGACACCTTTGTTTTTTTAGACATTCTAAACCTATACTAGCCTCAGGACCTTTGCACCTGTTAGTCCTGCTACCAGAACGCTCTCCCTCAGACCTTTGTATTCTCAGTATTCAAATCATAGGAAAGATGCCAAATCTTCAGAAAAGCTTTCCTTATTGACCTCATCTACAGTAGAGGTATTTCCTTCCCACCCCAATCCACTATCTCATTATCCTACTTTGATTTTCTGCTTTGTAGTGATATTATGTGATTTTTAATTTTTTCATTATTTTAATTCATTTCTGTGTTTCTCCACTGAAATGTCAGCTCTGTGAGAACAGACACCTTGGCTGTTTTTCTCACTACTGTACCCTTGGTGTTTAGTACAGTGCTTGGTATACATAGTAAGACCTCAATAAATACTATTTGAATAAATGAATGAAAGAATCAACACGTGAATGAAGTCTCATACCATCCTTGTAAGGCAGGTACTGTTAAAATCTGTATTTTACAGAGGAGAAAACTGAGGCTGAGAGAGGTTAAATGAATTGTCCAAGGACACACAGACATTGAAGCTAAGGTGCTTGCTTTTCCACTGCTATATGTGCTATCTCTCCACCCCTTTCCCTCCCTCCACTGACGTCCCCTCCCAGGTTCCCTTTCTTCCAGGCTAATGATCTTTTGATTAGACAAGATTGAAAATTGTTGTTTCATATAACAGCAAATGTGGTGAGAGTAGATCTGTTTCTAATTCAGTTGTTCTTGCTTTTTGCCTGAAGTATTTTGATCAGCACAAATACACTTGGCTGAGAGATCGGGTTGGGCATCCTTGTGGAACAGTGAGTGTTTCTGGGCCCATTGGGATATAAGACCAAGCATGCCTGATCCTAGCTCTCCTCACCTCGGACCAGGGTCCTTTCTGTACCAGCAAATGGAGAAGGGGAGTGTATGTATGAACCAGCAGCAGTGGAAACCAGTTTGCTAGGTGCCAAGCTCTCCAGTTACTTCCATGAGAATGGATATGTCAATCAGTAATGCTCTCAGCAATAAGTGACAGAAAACCAGCTCTAAGTGACTTAAATAACTACGATTTTACATTTTTTACATAACAAGAATGTCCAAAGGTAGGTGGTGTCTGCATTCCTTCAGTTGTTTGTTGGTGTCATTAAGGTCCCAGGAACTTTCTTTCCATTCCACTGTTCTCAGCATATTTACCTCTAGTCCTCATGATAGCCACTTCATGGTTTTGCAAGACAGTTCCTGTGGCTCAAGACATTGCATCTGGCAACAAAGGAAGAGGGAGGCTTTAGAAGCAGTTTCCATCTGCCCCCTTTATTGGAAAAGCAAAATATTTCCAAGGAAGCCCCCAGAAGACTTCTCTTTACATCCTCTTTGCAGAACTAGGTCACAAGAACTAGCTTCCAGCCCTCCAGCCTCTATAGTGGAAGGTGGCAAAGAAGAAGGGGTTGGAATTGGCTGTTGAGTTTGCTGACCATGGTTTGATTATTTGTGAATGAGCTGAAGGCTTGCTGTCTATTCGTTTATTTTATTTACTTATTTATGTAAGTATTGGGTGATGGTGGTGCCTCCCTCGCCCCTCTCCCACTTGCTGCCATCACTTGCCGCTGTGCATTTTTAGTCTTGGTCTATGACATTCAAACCTGGGGCCAGGGTTAATTGCCTGCTCCCTCCTTTTTCCCCCCACCTCTGTATCATTCTTAGAATTCAAAGTTAAGTGCCTTTCCCTTTATTTTTAGGAAAAAAAACTTAGCTTGGGAGAAAAACGCCAAAATCAGAATAACTTTTTAACTTCTTCCCTCTCTTCTTTGCCAAGGTGTCTTCTTATTTATTTTGGGAATGGGAATCAACATTCATAGTGACTATATCCTGCGCCGGCTCAGGAAGCCTGGAGAAACCACCTATAGGATCCCACAAGGTAATGTCCCCCTGCCCTCCAGGTTCCCACTCTTCCTTGGGAGACTACACCAGGAATTATGCTGTGAGTGACAAGTGGAGAGGGGACAGACAGGGCACAAACAACCCCGTATCCCAATTTCCCCCGACCTCTCCTCCATATCCTATTCTACTCCACCATACATTTGCATTTCTGATCTGAACTTGAAAAATCAAGAGTAGTACAAGTAGTACAAGAACCTCAGGAAGGTTCATGACCACAGTACCCTTAAGGGGAGGGGAGTGTGAGATTTGGGATAGGATGGAGGAAGGCTGCCACTTCGTTGGAGTAGGTGAGATTACTGTGCCGCATTAGGGTTCTCCAGAAACATAGAACCAGTAGGAATAGATGTAGCTTAGCTATCGATGTAGATATTGATGAAGGTATTTATTATAAGGGATTGGCTCACATGGTTATGGAGGCTGAGAAATCCCATGATCAGCCGTCTGCAAGGTGGAGACCCCGGAGAGTAGGTGGTGTAATTTCTAGCTTGAGTCCCAAAGCCTGAGAACTAGGAGAGCTCACTGTGCAAGTTCCAGTCTGAGTGCAGGGGACCGATATCCCAGCTCAGAAACAGAGCAGACTCTCCCTTACCCTGCCTGTTGTTCTGTTCAGGCCTCTGGTGGCCTGGATGCCCATCAACACTGGGGAGGACAATCTGCTTTACTCAGTCTGGATTCAGAAATCATCTCCCCAGAAAAAGCTTCACAGACACACCCAGAAATAATGATTAACCAAATGTCTGGGCACACTAATGGCCCAGTCAAGTTGACACAAAAAATTAACCATCCTACGTACAGAGTGTTGATCCTTCCTGGGTTAGCAAATAAAGGTAAATCATGCACGACCGACAGATCTGTCCTCTTCAGCAAGTCTCGTTAGACTTTCTAGTGCGTCGCCAGGGGTAGTGTTTGTGCATTTCTTGCCATCTGTATGTTCTTAAAGCTTCAGAGGAGCCATATTTATCTAGTCAAAAATTAGCATGGGAAATCTCACAAATGCATTTTCAAAGATAAAGGTGCAGAATATTTGAAATCCTAACTATTCCTAAGTAACCAGGATGTGAAGTTGACAAATATAAGCAGGTGGGAGTGAATTAGTCCAAGTCATCCTTCAGTATTTTTAGGGGGGTTTTAGTGTAGGTCAGTGACTCTTCACCTTTTTTGATGTAAATATAATCCTTTATTTACATTAAAAATAAATGAATTATGACATGGGGTTAACACAGATTAATATCTACTGATTACAAAAACAATGACAAAGCTACTTTGGATTCAATAACACATTTAAATAAATTTGCATGTTGCTAACACCCTAACAGTATCTATAACAAGCAGAAATAACTGTAGGTTGAGATCTATACTGTTTGCTATATTCATAGACTGTTTATAGACCTTTCGCAATAGGCCAGTGGTTCCTTCTGGGATCTGGGGAATTGCAGGTCAAGAACTGCTGAGGCAATGCCACCCTTAAGGAAGATAACTTTAAGGGGCTTTGATTTTTTTAAGTCTTCACTCAGTAACTAGACAAATAGAGAAGAGCAGAGGAACTTCTTAAAAGCTCGATTGCCAAGCTTAGTTTCCAGCTGTTAAGTTAGGTTAGAGAATGGTTTAAAAACAAGATATTCTTTATATAATATGGAAAGAAAAAGAATTGTTCTGGTTAAAACTTTCCCAGTCTAGTGTGGGACAGAAATTCTAAGTGTAGAAATATTCACTGTCATTAGAATGTGTTGGTTTCTAGACATAGTTTTGAGATCAGAAATAGTGGTTGGAGAGAAAAGGAAACCTTTAAAATCAGTACAGACTCCCGAGCCTTGAGGAGGGCAAACGCCTGCAGCTCCCACTCCGCACCTGAAGCTTAAACAGAGGGAACTGCTTTGCGTGAGGGGAGGGCAATGGCCAGAGGGGAGTCTGGTTACTTCCCACATCAGTTCAGGTTTTTATTATTTTCACGGCGTGTGTTGTTTCACTTTTGTGACTGTGAACAGTGATGTGGTCTGACGGGCAGTGTGGGTGTCCAGGGAAGGAGTGAGAAGGTGAGAGGCGGTTGGAAATGTTACTTGATAGAACGGAACAAACCGCAGACCTCCTGCAGCTCATCCTTGTCCTGTTCAGAGCCAGTGGTCCAGCAGTTGTTAGAGAGTGGATGGAGCCCATGCGGCAGTTGGGGCCACTCCTCATGACTCTAGGATGTTCTGAGGGCTACCGGCTGCCGAGGCTTTGTTTTCCCTTCTCCCCGGGAGGATTCCACCAAACTCCCATGGCTGTGAAGGCAGTCTCCAGCCCCACATCAGGCCTGGATGCCCTCCAGGCCTGTATTTTGGAACAAAGCAGAGGGGTTTTAACAGGGCAGTGATCCAGTTCTGGTGATTGACTTGTTCATTCTTCTGCACGCAGGTGGCTTGTTCACGTATGTTTCTGGAGCCAATTTCCTTGGTGAGATCATTGAATGGATTGGCTACGCCCTGGCCAGTTGGTCCCTCCCAGGACTTGCGTTTGCATTCTTCTCACTTTGTTTCCTTGGGCAGCGAGCTTTTCACCACCATAGGTAAACTTTTCAGTCAAGGTGGCAGCCTCCACGTTGCTTTCTTCTCTGAACAGGCTTTTATTAACACACAGAGTCAGATTTAGAAACCTAAGAGATTTATTTTTTACAAGGTAAGGTTGATACAATAGTCCAGACTAGTAAACTCTGACTTCTTAGGTTTTCACTGAATTTTCAATTTAGCTGGGTGGCAGTAGCAGTAACTTTTTTTTCTATGAGCAAAATCAAACCTACATACACAGGGCACTCAAGGTGACTTGGGAAGCCATGTGCCGCCTTGTTGAAGAAGGCTTCCCAGAGAGAAGCACTTTGTGTCCAGGTGAGTTAGTTCACCTGTGCTCTGTGTGCTCCTATCAGGCTTACCTGGCAATGGCTACTGTTTGGCAGTGGGCTGTAGGTAAGAGTCAGGAGGTACAAGACATAGCTTCCATTTCCATGCTTCAGTTCAGTTCACCTCCACCACACCTGTCCAAGTGTGTTCCATGGGTGGGACCATGGGTGGCACTTTCCAGAACTTCAGAGGGAATTCTCAGGTGCAGCCAGGGTTGAGAACCACCGGGAAAAAGCACTAGCCCTGTGTCTAGTGTGGCTGCTGTTTTGATTCTAAGTTTGGTGCTAACAGTTCAGGTCATCACAGAGCCCTGGAAACTCCAGGATTATCTTCCCAGGATCTGTATAATACCAGGGCTTATTTTGGAACTCTTCTCCTTCCCCTACCCAGATCCTCCATAAATTCTAATCAGGGGCATTGCTGGCTTTCTGGGAAGGTAGGATCAACAGTTGGGTACTCGTGTCGTGCAATCTCAGGACTGTGCCATTTACTGGTGAATTCTGGGAATTGCAGGGATTTAGACTCCCCTGCAGGTACAGCCTGAAGCTTTACTAACCCCCACTTCCTTCCCATCCCCTGCACCTGGGATGGGGTGGGGACAGAAGAGCTAACTAAAAGTTAACTAAAAAGGTTACATACTAAGTTGCTATTATGCTCGACTAATGTTCAGCTAATGATTAATTTCATAGTTTTGAAGGTTAAGCTGAGAATGAATTCTTTTCCTTGAGTGCAATTTATGCAGGGAGCTGTCGGAAGTGAATCAAACAGCAGCTCTCCTGGGCTTGGTGGGGAAGGGGACCAGAGGGTCCCCAGCCTGTAAGAGAGTCAGCGTAACAGTTGTCTCCCTTTCAGGTAGGGCCTGTGGCCCACCAGACTCAGAGTGGTGAGGGAGAGGACAGGGCATTGCCAGCATTTGAAGGGGCCCTGGTCAGGGGAGGGACAGCATTTTCACCAGAGGATTCCAGCTGGTGCAACAGCAAAATCCAAACTGAGGTCCTGTCCTGTTATGTCAGGCAGCTTCAGAGGGAAGACAAGAGGGCCTCTTTTTTTTTAATAGGGCTAACTGGGGTTTGTGAGAGGCAGCTCTGCAGACTTCATATCACAGCACGGAAAGCCAGCCACCTCCTGTGATGTATTATTACTATTTGTACCCCAGTTCAAACTAAGGTACTTGTGCAGAGTGTTAGTTCAGAGAAAAGCCTGGTCACTTAAAGAGAAAGCCTTTTTACGAGATGTATTAGTCTCCTGGGGCTGCTGAAACAGATGACCACAAAATGAGTGGCTTAAAAGAACAGAAATTTATTCTCTCATAGTTCTGGAGGCAGAAGTCTGAAATCAGGATGTGGGCAGAGCCATGCTCTCTGAAGGCTCAAGGGAGGAATCCTCCCTTGCCTCTTCCTAGCTTCTGGCAGTGGCAGTAATCCTTGGTGTTCACGGCTTATAGCTGCATCACTCTAATCCCTGCCTCTGTCTTCTCCCCTGTGTGTCTGTCTCTGTGTCGCTTCTTCCCCTTCTCATGAGAATGCCAGTCATAGTGGCTTAAAGGCCCACGTTGCTCCAGTATGACCTCATCTTAACTTAATAAATTATATCTGCAATGACCCTATTTTCAAAATAAGGTCACATTCTCATATACTGAGGGGTTAGGACTTCAGCATATATTTTTAGGGGGATACAATTTAACCCATAAGAAGGTAACATTTTCTTGGCATTCTCAGGCCTCATGAAGGGCTATTTTCCTGGGAACATGACTAGTTGTCTAGGGTTAACCTTGCCCATGCTCTTTTGGGTCTCTTGTTCCTTGTATTTCTCAACTGAATCCATTGGGTACTTCTTTCTGGCTGTGACATTTGTTTTACTGGGCGAAATATACACGACATAAAATTTACCATTTTAAGACAATAAATTTACCATTCATTGGCATCAAGTACATGCACCATGTTGTACAGCCATCACTGCTGTCCTCTGGCTGTTACTTTTTATTTCTCAACACAAGACACTTCAGCACTTAAAACAGATTGGAGACAGGACAGAGGAAGATTACAGATGGCCATCTGGAAAAGTCAGGCTCTGAATAACTGGGGGCTGATTTATGTCAGGGATTTCAGACAGATGAAACCTCAGTCGTTGACCACAGTTTGGTTATATTTATAATTATTCCTTTCTTGTCTTTTAGGTTCTACCTCAAGATGTTTGAGGACTACCCCAAGTCTCGGAAAGCTCTCATTCCATTCATCTTTTAAAGAAACCAAATGGAAAAGGGACCAGGCTGTTCAACAATCCTGTCGAAAACCATCAAGCTGCTGAACATGTAACTTCCCGCTGTGTGTATGTAATAGTAGGTCTCTCATGTTCTGGCAGCCAGCCTAAGGGTCTGCCTTGGTCTCTTTAGTGTTTCCTCCCTCCCTTCCCGGGGATCTCTATCCTAATCTCCTACTGAAGCTTCAGCAAGACCCTTTACCACGTACAGACACCTGCTGCTTAGCTATTCCTCCTAGAAAGTGCGAACTTCCCTGTATGTCTTTTTCTTTGAATGACCCGAGTACACGTGGCTTTGTATCTTTTCTGTGTCAATGTAAAATACCCCTGTTGTCAAGAAGGTTTTGAGTTGAGGATAGTGCCTGTAGAATTTGTTAAACGTATGCATTTGAGCCCTGTACAAATCAGCAGAGATTGAAATTCTGAAGCTGCACAGACCCAGAGCAAATCTTCTCCCAAATGATAACCCAGTCACATCTTCCTTTTCCTTAGTTAATTATGAAAGATGTGAAATGATTTAAGTAGACTTTTAATAGAGGAACCCTCTCTTCACAGTGCTGAAATGCAACGAGGCATTGACCCGATTTCAAAGTTGTGCATTGTCCCAGTACCTCTGTCTTCCTGAAGAGTCCATGGTTTCTTTTAGAGATATCATAGCCTAACCCAGAAAACTCGGGTGGGTTTTTTTTGAAGGTCAGGTTTTAATGAACACAAAGAAGAGTACATGACTCTGGTTGACTACAGAGAGGATTAGTGTTTCACAACACACTGTAAGGTCTCATATTCTTGGAAACTGGTGGAAATATCCAAATAATGAAAGTGTTAGATGAGGAAAATTACCGAGTAAGAGCATATGCCACTTGCCTTGCGGAGACATGTGCAGTGAAAATGAAGCATCACAGAAGCACCCAGCAACTCTTCTCTTCTGGACTTTCTGCATCACAGTCCTCAGGATCTAATCAAGAAGGCATGTCTTGGGGTACCTTGAACATCATTCCTCTAAAGTCCTGGGGACAGAGCCTGAAAACTGTAACTGGAGGGACATCTCTGGGAAGAAAACCTGTCTTTTGGCTCCATCAGTGTTTCACTCATAGTTTGGTTTTCTTTCTTTTTTTTATATATTCAAGATTTCCAAACTTTAAAAATTAGATTTCTACATTTTTTAGCTTCCTTTAAAACATCTTGGCCAGAAGAGCCTGCTAAGAACTGGGATGATCAGCTGGTACATATTAGAATTTGTGACCTCTGTGGAGGGGTCACCATCACGTGGGTGCTGAGGCTGGGCTCTCTAAGGAAGGGGCTGAACATTCGTCTTCAGAACATAATGGTGATATTTGCCTCCTCAGGTCTAGGTTTGTGGCAACTGTTGGTAATATGTAGCAGACCCCTTCGAGAAGTGAGAACCAGTTTTGTCAGATGCGGTGCTAAGAACTGAAATTTACTAGATAAAACACACAAGGCACTCAGAAGATCTGAAGAGTATGTAGATTACTGAAGAATACAAATTGTCATCATATAAATACGTGTTTTACTGTTTATTAAATGCCTCTCGAATCATGTATGTTAAGTAACCTTTTTTAATTAAAAGATCCCGAAACTCATGAAGATTTTCATAAGGTGTTAATCTGTGTTTGTTCACCCTTTTTTCTGTTTTTTTTGCTGGTGTTGCTTCCTTTTTCTCTTCTTTTCATTTTGCCAATTTGACATTCAAGACTCTGAGCTGAAAATAAAAGAGAAATATAACTTATAGAGCTTGTCAACCACAGCTCAGATCTCCAGGCAGGTGCAGTAAAGATGCAGGAGAACATGCTAAGGCTGGATGCCACCCCCAGTGTTCAGGAGCACACAGGAGAGTGGGGAAAACACATTCAGTGAAATAAAGTTTAAGGGGTAGTGTGGGTTCTGCGAAATAAAAGATTTCCCATTCTCTCCATGACATTGAAAACTGCCTTTATGAAATCCTTTATCTTATTTCCATATGAAACATCGGGTTGGTCCTTGAAATGTAGTAAGTGCTCAATAAAGGGTAGCAACTATTTATTCGCCTGGTGTGTGAAATCTCAACGGAACTGCTCTTAGCAATTGCATGTTTTTGCCACTAGAGGGTTCTCTCCAGAATTTTTTTTAGGCCAACCCTGATTTACTAAAGTAACTTACACGTTTGGAAATGTAAGGAACTTTATCGTCCTTTCAAGTTAACATGAACATGGACCTTCTTAATTTAATACAGTGTAGAATAAGCTTCATGTAATCTTAAATATTCTCTCGATGACTGCAGTGTACAGTTTTCAACCCAGTTTCTCTTTTAGGGCTACAATGTGTTTGCAGATGGAGTACAATAAAGGTCTGAAGTCTTGCTTGTTCCCAGACATATTTCTCTCTTCTCCTAAGACTAGAGTGCAACAAAAATATGGTTAATTTAGGTTTCTGTGGAGTGGTTTTTGAAACGAGGTGCTAAAATATGACTGGCTTAGCTAACCAGATACTATGCCTGACTCCTGCCAAAACTTTCATGGAGGAAATGTTTTCCCACTGCCCTTGTAGGAGGTTTTGTAATGCTTTGTTTGTTTTCAGAATTAAAGAGCCAAAGCACATTTAAGTCATCAGCTAGTCCCACTGCTTCATATTATAGATGGAGACACTGAGACCCAGTGTTAACATGCCTTCCAAGGTGTCGCATAGCTGGTCAGAGCAGCCGTCTTACCTTGACTCTAAGGATCAGAAGTCTTCTTCTCTTCTTAAAGCACAGCAAGCTTTTATAAGAGAGACCCAGCAGAGCGTACAAGGTAGGTGTGAATTTAAGGCCTGAACACACTCATTCACTCAACAATCATTTATTGAGTGTTTATATGAAAAATGGTAAGGGGTGGTAGAATATTGTTGAATTAGACATGATTCTTGCCCTTTAATGGGCTGCCACTGGATTTCTGAAGAACTCATGCAGGATGAAAATAGCCAGCGCTTAAGTGCTGTGCCACAATTCAGATACTCACTGATTGTCCTGTGCGTTGGGTGGAACCAGCTTCCCTCCCTGTGGGGTGGCGGCTGGGATGGGGAACTGACTGATGCCCTTATCATGAACCTATTTGATAAAATGAAGATGTAGCAGAGATGATGTTTGTGTTTTCACATCACAACTTCCCCTCATCCCTAACATCTTCATAAAGGGCAACATTGGTTCTGCTGTATTCAGAAGGAGAGAGGAGCTCAAGTAAGAAATTTGCAATCAAATAATGATTTAAATGGTTTAAACTCTTCCAAAAACTAATGAATAAGCCTATGGTTTTGCCTCCCTGTAGTTTTGTAATAGCTGTCTTGACTTTCTATGGTAACTTCATGGCCATTTCACCAAGAAGGAAGGGAGAAAGCTCTTGGATGTGAAGGAAGGGACTTACGGACTCAGGAAGAGTCATTTCCTTCCTTGCTTGGCCTTTCAATTCTTTAATAGGCTGTGGGCTGAGGTCCAGGCATAGCACATAAGCAAGGTGACAATAAACGTAGAGCAAAACCTTCTAAAGGAGGCTGCTGATTGTTTTACAGCATGTATACTATCTCATGATAAAAGAAAGAGGCAGGTTGCCCGATGGTAATGTGGGTGCTTGGATGATTTAACAGCCATTGAGTGGATTTGATTTCTAAATAAGAGACTCACTCTTTCTATCAGTCCACTGGGCTGTGATCTTCAAAGTTTCTGTGCTATTTGTGTTGCATCTCATTTCTTCCCTCTAACCACAGCTTGGAATTCGGATGAGTGAAGTATGTTTTGGGGGAAGGTTAAAGTATGTACTAAGCTGTGTTACTTCCTCTTGTCCTGACCACCTTGGTGCAGAGTTTGGCTTTGCTCAGTGTAGTCAGAGTCTTGGTAAGGATATGCAATATCCTCTCCCACCTGGTAGGCTGGCTGGGAGGAGGAGGGGAACAGAGAGAGGAGGAGGGGAACAGAGAGAGAAGGTGAGGCAGGTGAGGAGTTATATGGGAGGAATGGGGCGAGGGTAGGGAAAGGTTGGCAGCAGAGTGAGGCAAAGGGCCTTGAGAGAGGAGGCCTCTCCCTGACAGAGGGGACTTCTCCGCTTTCCCTGGTGTCCAGGTCTATATAAGCCAGCTCCCTTCCTTATCCTCTGAGAGAGAGACTACGCTCTTCGTGGAGCTCTTTTTTTTTTTTTTTCAATAAGGGAAGAAGCAGCGTTTCTCTAAACAAAAGCCATATGGCTGTGCCTTACAATAAATAATTGTATTTCTGTCCGCTCACCTCATAAAGAGAGGTTTAAGTTCTGCGCAGCAGTGACACTTGTGAGAAAGAGGTGAAGAAATTGTTCTGAGAAGCCTATGACAGCATCCAAGTTGAGTGAGGCCAAAGGGCGAGGAGAGCAGCCAGAGCAACAAGCATCCGGCGGGGTTTCCCTCCTCACTGGCTCTGTTTTCCTCACTCTAGAGGCCCCAAAGAAGAGGGTCCTGTTGGGGTGCATTATTCCCAACACCGAATAGAAAGCAAGTACCATAAAATCAATTAAGTTTTGTTAATTAATTCATTAACGCATTAACTTATTTTGTTAACTCCTATAAGATTTTTACAATATACGATATAGAGTATACATTTGACTGTAAACTGTGTTAAGTTTAGAGGTGTGTTGTATAAACTTCAGGACAACAATGTAAAAAGAGAGATATATAAATAATAAACTAGTAGTGGGAAAAAAAAGCAATCACAAAAAAAACTACTCAATCCCAAAATAATGCAGGGAAAGCAGAAGAAATGAAAAAGCAAAGCAAAACAAACAACAAAACCAGAAGGAGAAAATAGAAAATTGTGAGATGGTATCTGCAAGGAGTCTGGGAAAGCTTCACAGAGGCAGTCACATGAACTAGACCCTCATTATGTCCGTTATGAAACTAGAGATGAATTTTAAATATGGACAAAACTCCCAACACATTTTATTGAAAATCTGGGATAGAAAAATGTAAAAGATGAAAACCAGCCCTGTAGCCTTCTGTACAGTAGTCATTTGGCCTCGGGGGGTTCCATCTAGTCCTAGTCCTTATCTGGTCTTCTCAGCGCAGCTAATAGCAGAGTTATTAGCAGAGCCTTGTGTAGCTGAAACACATCGTCACACATTGTCAACAGTTCTAACGCATCTCTCCTCCATTCTGAAAGCTATAAAAATACATTAGGTAAAAGCAGATTTGTTCTTCCCTGCACCACTTTAATAGATTCATTATTTTCCTTTAGCCTATAAGAACTGTAGGAAAAAACCAGGTGCCTGGTAATCGCTGAAGACATGTCATATCAAATTTTTTATTCTTTAAGCAAATCTGTATTGAGATAACTGGATATCCACATGCAGGAGAATGGATTTGAGTCCCTGTCTTGCACAATAAACACAAATTAACTCAAAGTGAATCATAAAGCTAAATGTAAGAGCTAAAACTACAAATCCCACAGAAGAAAATATAGGAATAAATCTTTATGATGTTGGATTAGGCAATGATTTCTTAGATATGACACAAAAGCATAAGCAATAAAAGTGAAAACTGGCAAGTTGGACTTTATCAAAATTAAAAACTTTTGTTCCTCAAGGGACACTACCAAAAAAGTAAGAAGGCAACCCGTGGACTGGGTATCACACATCTGATAAGGGACTTATATCCAGAATACATAAAGACATCTTACAACTCAATAATAAAAAGATAAATAACCCAATTAAAATGGACAAAGGAATAGTTATTTCTTTAAAAAAGATACACAAATGTCCAATAAGGACATAAAAAGATGCTCAATATTATTAATCATTTGGGAAATGCAAATCAAAAACCACGATTAGATTTGACATAACATTGTAAAATGACTATAACTCAATAAAAAAATGTTCAGAAAAAAAACCAAACCACGATTAGATGCCATTTCACACCCAGCAGAGTGGCTGTAATCAAAATGACGGGCAGTAATGAAGATTGATGAGGATGTGAAGAAATCAAAACACATATACATTGCTGGTGGAATGTGAAATGGTGCAGCATCTTGGGAAAAGAGTGGCAGTTTCTGAAATGTTCCTGAAAATGTTAAACATAGGTTACTGCATAACCCAGCAATTCTACTCCTAGGTATTTTCCTTCTTTTAGTTGGGTTAAAGCACCAAGTGACCTGAAATTGACACTTAGTTAAATATCTCTTGGCAGGAATTAGTTTGTCTGGCTGACCCCTTGTCACAGGGTCTGCCTGCGGCAGGGCAAAGAAATGGACACAGAGGAAGAGCCCTCAGAGGGGAGAGACTTGAGTGGTGCTTGGAGTGCCCTCTGGTGGGGACTGTCTAGATGTGCAGCAGGGCCCGTGGGCAATTGGGGGTTGGGATGAGAATTATGGGCACCCCATGGACTGGGGAGAGAGGCCAGAAATGAAATAAAGGGTAAACTTCAAAGGAGAGAGAGATGATTAACTATAAGGAAGACAAAGAACTGGCTGTGAGTTCCCCATCACTGGAGTGTTCCAAGAAGAGTCTGGTAGATGACTTGAGGAAGGTCAGGTTAAATGGAAGCCATGGTTTAGATGAGCATTCTCTAAGCCCACTTCTCAGTTCATGACTCTTAAGTGCTAGGCATTGAAGACAAAATTCCTGGTTGACAGGTTTTCTTGGGCAAGACTGGCCTGCAGTTCCAGTTGGTTCATCGAAATCAATCTAGCCCTGCCTAGGATCTCTCAAAGCATCAATAATTTAGTTGCACTGGGCTCCGAGTCTGAGCCAGTAACACCTGGATATAAGGGATGGAAAAATGCAAGACTCAAAAAGTTTAGCTCAATTCCAGGGATAACTATCTCCTGAAACACCAAATTCTGGGCAACAGCTATGAAACGTCTGACTACAGAATTGAGGTTAGTGCACCAAAGCACTTGCACAACTTGTATTGAAGGGAGTTAGTGAAAGAAGAAAGATGGAGAAACTGATAGAGGAGAAGAAGCTCTAGAAAGATGATACATCAGTGACTTGATTATGAAGATCACTTTATTAGACAAAAAATGTTTTCATGCATTTTTAGGAGAAAGAAGAACATTACAAGAAAGCAAAATGATATTAGAGATGTCTTTTCTTTGTCCACTTGATAAATAATTTATTTACAACTATATCCATTTCAAGTGTGTATATGAATTTGACAGTTACATACACCCATGAAGGTACCACTCCAATCATGATATAGAATATTTCCTCATCCTCAAAAAGTTCCTTACGCCTTTTGCAGTCCATTCTTCCCTCCACCCCCAGTCACAGACAACCACTGATCTGCTTTTTCTCACTGTAGGTTAGTTTGCATGTTACCTAAATGGAATCATACACTGTGTACTGGATTATGTGTGGATTCTTCACTCAGCATAACGTAACAGTCCAGAGCATTATCCATGTGTTTGTGTGGACTAGTAGTTCATTCCCATTTAATGCCCAAATAATACTGCATTAAATTTACCAAAGAATATCACATTTATTTATTCTTTCACATGTTGATGGATATTTGGGTCATGGCTAGTTTTTGACAGTTATAAATTAAAATGATATAAACATTTGTATACAGATTTTTGTACGAACATAAAGTTAATATCTAGTTGCTCCAGCACCATTTGTTGAAAAGTCTCTTTTCCATTGATTTGTTTTGCACTTTTGCCAAAAACCTGTTGACTATATTTGTGGGATCTATTTCTACACTCTCTATTCTGTTTCACTGATTTGTGTATGTCTTTTTATCAATACTGCACTGTCTTGATAACTGTAGATTTATAAGTTTTGATATCGAATAGTGGGATACTCCAATTTTTTCTTTTTCGCAATTGTTCTGGCTATTGTAATTCCTTTGTCTTCCCATATAAATTTTAGAATC
Source organism: Camelus dromedarius (assembly GCF_036321535.1). NCBI lineage: Eukaryota > Metazoa > Chordata > Mammalia > Artiodactyla > Camelidae > Camelus > Camelus dromedarius. The sequence goes on from NC_087450.1 coordinate 41,939,728, forward strand.
AGCTTATTATTATCTATAAAAAACCTTTTTTTTGATATTTTTATTTGTATTGCATTGTAACTACAGCTAAATCTGGAGAGAACTGACATATTAATAAGACTGAGTCTTCCAATCCATGCATATTTATGTAGGTCTTACTTGATTTCTTTTGTCAGTGTTTTGTATCAGTGTTTTTCTGTATACAGATCCTGTACATATTTTGTAGGGTTTACATCAAAGTAGTCCATTTTTGGATGTTAATGTAATGACATTGTTTTATAAATTTTGAACTCTAATTTACTTTTTCGAATTTTAAAAAGTAGAACCTTAGATTTCTTATTTCCTAAGTACTTAATGCTATAAATTTCCTTGGAAGCATTGCATTAGCTTCATCCCACAAATTTTGGTATGTTGTATATTCATTATCATTCAGTTCAAATATTTTATTTCCTTTATGTTTTATTCTTTGACCTTTGGACTACTTAGAAGTGCTTTATTTAGTTATCAAATATTTCAAAGTTTTTCAGATATTTTTAAGTTACTGGTTTCTAATTTGCTTCCAATGGGATAAGATAACATACTTTGTATGGATTGAATCCTTCTATATTTTTAAAACTGCTTTGTGACATAACATATGGTCTACATTTGTAAACGATCCATGTGCACTTGAAAACAATGTGTATTCTGCCATTGTTGACTATTGTGTTTTTTAAGTACAATTTAAGTGAAGACAATCAATAGCAGATTCTATTTTTAACTTTTTTTGGTTTCGTTATTCCATAAATTACTGATAGAAGGTTGTTAAATTCTTCTGTTATGATTATGAGATTGTTTATTTCTAAGTCTATCAATTTCTGTTGCACTTATTTTGAGACACTTAGGGATGTGGTGTCCATATTTTTTTTTATTGCTATATCTTCTCAATTGAGATAAAAGATTAATAGATAACAATAACATTATGAAATGCTTCTCTTTCTCATTGACAATGCTTTTTATCAGAGAGTCTGTTTTATCTAATATTGATATATCATTCCAGCTTCTTATCTTGACTGTTTATGTGGTATATCTTTTCCATGTATTTGCTTTCAATCTTTGTGTCTTTATATTTAAAATACATCTCTTGTAGGCAACATAGGTTTAGTTTTGCCTTTAAAGAATCAAGTCTGATACTTTTTGTTACGTTTAGTCCACTAGCATTTAATGAAGTTATTAATATGATTGGATTTGAGTCTACCAATTTATTATTTTTTTGGTTTGTTCCTTCTGTTCAGTGTTCCTCTATTATCCATTTTCTGCCTTCTTTTACATTATTTATATGTATTTTAGAATTCCATTTTAATGTTATGTATTGAATTTTTAGCTATACTTCTTTGTGTCATATTTTTAGTTAATGTTTTAAGAATTACATATCCATCCATAGCTTTTCATGGTCTTAGAATTAATCTTAGACTTAGTAACTTTGAATTAATTTTATATCATTTCATATATAAATATATATACATTCCTTGCAATTGTGTAGATCCATTCATTTATGCCCCACCATGCTTATTTTGTAGTTGTCATATGTGTTACATTTACCTACATAGTAAACTCTATAAGGCAATGTTAAAATTTTGTCTTTAAACAACAATCTGTGTATAATAAAGAAATTAAGAGAAAAAATAGTCTTGTACATATATCTCTATACTTACTCTTAACTTGAATTTTCTTGTGGTATCATTTTCTTTCAGCCTAAAGAACTCACTAACATTTCTAGCAGTGCAAGTTTGGTAGCAATGAATCCCCCTAGTTTCCCATTATTTGAAAATATCTTCATTTCACCTTCATTCTTAAAAAATATTTTTTGTGAGATACAAAATTCTTAGTGAACAGTTTTTACCACTGTGTGCTGGACTTTGTGGTTTCTGATGAGAAATCATGATCATTCAAATAATTGTTGAATGTTATGTGTCATTTTCAGAAATCATATTTCAGGGTTTTCTTTTTATCTTCGGTTTTTCAACTGTTTGAACGTGATGTGAGTAGGTATGGTTCTCTTCAAATTTATCCTGTTTGGGTTTCATGAAGGTACAGAATTTGTAAATTTAAGTCATTTGCCTAATTTTGGAAGGTTTTGGCCATTATTTCTTAAAATATTTTTTCTGCTCCTTTTCCTTTCTCCTCTTTGTCTTTAACTGCATTTACTCATATGTCAGACCTTTTGGAAGCTGTTTCCTGTATCCATGATGCTGTGTTGATTTTTTCCCTGTTGTTTAGATTATATACTTTCTATTGATCCACCTTCAAGTTACTGCCTTCAGAAGAAAGCCACAAAAAAAGAGGAAGTTATTGTTTCCCATTGTGTTCCTTGCAGCAGATTTCAACTCTCCTCCAAAAATTGCCTGCTTTTTTTCCATCTCTAGAGTCTCAGGTAATTGTTTTTGTATTTTGTCCAGATTTTACTACCTCTTATATACAGCAAGATCAGGTTATTGGGTGTTCATTTCCCAATACAGTAATCAAAATAGCAGAAACCAAAGATAATATTTTACCTTGAAGTCAGCATAGGTTTAACCCAGTCCCTTACAATTTATACAGTCATATTCATAGACAGTTCTTGATGAATTAGTAATAATAGTGACTTAAAGTCTGTAAAATAAAGAAAGGTTTTAAATTATCCATTGTACCACACTTATTAATGAAGAAAAGAACTCATACATTTACTACATTTTTCACTGATTTACTCCTAGTTAACATGAAAGATCTTGCTGACTCTCAATGCCTTGGTTTCATTATCAGTTTTTTAAAAAGTTATATTGGCCTGTCCTGAAAAATATTCTACAGTGATAAGAGATGTTGTTTGCAAAAAGATTGTGTGAGTAAATACATTTGGAATCTGTAGGATTAAACAAAGTTGAATAGGATTCTTTTCTGTAGGATTTTTCAAAGCCTTTAATATGCTAATACATGTTCTGAGTTTCCAAAAAGAGGATAAGGTATTACTTATTTTTGCTTTTGTCTCAGGTTTTAAAATGGCTTGGCATGCCACTGTTATGGATTCTGCCTTTGTTTAAAACCTCAACATTTTATTCATCATGGACTTTTTAAAAAACATTGATTTGTCTTTAAAATGCTGCATTAGAATATTATTTATCTTGATTCCTAAGTTTTTTGTGTCTCCTTAAATTTTGCACTTGGAGTCAAGTATCTCATTCCCCTCACTTGCATCACTCAATCCTGTGGCTGATAGCAGCTGAATTGATAGATTTTCTAATAAGGCTCTGTATTTCATGAAGTCAAATTTATCCGCTTACAAGATCTTCTATGGCTTGGCTCGTATCTTACGAACCCCTTGTGTATTTTTTCTATACTCAACTTCCTTCTTGTCATGTTAACATTCTGCACTCAATTACCTCTTCAAACTTTTGTTCCTCTTCCACGCAAACCAAGAATATCTCCCCCACTCCATTTATTTTCCTCAGCTAGTTCAACTTTTTCTTCAGAATCCTGCTCAGGTCTCACTCCCTTCTTTCAAGTTCCCCTGACCTCTAGAGGGAGGTCAGACTTACTCGCTTTGCTGATGTGTAGTTCATGAATTTCTCAGTGATCCTGTACAACTTGCATGTAGAGGATTCTTAGTTGCAGGCTTTTTCCTTTCAGCACTTTGAGTGTGTCATGCCACTCCCTTTTGGTTTGTAAAGTTTCTGCTGAAAAATCTGCTGATAGCTTTACGAAGTTGCCCTTGTATGTAATAAGTTGTTTTTCTCTTGCTGCTTTTAGGATTCTCTCTCTCTCATTTTAATTATAACGTGTCTTGGGGTGTGTCTCTTGGGTTCATCTTATTTAGAACTCTGTGTGCTTCCTGGACCCGGATGTCTGTTTCCTTCCCCAGAGTGGGGAAGTTTTCAGCCACTATTTCTTTAAGTATTTTCTCTGGTCCTTCCTCTCTCTCAACTCCTGGGACCCCTATAAAGTGAACGTTATTTATTCTGCTTGATGTTGTCCTGAAGGCCCATTAAAGTATCTTCAATTTCTAAAATTCTTTTTTCATTCTGCTGCTCTTTCTGGGTGAATTCTGTTACTTTGTCCTCCAGCTTGCTGATTCTTTCTTCTACCTCGTCTGCTCTGCTGTTGAACTCCTCTCCTGCATTTTTCAGTTCAGTTATAACTTCTGTTTGGTACTTTCTCATATTTTCTGTATCTTGTTTGAAGTTCTCACTGTGTTCACCCATTCTTCTCCTGAGTTTGGTGAGTATCTTCAAGACCATTAAATGAACCCTTTATCATGCAGATTGCTTACCTCCGTTTCATTTAGTCCTTTTTCTTAGGTTTTTTATCTTGTTCTTTTGATTGGACCATATTCCTTTGTCTCCTCCTTTTGCTTAACTCTCTGTTTGTTTCTATGTATTAGGTAAATCAACTATTTTTTCCCTGTCTTGAAGGAGTGACTTTATTTAGATGTCCTGTGAGGCTTAGCAGTACAATCCTGCCTGACCACCAAAGCCAGCTGCTAAGGGGTGTCCTCTGTGTGGGCTGTGTGTGCCCTTCTGTTGTGGTGAGTCCATGGCTGCTGTGGGACGTTGGTGGGCAAGGCTATTGCTCAGTTGACTGTGAGGTCTGGCCGCAAGCAGGTGTGGGCAGGGCTCTTGATAAGGCATGCCCACTGGTGCTAGCAGGTTAGATAGAGTATTCCAAATGGTGCCTGCCAGTGCTGGTGTTATCAGGGTAGCCTGAGATCACATAAATGGCTCTCACTAGTGACCCAGTCCCTGGGAATGTCCTAAGTGGTTCCTGCCTCTTTGGCAGATGCTTCAAGATTAGTAAGTAGGCCCTATTTACTTATGGTTCATGCATTTTTCAATCTAGTGTCTTTGCAATGGTTTTTGGGTTGAGGGAGTCTTTGTGCAAACCCTTTAAGAGGTTTTTTTCCCTGCAACTCTAGTTTTCCTGGGTGTACTCCCCATTGATTTTCAAAGCCAGGTGTTTTGGGGGCTTATCTCTCCTGTGTCTGATCTAGGGGCTGAAGTGCCTGATAATGTAGTCTGTTGCTTCTCAGGGAAAATATTAATACCTTTGTGATCCCTTCTGGTTGTGGATTGCTGTGGCTGGGATGTGGGGTTTTCCTTGGCAAGACCTTATTTCCCCCTCTCCTATCCATACAGATGCTGTGCTTTCACCCTTGGTTGTGGAGGCTCTGTTCATCCAGTATTCAGGCTGTTTTTCTGAGGGAATTATTCCACATGTAGTTGTAAATTTGTTGTGTTTGTGGGGTTTGAAGGAGTTCCTTCCAAGGATTTGCAAGTTCATGAACACTTTCCTGCAGACAGCCCTCAGCTCCCCAGGGGTAGATCTAATGCCTATGGTAGCCCAGGTCCCAATCTACTTCCCACCAGCATAAGTAGCAGGACTTTTCCTGCTTGGAAATGTAGACATCTGACCAAGGATATACCTGATGGAATAGTGTGTAGGGTGGTGTGTGTTCTCTTAAGACATTGTCTCTATTCTGTAAACTATTGGTTGTTTCATATCCTCCTTCAAAGAGAACCTTTAAGCAATGTTGGGTCTCCCGCCCCTCAAGCTTATCTCTGTACCCAGTAATTTGCCTGCCTCATCTGTTGCAACCAGGAGGGAATGAATGTTTAAAGGATTCTTCATGGCTTACTGCAGGTTTTCTCTAGGAAACAAACATTTGAAGCTTAGATGGAGAGCGAAGTGCTCTGGAACTGAGAGATCTGATGGATGGAAATGTGATGTAATCCTTCTTAGTTTCTTTCTGTTAAGTTAGTCTTCATTATCAGAAACAGAGCCCACAATTTGTGTAAAAAGATCATAATCAATATGACAAATAATTGATTCTCTGAGTCTTTCCGTTGACTCTGTCTATTTTATGAATGCATATTAAATGTAACTGTGTCTATTTTATTAATGAGCACCTTACACTGCTGCAGCCTGGAATACAGGAGAACAATCTAATGCTGGTTTGCTAATTGATCCTCCTCTAGAAGGGCTGGTTCAGGGCCTTTCCAGTGGGAAGAGGCTGCCTATGCTGGTGTCTCTCAGGATGTGCAAGAGAGAAAGGGCTTTGAGAAAGAAGACTGGATTGCAGTCAGATGCTTGTCATGCTGTTTTTGTCTTCATGGTTCCTGTATTGTTGTAAAAGTGAACACAAGTCTGGGCAATGAGAATTAATTCTTACATCAGTTGTTTGTTCAACTGAGCTGACCTTTTGCCAGCTCCCAGGAACCCCCAAGATTAGCTACCGTGGCCAGCACAGGCTCTCCAGGGAGCTATACAGAGGAAAAACCTCAGGCAAAAACAATGTGTTATTGCAGGTTTTCCCTCAGATGTGTGGTGAGCTGGCTGACCACTCAGCTTCAGAATGGATTAATGCTGACATCAAAAGCAGGTAAGGGGGTCTTTTGATCACTTTGTCCTGGGCCACTCCCTGTTCTCATCCTCCCAGGTGAGGGAAGGCTAAGAGAAGTAAAGGCAAGGAAAAGCTCATCAAAGACTAAAGGAGGAAGGGGTTTCCTTGCTAACGTCCTGTTCAGAGGTCACCTAGGTCAATCTATTTGCCTTCATACTTGGGGTTCAAACTTCCCAGGAGGTCAGGAGACAGAATAAGGGGCTTCCAAACAAGAGGAAACACCAGAGTGATCTTATAAGCCAGGAGTAGGTACAGATAATAAAACAGAGACCCAAAGTGATTAAAAAGGTACATTGCTTGTGATAGCCACGGTCCATAAACTAGCAATGTATATATTATATATCACAATAAGAGGGATTAATTCCACAGATATAAGGATGGCTCAACATCCAAAAGGATATTAGTGTTATTCTTCACATAACAGATAAAAGGAAATGCTATATGATGATTCAAATAGGTGCATAAAAAGCATTTGAGAATCAACACTTGTTGTTAGTGATTAAAAAGAAACTCTTAACAAACTAAGAAAAAAAGAAACTCCTCTCGATTTTACAAACAATGCCCTTCAAATGCTACAGAGAGGATCACATTTAAGAGCTAAACCTCAGGAAGAAGAGAAGCGTGCTTACCTTTACAATGCAAAATAGCATTAGAGGTCATAGCCATTAACAGGAGACAGGGAAAAAAATAAGGTATGGGAATTGAAATGGAAAACACAAAACCATCTTTATTTAAAGGTATATTTTTGTTTTCATAGAATTCCAATGAATTTGAATACAATGAGTAGAAATAAAAAGAGAATTAAGGAAATGTTTTGGTTAAAAGAACTATTAACAGAAATTAATAGTTTTCCTTTATACTAGAAATAATCAATATTTAATAGAATAAAATGCCATTCATAGTAGTAACAAAACCTGAAAGGTATTTAGGGATAAATCTCATTAAAAATGAAAGATGTACTAGCCCCTTTATAGAGAACATTAGAAAACATACTGAAGGACAAATTATACCTGAATCAACAGAGAGCTATACTGTGTTCCTAGATGAGACGAGTGAAAAATAGGAACTTATCAAGTGTCCGTGTACCACTTCATAAATTTGGTGTATTTCTGGTAAAAATCCCAACAGGGTATTTCATGGAACTTTATGGGATGATTCTAAAATTTATAGGAAACAAGTAAGAAAAAGCCAATGTGAGCAAAGACAGTTTTAAGGGAGAACAAATTTAGTAGCCTTTCCTAAGCAGAAATAAAACTTATTTTGAAGATACAGATATTAAGGAAAGTATGCAATTGAGTTGGGGAGAAACAATTAGGCTACTGGAATAGAATGTGGACCCTGAAACAAATAAATTCATAATGATGATGATGATATTTTATATATATATAATCAGAAATGGCAGATCTTATAAATGGGGAAAAGATCACTAACAGTCATTTCTGGGACAGTTGACTAATTGTCCACTTGGGAAAAAAATTGGATTTTGAACTCATTTCATACAAAAAAAAAATTACAGTTAGATTAAAGGTCTAAATGTGTGAAAGTTAGTTTTTAGGAGAAATTATAGAAAAATATATTTATGACTGTGATACAGGAAAGAATTTCTTTAAAAATGACTAAAAAAAGTGCAAAAAAGAAAACAATTGATAACAACTTTAAAAAAACTTCTGCAGAAAAAAATGTACAATAGAGGTGGTTAAAAAGACAAGCCATTGCCTTAAAGAATGTATTTGCAATAAACACATCCAATCAGGAACAGTAATCGAGACTATGTGCACAACCTTCACAAACCAGTAATCCCCCAATGGCAAAGATTTTGAAGAGGCAATTCATGGAATAGGAAACCTGAACAGACAATTACTGTATGATGAGAGGCTCAGCTTCATGACTGGTTGGGGAAAAACAAAAAATGAGATATTTTGCACCCATCAAACTTACAAAATTAAAATATCTGTCAATACTGAATTGTTGGCAAGGATGCACAGAAATGGAAACTTTCATACAGTCACTTTGCTTATGTTACAATTCAACAATTCTACCTTTAGGCACATAGCCTGTAGCTGCATTCTGTTACAGTAGCCTCTAGCCACATGTAGCTATTTGAGCACTTGAAAAACTGAGATGTAATTTAAACGTAAACATCAGATTGTAAAGACTTAGTATAAGAAAAAGAATATACAGTATCTGATTCACAATTTTATACTGATTACTTACTGGAATGATAATACTTTGGATATGTTGGTTAAATACAGCATAGTATTAGGATTAAAATTTAACCTGTTACTTTTAATTTGTTAAAATGTGGCTACTGGAAAATTTTAAATTACATATATGGCTAGCATTTTATTTCTACTAGACAGTGCTTGTCTAGAGAAACTCTCACACATCTACTCAAGAAGACATGTACAAGAATGCTTGTGGTCGCATTTTTCTGCAATCACAAATTTAGAAACAACCTCTATGTTGATCAACAGGACTATTAATAACTTGTGTCCATGCAGTGAAGTTCTATATAGAGTTAAAATAAATAAATTAGAGCCACCTATGTAAGCAAGGAGAAAGCTCAGAAACAGGTTATGGAATATTATGCAGAGTATTTTAGGCAAAAAAATACAGGTAGTAGAATATTACATTGAGTGTGATATCATTCATTTAATGTTTTAAAAACTCCACAGAAAAATAACAAATGTTGTTTATGAATATACATATGCAGTAGAAGTATAAAAACACAGGAATGATACAAACCAATTTTGGAATAATTATTGCCTCTGGGAATGGAAGGAGGAAAATGAGTTTAGGAAGAGTTATATCAGAGTCTTTAACTGTACTATTAACATTTTATTTTTTTTAAAAAAAGATTAGAAGCAAAAATGGCAAATTGCTAGAATTTGTTAAAGCCATAAAGTACATAGATATATCATGTGCGATTTTTTTCTCTATAGTCTTCTCTATGTTAAAAAATTGTTCGCATAAATAGTGAGACTCTACTGTGTGAGACGGATTTTTAAAAGACTAAATTTCAAAGACTTGGCGAAGATACTGCAATCAAAGAAATGTGCAGGGAAGGGGGTTGTGTTTACACCATGAGCTGGAAATAGAGTAGCCTGAGGTAGTGGTGCATGCTTAAAGCTTCGGAGAAAGACCACCCAGGTTCAGATCGTAGCTGGGCTGCTTTTAAGCTGTGTACCCTTGAGCCATGGCATTAAGTGCTCATGTCTGTGAAATAAGGGTCACAGTATTTGCCCTTCAGGGTCGTTATGAGCTTCACAGTGACGTACACACCAAGTGTCTGGCACAGCTGACATTCTATAAACTGTAGGCTCATGCACTTTAGTGCAGATTCTCATTCCCTTCCTTTCTGTCTCAGACTTCCCATATACCTCCTGCTTTCTTCCTCACTTCAAAGCCAGAAGAGGAACTCAGCTCAAATAAGAATCACACCACAAACACATGTGACTGTGTCCCTGAGAAAAGAGAAAGACTGCTAACATAATGAATATACCTATTTTGGCAGGATGGAATTTAAGCAAAGCTTTATTGTGTAATGGAAATAACACTTGTCTAGCTGATCTCTCAGAGCAGCTATGAAAACAACTTCTATGATGAGTGGGAAAGCCTTCTCTGGACACTGACAGATCCTTGCCTCGTCTGCAGTAGTTGATTTGGGGGACTTGCCCTCATTTTGGCAGGTCCGAAGTGGAAAACGTGTAGGCAGAGGGGGCTCTGAAACCAAGAATTGGAACTGCAGAGATCTTGGGTGCTTATTATCAGGATGACCTTAAACCAGTTCCCAGTGAATGACAGCTAGGTGTCAGAATTGAAATCATCTTCAGCACAACATTCTCTAGTGTTCCCCACAGATATGCAAATGAAGTAAGATTTTCCTAAGGGATACAGCACTCTGCTTATGGAGGTGCTCCAAGGACTGACAAAATTGCCAGAGTTCCTTCCTTTGTCAGTCAGTCCACACATCCATTTATCCATCCAGACATTCATCCTTACACCCAGTCAAAAGAGAAGGCAAACCATAAAGGAGAACCTACTATGTGCCAGGTGCTATGTTATGTGTATTGTGTGATAATTGTAACCAGGTTGTTATGTGCTGGGTGCTCTACTTAAGAGTATTGAGGTGAATGTGGCATAGTCACCAAATCAGAGGCATGACAGAGGAACAGGGGCAATATTACAAGTACACAAATAGCTAATACACACCTCAAAACAAAAATTGCCAGGCTTAAAGAAAATGCTACAGGAATCAAAGGAAGAGATGTCAAAACCAGGGGCCAGCGCTCAGAAACCATGAAGCCTTTGAACTGGTAACAAGTAATTAGGCACGGCCTGGGCACAGAGCAGGGCACAGAGCATCCCAAGTGTGGGAAAACAGTGCACAAGGCACAGAAGAGGGAAGTTCAGGCCGGGAGAGAATTATCATAAAATCTGAACAGATGGGATTGGAACCATGGCCCATTCCTTTTATTAAATGACTTTGCTGTAGTCCAAAGAGGGTCCCTCTACCTTCAGTATCCAACCACCCCAAAAACCACGTGTCTCCTACACTGTCAGACACTTCTAGCTCTGATCATATGAAAAATATGCCTAAAGCAAAACTGAAACTTCATGTTGTGAACTTCTTCCTTTCTTACAGTTTGGTGTTCTAGGCCCCTAATTTTCTTCTTGGATGGAGAGTTGAGAGCACATGAACGTGCTTGGAACCTGGAAAGACTAGGTACCTTATAGACGGCACAGCAGTGGCTTAGAACCAGCAAGAGGCAGAGTCACACATGCAGGAGCCACTAGGATTTTTGACTCCTTCCCTCCAACTGCTTCAGTTATCTGAACTACATCCTCACTGTCCTCTTGATGCCATGAAGGCATGTCTACCTTTCCTCTGCCTCCATGAGGACCTTGATGCATTCCTGCATGATCTTTATCATTAAACTCTATTAGCTTTAAGCCTCTCCCATTAAAGAATAAAAGCAAACTCTTTCCTAATGCCAAATCCGTGCTACTTTTGTCAGTCACCCATCAATCCCTTATAGTCAAGTTCTTGAAAGAGTTCACCTGCATTTCCATTTTCCATTTCCTCTTATATAAATCACTGTTTAGCCTATTGTGTATTGGATTCCACCCCAATGCTCCACTGAGTGGCTCTCAGGGTGTTAGTTATCTAATGCTGGGTAACAAATTACCCCAAATGCTATCTCACACATTTTATTAGGATCAGGAATTTGGAAACAGCTTAGTTGGGTGGTTCTGGCTCAGGGTTTCTCACATGCTTGTGGTAAAGCTGCCAGTGGAGCTATGGTCATCTCAAGGTTCAACTGAGGCTGGAGTAGACTTCCACGTTCCCTCAGATGGTTGATGGAGGCCTCGGTTCTCCCTAGCCATTGTTCAGAGGCTTCTGTTCTCATCACATGCAACTTCTCCATGGGGCTTCTCACAACATGGAAGCTTGCTTCTCCTAGAGCAAAAGACCAGAGAGGTAGACAGAGACAGAGACAGAGACAAAGAGAGAGTGTACCCAAGACAGGTGCCACAATCTTCTATACTCCAAACTTAGGTGTGACTCATCACTGCTCTCATCACATGCTGTTGGTCATGCAGACCAGCCCTGGCACGGTGTGAGAGGGATCGCGCAGGGTGTGAACACCAGCAGGTGGGGGTGGCAGCAGGAGCCCTCACGGAATTAGTTCCCTTAGAAGCAGAAACATGGGACAGTTCGCTTCCTCTTTCTCTCTGGCACATGAAGATGTAATCCGGAAGAAGGTTCTCTTGGTTGGCACTTCCATCTCGGGCTTTCGAATCTCCAGAACTGTGAGAAATACATTTCTATTGTTTAAGCTGCCCAGACTGTGGTATTTTTGTTGCAGCAGCCCAAACTAAGATACCAAACAAGGAATTTTATCTCCGTGTAGGATTTCACTCACCTGACCACCCTCTCTTCCCTCCTGGTGTTTGTGATCATCCCCTCCTTTGGATTTCCTCCAACTTCTTGGGCGATTAATTCTCAGCCTCCACCCCTCCTCCTCCTCCTCCTGAGGATTAGTGTGCTCCCAGGAAAATGTCCACAGCTCCCTGATTTCCTCTCCCAAACCGCGTGGTCCCAAGCTGAACTCATAATCTTCCTTTTATAACCTGTCCTCCTTTGGTCACCATGACAGTGACTGGTCTGGGACCTCAATTGCTCCCCAACATCAGGAGTCTCTGCAATATCAGAATTGTTGGCTAAACTCTAGGTTGCAAATTATGGAACCTCAGGAATACATTGTTTATTTAAACTAAATAGTGTTTACGAAAAAGAAAAATGACAAAAATCCAGATTTTCACTTACCCTTTAGCCCCAAATTTCCACCTGACAACAGTAAGTGGGAGCTGAGTGGCAGCTACCCTGTTTATTCTAAGCACATGCCACCCAATCTGCTATGCAATTTGTCACGGTCCCCACTCCTGCCTGTTGATCTCCAACAAGATACCTGACATGCTTTGCTTTTTAAAAATTACTTGCACAGACTTTGTAGTAAGGTGTATCATAGATTTGTCTGGAAACATGCTGGTTCTTTAAAAAATGCAGAATTATTCATTGCACGTGCAAAAAATAAAGATACTATTGCAATAGTATAGGAAATGTGGGTTTTACATTGCTCCAGCTCAAACACTACCTGAAGGAAATTGAAGTCATTTCCGGAGTGAAGTATCTGTGGCAGCTGCTCCCTGCCCCTGGTCTGGTTTATGCTGTGAATTAGACATGGCAAATAAGCTGCCTGATGAGTTTGCACTTGTTCAGCATTTAGAGAACTTAGAGCATACTTGGTCCAAAACCTATGGTGAGACCCCATCCAAGCTCAGTGAACAAGCCACCCAGGTTTGTTCAGTGATTTCTGCTCTCTTGGTTGGGCCCATTTAGTTGAGTCGGATGGGTTGCTGCCGAATACAGTTCTCCAGGTCATCCATTTTGATAGAAGGTGTGTGTCACTTTTCTACACCACTGGCTTATTCCAGCGGGGGTGGAGTCAAGTCCTCAGGAAGCAGGGCAGTCGCTTACACGTTTTGGAGATTTAGCTCCTTCCTGAGCTGAGCTTCTAGGTAAGAGAGAGTGCCAGGCTTTGGAAATACTGGGTTACGGGTTGGTAAACTCAGCTGGATGTAACAGGGATACCAAGGGCCCACGCCTGAGCCTGAACAACTGTTTCTTTAAACAGAAAACAATGCTTTTGAAAACTCCAAACAAGAATTTATTATAGTATTAAATCAGGGATAAATAACATGTAGGAATAGATTATAAACACAGAAAACTGCTACTAAGTGATAGATGGTCTGTTTAATCTGTTTCAGTTCACTGATAACATTTTGCAGGTGTAATCAGGGTTCTGCTCTGCTAACCTGGGCCACAAATCACCTTGTCTGCCTGCAGTTTGCTGGTTTTATTTACAATCCTATTTCATCCACATGTAAAGATCTCCAGGAACCTAATTTTTCCAGAAGTCTCCCTTCCTTACAAAAGTTTATGTACTGCTCTCCCATTTCCTGTCATAAAATGGGGGACACATTTTAAGAATTGGTTTCTTTGAAAAGATCCCAACATAATGTTTTTTTTTTCTCTTTTTCACTACACTAAGCTATATTAAATACATAAAAATGTGTTGTGAGCCAAATACACTCATATTTCAACAAAATAAAGTTTCTCTGCAGGCACTGAGATTTAAGTATCCTATCAAATTAAATCAGCTACACATTGACTTACCCTCTCTGAGCCACCAAACTTCTGAGATCTTACTACTTTTGGCAATAGAAGAAACTGGGTCACTCTTACAAGTAATTCAGGCTGGACAGGTTGGGGAGTAAAACCTGGTCTCCTCAACTCAAGGGAAGCCAAAGAATTAAGGTAGTCTTAAATGGCACCATTTGCTGCTTTAACCCGAGTCTTACTTTCCATAAGTAAAAGTAGGGTTTGAGAATGAATGTCAAAGCAACTTGGCCATCTGCTCCAATTTTCATTTTATTTTGGCAGCTCTCCTTTGGATGAGTGTATATGAAGTTGACTCTTGATTCAAAAAGAAAGCAGGATAAAAAGAGAAGAAAGGAAGAGTAAGTAGTTACTGGGTGAAGGGAGTGGGAAAGGAAACATCTATTGAGAACTGAGTATAGCGAGGCATTTTGTATATTTTATCCCATTTAATGTCGTAAACCCCTGATAAGTAGGTATTGTGTCCCCTGGTGATATGAGACTTTGAAAGACTGACTGGCGAATTCCCAAACCCATATTCTTTCTATTACTACCTAGAGAATAAGAAAAAGTGAGAAGAAACACATTTTAAAGATTATGACCCATCCACTTCAGGGATTTGTTCAAAAATTGATGCAAGGGAGGTGTGGGGCTCAAAGGGCTAAGTTAAGGATGAAAGGCTAAGAAGTATCATTGTAAAAGGCTGAGAATCAAATGCAAGTTCCAAGAAGCTCTGGTAAATTTCCTGAAGCTTAAGCTTGTGTTTTGATGGTTTTGGAGTATTTGGAAGAGTTCTGTGGTTCCTTGACTTAGACTGATGTGAATGGTGAGTGATAGAGAAAGCAGTATGTTCTATGCATTAAGGAGCAGGTGCCAGACATGATTGGACTTGAGCATTAAAGGGATGACTCTGCTTGCTTTGTAGAGCATAGACAATAGGGCCTCAGGTGTAAAACAGAGCACACCAGCCAAGGGGTATGGCAGTAGTCTAGGTGAGATGGGATGATGGCAAGAACCAAAGTGGCAGTGATGGACAGAGTGAGAAGTGGTTGGATTTATATTACATTTTGAAAGCAGAGCCAATATGATGGCTGATGGATTAGATGTGATATGTGAGACAAAGAGAGCTCAAGAATAATACCAAGATAGTTTTTGTTTGTTTGTTTGTTTTTGGCCTGAGCAATTGTTTGAAACTTTGATGGGGGACTATCTGAGGAGAAACATGTTTGAAAAGGGTGAAGAGGATTTAAGCCCCAGTTTGGGATAGAATAACTTTGATATTATCTATTAGTCATTCAAGTGAAATTATTTTAAAGACAGTTAGATACACAAATCTGAAGATACTGCATCAGGACTGGAGGTATGTACAGAAATGTGTGGCATTTCTATCTGTGAGACTGGATGAGATCACTATGGGGGTGAGGGTAGATGGGGCAGAGAAGAGGTCTGTGGATCAAAGGCCACTCTGGCTTTTGTATTAAGAATCATCACTTGTCCGTCTTGGAGCCATCCACAACTTTCCTGTCTTACACCCCGCATCAAGTTCATCAGCAAATCCATGTTCTCCTGATGACCCACAGCTATCATTCCAATCCCAGCTGCCATGATGATGCCACTTGGTGATGACAGTCGCTTTCCAACTTTGTTACTGCAGCCTGAGCAGACTAATACAGATGGTAGTGGCTGCTTGCAGGGCCTGATCTCTGGGTGACAGTACCTCTCCCCACCTCTTCCCATGTTGGTTCTCTAGTCCTTTTTAACACTTTTAAGCAGTATCTCCTGCATTAAATTCTTTTGTGCTGAAAAGCGCCTAAGGTGATTTCCATTTTTTTCTGACTAAATCCCGATTGACAGAGTATCTGCCTCCAACGATGATGACACATCATATTGGATCAAAGTACATCTATTGATACAGGTGCAATTGACAGGGATTTTGAAACTTCTGTATTATCTTGAGCGGCTGGAGGGGTTACTATCAGTTTGCTTGTTTGGTTAACTGAAACCTTGACTCCACAGTGGCCTGATTCAATGAAGCTGACATGCTACAACTTCTTTGGTGTAACAGAAAGGAAGATATCCAAAGGCTTAGGGAGAAGATTGGAATACATTTTTCAGATGTGACCCCCTCCACCCCACATTCCACTATGCCCCCAGGAAGAACCAAAGCATTGAGGAATGCACTGATGAGGGAAACACCATAATTCTGTAAAACTCTGTACTGCCTGTCTCTTGCTGGCTGGGAAAGAAAGCGATAGATGCCACTTTACAATGCACCCTAAAAAAGTGCCTAAGACCAAGTGTCGGCACTAAGCTGCCTGAGACAACATGGCCCCCATTAGTGAAATGGTCAGTAGGGGTGAAACAGCCATCTGTTGTAACCCATTGTGACAATCTGACCAGCATCCTTGGCACTTTGGTCCTGGCATACCGCACTCTACTTCACTCCTCCTTCATCTCCTTTCTGGTTCTTGCTCATCCTAACCTCTAATCTGGGAGTTCCCTAGAGCTCAGTCTTATAATCTCTTTTCTTCTCATTTCCCAGGTGACCTCAAATAATGTCATGATTTTAAATACCGTTTATATTGTCTTAGTGCGTTCAGGCTGCTGTAACAAAACTACCATAGACTGGCTGGCTTAAACAGCAAACATTTCTTTATCACAGCTCTGGAGGCTGGAAAGTCCCAGATCGAAGTGGTGGCAGATTCAGTGTCTGGGGAGAGCCCACTTCTTAGTTCATACAGGCCATCTTGTCATTGTGTCTTGACATAATAGAAGGGGCAAGGAAGCTCTCCAGGATCTATAAGGGCACTTATAAGGGCACTGATCATCTTCACAAGGGCTTTGCCTTGATGACTTAATCACCTACCAAAGGCCTCATCTCCCAGTGAATTTTGTTGGGGACACATTCAGTCTATAGCATTCTACTCTGGCCCCTCAGAATCCTTATCCTTCTCACATCCTAAATTTATATCTCAATTTTTGATATCTCCCCTTGCTTCTAATCTTGTAAACCTGAATATTTAATAGACATTATAAGTGTAACAGATCCAGAGCAGAACTCTTGATCTGCCATCCTCCAAACCCATTCATCTCCCATTAATCTCTCACTATTTATCGAGTTGCTTGGATCAAAACTTTGGAGTCATTTTAATTCTTTTCTTTCCTTCATACCTCACATATAATCCATTTGCTAATCCTTCAACTATATCTTCAAAATATATCCTTAGTCTTTCCATTGAACTTTATCTCATTCTTACCATTCTGGTTTGTGTCATTGTGGTTGTTTTAAAATATTTTTATAAGTTGTTTAATTATCTGCTTTCAAAAGTTGGAGCTTAATTCACCTCCTCTTGAGTGTGGGTTATACTTAGTGACTTATAATAAGTACCATGTGGTAGAAGTGATGATGTGAAATCACTTGCTCTGGAGAAGGCCAGTTGCCATGTCATGAGGACACTCAAGCATCCTTTTGGAGAAATCTACATGGTAGGGGACTGAGTGGCCCATCTTGGAAGTGGATGCATCAGGCTTATTCAAGTCTTCGGTTAATGTCAGCCCTAGCTGACGTTCCTGATTGTAACTTCATGAGAAACCCTAAGCCAGAAGTACCCAGCTAAGTTACTCCTGGAGAATAAATGTGTGTGATGATAAATGTCTATCATTTTAAGCTGGTACGTTTGGGGATTTTTTAAATTCAACAATATATAAATAATATACTTTATTAGTTTCCTTGGGTTCCCATGTCAAATTACCACACACTAGGAGGCTTAAAGCAACAGAAATTTGTTTTCTCAGTTCTGGAGATCAGAACTTTGAAATCAAGGTGTTGGCAGGACTACATTCCCTCTGAAGGGAGAAATCCTTCCTTGCCTCTTCCAGCTTCTGGGGGTCCTAGGCGTTCCTTAGCTTGGAGCTCCATCACTCCAGTCTCTGCCTCCATCTTCACATGGCATTCTCCTCTGTCTCTATGTCTTCTCCTCTTCTGTCTCTTATAAGAACATTTGTCATTAGATTTAGGGCACATTTGAAGAATTCAGGATGATCGCACCTCAAGATCCTTAATTGTGTGTGCAAAGATCTTTTTTTCCAAACAAGGTCACATTCACAAGTTTCAGAGGTTAGGGTGTACATATATCTTTTGGTGGGGGGAGCACCATTCAACCCACTGTATACACCATTATTTCTTATTGGGATTGATGCAATAGCTTTTTAACTGGCCTCCATCTTTTAATTTTTGTATCCCCCTAAAAATACATACACAATTTATTTTAGAATAGAATGCAAATTTCTTAGCATGACCCAGAGAGTCTATAGATCTGGCCTCTGCCTATCTCTGACCCTATTTATCAGATACTACTGATATCACCCAGGCTTATAAATAGCCTCCACACAGGGAAGACCAAGGGCCAGTCAAGTTCTCATGAGGATGGGAGGCCAGCCATTCTAAGAAGGGGTATGTAAATAACACATACCCAGAGGCTTAAGCTGAAATCAGTATATAAGTTTCATAGAGGCTGGAGGGAACAGACAGGGGATGAGATGGCTGGGAACACTTCTAGGGGTTGAGACTCAGAAGGAGTGGGCAGAGTAGACATCAGAGAACAAGGTCAGAGACACACTTGTGGGGCTTGGCATAGGCGAGGGAGCTGAGTCCATAGGAGAGACAGAGCATTGTTATGGCGACTGATGAGAGTCTACTCATTTCTTTGTGCATGGGTCCTGCACATATGTAGTGGTACCAGAAAGAGGCAAGACTCCATAGAAACTTGTAATTGAACTGCAGTGGTTACCTCATGTTCAGGGAATAGACCCTTTGCAAAAGTGAATTGTCCAGATTTGTGAATATCAGAATGGTGGAGTAAAAACAGTATGAATCAGAAGTCCCAGCTTTTTCACTTACTAGATATAGACTTAAGTTATTTGCCCTCTTCCACAGGTGAAAAAATTCACCTGTGGAATGGGGACAAAAGCATGTATGCTACAGATTATGCACTTTCTCTTTGGCCAATAGCCAGATCTTACAGAGAGCATGCTGAGGAAGAAATATGTCCAAAAACAAGCGTCTGTGCTGGATGCTCTGGGCTGGGTCCCTTGGTCACCATTTTAGCATTCTTCTTGCTGGAGAGGCTGGAAGGCTAAAAACTACATTTCTCGGATTTCTCAGTTCAAGATGTGAATTTTGTCTTACCAATTGATACACGTGTATATTTTTAGTAACTTAGAGGTGAAAGGAGGCCATTTTCCTGGAAAGAAGTTGTAGAAACATACAGCATCCCTATAGATGTTTGTAGGGTCCAGCCTCCAGCTTCCTGAGGATAGAGAAAGAGTTGTAGTGTCCACAGCTTCTTGGTATGACTTCTAATCCTGATGATAGCAAGGACTGTCCATTCTTCAGTTTTCTGAGCGTAAGAGGTAGTTGGCAGGGTTATGGGTTTTTGTTTCTATAGCTACAGTGACAGGCTCAGAGGAACAGCTCCCACAGCGGGATCAGTTCTCTGTGTCTGGGGATTTTTCCAGAAGGGCCAGTCTGGAACCTGATCCTAAAGCCCTTCTGATGATTTTGAAAAGAACTAATCCTCTGAATCAAATCCTTTCTTGCTTAAAATTCTCAAAGTAGTTTCCTTTTCCTGAATTGGAGAAGGGGACCCATAGAAAGGCACAAGGAGTGCTGCCTGGGAAGGACCAGTTGACTCAGCACGAAGCAGCCTCACAGTATAATGCGGCGTTTACCTTGGTGAGTACACTGAGATCCAGGTTGGGCCTTTGGCTTACTGTAATTCCCAGACTTGGTTTTTGGCACCTCACCTCTTCTTTTTCAGGCCAATCTTGTGTGTTTTCAAGCTGTGAATATTAGCACTTCTTATGGCATCTTAACCTTGCCTTAGGTACAGAGATGAGGACCCTCAGTCAGTAGCCCTTAGAAGTCCATGCTTGATGGGAAAATGTCACTGGGCTTCCGAGAGAGGGCTGGGAAGTGTTGACACAGAGACAAGACATGCAGGCAGGCAAGGGGGAAACTGCAATATGAACATAGGTTTGTGTCTCTCTAGGCGATTTGCCAGCAAAAGACTCCAACAGGACTTTGTTCTAATTTCTGCCTAACGTTCACTCTCTTTGGAAAAATGTGCAAGATCTGAGCAAAGGTCAGCTGTCATCAGGAGGAGTAGGCTTAATATTGATTAATGAAGAGTCAACTTTGGCTCTTAGAGAAATGATTATATTTAGCAGAACATCTCAGTAAGCTATGTTTTGACGTGAAAGAGTAGCCCTCAGAGAATTTTCTGGATTGGCTAACATCAATCTAAGAAGACCAAACCATTTCTGTACAAATAATTAAAGGAGAAGTTTGAGTGACCAAGGGTAATCTAAGGAGGGATAAAGTGAGAACACCCTCCATCTCCGTTATCTTCCTCCTTCCTCCAAGGACACAAGGAGTAATCTGAGGGAAAGAGAGAGGGTGTCTTGGGAGGCAGTACAAGCAACAGCAAGATGAGCACAGCTGAGGAGGGGAGGCAGGTGAGAGGTTCTATACCCAACCTGGGAAATATGTGGCAGCCGTGACGTTCCAGCCTGTGTCCCAAGGTCTTCATTAAAACCCTCCTCTTCATAACTGCCTATGTGGTGGTGCTTTGGAGAAACAGGGGAAAGGGACTGAGCTCCAGGTTTGGGTTGTTGCAAAGTAGAGAAGACATTGCAGGAGGGAGGGTGGCACAGTGTGCAAGAATTCTGTGAAAGGAGGATTTGGATCAAGCGACGACCAGGAGGGATATATAAGCCGTTAAGAATCCCCAGTGATTGTGGTAGAAGGAGAGTGCCGAGCATGCATCATACTCAGGATCGAGTTCAACCCACCTTTACCTAAATCCTAAATGACAGGTGATCTGGGTGTGCTGGAGAGCACAGGGCACCCAGCATCAGTGTAGTCAGGGGCTTCAAGGTTGGTTTAAAGAAAAGGAGGGTGTTGAGTACAAGACAGTGTAATTAACCCTTGTGTCCTGCCCTTAGAACAGATATTGTAACTTCTTGATATTCCCCTTGTCCTCTTGGAAGGTGCTAATAACTTAACTTTGCAGAAGACAGAGAGGGAAGCTTTTCTTCTAGTATTTCATAGACCCTTTCCCCCTCCACACTGTGTTGTCTGACTGGCCAACATGCTTTCCTGCTAAACCTGCTAAAAGCATCCCTGTGCTTTCTTCTCACTGTACACGACAGGAGGTATACCGATTCATGCTTCTCTGGCTTCGAAAGACACATTGCGCCTCTTCTTTGTTAATTTTAAGTCTTAAAAGAACTTTGATGGAGAACAATAAAATTCTGTCCCACTAAATAAGTTAATTGCAGGATTTTAAATGCTTGACAAAAGGCCCTTTCCCTTGAGGAGAGAATATCTTCTTCCAATTAGAAAGAAATGATCCTCAAGGAAAGTCACACAGCTCTCTGCCTGGTGCCCACAGGAGGCTTTTACGGGCTCCCCATCTGGGTTTGAAGTCATGTGGCATAAGAAACTCTTGAAGAGACCACTGAGTAGGGGAGTAGGAATAGTCAGACAGCTACATGTGCTCTCTGGAGGATTCTTTGTGGCTGCCAAATGCTTCCCCTGAAAGAGTGGAATAGAGTGTCTGGGAGAAATTTTGACAGTAGGCTATCCAAAGCTTTTAAGAGCCTTAGTCAGGGCCAGAAATCCTTACTCATCAGAAAGGATTCCGTGGGTGAAAGTAAAGTTTCAGACTTAGTTTTTTTCAACTTCATGAGTAGAATCATAGTGAAATGTATAGTAAATAAAGCTTTGTGAGTTACAGCAATGTTGTTCACAATAGCCAATAGGTGGAAGCAACGTAAGTGTCCATTGATGGATGAGTGGATAAATAAATGTAGTATATACAGACAGTGGACTATTATTTCACCTTGAAAAGGAGGGAAATTCTGACACATGCTGCAACATGGATAGACCTTCAAGACATTATGCCAAGTGAAATAAGCCAGTTACAAATATACTGCATGATTTCACTTATATGAGGTACCTAGAATAGTCAGACTTATAGGGACAGAAAGTAGAATGGTGGTTGCCAGGGGCTGGGGGAGGGCAGAATGAAGAGTTATTGTCTAATGGGTGCAGAGTTTCAGCATGAAAAGATGAGAAGAGGTCTGAGGATGGATGATGATGATAATTGCCCAGCTTTGTGAGTGTACTTAGTGACACTGAACTGTACCTTTAAAAATGGTTATGATGGCAAAAACGATTCAATTTTGTGTTATGTATATTCTGACACACACACACACACACACACAAAGCTTAGTGAGAAAGATGTGCTGTTTGCAAAATTTTGCATTTCTTTGAATCATGTTCTTCAACACGTGTTCCGTGAAAGTACTCATGAGAAAAAGATTCTTTTGTTTGAATCAGCTAGGGAACCCCCCAAATACAAAGCACATTAGGTATAGAAAAGTCTCTGACAAGACCTGCATTGAAAAATTTTAAGCTTTGTTTAATCCAGATTTTCACATATGTGTTTGACCCTGGAACACCTTTTCCCAGAGTTCCCTTAAACTCCTGTTAGAAATGGTATTCTGCAAAGCTATCAGCTTGGAAAGCACTATTTAAATCTTTCTTCAACCTGTATAGGAGATGTGTCTAAAAAGTAATGGATGGTTTTCTTTGGAAACTCCATTCTTTATAGATAGACCTAGTGAACTTTGTGATTAGAATTTAGAGATTAATTTGTTATGCTATGTTAGTACAATAAAGAGAACATAAATAAAAAGTTATTAGCATGTGGATAGGTCCTCTGACCCAGCTACTTGAAAATAGTCTGGATTTTGCTGATAATGAAGTCAACCCCTGTCATTCTGATGGCAGCGACCTGGACTGCAAATAAAAGTCAATCAGGTGACAATAACTGTCCCACAACTGACTTTTTAAAAATCTGCCAAGGGCTCCCCTTTACCCTGACTGATGTAAGTGGTCTATTAGTCCTGCGTGGATGGAGAAGCTGATGTAAGGAATGATCTTACTTTCACAGCTATCATTTTATGCTTGAATTTTGACCTGTATCTCCATCCAGGAACAGTTGCAGAAATAGAAATTATCTAACAGTGTATCTCATGCCCACAAATCAACATTTTGGGCAAATTATTTCCACCTTCTGGATTTCATATTCCCCAACTCTAAAATAAAGAGCTTGGATTAGGTTGCAGAAGTTCCTTCCAGCTTAAAAAAATTTTTTTTCAGATAAAAGGGAGTCATTTTCCTTTTTCTCGCAAGTCAACATTTCTGTCTTTACCTTATGAAGATTTTGAAGTCTAGATATTTCTTGTTTTATAAGTAGTCGCAATTTGCATACAGTGTTTTTTATATTTCATACCTACAAAACACTTTTTGAAAACAGTTCTGTTGTTCTGTCACTTTTATTGCCAGGTTTTTGACCAACTGTTCTTAGAAAAGGTGGAAGTTTTAAAACTACAGCTATTTTAGAAGAGAATGGAACATTTAAAGTGAAGCAAAGCAAAGTTTTAAAAACACCTATAAATGGCAACATTCAAGGACACCCATTATAAGAATTGAAATGGAGTGTAAAACTTCCAAACTAGAGAAGAGAAAGAAATGGAAAAATAAAATAAACATGCCAGAAACTCAATATTTTAAAAAAAAATCCTATAAAAGAAAACACAAAGTAAAATGGTAGAAACAAGCCCAAATATTTAATCAATAAAATGTAATGACTTAAATATGTTAGTTAAAATAGATTTAGAATGGTTTTGAGAACAGTAACACAAAATTCAGCCATGTGCTTTTACAAAAGAGGTAATGAAAACTTACAGACATTAGAAGGTTAAAAGTAAAAATGATAGAAAAATATAAAATGTACAAGTCCTAAATAAAATAAAACTGGTAACAAGATATTAATTTCAGATAAAATAGACTCTAAGACAAAAAACGTCTTGAGGTGTAGTATCTATTCCTGCCCCTTCATCATTCTTCATCTTGGTAAACTTCACTTAGGTGGAACCAGCTCCATCTCTCCTGCTGCCTTCTTCTCATTCACTGCTAACGCCTTCCTCAACACACATTTTAATTCATCACAAAATGCTACTGATTCTGTCTCTAAAACACGTTTTTTGAGCTATTACAGACACATCCATATCCGTCTCTAGACATTTAACCCAAGTCACCATCATCCTTTAACTCCTGCCCAACCTCCAAACTGATTTTCCTGTTTCAACTCCTGCCCAAATTCAATCCACTCTCCATGTAGCAATAAAAATGATTTATAAATAGATATAGGATAATGTCTCACACTTACACATAAATTGCACTCCACCATGATGAAAAACTACCAATGGCTTATTTCACTTAAAACACAATAAAACCCATACCATGGTCTCAAGGTCCTGAGTGATCTAGCTTTCCTCACCAACCTCCCCCTGAGCTGCTTTTCCACTCACTGTGCACTGATTTCCCTCCTCCCATCAGTACTTCAAGTAACATCTTTTTTTCCATCTCAGGGTGTTCGTACAACATGTTTGCTCCACAGAGAATGTTCTTTCCACCAATCTTTGCCTGGCTAACTCTGAGTCAGCACTCAGTTCTAACATCACTTCCTCAGTACAACTAACTTTCTGCTTTTCTGTCTCTTGACAGCCCATTGTTTTCATTTTAACAGCCCAGTTTGTAAATATATATTAATTTGTATATTTATTGGTTTAATGTCAGTTTTTTCCTAAATATTTTTAATCTCTGTGAGGAAAGAGATCAGGCTGTTTTTGTTTATTTGTTTGTTTGTTTGTTTTTTCCACTGTGTATCAGTGGGTATAGTTCCTGGCCCATAGTAGATACTCAATAAATATTTGTTGAATGAATTTTTAAATTGAATATAATGTAGATAATGATAAATTCTCCAACCCCAGGGCAGGATCAATTATTTTATTTTTCTTCATAACTCTCTCTACTGCCTTAATCCCTAGCACAGCAGGAGTATCATTTCTTCCTACAAAGTTATATTTTATAGCCCTCTATATTTATATATACAGTGCTACTAAAGTCACATAAATGAGAAATAAATCACTGTTTCTGTAAATTACTGAGGTTTTGGGGGCTGCTCATTGCTACAGTTTAACCCAACCTACACTGACCCATAGACTGATTTCCTTAAAGTTAGATGTGGCCAATATGACTAATTCTGCCAAGAAAATGTGAGCAGCGGATATGTGCATCACTTAGTCATATCTCTTTAGGCTTCAGAAGTCATGCTTCTGGGTCCAAATGCAGTGGAGTGAATCAGGAACAAGATGTAGAGAAGATTAGATATTTATGACTTGGTAAAGAAGGAGAAAATGAGATTGCCTGGAAGAAATTTTTGCATCTTATTCAAATGTGCCTTGACTCTCATCCAAATCCTTACTGCTGCCTTTGGGCCACTCAGCATTTTCTTGTATAGGACCAGCCCTAAGGGTCCTGAAGTCCTGGATGTCAGAAACTTAGTCCCATCTTTGCGTGGCTCCCCACACGTGAAGTGAAGGGATGTTGTACCTTACTGCAGCAGTGTGGCCTAAGGCAGGCTCTCAAGAGGCATTCACGCTCTCTTCCTGCCCCCTGGTGGTTGCTGGTGTGTCCCAGTGTGGGATTCAGGGCCTTTCCCCCATGAAGTGCCTAATTGACATCACCAGTCTATTGATAGATGCATGTGTAGGAGGTTCTTGGGAGAGAGGCTAACAGACATACTGCCAAGCTCCAACTTCTGTTTCAGGAAACATTTCCTGAATACTTGCTCTATTCCTGGCAATTAACAAACATTTCTCCTTGCAACCACCAGGTAAGGAAAATATTGTCTCCATTAGACAGATGGGGATTTTGGTTCAGAGCGCGTAGGAGTCTCGCCCACGGGTGCAGAGCTAGTGCGTGGAGAGCGTGGGATTTGAGCACAAATGTTTGAATTCCTTTCCCCCTTCCCTATTCCTCTCTTTGACTATGTACTAGTGATGGTGCACATACCACTAATGTGTAACTAATCTCTTAATATTCCCGTCTCTAAATCTCATCCCTGGGATCTGCATTATGTTAAGCTTTGTACAGAGCGGGTCTTCCCGCCCTTCTCCCCCACCTTTCCCTTCCTTTCAGCGGATGCTGGTAGGAGAGGGCTAGATCTCTAGGCCCGTATTGAAAGAGAAGGCAGGGGCTGGCTGTGTGCAAATGGATGCCATGCCAATTACTGTTTCTTGGAGTTGATATCTGCCTCCATGTCCTAGTCTTACACTTGAAAACTGGGTTGGTAATTACCGACAGGAGCTGGGCTTTAACTTATTCCTTGTCTCATCCTACACAGTTCAGTACAGCACCATGCTGCTTCCTACACCATATTAAAGTGAATGGCAGCTTCCACACCTTGTGTCCAAGCAGAAAGGGACTGTACGTGGGGGTCTTTTACTTAATGAGGGGGCACAGGAGAAACCTGGGGAGACCTTCTGGAGGAAAAGGGAGGCTCTGGTCTGACAGCCCAGCAGGGGGGTTGTTCCTTTCCAGAGGGAGGTAAGAAGAGACTGTCTTAGCTTACTGCGGATTTTTGTAAGGTCAAGCCTGTGACATGAGCCCTTCCAGCCAGAGCTGACTCGGTTGGCTGGGTGCAGTTAGGTTGGCATCATACCACTGGAAACCATGAGGCCTAGGAGAGGGCAAATGTGTTCAGCTCACCCTCCCTCTGCCTAGGGTTGGCTTTCTTTGAGCCACTTCCTGGTTTCCTTCCTCAACCTCTGCCCAGACCAGTTTTGCCACCAGTTCCTTTCTCAGTATCCTTATAACTTTCACTCATCCATTTCTGGAACACTTCCATCCCTTCAGCAAACATTCTTTCCAAACTCATTCTGAAATATTCCTCACAAGGAAGTACCCAGTACCCCCCACGACAGAGTTCCAAACCATGAGTAACTCCCATATGACGCACTGTTTTCTGAAAAGTCCTATTTCACATAAGCTAGCGTTTCTGGTGACTGGGGTTTACTGAAGCCAAACTCTCTTTCTGATTCCTGGGTTTTCATTGTTGGTTGTTGCCATTTTGTTTTATAAATGTTAAGGGTTTCCTCCCCGACTCTTCCTCATTTGTCCAAATCCAATATTGATTAGATCTGTGGACTGGCCAGTTACCAGGATCTACGTGAACTTCTCAGTCTTGAGAGCAATGTGGGTGTTCAAGTTGTAATCTTGGGGATCCAGTAGAGAGGAAGGAGCCGTGGACCTGGATTTAAAACCTGTGGTTCAAGTCCAAACTGTGCTGCTCGCTCACACTCAGAACCTATCTCTTCAGATGAAAATGGGTCTTACAGCTTTATGTAGTGCTTATGAGGATACCTTGCATTGATGCACATAAGAGAACTGTGGCGCTGTACAGCCGTAGCGTGTGATGACGGTGGAGGACAGAGTCACGATGAAAATAAGCCTGAGGTTAAGCTGACCTTCTCTTTTGGCTGGGAGGGAAGCCGACTTAGCCGAACTGTGTGAGAAGACTCGGTGCCGTTCCCTCAGCCCTCTAGAGCTGAGCGGAGGTCACTGAGCATATTTATTGACCTCTACTGTGTGTTAGTAGGGATTCAATAAAGTAGGAGCTGGTCTCTGTGTTATGTGCCATAATAGAGGTAGGCATACAACACCATGGAAGTAGATGACGGAGCAGTGATGTTTCCTCAGGGTGGTTGTGTGCGAAAGTCTGAGGCTGTGGGCTTTGAGGAGCTGGTTGCATTTAAGCTGAGCTTTCAAGGATTTCATTAGGGGGAGAAGTGGGGAAAAGGAGTTCTAAGCTGAGGGAGTGACCTGGGAAGCATGGAGGTGTGGTGCTGAGTTCGGGGGTTGGGGAATAGTCTAATGGCCAAAAGATGGGATGTGTGGGTGAGGTGGCTGAGAGTGTGACTGGAGGTGGGCCGGGTCTGGATGCATCCTGATGGCACAGCCCTGTGTGCTGGGGCAGAGTGGTCTGTGCTGGACTCCGGGGCCTTCTCATTGTCCTTGGAGTCTTCCCGTTTACATTGATTTGAATTTTAGGGCAGCTTTTCCCTTAAAGCTGTGAGTCTTTGCAATGGATCATATACTTTCCCTCCTCTTTAAAAATATATATACACTCAAAACTGTTGCATGCACATCACTTTCCACACGCACTCCCAGTATCTGCAGGGCAAAGGTATAAATGGAAGCCCATATGCTGAATGTTCACATATTTAAAAGTTGTAAACCAACTTAACAAATGTTAAATCAAAAGGTCCTATGCTCCTCGCTTGACAAATGCATCTTCATAAGCACCTTGAAGGCCAGGTTTTAATTTATAATTTTCAGACTCTCCAGAGAACTGCCCTCCCCTGCCTCATAGTCCATCTCTCCTTCCCACCCTCAGCTCTGCCTCACCCTGTGATGGTCTTCTCTCAGTCAGACGAGTGGACAGTGCAGCCCACCTGTCCCAGCTATGCCCACTATTCCCAGGAGTCGCCCTCAGGGGACCTCGGGATGCACACGTGAGGAGCCGAGGGGCAGGCATGATAAGAGTACAGTTCTCCTTTGCAGGAAAAGACCAAGGAAAATGGCCAGCTTGGGCCTTGAAGTGAGCTGGGGGCCATTTGGCAGGAACCCGGGTGTGTGTGGAGCATGCTATAAAAGGGGCAGTGAAGTAGGCTATGAATGGTTACTTTCCTTAGGCCCAAAGGACTTCTCACCCAGTGGGGAGGGGAATAACCACAAGAAGAGCAGAGAAGGGCCCTCTAAAAGGCAGGCCCAAGGCAGCACTACCTCTTGCCTGGGCCTCGGGGTGGGCCTGTGATGAGCATCTCCTGCCCTTGGTGAGTCCTACTTTCAGGGTTACTAGGCTCACTTTGTAGGAGTACCTGACCTTGCCAGCAGGAATACTTCTTGTCACCTCCATCCCTCCATTATAGAGTGGATCTTTTAAGGGGGTCCACTCTACACATTGGTGGACACAAGCCTCAGGCTGACAACATATTTTGGAATGCCACAAAATGCTATGAGTATTCCAGAAGCTTATTAAAGAGAGAATTACCCAAGAACACTCTATATTAGGGATCACTGGTCCAGACAGTTACATGAAAATGATAAGCATAAAATAAAGCACTTTTATCATCTGATATTATTTTCTTTTCCTTAACACTCTGGCTACACTGATGTTGGACAGGAAGTGGGAGAGTCTTGTAGCAAGGCACAACTTGCTCAGAGATAGGTGAGGCTCAGGGGACATGACTAAAAAGGACCACTGCACATTTGAACAGGCTATGCCATTGGAAAGAAGGATGCCAAAAAAAAAAAAGTCCAAGTATTATTCCATGCCGTATTACTCTGGAATGCCAGGGCTGGGAGAGTATGTGGGGTTTTATAGAAGGAAGGGGTCCTGCCAGAAGTGTCAGGGAGGAGCAGATCCTTGGTTGTCACCTGAGTTTCTTGTCTTCTAGACTGGGACTCTTTCCTTGGCTTCATCTCAACTCAGTGTTCAGTTGCCAGAATTCTCTAGGCCAGTTGAATGGGGGCTCTGTTTATAATAAAGGCATGGGAGGCTGGTAAGATTTTGCCTTGGAAAAAGATATTCTTTTTTTTTTAAATAAACAAATTCACAAGCTCTGCTCACAGACCCATCATTGAAGCACTCTGATTTAGCCTCCAGGCGAGGCGCTTCACACGTTTCCTGGGAGCTAATACTTAACTGGCACCCCGGACATGGCTACTGGGGCTGTGTGGGTCATTCAGAAGATTCTTATCACCCTCATTCCTACTTTCATAAGAGATTCTCAGAATAATGGTGATGATTAGATAGAGATGATGAATAGGGAACTTTTTATAAAGTGAAATCACTGATAGTGATCGAGACTGAAAAATTATAGTTGCCAGGTCACTAACTAGTCTGGTCTGGCTGCTCACCTGGGTATAGAAGACAGCCAAGAACAGCAGGGATAGGAAATTTGACTAAGAGGCCTTGGGCTGGTCCCTGAGGTAACCTCAGTTGCCATTCTGTTTTCATCATCCTTGGGGTCCACTCCTGTTACTCCTTCCTCTGGGTGATCTGTCATCCTTTTCGCCTGCTCATGTCCTAAATCTATCAGTACTCTGCTTGGGCCCACAGATGTCACTACGGGGGGTTAAAACCTTTCCCATCCAGGTTCATGTTCCCTCCATGTTCCAGGAAGCTACCATGCTACCCAGGGGCACTGCCTTCTAGAAGCTTCCTGCTTCTCCTAAAGAAAAAGGGCCAAGTTCCAGTGTTGGGTAGATCCTGCAAGAATGCTCCAGCCTTTGCCCTTCTCTGCACATCCTGGGCCTGGGGTTCTGGAGGAGAACGGCAGTAATCACAAGTTCTGTTTCATCTGCTTCTTCTGACAGATGGAGGCTGGGACCTGGGACCTTTATCTTGGTCACCAAGGAGTCAGTTGTCAGATGTGACAGCTATGATTGCACTGACTTCCCACTGCCTGTTTCTTCTCTCTCCCTGGATCTTTTTTACACTCTCCATTTCCTTTGGGATTATAGAATTCCTTAAGATTCTTGTAGTCTGAGGCCCGGTTTCTGCTCACTGTGTGATCTCTGTTCATGAAGCACTTTATGAGGACTATAAGAAGAAAGACAGAGATATAAACTATCTCTGTGTGTTTTTTCAGAAGACAGATCTGAAGGGCTCCAAGCCGGCTTCTGCCCCACTGCACACCAGTCCCCTTGCTGTTTGATTCTCTACTCTCCCTGCTTTGATCCTCTTAAGGCCAAAGTTTCTCACTGCTGATACCTCTTCAGTGTTAAGTGAGACCTTTACCAATGAAGCAGTTTCTCCCCTGTCTCCAGCCCCTGTAATGGGTGGTGGTGAGCTAGGAAAACCTTGTCTCTACTCTTTATGGTTTCAGAAGATTCTAGAATCAGAGGAACTTCAGTTCAAATCCTGGTTTTCCCTTACCAGCCATGTGAATTACTTAACCTCTCTGAGTCCAGACAGCTTTTTCACATAGAAAACAAAGTTCATCTGTCTTTACGGATATTGGAGAAAGTAAGTGAGCTCCACATAGAACCCCTAACTTAGGACCTAATACTATTAGCAGCTTCATAAATCTTTGTCCTCTTCAGAATGTCTCCACTATGAAGGTGATTTAACCTTGACCAGTAGACTAGCCTCAGGACTGGAGGCCTTCCATTGCAGCATTTATAGTAAGAACTATATACTCTCCTAGAAGAGCTTAAGGTTACTTGCTATATCAGTAAGGAGATGTGCATGTCTTAATTTTCCCAATAATCACAAAATGCACTAAAATAAAGGTAATAGTATAAGAAATCTCAAATCTCTCAATGAGGATTGCTTAGTGTGCTGTGATGTGGATGCAGCACTGGAGCTCGTGAGATTAAAATTCATGCTTCACAAGTGGAGCTTGGGAAGCTGAATAGCTGCATGTAAATCAGTGAAGTTAGAACCATACACAACACACCATACACAAAAGTAAACTCAAAATGGCTTAAAGACTTAAACATAAGACAAGACACTATAAACCGCCTAGAAGAAAACATAGGCAAACATTCTCTGACATAAATCTTAGCACTGTTCTCCTAGGACAGTCTACCCAAGCAATAGAAATAAAAACAAAAATAAACAAATGGGACCTAATTAAACTTATAAGCTTTTGCTCAGCAAAGGAAACTATAAACAAAACAAAAAGACAACCTACAGAATGGGAGAAAATATTCACAAATGATGTGACTGACAAGGGCTTAGTTTCTAGAGTATACAAACAACTCATACAACTTAATTAAAAAATAAACAACCCAATCTGAAAATGGGCAGAAGAACTAAATAAGCAATTCTCCAATGAAGACATTCAAATGGCTAATAGGAACATGAAAAAATGCTCAATATCACTAATTATCAGAGAAATGCAAATCAAAACGACAATGAGGTATCACCTCACACCAGTCAGAATGGCCTTCACACACACGCAAGAGTGCACACACGATAACTGCTGGAGAGGGTGTGGAGAAAAGGGATCCCTCCTACACTATTGGTGGGAATGTAGTTTGGTGCAGCCATTATGGAAAACAGTATGGGGATTCCTCAAAAAACTAAAAATAGACTTGCCATATGATCCAGCAATCCCACTCTTGGACATATATCTTGGGGGAACTCTAATTTGAAAAGACATGCACCCCAGTGTTCATAGCAGCACTATTTATACTAGTCAAGACATGGAAACAACCTAAATGTCCATTGACAGATGACTAGATAAAGAAGTTATGAGATATAGATAGATAGGTAGATAGATAGATAGATAGATAGATAGATAGATAGATAGATAGATATAGATACAGATATACACACACACACACACACACACACACACGCAAAGGAATACTACTCAGCCATAAAAGAGAATAAAATAATGCCATTTGCTGCAACACGGATGGACCTGGAGAATGTCATTCTAAGTGAAGTAAGCCAGAAAGAGAAAGAAAAATGCCATGTAATATCACTTATATGTGGAATCTAAAAAAAGAGACACAAATAAACTTATTTACAAAATGGAAACAGACTCACAGATATAGAAAACAAACTTATGGTTACCAGGAGGGGAAGAAGGTGGGAAGGGATAAATTGGGAGTTCGAGATCTGCAGATACTACTAAATAATAGATAAAATAGATAAACAACAAGTTTATACTGTAGAGCACAGGGAACAATATTCAATATCTTGTAGTAACCTATAATGAAAAAGAACATGAAAACAAATGTATGTGTGTTCATGTATGACTGAAACATTATGCTTACACCAGAAATTGACACAACATTGTAAACTGACAATACTTCAATTAAAAAAAAGAATTGATACTCTATTCAATATCAAGTAAAAAAATCATGCTTTGGAAAAATGGCAAATATTATGTCATAAAACTTTGGAATTATTCACAAAGAGCTAAAATCCCAAATATTAATCCACAAATGCCAAGGATCAACTGTCCTTAAAGGCTCTAGAGAGAAGGGTAGACAGTGGGAGAGAAAATGGCAGCCTGGCCATTGTGAATATCACTGTCACCCATATTACATTAATCAGAACTCAATAATATAGCTTTATCCACAATAAGAGGGCTGGGAAATGTCGCTTCTGGCTGGCAATGGTTTCCCAGCAGAAACTCTCCATTAGAGGAGGGCGTGAATATTTGGTGGGCAGGTAGACATGTCTGCCACACTTACCTTCTATTAGGTGCAGGGAGACAGACAATACCCATGTAAGTGAGCACATTATATAGGATTTCAGATGATAATAAGAAAAATAAGTCAGAGGAGGGGAACAGGGGCTGCAAACAATTGTGGAAATAGTTTTCCCCAGTGGTCCTCATCCAGCCATACTGTCTACAGAGAATAGGCGAACTGATCCTTTGAGTGAGCCAAGTAGTAAGGACCCTCCTTCCTGAATTGTGCTGGAGCAGCTCAGACTGGAGAGATACCTGACTTGGTATCCAGACAAGCCCACGCTGTCATTGTCACATTGATGGTAAGATTACAGAGTATATTGAAAGACATAATAGATGCACACAGGTAAAGTGGGTTTAAATTTGCTTCTGGGCCTTTTCTGTTCTTTGAGCTTTTTGTCTGAAGTATTGGCCCAGGCTGAAGTTCAGATGCTTTTAGTTTTGACTCTGTATCCACTTTTAGACAATCCTACCTTGTTGATTATAAAAGGATCTACTTCCCAGACATATGTAGGAAATAAAAGGTTGATTTTCTCAGTAGTAATAGTAATAGTAGTGTGGCCTTTATGCTGAAGAATACTAGCTGGTTACCTAATATCAACGACAGAAGATTAGTTGGAAAGAAGCTGGTGAGGGACATTAAATGGTGCTAAGAATATATGAAGTGATGGAAGAAAGTTCCATTATTTGGTAAAAGGCAGAGGCTTAGACATTTCTGAAACCTCAACTTATTCCCTGCATTGTGGGCTCAATTCAATGAGAATGTATTCATCCTTTTTCTATACCTGGCCTTATGCTGGGCACCAGCTATATAGCTGTAAACAATTCTGCTCCTGGTCTCAGGGGTTCACCATCCAGGCACGAGAGAAAGACACTTCACTGACCAGAAGGCTGGATTTCAGCCCAACCGAGAAGGCTCAGGAGTGCTATCCTAACAATCTTGGGTTTCATGCTTCCTAGTTAGTGAAGAACCATCAAAGAGATGATTTCTATGCTGGCTAGTGGGTGATATATGTAGAAACTGGTACTTGCTTACTATATGACAGTTGACAACTCAACCTATCTGAGCACCATTTTCTTTGTCTAGAAAGGGAAGATAATAATAATTTCCCTGCTTATCTTGCAGGTATTTTATAAGGATCAAATAAATCACATTATGCAAAAGAAATGTTATTCAGGCATCAAGAACTATTATTAGGACTGGTTAGTAATGTAGACATCTGGGAGAACACGGGAGGACATGAGTGCTGGGCAGTGATGCTCTGAGAATATAGCAAGTCCTTTCATCTGGAACGGGCATATGTAGGAGGGAAACCAGTATTATTTTTTAAAAAGCCAATAACTTAGTAAAAAAAAAAATAATCTGAACAAAGGATTATTTTTCTTTTAAAGAAAAGTGATTTTTTTTTTCAAGTAAAGTTTGTTGTAAGTGAAGAAAATGGACAGGAGATGCCTGTCGGGCGTAGACAAAAAGGCACATCTGGATTCAAAGAGCAGGAGTGAGCAGACCAGAGGCATGGCTGCAGAGGCAGGTTACAGGCTGGTAGTGAGACTTCTGCAAGGATCCGGTGGTCTGCCAGGGCACAAGCTACTTGAGAATCAACTCAAAGGCAGTAAAGGCTTTATAGCTGTCGACCCAACCCTGATCAAGCCTTCAGGGAACACTCCAGAGTTTTCCTGAATTACTCTTCCTTTTGCAGGGAGCACTGGGCCCCAGGAGAGCTCATTCTTCCAGAAATAACGACTTGGCTCTTGGCAGCATTTTCCCCCTTCTTATCTCTTATGATTTCTTGAAAATGTTGTTCTAAGAAGAAGAGGCTTGTATCCAGGAGGCCTCAGGGTTTTCCTGTGGACTTTGGGACCCCACAAGCCAAT
Source organism: Camelus dromedarius (assembly GCF_036321535.1). Classification (NCBI taxonomy): domain Eukaryota; kingdom Metazoa; phylum Chordata; class Mammalia; order Artiodactyla; family Camelidae; genus Camelus; species Camelus dromedarius. The sequence continues at coordinate 41,974,905 of NC_087450.1, forward strand.
GAAGTGCATATTATACACCAAGACAGTCCTTAGGAAAATGGAGGAAATTAATGTAATGTAAGTTGTAGTTGGCCTATTTCAAGACCATGAAGTTCCATTATTCAGCCCAAGTTTAAGAATTCATCCCAACGTTGAAAGCACATACAGAAGATCTTCAGCTTAGGGAGGGTGATATTTATTTTAGTCTGTGTCCCCCTAATTTATAGCATCTTGGAAAATTGCAGAGAAAGACATAGTCAGAAATATTTTTCTGAGTTAGAAGTAATCATACTAAGTCAAAGGTTTTGCTGAGTCTCAGCATTACAGAAATAAACTAGTTATTAGAGTTATTATAGAAATAAAATCTGAATGACAACATAAGCCCTTATTGAAAATGTGTTTCACTTTCATTTTCAATGTTCCATAGTAACTGGAATTTCATCTTCAAGTAAGAGAAGGGGGCTGAGTGGGAAGTAAATCAATCTCTATAGTTGGATCTCTGTATCCACGGATTTCAAATCTGCAGATTCAACCAACCGAGGGCTGGAAGTGAGATCCAGGATTAGTTGAATCTGCATGCTAAACTGTAAATACAGATGTAAAGGGCCAACTATATTCACTATACTTTTATATATCATTTTATATAAGGAACTTGAGCTTCTGCAGATTTTGGTATCTGCGGGAGTCCTGTAACCAATCCCCCGCAGATACTGTGGGGCAACTGTACATATTGAGTATTTACTGTGGGCAACACATCTTACCTCTGCCTTATTTAAGTCTCACCAGAGTGGATTCCTACAAAGTAGGTATAGTCATCTCCACTTCCTAGATGAGAGTGAAGCCAAGAGTTATTTTTGCCATAAGTCACACAGAAGTGTTAGGGCTAATATTCAGGTTTGTTTGCCTAACCCCAAACCTGAGCTCTTTAGTCAGCCTTCCCCCTTTACCTTCAAAGTGTTCTGAGATTTTGGCTAGAGACTGGCTGGGAGGAAGTGGAGGTCTGGTAAAGCTGAGTAGATCAGTGAATAGAGGGAAAGCTTCTCAATCCCAGAGGTGTGGGCACTGTCTGGGGAATCAACCCATTACAGAACACCACCCCAAGCTGAGCCCCTCTACGTCTTTCCAACTCCTTTCTTATTCTTTTTAGGGCAGGATTTCTCAGTAGTGGCTCTATTGACGTTTTAGACCAGGTAGTTATTCCTTGCAGAAAGCTCTCCCGTGCACCTGTAAGGTTAAATGTTCAGTAGCATCCTTGGCCTCTATTAATTAGATGCCACTAACACCTTTCCCTAGGCATGACAATAAAACCGATGGAAGAAATTTTCACATATTGAAGTATGGGGAAGTCATTCTGGCTTATATATCTTTTAACTTAAACTTTATGCTAACTAGAACAGCCTGTTTTGTGGACTATTAGACATACATTGTACATCTGCTTTAACTGATAAAGAAAAGAGTCCATTGACCAGAAGTAAAAATGTCTGTTTTAAAGATAAAGATTAAATGTCTCCCTTCCTGGGGCACCAGTGCTAGTACTACTTCAATGATGAGGCTCCTTTCCCAAGCCCCAGGGCCATACTGCCTCACCGTACACATGTGTGTATGTGCTGATCTGTCTTCTTTGGAACCTAGAAATAATGTACCCTTGTCATGTTTGATGTTCTTTGTTCTGACACATTATAAAACTGTACTGAAAACCATGCTTCTCTGAAACAGTTTCTCACAGCAATCTGGGAGGCTGTCTCCCAGACTATAGTCCTCAGTTTAGCTTGAATAAAACTCTCTTCTATTCTTGTTATAGATTGATTATTGATGATTTTCTTTCACATTACTCGGTGTAGTCAGCAGGATATCTGAAAAACCCACCTGAGGTCACCTGGAGCCTACTATGGACCAGCTCTCAGTACCAAGCACAGACTCTGAGCACCACCACCCCAGCTTCACCACATTCTTCTGGTGCCTTGGTGAGTTCTTCTGATATATGGACCTCCTTATCTTAGGTTTGACCTTCCTTTGACTTTTATTCTAGTTGTTATTTTAAGACTTGGCATTTTATTGCAGTATCAGTGCATTTCCTAGATAAAAAGGAACTAGGAGGAGATCCTAGGCAGGAAAAGCCTAGAAGAAACTTTCGGTGTATTTCCTAGGTGAACAGGACCTAGGGAGAATTCCTAAGCAAGAAAAGCCTAGAAGAAACTTTGGAGTGCTTTCCTAGGCAGAGACCTTTAGGTGATTTCTTACACAGACACCTAGAGGGAATTCTTAGACTGGAAAAGCCTAGAAGGAACTTTAGAGTAAACTGGGTTGGCTGACCTTTTTCTCCAATTTGGCTTAAATTGGAAAGATTTGTGTATATATATTATGAAGTAGCTGTTTGACAGCAAAATGAGAGATCGCATCCATTCAGCTCTCAAGAGAAGGGCGGTAGTTCCTACCAACCTAGAGACATTCTCAGGCAACCTGGAGGAATCATCTGAGAACTGATCATAGTGATGAGTAGTGGTCCCATAGGGAACCCCATCATGACACTTGATGTAATTTATAGTTCTCCTGGGATGTACACATAAGAAATGGTCTTTCAGTGCTCTGAGCCCCCACAGAGGTTTTAGACCACTACAGGAGAAGATGAGACATGAAAAAGCTAGACCAACTGAAGGGTGATACCTTGATAAACTAAGCTCACAGGTAGCACACTTCTGACCCACTACACTGCCCTTAGAAACTGTTCAGACCTTATAAATAAAATGAAAGTAAAGGAAAATGGGAAATAGCACTTCTAAAGCCTCCCAGCTCCCACCTGGGCAGCTACCCACTAGCAGTCGGACTCACTTCATGGAAAGTTGATACTGAACCAATACTATCAAGTACTTAACCTGGCCCTAACATGATCAGGGTAGGGCTCTTCTGACATTCTGAAACTGGTTTTATGTATGCAGCTGGAAAATAAAGCTGGCTTGATAAAACATCTTTTCAAAATTCTGACACAGAGGCAACAAAGTACTTCTTGGAGAAAGCTTAAAATTCTAACTTTTACCATGTCCTTGAAATGTAAACATAGCCCTCATTACCTGAGACTATAGCCTTGGTTTAATCAGTACAACCTAAAATTTAAAACAAACAGACAAAAAAGAAAAACAATAAAAAAAAAAAAGAAGAAGAAGAGGAAAGAGGCCTTTTCAAACTCAAGCAGGAAAACTATTAGATCTCTATCTGTGTTTATCTGGTTATATGTATGTCTATGTTTGGTTATAGACATGATATGTCTCTACCTTTGGACGGTATTGTCAAAATTAATTTGTAAAAGAGCTCTATTTCATTGGCTTAAACAAGTAAGTGCTTATATAAATTCTCAGAAATAAAATAGGAACTCGTTCAAAGGAATTCTGGGTTCATTTGATCTGGGAAATATTCATTATTAATGTTCAGTACTAAAGTTAGTTTAAGTTATTGATATAATTAATACAGACATGTCTTTAGGGTCATCAACATTGAGAATAATACTTTTATTGTACCTGGCTTTACAGAAAGTCAATAAACTCATGTTATCTCTGTTAGAAGACTTGTCAACAAGAAAATTAACTTGATATGATACTATTTTCATAAGTAATAAAATAGAGATAAGTGTTTTTTAAGCAGATTATTTAAGAATAATTATGTTTTATGGTATGTCTACTTAAAAATATTTTTTCCTGGTTTTTTATTACTTGAAACTTTAGAGTTTTGCTAAATTAAGTTTAATGATGGGAAGTCATTTAATGTCTAGATCATTTTTAATAATAAGATACTGAAATATTAATTGCCAAGCAAGTCAATGTTTACCTACTTTTGTCTTTTATTAGAGAAAAACTAAAGATGTTTGGTTTATTGCACACATGTCTTATATCATATTGAGGAAAGAAAGTATGCTGTGAGTGTATGTATGTTTCTTGAAGTTATGGAATATTGTATATACATTGCCAATCAGGAAATGCTAGTATGGCAGTTCACAATTGTTGCTTCTTGGGTTTTGCTAGAGATTAAGGCTCAAGGGTTAAAAATTGTAATATATATATATATATATATATATATATATATACACACACACACACACACACACACACACACACACACACACACATATACACACACACACACACATATATATATATATATGTAAATTAACCTACTAGAAATAATAAGGGAAACATTTCAGTATGCAAGGAAAGTAGGTTGTGTGATTCCAGTAAAAGAAGGTGTGAGAAATGGAAATGCATTTTGTTAAGGTAAAAAGAAAATGATTTTGTCCTGAATTTAGTTATTTCTAAATGGGAAAGAAAATAAGAGGACAAACTAATCTGGGTATAGAAAGTTGTGGGAGGTTTGTGAGAAAAGAGCTTTGTGTGTAGTCAGGACTGGCTAAGATTAGACTGAATTTAACTGAGTGAATAAATTTTAATATTAAAGGTAAGGTGCAGCAAAACTAGAATTTGGTTCTCTCTCGGTTAGGATGATAAAGTTTTCTTGGAATATTGATTTGTTTTGATAACAGATTGTAAAGGTTTCTTTACACTTTGAGCAATCTGTTGTCTTTCTGTATTTGCATTTGAAATATTTTATATTGTCCCTTTGGTTAAGTGAATGACTAAGCATTTTTTTGACAGTGACTTACTTGACTAAACTTTTGAAAAATCTTTTTGTATTTTTGGAAAACTTTCCTATATTCAAATCCTAAATGAAGTCTTTTGGTTTGGAACTAATTTTGAGATATTTCTCCCTCCTTATAAAAAGAGATGTATTAAACTAATTAGGCACATGTCATGGGAAGCACTGTTAAATAAAAAGTAGCATTCAGTCTTCTTTATGTAGTGTCCATGTAAACATGCATTATAATGCATGTCCTAGGAGTCTTACATGTCCTGACATAAAACAGTATCTGTCATCAAAATTGAGACTTAGACTAAAGGGACTGAACCCAAGTATCAGGGAAATGCCCTAGCTGACTTTCATGAAAAGGCAGCAACAACAGAATCTGTAAAGATTATGGCATGTATAAATTAAGTCCAGTCTTCTTCTGCAGAAAAAATTAATCCCCCATTGTCAGACTTTTGCCGTCTTGATATCCTTGAAACATGGCAACAGTCTGCTCCCAGATCAGAGAAATTAGGATGAGTAAGGAATAGCTGTGAATTACAAAGTTGGGCCTTGGGAAACCCAAGATGACCACTTGGCTCTTCCTGGATCCCTGGCAAGCCCCAGTTTTCATTTGATGGTTAAAGCCTTCCCTTACTGCAAGGCTGTTGCCCCTCACAATGACAAAGAAACTGTTAGAAAATACGATTTTTTTTGAGGTATACTGTCTACAATCTCCAGTGATCAGTGCACCCCAATTTCTGGGCAAAACATATGAGCCTTAACAAAAGCCTTGCAAACTTCTTCAACTTGTCACTGACACTATCACCCTCAATCATCAGGCAAGGTAGACAGAACTAAAGGAAAAACTGGGCTCAAGCAGAACAAGAATTAGTTACATGGGATTGAATGAACTGATAAATATAATGATAATTTTAGTGATATTTTTGTCTGAAATATTACTAACTTTTCATCTTTATTTTTCAGTTATAAGGAAACCTTTCTCTTAAGCTAATTATGACTTACACCAATTTGGTAAATTACACCTTTGTATTCAGAATTTAATCTTTATCTTTTCTCCCTACCAGATCCCACCAGAATTTGGAAACTCTTAGTGAATACTCTTATTTTCATGGCAATATAGTTATTTGCATAAGTCAATAAGAATTTGTTCTCCTTATAACAAGACACAATTGGAAACATTGACTATATTATCATGGCTTTGACTGAAGTGTCATATTCAGGACTATACATAAGATGAAATATGACTAGTTTTAAGAAACTAGGGTAGACTTTATGGAACTATAAAGCTCCTGGTACCTTGCTTACAGGGTTCCAGCAATCTTACCAGGTTAATAAGGAAGGCTACTTTCTGGCACTTGCAGGAACCTCAAGATATTTTGGATCTTGAGAAGAGAGAAACCTTCCCAAACCTATAGGTATTGCAGGCAGAATCTGATGGCAAGTCTTTGACGTGGCTTTCCTGGCCTTGAGAAGCCCTTTGTAAGTTCAATTTTGGGATTCCTTATGAAAAGTTCCAACAAAGTCAAACGTAAAAGAGCCTGTAAGATCAAATAATCAAATAATAATAGGGTAAGTGTGTTGAAATCAGACATATTTTGCAAATAAATTAGTCTTAATTTGGCTGTATTTTGTAGAAATGAAGATAATTTTAGAGAGAAGAAATTACGTTTCATTAATATACCTTCATGGATATTAAGTTCTCATGTAGTTAATTATCTGTGAGGTTTGGTATTTACTGCCTGAGACTCACTTCCCAGATGGCTCCTTTTTTCTGTGTAGCATTATTATAAAGTTTAATTGAATTATTAAAAGGACATTCTAAGCTTGGTTCTGAAGCTTACCTCATTAAACTATCTTTGAACAAAGATCAGATGCCCCCATGACCTGCAACCAGGAGATTGTGCACATTGGAAATAAATCAAAATGTTCTTTGCAGTCATGTTGGACAGGACCTTATCAGGGTATTATTTACTAATCCATGTGCTAGCAAATTAAAAGGCATAGACCCATGGATTCACATCTGTCATTTAGAAAAGGCCCCTCCACCTCAGTAGACCTTGACGCCTATTTCTGACACCTATTTCTGGCACCTGGCTTCTACTGACTAAGGCAAGCACCACCGAAGCCAGGATAAGTTGACGACAGTGGTAGGCAGCTGACCCAAGTATCCAGAGACTCATCCGACCTAGTTCTATTGAACTGTTTACCAAATGTTTGTCTCCCTATCAAATTGAAAATTGTCTTATTTCTGACTATACTTTTGTCTCAGTGTTCAGGATGGAAAGAACATTCTCTAGTAAAGTCACAGAGTATAGCTACTGGGGGAGATATAACAGATTGTTGAATCTGTCATCAAATTCCTTGGTCATACAAGACTGACAAAAGCCCCTCATAATACCCGCCACTGACTTGTCAATGCTCCTAACATTACCACTCATCTAGACTGACCTCTCTCTGGCCTAACATTTCAGGTTCAAATTCTTCAACATATTAATGTGTGCATCCGTTGTCTGATACAGTCCTCAGTCTTTAGAGACCAGACACAACTTTCCTAGGACCACTTCACTCCTTTTTCCTATAAAAAAGAAGAGAGGAAGTCCTAGTCCTGAGAAACATATTGGGCAGGCAGCAAGCATTCTGGCATGAAGGGACAAATTTTTTGATCATCATTGTTTTCATTTGAGAGATTTTGTTTTCAATCAAAACAAGGAAATGATGGAAGAAATTTTCACATATCAAGGTATATAGGGAAGTCATTCTGGCTTATACATGACCTTAAGTTTATGCTAACCAGAGCAGCCTGTGTTATGGCCTATTAAACATACACTGTACTTCTGCTTTAACTGATAAAGAAAAGGGCCCACTGACCAGAAGTAAGAATGTCCATTTTAAAGATAAAGTGTTTCCCTTCCGGGGACACCAGTCTAGTACTCCTTTGATGATATGTCTCCTTTCTCCAGGTGCCAGGGCTATATGGACCTACTGTGTATGTGCTGATCTGTCTTTTATTTATTTATTTTTTTTGAAACCATGAAGAAATGTATTCCTGTCATGTTAGATGTTCTTTTTTCTGACAAAGTATAAAACAGTTCTAGAAAACCGTGTTTCTCTGAACAGTTTTTCAGTTATCTGAGAGACTGTCTCCCAGATTATAGTCCTCAGTTTGGCTCAAATAAAACTCTTCTATTACTATTATTTTTATAGATTGATTATTGATGACTTGTGTCACCAAAACATATCACCAGAACAAAACGCCAGACACTGCCAGGAGACTCCCGGGGTGGGCATCCCCACTCCCCAGTTAAGAACCACTGTTCTATGTTGACCAATTATCTTAATTTTCCCTGGACTGAGGGAATTTGCCAGGGATTTAGTGCTAAAACCAAGACAGTTGGGGACAAACTGGGATGATTAGTCCCCCTGCAAGTGGAATTTCATCTCCTGACTAAATAAAGGCTGTTGTGGAGAGGGGTCTGTGCGATAACATGGATGTTATCCTGGCTGTCTTCAGTTTCTCTAAGTTATTTCTATACCAAGCACATCTTCCCATTACTGCTTTTGTCCCCCTTGTAGCCTTTGAAAGGCTAGCTGAGTAGAAGACCAGAGGGAATGCTGGTGTGTGTTTGTGTGTGTGTGTGTGTGTGTGTGTGTTGTGTGTGTGTGTGTATGTGTGTGTGTGTGGGTATGTGTGTGTTGGGAGGGGCAGTTGGGTGCTGGACTTTAGAGAGCCCATTGGTGCTGCCCGGATGGGTGATATGCATTTATGTTTATACTCGGAGTTAATGGGTACTGGATGGCGAAGGTTTTTCAGCTCTGTATTAATTTGACCTATGCCTATGAGATATGAGCATTTTATTTGGTACCGTATTTGAAATATTTTATGAGGTATGCTGACAATTTAATCAAGGGCATTTCCATGAGAGAAACAAATAAAAGGAAGGTCTCAAAAGTGGTTCATTATCAGAATTATTTTTGTTGTGCTGTTGAGAATACATTTGCAATAGTAATAAAAATTTGGGTTGTTTACAAATTACAAAGCACTTCCAAAATACATCATTCATCCCTTGGCCTTTTGCTCTTGGTGTCATTCATTTACCTATTTACAGGATGAAAATAAGTGAGTTCTGAAAGTGGTAAGTGATCTGCAGAGGTCAGATGCCAGAATTTCGCATGTGAATCACTGGGCTCTGCACTTTGTGACTCCCATCCTTCTCCAGGCTGTGAGAGAATGAGTCCTGCATGTGTGTGCTGAGTCTGGGTTGCTGTAAACCTAAATGGTAAAATGAAAGTGTAGATGCAGAGGCTGTGAATCATCTCTATAGCTATGACTATGACTATGCCCATGGCCCTGCCCCCTTCTCTGTCTTAACCAAGTTGGGGGATGATGTAGTTTCCACGAGGATACAGCCTAAAACCCATGGTCATCTGGCACCAAGGCACCCCCCCCCCCCCCCGCCTTGGTGATACCTGTCTGTGTCTTCCTCTGTGCTTTTGACAAGGTGTTAGGGATGTGATGTGCTATGTATGATTGTTTGCATTTTCCTTGATTATGTAAACCGGTGGCTTTTGCCAAGAACTCTCCGTGCCCTGAAGCTCTAAGCTGTGTCCCTCCCATTGGCTGACTTCATTTCATTTTGTGGGGAGGAGTGTTTTTCAGGTTGCAGAGCAGTGATAACTGGCAGTGTCTTTTGGGTGTGAGGTACCTGGAGTTCAGAGACCCTCCAACCCCTGACAATGACAGCAGATGAGTTGGTTTCTTTGTGAATGGCAAAAAGGTAAGCAGAAACTGACCTCTCCTTTGGTCCCCCTGCTCCCTGGGAGGGGTATGTATCCTCTTGAAATGGCTCATTTTTGTTCTTTCTCTTTTGTGTTCTCTATCATTTGTTCACCTTCTCTCTTTCTTTCTCTTCCTTCAAAGCTGTTGCTGCATTTGGGGTAACGTTGGGGAAAGAAGACCTTCTCAGAACTAGAACGCTGTCAAGATACTCAAGGGGCAAAGGAGTGATGGGGAGGGAAATGAGCAGAAAGGTGTCTGTGAGCTCCACCCATGCTCCCTGCCGACTTTTTGCAGTAGTAGAGACACTGGCATGAAGAAGAGAAAGGTGGACGGGGTTCTAGTGATACTTGAAGGTCACCCACCACACCTCTATTCTGTGTTTAATCAAATATACCCAAAGGTTTTTGTTGCTCTCTTTACTGAAAAAATGAACAGGAACATGTTTTCTTGCTAATCTCAGGGTATAAGATGTACATTAGGTTTGATTCTCATATTTCATCTCTAAAAATGTAACAGCTAACTTGTATGAGGACATATACTGACATCTTGTGGCAAGCTATAATTTTTGTTTCATAAGGGGCATGCTCCCCCCCATACCTGACACTTAGTTATACATACAAATATTGCAAATCTCTTTGATAAAAATTGCCCACTTGGAGGGACCCAGAGGAGGTGGGGGTGAGGTGGGGCAGAGTGGGTCTTATGATATGGGTACCAGTTCTTGCAGCACTGGAAGGATGAGAATCTTTGCAGATTTCAATGCAGATCCAAGGAGAGAGTGTGCAAGTACATCACATTGCCTCCACTTTCCACTTACCCCCCCCCCCCACACCCCTGCTGAGCTGCTTGCATCTACTTCAGCTCTCTGGTTGGGAAAGAAAGGGACAGTAAAAGGGCAATCGTGGCTTACACATTGTGAAAGGCCATGTGGACAGTGTGAGTAATGGTTGTACCCAGTGGTCAAAGAGCAATTTTATTTGTTTTGCTATATTGGCACTTTGCCTTAAGAAACTGGACAACTTTGGAGGCAATTTTCAAGAAATAAAATGTGCTTCATAGACGTCCAGAGCTTAAATTGTTAGGGTGTGTTTGGGGGACTAGCAGGGGAATTCTATGAACCATCGTAACATCAGTGTGCCCAGGTCTGTTGGATTCAGTTTGAGTGGTAGCACTGGGTGGGACCGGGGAAATGGGGTCCGCCATGCTCTTCCAGGTTTCGAGTTGTCCTCTGTGCCAACTTCCTTCAGGATTGGCCTCTGGCAGCAAACCAAGAGGTAGGGCAAAGCTTCCATGTTGGTGGTTGTAAGACTTTTGCAGCCAAGAATTCTGACAACTTCGTTACATTCAGCAACTACACTGTAGAGATTTGCAAAAGTTGTTGAATTGGCTTTCTTGACACATTACTTACACAGAGGCATCTTCTTTGGCATCTTTCTAAGCAATTTTTACATTGGGTGAACAGCTGGATCAATGACTTCCAAGGCAAAGTCTCACTCTAAGTTTTCATGTTTATCAAGCCATCAACTCGTGTGTCACAGGACAAGTTTCTGCTCCTCTTTAGGGATGGTTATGCTATGATGCACTCGATCTAGTAAGGAGCATTTCAACATAAATCTAGTTTGGTAAAAATTGTTTCCCCATGTATTTTATCTTCACGTTAGGAGAGCAGTTTTAAAAATTGTCAATGGTATCATCACATCAAACCCGACCATCTCTTGAAGCTGCTGCTACTAACAGTTTCTGTGATGAATATCCATGCTTTTAATTTTATAAACATTTGGCCCCTTGAGAATCTGCTGGAAAGGTGGAGAGGCAATGAAGGAGAGATGAGGTGAATGCAGCGTTAGAAAAGCTAGACCAAGCAAGGGAATTCCCAGTCAAATCGAGGCAGCTGTAAATTTGTTCCCAATTCTATTCCCAAAAATGTTCTAGATCTTTGTTACCTGGCATTGGCAAGGACTTTGCCAAAGGAGTTGTTGGAACCTGGTGACTCACTCTTAAATACAAGCTTCCTACTCTCCCTGTTTCAGACCACTGCCCAGGACTGTCTTTACTCATTGTGGTCCTGGAGAGGGTGTGAGATGCAAATGAATCAAATACCTCGAGGGCCTTCTGTGGTGGTGACGGGCCTTGCTGACTGTCATTTCCACATCTTCTGATCTATAGTCAGAGTCAAAGGGAGAGAGCTGCCCAGGATTTGGTTTCACTGTAGTGACCATCCTTTTGCAGGGCAGATTCTTGTTTTCTCCAAGCAGTCACCCTCTGGTTAGTGGAGATGATGCACCCCCCCCCTGGAGGAATCTGGGAAGATTCAGCATGTAGGGAGCAACTTAAGGTGTCCAGGAGTGACCCCCACAAGAAGCAGCAGTCAGCAAGTGAGTCAACACTCACTCGCCCACCCACCCACGTCATCAACATTTACAGGCTCCTTCTAGGTCTGGGCCTTGGGACACATTCTGCACTGGATGAATAACACCTCTAAGGACAGGCACTTACCACCTGGGAACTTGGGAACTAGTTGTAGAGGTGGATTATGACTAGATGAAGTACCGTATTCCAAAATGTATTTCAGAGACAACCATCCCCATGAGATTCCTTCTAGATATTCTTAGACCCTTTGTACAGTGTGGGCACATAGTAGGTGCCCAATTAATGTGGACAGAATGAATGGGGGAATGTTAAAACCTTGAGAAATCCTCCACTGAAGGAATTATTTTTTAAACTTTGTGTTTTAAATTTATTTTAAATTTACAAAGCAGTTACAAGAAGAATACAAATAAATGTTAAAAAAGCCTTTACCCACATTAACACCTAACATTTTGTCACATTTTCTTTTATCTCTTTCTCTCTCTAGCATTGATCTATAAAGTACAAAATAATTTTATATATTTATTTAGTGCATATAATTAATCAGAATATATTCATAAACTATAAAATTTTCTTTCTGAACCATTAACGGTAAAATTTCAGACATTATGCTCCTTTAACCCTTAAACTAAAAATAAAGGCATTTTACAGAACTACCCACAACCATTTATAAAAATCAGGAAATCGAGTGTTAATATAACCCTAGTATCTAATGTATAGGCTTTATGCAAGATTATTCAATTTCCCCAATAAGGTCATTTATGACTTTCTCCCCTCCAAATCTGGGATCCAGGATCATGCTTTGTACTTAGCTGTCATGTCTCTTTAGGTCTCCTTTCATCTGGAACAGCTCCTGAGCTTCCTTTGTCTTTGTGACATTGATGTTTATGATGAGAACAAGCCTTTTTTTAGAATGTCCCTCCTTTTGAATTGGTGTCACAGTTTCTTATAATTAGATCAGAGTGTGCATTTTGGGCAGGATACCAGAGAAGTGATATGTCTTTCTCAGTAGGTTATATCAGGAGGCACATGTTATAAATGTCCCCCTTTATTGTGTTGTGAACTTTGATCACTTGGTTAAGGTGGTGTCCACCAGGTTTCTCCACTGGAAGATTACTCTTTCCCATTATAATTAATGAGTAATCTGTGAGAAGATACTTTGAGGCTATGTACATACTTTTATTACCAAGCTTTCACCCACTAGTTTTGGCTCCCATTGATGATTCCTGACTGGATCCAGTATTGTGCTGATTACACGATGGCCAACCATGTGGACAAATTGGCATTTCTCTGTCAGGAAGAACTTTCCCTTCTCCCCTACTTATTTTCTTGTTTATTTATTAATGATCAGTTTGGACTCATGTGTTTTATTTCTATTTAATGGGCTGTAATCCATTATGGTTATTATGTTTTGATGCTTGAGTTTTACCAGAGCAATCTGCTTAACCCCAAATTTCCTGAGCTCACTTCCCCACAGTGCTTTTCCTTTGGAATACCCATTTCCTTTGAGCATCCTGCTGGGAGAGGGTTCGGCAGAGTTTGCTGGGGCAAATGCTGCAGACATGCCATGAGAGTGACGTGGACATTCTCTGTAGGAATTCAAAGAAGGTCGGACCACTTGTGGCTGGGGTGGTATGGAAAGCCCTTACTAGGGAAGTGTTTGGGGTCTTCTGATAAGTCAAGATGAAGGTGGAAGAGGAATGGAGTGGCCAAAGGCTTAGGATCAGAAGGTAAATGTTGTATTTTCACTGAAATACGAAGACCAGCTTGGTAAGGAAGTTGGAGGGGGAAAGGCTGAAAATGAAGACTGGGGACACGTTGAAGGGCCTTGAAAGACAATCTAAAGAACTTGGGTGCTACCTTGAGTATGTGGGAGGTCACTGAAGGCACCGGGCAGGGAACTGATGTGATGTGATAAAGGACAGCAGCAGGACAGGAGGAAGGAACAACATGAGGGGAAGGTAGTGTGCAAAGAGGCTCTTCCTGCCACCTGGGAGGAAAGTAATAAGGATCTTTATTTTGTGCATTTATAATGACTCTTTGTGTGAAATTTGTAATCAGGACTTTGAACAAGCTGGACATGTGAGGTGTAATCATAAAAGAAGATTAATTTTATCTTCCAAGGGGTAAATTCTGGTAGTTTCATGACCTCCTGGATTACTCGTAGTCAATAAAAAAATTCTATGGGCAATTATAAGTTGCCAAACACAGTCTGAATTTGGGACAGAGAGGAATGGGTAGTGAGAAAGTTCTTATTTAATTGGTGCCGGTGTAAGATGGCTTCCCACCACTGGGATCCTTCCATTGCAAGTCTCACGACATAAGAGATGTGTTTTCCTCAGTCTGGCTGCTCTTCCTCAGCCCTTAGATTTGGGAGGTCCACTTCACACAGACTCTGATGGAGGTCCCATCACCTCCTGCAGTCAGTCTTTTGGGAGTTATTTAGACACCTCAAGCAAGCTGTCTCTCTCATGCATGGCCTCTGCATGTCCACGACTGACACTTTCACATCCTTTGCTCTTTCCAACTCTTATCACACCTTCTCTCCCCTTGACCACCCCAATCACCCAAACTCTTTTACCCTTGATGATGCACAAGGAGAAGTGAAACAGATTTTCATAGATTTCGTTTGATGATTTCCATCAGGAACTGGCCCTGATTTCCTTCAGGAACTGGCCCTGCACTTTATAGACCTCCTTTCCATCTTATTGAATATTCTGTTCGGGACTTTGGCTTGAGATTTCCCCTCCATTTCTAACCTGTGTTAATCTTGCTGAGTGTGATAACCCAACACATACAACACTCCGCTATGAGTACAGGCCGACAGACTGCTGTCTACTGCCTGAGAGTGAACACACCAGGAGGCTCAGCCAGAGGTCTGCTTGCTGCAGTGCTCAGCTGTCCCTGGTGGTCACAGATGTGATCTGGCAGCTGGAAATGAGAGGACACGCTCCATTTGAAAGGGACTTTGCCTTGATCAATCCAGCAGGGCAGGTGCAACACCTCTGGGTTCTGTGGTGGGCCCGGAGCTGAGCACTGATGCGAAATTTAGGATCACAGAGTGTCAGCATGTACACAGTTTGGCTTGCAGTTCCTGTGTTCATCTTACAGAATTATCAAGAAAAATACCTTCATTTTTGTGATATGTTTAGCACGTCCCCATTAACTTGACAAATTCTTGGATGAGACAGTGGCTGAATATACCTATGATATAGTTTTCACTTGTTTTTGTTTTTATAGGTGGTGGAGAAAAATGCAGATCCAGAAACAACCCTTTTGGCCTACCTGAGAAGAAAGTGTATCCTGACTTTGGAGTGGGGGTGAAGCCGAGGGTCATTCTCTGGGCCTTATGCCATTTGCTAGTGACTGGTCTGTGGGCCGTGAAGTGCTGAGGAAAGAGCCCTGGGCCAGGGCCCTGGTCACTTGCATTTTCGTTGCAGCTCTGTCACTTGGCAGCTATGTGACTTGGGAAGTCATTTGGACTCTGAAATTCTCAGCTGTCCAGTAAGAATATTGTTCTTGATACTCTTCAAGGTCTCTAGCATTTAAGACTCAGGTTTAGTCCTGGGCCTGTAGAACAAACGGCTCCGTAAGGCCCTCATCAGCCCTGGCCAGCTTCATGGTCATCCCTCCCCACAGGAGGAGTGGGCCCTGCCTCCGCAGACCTCTGTGAACACATACATGGACTTCCCAGGGAGCGTTTCCAACTCTGCCAAGTGGGAGGGGAAGTCCAGGGAAGGGGTGTTTCTTGGGAAAGGGGTGCCTCAGGTGGGAACTGTGTAGAGGCACCCTGCACTGTGGGAGTGGCAGGCACTGGGAAGCCTGGGCTGAGGGACTCCCAAGGGGGTTGGGGTGCTGCTCTGCTCCCGGTGTTGGGGTGGAGCTTCTATAAGACCCCCATACCTTTGGTTTTTCCAAAGTAGGAGAGTATTCTGAGGCCCCAGAAAAAAAAAAAAAAAACAGCAAAGATAGGAGCTTTTGATGGCAACTGACCACATAGAGGTGGATTTCAAGGTGATGTGCGTAGGTTACCTCACTGATCCCACAGCCGTCCCTTGGATGGAGGAGGAAGTGAGGCTGGACGTGTTATGAGACACTCCTCTCCCACGTGTATTCTGGGCACATGCTGGCAGACCTGGACTGAAGCCCAGAGCCACACTCTTAACTTCCCTCCCACACTGGCAACTCTCTGGGGGCCTGTTGTGGACCAATGCTCCTCTTGACCTCTGTCAGCAAGCCCTCATCGCTCCCAGAAGCGGAGTGTCTGGTGACTCCTTCTGGTGATGTATTTGGGAACAACAAACAACACCCACGGAGGCAAGCCTGGACTCCATGGCCTTCCCTCTGGTTCTTTTGACTCCTGTCAGAGAGAGGCTGGCTGTCATGTACTTCGTCCTGGATTTTTGACCTGGAGGGGGCAGGTCTGGAGGTTCACAGAACACAGACCTGATGGCGTTTTTGTAGAGGTGGAATTGCTCAGTGGGGTCAGGGGACTGCATGGAACTCCATTTCCAGCCCATCTACCTGGGCTGTCTGGGAAGAGAGGCTCATTCTCAGGGATTGTTAACATCTATTTCATTTTTCTAACAAAGTTTTGAAGGCTGGAAAGCCTCAGAAATTCTTGACCATAGTGGTTGGCTGGTTTGAGGGACAAATCTCAGATGAAATCCAAACCAGAAAGTTGGCGTATAGCTCTGAAGGCCTCGTGGCTTGTTGCTGCCCGTGCTGAGTTCATCTGTGGGAGTTCCGGGCAAGAGAGAAGACCCTGGGCTCAACTTCTGCCCTGGCTTCCAGAAAGATCCCCTGGCCAGCAGGCGACCTCCAGACTGCTCTGGGCACCTTCCATTTGTTCCAGTGTGCCCCTAGAGTGGTCCGAACTGCTGATCTTATACGTCCTGACTAGTGAAAAAAAAATCACTCAGGATCTAGTAAGCCCTCCTCAGCTGTGTTTTAAAAGAGGCGGCAGTCTGGAGTCAGATGACTGCATTTGGGCCCTAACACTCAGGGTAACAGGAGTGACTGTTACCTTGCAGGGCTCATGCCACGTCTTGGGTCTTAGTTTTTTTTTTTAATACATGAGGAAATGGTGGTTTATGCCCCACCTGCTAACCAGATTAGTGTGTCAGTGAAACCGGTCCAAGGATAAGTGCTTTCCAAGTATAAGATGCTCTGTCATTATTAGTATTCATTTTGTCTCTAAATCCATTCATCTTTATCTCTGTTAATTTCATCAGCTCCCTCCATCTTCAGTAGGAAGCTGGATGGTCTGGAGGCCTGTGGACCTGAGGGGAAAGCAGCAAAGGAGCCCACGTGTCCCAGGGAAAGAGGCCGCCATAATTACGGTTCTCCAGAATTATCTCTTTGTTAGGCATTTTTCAAATGCAAAGTATCAGAGTCTTCATTTCCCCAAGTCTATGTAAGAAAGGGCTCCAATATTGATTCCTGACTTCAAATATATCTTCATTTTAATTCCATTCGCATATCATATGGGCTGGAGATTCAGAAAGCCCTAGTCCAGCCCTAATTTTGTTCCCTGGACCTCATCAGCCCAAAAGGTTTTGGGGGGAAGGCTGGACTCAGCAAGTCCCAGAAGAGATCAACAGCTCATTCTGGTCCGAATGGCTTCATTGCACGTGGGCTGGGGGACATGAGGGCTGCCCCACACGCTCAGTCTCTGGGATGCCTGATTCACCTGCCCAGTGAGACCGCAGGGGTGGGGCTCTGTAAGACCACGCCTAGAAAACCCCAATCCCAAGGAGAGTCTCCAGGACTAGAGAGGAATAGAACTCCAGTCCAAGGGGATGAGACTTGGGTGCGGATGCCTTTTCTCTCTGTCCAGTGGGGCTGGCCGCATGTCCTGCCTCCCCAGGGACAGAAAGCCTCTCTAAACGGAAGGGCACCTGGGTCTGCTGCCTCCTGGGTCGAGGAGCCTGAACCTGTGTGTGGACGGATGGCTCTGCACTCACAGGTAAGCCCATTCGTTTCTCAGCAGCCTAGCAAAGAGTCTTTCCTCTGTGCTCATGTTCCTTAATCTTGACCATCCAGTGGGGCTGAGAGGAACCAAGCTGGGCTGTGGAGAAGGGGGCTGTGGGGCTTGCACGGTGATGCTTTCCAAGTATGATCGTCTGCAGGACAAGATCGTGTATCCTTTGCCTGCAGGTGGATTGCCCTTGTGAGGACTAGGGTGCAGGGATCAGCTTTTGATTGGGTGTGCATGTGTGTGTGTGCACACGTGTGGGTGAGCCCCTGCGTTTCTGAGCAGGCTCTGATCATGGACAAGCACATTATAGAATGACATCTTGGGAAGTATCTTCCTGACTTATAAATATAGACAAGACTCTGAACTGCTGATAAAATGACTTTTCTAAAATGCAGACTCATTCCACATCCTGTGAAATCCTTCAGTTGGCCCCCATTGCCCCCAAATTAAAGTCCAATCTTTTTGCTCAACACATGAGGCCCTGCAATTTGCCTCCCCTTTCCAGTTTTCTTTCTCTTCATGGACCCTGCACTCCATTCATGCATAAGCATTGGTGAACTACTGATGCTCCATACCCACTCATTTCTTGATCTTTGCATAAGCTGTTTCTTGTCTTGGATGTCTTTTCTTCCAGGATTTCTCTAGCTGGCTAACTCTTAATAGTTTTTTAGGACTGAGCAAAATATCCCCTCCTCCAGGAAGCCTTCCTTGACTTCCCAGATTGGGTTAGATGCACCTTGTCTGTGCTAGCCCTGTAGTGCACTGTGCACAGCCCTCCTGAAGCAGTTACTATAAGATATTTAAACTGCATCTTCACACTGGCTTCTATTTTCTTGAATTGAAGGCCAGCTATCAAAGGACCGAGACTTCGTCTTACTCACCTTTACTTCCTCAGCCCTTGGCAGGGTGCCTGGCTTATGGTTGGTATTCAGTAACTCACGTTGGCTGTATGTATGACTGAATGACTGATGAGTAAAGGGGTGGATGTGGGGAAGCTCTAAGGGGCTGGTGTTTAATGTCACCTCTGGATTTTCCTCTCCACTTCCCTGCAGAGGAAGGGGAGAAATGGAGGTGGGTGAAAGCAGGGAAGCAAAAGTGACAGGAAATTCTGAAATTAAGGAGGCTAAGGAAGGGCCCAGCAGAGAGAGGAACACGTGCTGGGCCTGGAAACTGCCAGAATCTTCCTCTTTACTCAGCCTCCAGGGTGGGGCTAAGGAAGAGGCAGCTGAAATTGATGCTGGCTCCAGTGTTCCAGCTCAAATGCCTAGGTGCACTGATGCCTGATCCCAGAGGACCCTGAAGGAGTTCGGGCCCTGAGCCTTGGGTGGAGAGGTGAGGACACCTGTGGAAAAGACAAGACCATGATGTAGAGTGAAGAGAAATGACACAAAGCATTACAGATCTCCCAAGCCCTGCACTCAGGTCTGCTCTGATGACCTGAGAGGACAATGAAACGACCTTAATCTGGGGTTCCAGCCACTTTTCTGCCAATGCCTGCCTTGCTCCCATCTGCTCCTTACACCATATTGCCGTGACAACCGTGGAAGGAATAGGAAGCACCAAGACGAGGCTGCATCCTGTCCAGGTAACCGGAGGCTCTTACCAAGGCTGCAGACTTGTTCTGGGTTGTTGGGCTGAGTGTCACTGCCTGGGCAACGGAGGCATTCTGGCTTGACCACCTCTCCATCTCCTTGTGGGTGGGCATAGGGATGGTGGTGGCTGTGAGGGAGAAAGAGGAGGCACCTGAACCCGAAGCCCCCTCCTGTGGCCTGGTGGATGTAACATTGCATGGCTCTGAGGGAACCAAGAGGTGAACTGAATCTGGTGGCTGGGAAGTCCAGCTGTGCGAGAGCTGGAGGGAGGAGGGGCAGGGGCACTTCCTCTCCTTGTGCCCAGGTGGGCTTAGGAAACCCCTGCCTTCTCAGATGGACGATTCCAAAAGCTCTGTGCCCCTTGATAAAAGCCCACTGACTCCCTGCTCCCTCCCATGGTAATTCCATTGCCCCTGTTACCTCCCACCCACAGATCATACAAACGTGAGCTCAGCCAGGGCTGAGTCAGAGAAAAGAGACACCCGGGTGTCTAATCAAGGCTTTCTCTCTGATGGTTTCAAGCACCTAAGGAGGGATTGAAATCGGGAATGTTTCGGGGAAGAGTGGGCAGTAGTCTGAGGGGTTCATGGAGAGAGAAATGATGCTTGGAGAGAAGGTGGAATGGAGCCCACATGGGAACAGAGCACTGTGGGAAGGGAAGGGCACTGTTTGCTGTGCTTCTTGTTTAGGGAAACCAAGGCAGGAGGTCACGAGAGATTACAGTCACAGAAGGTGCCTGAGCCAGGCCCTTTTCTTAATCTTCCCTTGACCATTTGAGGAGACATGCCATTCAGATCATGCCTCCCTTGGGCCACTCACGTGCATCCTGGAGCCTGGGCCACGGTTGAGCCAGCTAATTATACGTCTCTGAGGGAGCATCTTGGACCAGTTGCAGGGGGTCAGAGCAGGGTGGGGTGGGATTCCTTCATCTCTGTGACTTTGCTTCCTAGGCAGGAAAAGGGCAAATTACTAAAATTGTCCAACCTGCAGCAAGTATGAGAGGATTAATGAGGGCTTGTAGTTTTCTTTGAAACAAATAGATGAACGAATGAAACTTTTAAATGCTGAGATCATACTCCTATAATCAGGCGAAAACCCTCCGTTTCCAGTGGTGCAGATCCTTATTCCTGATCCACTTCTTTTGGCTCCATATAAGCTGTAGGGCCAGACTACACTTGGCCTTGTCCATTTACGTTTTTCTCTTGGTTCCTGTGACACTACACTTCCCTTCCTTCCTCCCATCTCCATGCTTGCACTGTGTGCGGCGGCTCCTCTGCTCAGTCCCTAATCGCTGCAGCACCCCAGGGATCTGGCCTGAGCCCCTTCACTTCCCCATCTTCACACTCTCCCCAGGTGAGTTTAATAACCATCCACATGTGAAGGCACCCATATTTCTTTCTTCAGCTTTGACCTCTCTTCAGAGGTCAGACTCCTATTTCCAGCTGCCTACTAGACATCACTAGATGGACGTCTAATCTCCAACTTAACAAAACCCTATTCCCCCAACCTTCCTTCTTCCCATTGTTCCTCCTTCTGAGTCAATGGCAAAGGCATTCACCCAACTGCTCAAGACAAAATTATAGGAGTCATCTGTGTCACTTTCTCTCAGATACCACACCCAATCCATCCAGAAGTAGCATCTCCTCTTCCTCCAAAACCTGCAGTGAAACCTCCATGTTTTTCTCAGCTTCCCCTATTGCTGCTTGGTCACAGCCACCACCCCCTCTTGCCTGGGCCACTTCAGTGTCCTGGTCCCCTGTTTCTTCTCTTACCCCACAACCCACTCCCAGCAGCTAGAGTGATTGTTTAAAAACGCAAATTAGATTACATCAAGTCCTGAAATTCCCCTAAAAGACTCCCATCTTCACACCCAGAGTAAAAATCTGGGCTCCTAACCCTGGCCTATGACAGGCAGCACGGTCTGGCTGCTGCCCCTTCTCCCAGCTGGCGGCATCTCTCTCCCAGGGACTCCACCCACCCTGGCCTCTCAGTGGCTTTAGCACACCAGGCTCTTCCACTGTTGGTGCTCAGAGCCTTTGCACCTGCTCTTCCCTCTTCCTGGGATACACTGTTTCCTGTTCCAAATCACATTATTAACTTAGATTTTAAGGTCATATTTTCAGAGTGGCCATTTCTGACCACTCCGAATAGGTACAAGTAACTCTGAGTCATGTCGTCTTGTACTAATTCTCTACATAGCACTGACCTCCACTTTACATTTTTGTCAGTATCTCCCCTACTAGGATACGAGCTTCATGAGACCTGGGACCTTGTCTCCTTCACTCTCCAGCCCCAGTGTCTTCACCACAGCTGGCATGTAATAAGTTCTCAGTAAATATTTGTCAAATGAACAACTGTATATACCTGGCACTGGGAATACAACATTCTAGCAATTTTGCTTAACATAAGCACCAAGAGAGATTCCCAAGGGACTGAAGAATAGTATGGATGAGGAGACTCTCCTTGTAACCTTGCAGGGTTGAATGAGAATTCTGTGACATTCAATGAAAGCACAAATTCTACATGACACATTTCCCAGATCTTATGTCTTGATTGGACAATACAGTAGCATTCTAATTTGAAATATAATGCATTCATTTGGTTGATTTCATCTTGTGGGGTAGTGCAGTGAAAGGAGCCTGGCGCAGCTCTCGCCTTCACCTTGTGTGATCTTGCATAAACCTGTTAAACCTCTAGGCCTGCTTCTGCGTCTGTTTAGTGAAGGGACTGGCCCTAATAGTCGCTGTTCTTTGAGGGGGGCTTTCCTATTAATAACTACTGTTGGTCGACTCCCTGCTCTATGCCAGGCATGATGTTAAGAGTTTTGTATGAATAATCTCATTGGAGCCTCAGCACAGCTCTAGACACAAATGCTAGGACGATCCTACAGACAAAGCTTAGGGAGGCTTGGGAACCTGGCGGAGGGCGCAGTTGGTAAGTGGCAGCAGTAGGATTTGACTGTGCAGTGACTGCTACACTACACTGCCTGTCAGCAGGACTGGTTTCAGCTGAGCCATGTAGGGAGCCTTCAAGGGGTTCTGCCAAAACAGATGTCTACATTGTCTGTCCCTTTTAGGAGAGAATTGCCAAAAGCCATGGCTCCCAGTGCGGGTTCTGCACCCCCGGCATCGTCATGAGCATGTACACGCTACTTCGGAATCAGCCCGAGCCCACTGTTGAGGAGATCGAGGATGCCTTCCAAGGTACGGGCCCTGAGGCCCAGCCCAGGAGGTGGGGTGGCAAGTGGGGCTCTGAGGAGGGCAGGCAGGGCCAGAGTGGAAGCTAGGAGTGGACTAGGGGTTTGAGGCACTGCCCTCTGAGGGAAAGGCTTGGGCCATCCCAGCACAGTGGCTAAGATTTATTGGAAGGCTGGCCCTTTCCTATTAAAAAAATTTTTTAAACTTTATTTATTTATGTATTTATATTGCAATATCATATTTTAAAAATTAAAGTGTAATTGATGTACAATATTATATGTTACAGGTATGCAATATAGCAATTCACAATTTTTAAGGGTTATGCTCCATTTCTAGTTATTATAAAACATTGACTATATTCCCCATGCTGTACAATACATCCTTGTAGCTTATTTTATACCTGATAGCTTGTACCTCTTAATCCTCCATCTCTGTCTTGCCCCTCCTCCTTCCCTCTCCCCCCTGGTAACCACTAGTTCCTTCTCAACATCTCTGAGTGTTTCTTTTCTGTTATATTCACTAATTTGTTGTATTTTTTTAGATTCCACATGTAAGTGATATCTTACAGTATTTGTCTTTCTCTGTCTGACTTGTTTCACTTAGCATAATGCCTTCCAAGTCCATCCATGCTGTACACCAGAAACTAACACAACATTTTAAATCAACTGCACTTCAATTAAAAACCAAGCAAACAGACAACCTATTTAAGTGACACGGCTTCCTTCCCCTGCAGCTTTCCCCAGAACAGGATTCTGCAGGGCGAAGGCCATATATGAAGAAGGTGGCTGGGATTCTGAGCCTCAGGCAGGGACTGGCTACCCAATTTGCCTTCTGTGAATGGGCTCAGGTGTCTGGACCTGGTGTCTGTTTCTCTGCATTGAATGGAGAAGGCTCCCCATCCATTCATCGTTTCAATCCATCATTTATGCAATCAGTTATATTCAGTCCTATCGTATGTCAGTCACTCTAAAAGGTACAAGGGACACAGGGATGAAAGACTCAGCCCCTACTCTCAAGGAATTTGTACTGTGAAGGGGAAGAGAGTTTACAATGTAGTTTGATAAATCTATGACTAGGGACCATGGGAGCACTTAGGAGGGGTACTTGATTCAGTCTAGGCATTCTAGGGAGGCTTCCTGGAAGGAGTGGTAGATGTTTTGAAGTCAGAGATGTAAGCAGGAGGAAGGGCCATTCTGAGCAGAGAAAACAGAATATGTAAAGAGAGCATCTATCTGAGCTGGGAGCAAAGCCACAGACCCCTTACCTGCCCTGGGGCTGCATTGACATTACAGCTTTTTCCTTGGCCCACAGGAAACCTGTGCCGCTGTACAGGCTACAGACCCATCCTCCAGGGCTTCCGGACCTTCGCCAAGGTATGTGGGGGCCCCAGGACAGCAGTGGCCCTGCTCCTGAGGCAGCAACACTCAGGGATCACAGTTGGGAGGGATGCCAAGGGCCTCTATGTTACAGAGAAGAAAGATAAGATGGCCAGTGATCAAGTCCTCCTGCTGCAGGTGCCTGGCGTGAGCGTTGGACTCTGCCATTCTTATTCTGGGATGTCGGGGGACGTTCTCATCAATAGCATGGAGACTTTCCTTCCAGGGACGTCCTGGACAGCTGGTTCCTAGAAGAAACACACTGCCCAAGAGTTAACTTCCTGCAGGGCATCCGGGCTTGGCAGCCTTCCTGAGCGAGACAGACACACTCAGCCCATGGCACAGGTGCTGAACCTGGCATTTAACAGCAAACCAGCCTGACTCAGCACTCACCTCCCTCTTCTTTTCCTGTCTTGGTTGCTTTCTGCAGTTGGCACTCCCCTGGGTTTATGAAACTGGTAATTAGATCTCCAGACAGTTTGTGAACCCCTGCACCGTTCATAGAACTCTAAGTGAGAAACCACAGCTGGGGTGCATGAGCATTGGTTACATAACACAGACACACACCTGCCATCTGGGAAGGAGGGCAGAGGGCTGGCTTCATCTGCCCAGATTTTACCTGGTTCCCCAGGTGGGTCAAGTTGATCCTGACTCCAACCAAACTGTCACATCTCAATTTGATTCTGGGTTGACGGGAGAGTCACAGCCTCCCGTGCCTTTTACTGACCTTTAGAGTTGGGTACAGTGCGAAAGGGGTATTGTGTCCAAATAGTCCAAAAGGGTGGAGGTGGAGATGGGGCTTCTAAGGATGGAAAACACCACACCCTGGTAAATGCTGTTGGTGAGGAGGGACCAGAAAGTATGGATTTAAATGAAAGTGACTGAAAGTTTAGATTTAGTGTCTGCAAACCTGGGTTCAAGTGCCGTCCCATCACTTCATTGATGGATGACCTTGAGCAAATTTCCTTGTTTCTAAAATGTAGATTATAATAATACCTACCTTACAGTGTTTGTGGGAAGTATTTCTTGTAAAGCCCTTAGAACAACACCTGGCACAGCTGAAATAAATGGCAGCATAAATTATGGTGCTGGTATATCTCTTCCGTTATGCAATATTTGCTTAGGCTTCCCTGAGAGCCAGGAATTGTTCACCTTGTCCATGTATTTATTTCATAGGCGGCTTCTCAGAGATACAGTCTAACCAGCCCTGCTAGAGTCTCAAAAGAGAAGGGCTTTTGAGTGTAGCTGACGGTTATGCTCCTTCCGAGCGTCAGAGTTTAGCTCAGTCAAATGGTCCCTGAGTCCAGTGTGTGGCAGCACCTCCCGCACTGTGGCTGCCTGGCATGCAGAGCACAGCTGGGTGCTCTCAGCAGCCAAAGTGACTGGCACCCAGTGTGTGCGCAGAAGCTCATGCATGTTACTCACTGGGGGCCCTCAAGGCCTTTATTCAGAGCCTTTTAACTCTTACTTTACGCACAGTTCTAACAAACTCAATTGTCTAGTTTTCATGGCCGTAGCACACACTAGAGAAGGGTGAGGAGGGTCTGCTAAGGGGAGGCGGCCTGTTCACAGCAAGAAAGGACAACAGCCATCGAGCAGCAAGGAAGGAAACGCACAAGCCCTGTAGTTTTTGCCATCGGAGAAAAGTGGAAATCTCTCGAGGGAAAAACCCAGCCTTCTCCAACCTCTGTCAGCCTTGAGGGCGGTGACACATTATTGCACATCCCAATAACTTATGTCATGAACCTATCAGTGAATTATCAAGAAAAAAGATTCATGTAAGAATGTGCTGGTACTTTAATTATCTGGAAAATATGCATCCATCCCCACAAGGACTGGGCGAGTGAGGCTGTCGTCTTACTGTATGCAGGGCCTGGTAATCCCTTCACGTTACTCCCTCTCCAGAAAGAGGGATGGGAAGAGGCACTATAGGAGCCTCTCTCTCTTCCTTTCCGTCCAGATACAGAGGCAGAGGTCAAGGTGGTGGTGGGGAGGTCCTGAATAGATAGAGCAGCTCCAAAGGTCAGGCAGTGAATGCAGGAGGGGTCTGCCCGCAGGGCAGCATGTTCAGGGGCTGCAGCAAGTCTGACAGAGCTTTCAGGTTCTCAAAGGCCACACCTTTGGCCTCCTTGGCCCTCTGAGAACTTCCTTGGGAAAACCGGTGGGCTGTGACTCACTCTTTGGGAACTGTCAGCATGCATGGTGTGTCCCGTGATTCCTGTCTGAAAGGGCCATCCCCAGCCTCCTCCCCCAGGATCTGACTGCCCCGGAAATGTGTCTGGGTCTGTGCCTGAGAGTTTTCCCCACTTTTGCCTCTTGGCACAACCCTACGATTCTGTAGTTCTTCTGAGGCCCTGAGCTGAGACTCCTGCCTCCTTGGGGCAGATCAGGCAGATGGACACACCCTTTCCCCACCTTCAGTGCATTGGTTCTAGGAGGTAGCAGTCGGGGCTCTATTCCGTGCTCTGTCACTGGCACCCCAAGAGGTCCTGAGCGAGTCCTTTCCCCGTAGGCAATGGGTCATCAGACCTGTACCCTTCCTCCAGATCAGGCCCACAGTGAGGAATGGAGGGTGAGCTTTCTGGCAAGAAGTGCCGAAAAAGTGCCATCAGGCACAGGGGCTGGCCTCATCTCTGGGCCCAGATCTGGTCTTGGACCCCTTTAGCAGGAGTCCCACAAAGACCCCAGCCTGGGAGGTGCCGAGGCATTCCCCGTAGACCTTGACTGGTCTAGAAATGGAGGCTCTTGAGTGCTGAGAAAACTGAAGGGGATTTCTCTTGTGGGGGCTTCCTCAGGAAGTGGTACTGAAGAGGGAAAGGGCGCACAAAGAGGTGCTTTGGTAAAATAAGATCTAGCTTTTACAGACAAAGTTTCTTAAAATTGAATTTCCCTGCAGCTTCCAGGAGAGGCCTGTTTGTTTATTCTCACATTATCTCATCTGTATTAATTAAGTGAGAGAAAGTAGTTAAAGCAGAGGCCTTACCTGTAAGCAGAGGTGAGTGGGAGGGGGCAGAGGTAGCTGCTGTTCCCCTTGGTGCAGGGACAGGTGTCACACCCTGATTTCATCTGATAGTAATAATCTCGGTTCTCTGGCTTCTGTGAGAACTCTTTGCAGATATCTCTGTGTGAGTGTTGGTCATCTCTCTAGGATGGTGGATGCTGTGGAGGAAATGAGAACAACCCAAACTGCTGCATGAACCAGAATAACCACAAGGTAGGTGGGTCCTTCTCTGCCCAGAAGCCTGGGGGCCCACCTCAGATTAAAGCAGCGGGTGGGCCCCCTCCACACTCTGGGCAGTGGGGGCTGGGAGAGGAACTGGTTAGGCCAGACCACGAGGGCAGTGAGTGTGCACGTTACCCCTGGGTCCTCTGGCAAGACCTCCTTGTCCTTGCTTCCCAGGAGCTACCTGCCCTTCCATCAGCCTGCTGGGGGCTGTGGCCGAGCTCACCTGGACAAAGGGCTGGGCTGGTCCTATGGGGCATTTTAAAGGAAGGGACGGCATACCACTCATATGTTCCCTTCTCCAGCAGGTCACTCTCTCGCCATCTTTATTCAACCCCGAGGAGTTCATGCCCCTGGACCCCACCCAGGAGCCCATCTTCCCCCCAGAGTTGCTGGTAGGTGATGCCCCTGGAGCTCCTTGGAGACCTGCTTTATTTCATTTCTGCTGGGACCTTTGGGTCCTCCTTGTCCTGTAGATTTCAGCCTGAGTTTCCCTTCCTTTCTCAGAGCCTGTGCCACATTCTCCCACAGGGACCCACCCTCCTCTCCTCACACGTGACACTCTGAGGACAGGCAGTGGGTCTCTCTGGTACACCATGTCCAGCAACAGGAGCTCCAGGAGGATTTGCTGACCTCCTGGCTAAATCTAATGTATAACCCTCAAGCAACCCACTCTCCTCTCTGTAAGCAGTCCATTTTTTAAGCAAATAAACAAACAAACAAGCAAAGAGAGCTGTGTTCAAAGGACACTGACAAAAAATAAGCCACTCAGAGCTTTTCAAGTGTAGATTTCTCAGGCGCTGGTGCGCACACACAGACTGCTTTCAGTGGGCCAGAGAGAGTGGCTTTGCAGCAGGCTGCTGGAATATCTTTCTCTGGATTGTGGAACCTTGGAAAAACCGACACTTTGGCTCAGGGAGGTGGGGGTTGTCTCCTAGTCCTGCATCACCATTCGTGCACTAGACCCAGCCCTCCACTGTATTCCCTTCTGACACCCCTTCTTTCCTGCCTTGCGTCTCCTCTCGCACCTCCTGGAAACAGTGTGGGACAGGTCAAGTCACCTTGTGGCAGGTGACCTTTGGCAGGTCCCATAACCTTGAGTCTCAGGCTCATCCTTCGCCTGTAAAAGATGCAGCTAACGGTGCCCCCTTCACTGAGGCCTTCTAAAGACTAAGTGAAATGACATCTATAAAACAGCTGCAGCGTACTTCCTGCTGCCATGCACAGTGTTTCCCGGTGCTTCTGCCCTGACGTGCATTTTCATCCTGAATTCAGTATTAAACAAGTCAGTGGCAGAGTTGATCCCGTGGCAAACTCAGAGCAGCAGCCCTGGGAACGGCAGTGGGAAGGCGGAGGCAGCACAGTAAGAAAACGACCTCTTCCAGAGGCTGAAAGACATTCCGCAGAAGCAGCTGCGCTTTGAAGGGGAGCGTGTGACCTGGATCCAGGCCTCGACCCTGAAGGAGCTGCTGGACCTCAAAGCACAGCACCCCGAGGCCAAGCTGGTGGTGGGGAACACGGAGATCGGTAAGGGCCCGTCTGCCCGGTTCTGCCCTGGCAGCTGAGTCCTCAGAAAATGGACTTCTCCTCCTCTGTCTCCTCTTCCCCATTTCATATGTGGAGGTAGCAATACCCCCTCAAATGGTTGTTCTGAGTGCTAACCGAGACCCTTGCTGGCTGTTCTCCATAAACCTTTCAGAGAGCCAGCCATGGGCCAGGTCCTCCGGGAGAGCTGGTGTCTCCAGGTCACCTGGACAAGACTCCTTCCCTGAGTGTCTCCCAGCCTGAGGAAGGAGGAGGCCATGTAGGTCAAAGGTCTGGGCTGGTGCCTGACAGACACTGGGGTTCCATAAATGTCACTCCCTTGCCCATCCCCCTTTTTCTGGGGGTGGTGTGGTAAGGCAGGGGACTTGTGGCTGTGCTCATGTTGCCTGTGACCGTGGCCACCTGCTCTGTGGTGCCACCAGCTGTGACATGAGGCCCACGATATGTGAGGAGTCGAGGAGACTCAAGATGATGGCTCTCGGCCCTGGTGCTTGAAGACACAGGAGCAGAGGTGCCCAGGTCCCTGCTAATCTCCATCCATTTCTAAACCCAGCTTGGCCAGTTTCCACTTGGCTGGGCCCCAAAACAACTGAGGATCCAAGGGAAGAATCGTAGCACAGCCGAGGTCTGCCACAGAGGACCCCTGGTCTGAGGGGACTTGACATGCTTTTAAGCAGCCAAGTCTAGCTTGTGGGGGGTCTCCAGGCTCTGGCTCTGGAAGGAGCCCCTGAGCTCTGGGTTCTGGTTGGATCTGCAGCCACAGACAGGAGGGCCTGACTCAGGTCCGTGCTAGCAGAGTGCAGAGCTGGGCCCCTTGGTGAGCTCAGGTGCAGTACAGAGTCCCCTTCTGCAGTTTGACACATTGGGATGGCAGAGTGGCCTGTGAGATGTGCCTCAGGTGATGTGATCATGCTGATCAGCGTGGCCATGGCCCGAGGGCCCAAGGTAGCATGAGTCAAGGCGGAGAATGACCAGCTGGAAGAATCTTTGCGGTCCTTTGACGTATGACATGTTCCTTGCCATGAGTCACACGATGTCTGGACCCAGTTAGATTCCAAGGGAAAGGAATTCACAAAGATATTATAAACTCCAAGGTAGAAATATTTTCTTGAGACCACTCCACAGCTGCTCCCACTCCCTGCTTCTGCACACCCCCGCGGGGTACCCACCTACAGCCCTGATGTCAGGGAAAGCTGGCGTAGAGAGACCCTTATCAGGATGGGCCATTCACTGCCTCCATCTGTAGTCTTTATCCTATGAGCTAATATTCAAACAGGCCAGACTCCTCAGAGCCGGGCCACCCTTCAGAGACCCTCAACGGCACGGCAGGAGAGAAGGTGGAGACAAGGCAGACGTTTCTTTCCTAACTCTTCCATCTATAGCCCTGTGGCGGGGCTGGGAGCGGCGCTGTGCTCATGGGTCTGAGGAACAGAGCACGTCTGTTCACAGGGGTTTCTAACTTCTTTTGCTGGAAGGACAGAAACTGGACACAGGCATGCGGTCCCCCCAAGCCATGCACCTTAAGAACTCAGACAGCTATCAGGGGCTGGGAGGCAGATATGAAGTTATCTCTTTCAGTCAATTTTCCATTTTTGTCCGAATGTTAGACTTTCATGTTATTATTATTTTTATATCCCAACTCTAATAATTGCTCCAGTGCTGAAATGTGCCCACTCTAGCTGTGTAATGTGGGCAAAAAACAACCGCCCTGTGCCTCAGTTTCTTCATCTATAAACAGAGGAAATGACAGTATTTCACAGGGTTATTGTTAAAGTTAAATGAATTAAAATATATGAAGTGCTTAGAAGGGTTCCTGACTTATTTTAATGCCCTGTGTTTTCTGATATTGTTATTAAACACACACATACACTCATGCACACACAGAAACACATGAATTCAGGTTTGTCCAGTTTGAATGCTGGTGGGATTTTTTTGAGAGGGAAAGACATCGCTTTCAGGCTGAGAGTGTGGAAACTGCATTTAATCCCACGTCCCATCCCCTGCACCCCCAATCCCCAGACATCCTCAGAGTACGTTACAATTGTGAATATGCCCTCCATCCTGTGTATAGTGGTGGCAAACAAATGAACTGGGACCTATAACTTGAGGCTTCTCATTTCTCTCGAGGCATTGAGATGAAGTTTAAGAATCAGCTGTTTCCTGTGATCATCTGCCCAGCCTGGATCCCCGAGCTGAATTCAGTGGAGCATGGACCGGAGGGTAAGGGGAGGTTCTCCTGAGCCCACAGAGGGGCTGGGGTGCAGGAGGTGGGTCCCATGGTGGGTGGTGGGTACTGGGAAAGCCTCCCCTCTGGCTCTCACTGCTTCCTGCCTTTTCTGGAGCCACCCTGCACACGGCAATCAGGCACCCGTCCCTGCTTTCCTCCCCTGAGCATCTGTGAAGGGGTGCGAGTGGGCAAGGGGCTTGAGATTTTCAATAGTTGTTCTCAATCCTAGCTACACATTAGAATCGCTCATGGCAGTTGGGAGTATGTGGGAGGGGTTCTTGGGTGCTTTTTTAAAAAATGCCAGGATTCACCCTCAGAGATCTGCTTTATTGAGTTGAGAACCACTGATTTAGAGAAAAGAACATTCTGGTTGTAGGATCAACGGGCCTGGGGTTGAGTCCTGGCCTTTTTATTAGTTGTATGGCATTGGACAGGTCACTTGGCCTCTCTGGGCCTTAATTTCTTCATCCATATAAGGATGTGAGTCCTGGTTCAGCCTTCCTTGGGTTGCTGTGAAGCTTCATAGGGGCTGTGTGTGGAAGGGCTTTCCCAGCTGTGATGGGGATAGCTGTTACCCTGAGCATGTGTTCCCAGGTATCTCTTTTGGAGCCGCTTGCCGCTTGAGCTGCGTGGAAAAGACCCTGCTTGATGCAGTTGCTAAGCTTCCTGCCCACAAAGTAGAGGTGTTCAGAGGTGTCCTGGAGCAGCTGCGCTGGTTTGCCGGGAAGCAAGTCAAGTCTGTGGCTGTGAGTCCCTCTTTGGGGGCCCAGGATAGGCATTTTCATCTGCATGCAGGGGTTGCTGGTCTGACTTCTGCTGCAGAACCCATGGGCCTCCAACTTTAGCGCTTAGGATTGCCTGGGGTGCTTGTTAAAAATGCAGATTCCTGGATCCAATCCTCAGAGATTCTGCCAGCAGGTCTGGGATGGAGCCTAGGGAGCAGATGTTTACCAAACCCCACAGGTGCTTCTGATGAGGTGGCCTGCGGGCCATTCTGGGAAGCTCTCCAGCTGTGACTCAGTCTTTACTCCTGAGGCCTGTCCCTTCTTCCTGAACTTGACTGAGGCTGCCAGCAGGTGGATGAGAGCTAAGTTAGGGAGAAGCCAAAACAGGGCAGGGGACTGCCTTTCAGAGTCCGGGGGAGAACCAGAGATAGACCCCCTGAGAGAAGGGAGGGGCACAACTGTTGACTGTTCTCAATCAGCCTTCAGACCAGTCCTCAAATTCCCAGTTTGCAAATGGGCTCACACACCTGGTGCTGAGTCTCACAACCACTGATAGTGTCAGAAGGAAAGCTGGCCCTTCCATTCCAATTTGTTGTTGTTTTAAATTAGAACGAAAAAACAAAGCAAAACAGGCCCCTCTCATCCCCTCACCCCACCCCACGCACCTGCCTCTTCCGAGTATGGATGAGGAGACATAAACCCAGGAAGCTCTACTGAGTCCCCCAGCTCCGATGTAATCTGCTGCCAGGAAGGATGTTTTTTTTCCTGGAGCAAGTGGTTTTCTTCCTGTTTCCTAATTATGGGAACCCTGTGTCTGATACTCCTTATATTCTTTGCCAAGGAAGCTCAGTGAGAACAAATTGTTTATCTTTAAGGCTTCCTCCTCTTTTTCCTTGATCTTTATCTTTCATTTCTCTTTTACTAACTCTCTATGTCCTCTGTGATAAACCACCTCAACCCTTTCAGAAAAAGTCTGGGTGAAATCAATCAAGCAAACAAATGTAAAAGGGCTGACCCTTGTTTACCAATGGGTAAATTTCAGAGCTGGGACCCAGTCCCAGGTGTTGGTTTTGTGCATGCCTAAATGCCCACGTTCTCACCGTGCTGATCCTGTGTCTGCAGGGGTAGGAGGACCTCAGAGCTCTCCCTTCAGTAGGTGTCCCCCACCTTCAGTGTGTCCGGGAGCCGGCTGTGTGAGCAGGAGTTTCCCGGGGCAGGCTCTCACGCACTCTCTGCTTGTCCTAGTCCATTGGAGGGAACATCATCACCGCCAGCCCCATCTCCGACCTCAACCCTGTGTTCATGGCCAGTGGGACCAAGCTGACCATCGTGTCCAGAGGTGAGCTGCCTCATGCAGAGGTCAGGAAAGAGGGCCTGATGGGGGAAGCGGGTGGAGTCTCACTTTCTGGGGAAATAGAGCCTGAGGCTCATTGATGCAGCTTCCCCTAAGTTTGGATCTCTGGCAACTGCAAGGGAGATGCACAGAGCTTGGAGGCCAGGAGAGCTGGACCATCACTTTACTAAGAATTCACAGCAGGACCTGTCATCCTTACTTAGTGGTGGGCTGGGGGCCAGAGTACACATGCCACTCACCACAGCTGATTGCTGCATTTTCAAGGACTTTGAGCATTTGTTAAACGTGGCCATTATTAACAATTATACTATATAAACTTACAATGAAATAAATTATATTCAAAACAAAAGTAATGAATACTCAGAATTCACCACTTCCTGATTATTTTACTTCATTTTACCATTGTCTATGCCCTTGAGGTGGTTTTCCATTCATTATATTTGTGGAGTGGAGATGCTACATAGTGGGGTGCTCCTGTGCATCTTTCCCTGTTGGAGGCTCCCCAAGACCACCTCCAGGTTTGATGACTCTAAAGAGGTCAAGGAGGACTCACAGGACTCAGCAAGGAGTCCTACTTATGGCTATGACATTCCAGCAGGAGGATACAAAGCAAAATCAGCAAAAGTAAAAGACGCATGGCACGAAGTCTGGAGGAAACCAGGCACTGGCTTCCAGAGCCTCCTCCCAGTGGAGTCACACAGGACATGCTCCGTTTCCCCAGTCTTAAGTCAAGCTGTGACAACACATGTGAAGGGTTGTCCACCAGGGATGCTCATTAGAGACTCAGCACCCAGGGCTTTTCCTGGGGACCAGTCGTGAAGCTCTGCCTGGCACGTACCAGAAGCCCAGACTCCCAGAAGGAAAGCAAGATGTTCAGCATAAACCATTTGTACAAACACTTTAGGCACAGTGAGCCATTCTTATCAGGGAATGGTGGGAGCGCTCCTGAAATCCAAATTCCCAGGGACAGCCAACAGCCAACCTTGTTAGCAGGCCTTTTAGAGGATAGCAGGTCTGCTGTGTCAACTCTTTGCCACCCTCTTTCTAACTTCATATTTAGCGATGTAGCTCTGACAACTTGACATTGGCTGTGGTAGGAGTATTTATACCACAGAAAATGAATCAGGGTTTTTTCTCAAAGAACTGATAGTTAAACAGTCAGCAGCACACTGTTGCTTAAGGATTTCAGATGGAGCACCTTGGTCCCCATTGTGCTAGCCACTCCCTCTGCCTGTGGGCATCAGACACCAGGATGGAGAGTTTGGCTGGTGAGCTGTTTTATGCTTCCTCACATTGGTCCCTCTTTTTCTTGCCTCTGGACAGGCACCAGGAGAACGATTCCAATGGATCACACCTTCTTCCACGGCTACAGAAAGACCCTCCTAGGTCCAGAGGAGATACTGCTTTCCATTGAGATCCCCTATAGCAGGAAGGTAAGATGCTGTCTGAAGCATCTTGAATCACTCCTACTCCTGCCACGCTCCAGACAGGGAGACCAGAATTTGCCGCAGGGACCAAACTTAGCATCTCTCAGCTTTAACATTGATGTTCTTGTCTCTGAACCTTGCCTTTAGCCAACCATATTCCTCTCTGGACAATGAGGAGTTTCAGGGTAGGAGGCACAGGGCATAGACTAGGAAACCAGACAGGTAGATGTGTGATCCTGAGTGAGTCATTTGACTTTCTGATTCCCGATTTCCTCTGTAAAATGGATCCAATAAATGTTACTGACTGTGCAGGTTACTGAGAGGACTGAAAAGAAATAATTCAAATGGTTCCTGACAGATGTCTGGGAGCTGGTGGAGACTACCAGCTGGTAGCTAGCAACACAGTTCCAGGAATACATCCAGCTGTCCCTGTCCTAGGTTTCATATGATGAAGTGTGGGGTTTGCATGCTGAGTGGAGAAGCTACCTGTGAGTCGGGTCCTCACATGCTGACCTTGGGCTTGGCGAGGTGTTTTTTTTTCATGGACCTCACCCCAGGTTAGCTCAGATGGATTTCTGCTTCACGAGCAGGTGTTCTGGTTTGTTGGGGCAGGTCTGGGTGCCTCTGGCTGCCTTGCTCTTGTTCCCCAGGGCCTGTGGCATCTTGACCTGGTGTGATTTTGTCCCACACTTTCTGCAATGGGCCTTTTAGAAAAGTGATCTGTGAGAGTCCAGGAGCCAGCGGTAAAGGAGAGCACTAAGGGCTTACTGTAGGCAGTTCTTTAGTGGATGTTACAAGACATGTTTTGCCCTTGCTGACTTTGACATCCTTAACAAGAGTTCTGATTCAATTAGAGCAGTTTTGTCCCTGAGGTCGTGTCTTAATGATTTTCCAGCTTATCCTTATAAACAATTTTGAATAGTGATTCCCAGAGTTTTTGTATTTCACCAATCAGTAATTTTTTAAAATTAGAAGGTGGGGAAAGGAGGAGGAAATGGGCATAGCACTGCCCAGTTTTTATCTTGCCAGGTGGGGCATTAACAAAAAACATTTCATAAATGGGAGGAGATTTTAATACCCAGAATTAGGAAGGTTTTCTCAAGAAAGAACAGCTGATGACCTGATGATGACATTGCATGAACCCCGGGGTAAATTATCACCATGGACCGGCACAGTCCGGAAGGCAGCAGCTGGAACCTCTATTCCAGAACTGAGTTCAAGTTCTGGGCTCGTTGCCCTGGGACCATGTTAGACACTGGGAATCTGGACGAGCTTTACCATCAGGCGGGGTCTCTATGGCTTCTTCAACAAAAGCCCAAGGCCATTTTGGACTTCAACAATGGGGCTCCTTGTTTCTGCAATAAACCTTTCCTTAAACTTCCCACCTTGGAAGTTAATCAGAACTTGTGGTTCCGGGAGAAGTTCAAACCTCAAAGCAGAACCTGACACAGAAGGATCTTACCTGGAAAGCAACTCACATTCTCCTGTCCCCAGAGACAGAGCCTGGCTTAAACCCAGAGGAATTGTATGTTCAAAGCACAAAGGCAGCTATTGCCTCATACAGCAAGTCTTTCTTTCAGGAAACAAGATTTCTAACTGTAGTCAGGTGAGAGAGACAAGTCAGGGAGAGCATCTGTGGAGGCCGAAAGCTGAAGCTGTGTTTCAAACACCCTTTGGCATCTCAATGTCCCTGCTTGAGAGGCGGTCAGGCCAACACAGGCTTCAGCACAGCCCTGGGGGAGGCCAGGTGGACTACGACACTGGGCACCAGAATGGGGAAGACGTGGGGGGCCGAGTAGGGCTCTGAGGAGCCTTCATGGAGGCACCTTTCCTCCTCCAGCTGTTGGGCTGAGAGCACCCAGTTCTCCTGTGTCTCTGACTTTACATTTTCCTGGCTGACGGGGAAATCTTGGCCTGTTCCCAGCTTCTGGGAATGTTATCTGGAACTTCTGGAAAGGCGGTAGTTAGGCCTCGATCTTTGATCCTTGCCACCAGCTCCTTGCTGCTCTGTGATGGTCTGACCTCCTCACCTCACCCGTATCCCTGCTTCAGGCCCTCTGTGTACAGCCCTTGCAAAACCAGGTGGGAAACTGGTACTTTTCTGTTATTTTTAGGGTGAGTTTTTCTCAGCATTCAAGCAGGCCTCTCGGAGAGAAGATGACATAGCCAAGGTGACCTGTGGCATGAGAGTCCTGTTCCAGCCTGGAACCACACAAGTAAAGGAGCTGGCCCTTTGCTACGGTGGAATGGCGGACAGAACCATCTCAGCCCTCAAGACCACGCGGAAGCAGCTGTCAAAGTAAGAGCTGACGGCAAAAGGAAATTGCTGCTGCTGCCGCCGCCAACATTACCACTGTGACTCTAAGAGTGTTACCATCACTGCTGCTGCTGCTGCCATGGCTGCTCCTGTACTGGTGTGGCTGACTACTGCTGCCACTCGCAGCATTACCGCTGGCAGCATTGGCTGCCGTGCTACTACTGGCATGGCTACTGCTGCTCCTACTAATGCTGTTACTGCTTCCTGCTGCAGCTACAACTCCTGTTACTACTGCTACCGCTGCTGTGGCTGCTACCGCTGAAGCTACTGCTGCTCGTTATTTCTGCTGCTGTCACTACTGTTCCGCTGTTGCCGCCTCTGCTGTCCCTACTGCTGCCACGACTTTGACTAATGTTACTGTTGTGGCTCCGGCTACTGTTACGGTTGCTACTACGAGCGCTCTCTCTCCTACTACCAATGCTATTGCTGCTGTTGTTCCTGGCGTTCCTGCCACGGGTGTTGCCGCCGCGCTGCTGTTACCGCTGCTGTTATGAATGCTATTACTGTTGCTGCTGTTGCTACTGTTACCGCGGCCACCACTGCTACCAGTGCACCTAGTGCTGCTGCTGCCCATTGCTCCTGACTGCACCACCGCTGCTGCTGCTGCCACTAACAGTGCTGCTGGGGCTGCTGTTCCTACCGTTACTCCTGGTGCTTCTCCCACTGCTTTACGACTTCTGCTTCTACAATTACTGTAGCTTCCACGACCACCACTGTTACTGCTTCTGTCGCTGCTAGTACTCCTACTACTAGTGTTGTTGTTGCTGCTGCTGCCACTATTGCTGTTCCTGCTGGTATGTTACTACTATGGCCATTTTATGGCGACAGTGGTACCAGGCACTTTTCTGGCAGCATCCAATGAAATCCTTGCAATAACCACATGGATCAAGTTTAGCTTTGGAGTTTGGCTCCTTGGTTCCAATCCCTGGCTCCAGCAGTTCCCAGATGGGTCGTATAAGTCAAGTCACTTCATCTTCCCGTGCCTCAGCTTTCTCATTGGTAAAAGGAGTATAAATTTCCCCATGCTATAACTTCTAATTTAAATTAAAAGTGATGTTTTATATAAAGCACTTGGGACATTGCCTAGTACATTTTAAGAACTCAACAGATTTAGCTGTTATTATTTTTGTGGCCTTCTAAAAAATTGTATCTATTTTTAAAGGTGAGGATACAGAGGCTCAAGGAGGTTAAGTAACTCGCCTAAAGTCTCATATATAAGTATTAGAGCCAAATTTTGAACCGAGGTTCATGTGACTCCAAGGCCCTGTGCAAACCACTGCACACAGGTGATTCTGGGAGCTGGATGGGAGCACTCTTCCATGGCCTGCTCTCTGGCAGGTTCTGGAATGAGAAGTTGCTGCAGGATGTGTGTACAGGCCTGGCAGAGGAGATGTCCTTGTCCCCAGACGCCCCAGGTGGCATGGTTGAGTTCCGGCGCACCCTCACTCTCAGCTTCTTCTTCAAGTTCTACCTGACAGTGCTTCAGAATCTGGGCAAAGAGGACTTGGATGATGTGAGTATGGGGGCCTGGGTGAGGCAGAGACTCCCTGAAGCACTTGTGTTTAGGAATCTGGGAAGCTGGCCTGAGTGGGAGAGTGTGGTGGACCAGGTGGTAAATGCTCCTCTCCTCTGGACGTCTAAGGGCAGAGGAGCAGGGAGCAGGGACACAGCCTAGGGAGCCACATAGAGATGGGAGACAACTGGGTGGCTGAGAGGCAGAGCACTGTGCTGAGGGCTGGAGATGTGGGTTCTTGTCCTGGTTGTGTCATTACCTCAGATGAGAACTTGAATAGATCACAACTCTTCATAAGTCTCAGCTGTAAACTCAGGGGGTGGGGGTAGACCAGATGACCCTTCCAGCTGTGTAGCTGATATAACTGTGGTTGTGCAGTTAGAATTGGAATGCAGTGTGATGAAAATATAAGGTGGGGCTGCTACAGCTGGGGGGATGTGGTCATTGTAAGGATGTGCATTCAGGAGAGACTGCTGGCTGAGGTGGAGTCCAGCTCTGGAGATTGGTTCACTAGCAAACATTTATTTTGCACCTTTTACAATGTAAGATTGCACTAGGCATTGGGTGGAGGGGGGTAGCCTAGTGTGGGAGAGAATGGGGTCAGTAAAGGCCAGTCTGATGTGACAACTGAGAAGATGAAGTATGGGGGCAGGGACCACAAAGGAGAGAAGGCTTCATAGCTGTGGGGACAGCAGAGTGAGGCCCCTCTTTTGAAAACATTCGTAATACTTAATACTCTCTCAGCTTATATAAGTAACAAACTTGTGGAAAACTTTAGAAATACAGAAATGTATAGAGAAAAAATTAAAATTACTCTCAGATCCTAGAGAAAACCACTGCTGATGTTTTTGCTTATTCCTCTTATCTTTTTTCTACACTTATTTGCCCAGCTGTCATCCGGTTTGTCTGCTCCATCTCACTCTCTCTTCTATCTGTCCTTCCATCCGTCTGTCTGTCTACCTATCATCTCCCTATCTTTTGATCTGGATATAACATTTTCTAAACAGATTTTGGGTCATGTTACATAGAGAGTTTCACGTCCCCCTTAATTCTGTTGAGATTATATTGTGAACATATCCCAAATCATTAAATATGTCCCACAGAAC
This sequence comes from Camelus dromedarius, assembly GCF_036321535.1. Lineage (NCBI taxonomy): Eukaryota > Metazoa > Chordata > Mammalia > Artiodactyla > Camelidae > Camelus > Camelus dromedarius. The sequence continues at coordinate 42,014,242 of NC_087450.1, forward strand.
TGAGGAGAAAAAGGACGACTCTTCCAGGAAGGCTGGGGGAGGAGGATATTCCTAACGGAGAGCGCAGCATGCGTACATGCAGGAAGGAGGGAAACCTTGGTTCGGAGTGTCGGAGGAAGTAGGAATCATTCGTTACACAGGGTGTGGAGGTGGTGGAAGAGACACTGCCAGAGCCCACATTTGGATGTCGAGTTTGATCCAGCCAGTACTGGAAGGAGTGTAAACAAGGAGATGAGAAAGTTGTTACCACTGGGGGACCATCAAGGATGGGATCAGTGATAGAAACAGTCCTGATCACCTGTTATCTTGTCTCCACAGACGTGTGGTAAACTGGACCCCACCTATGCCAGCGCCACCTTACTCTTTCATAAAGACCCTCCTGCCAATGTCCAGCTCTTCCAAGTGAGTACAGACAGTATACATCTAGGATCAGGGACCCTCACAGGACACCTCAGATGATGCTGATCATTGGTGATGACCATCTCACATTGTATGTGGGTGCTTAAAGCTCCTTACTGTTGTGCATACATATCTGAAGAAAATGGGAATTATGTTAATGCCGATGAAACTATTTCCTCACTGGCTCACCTAAATTTCTCTCTTTGGATTACTCTCATCTTCACCTCCTTCTTAAAGAAAAAAACTTTTTTTTTTTTCCATTTTGTCTTTTCTGGTTCCTCTGTGGGACTGATGATGTGTAAAACCAGGAGTTCTCTTGAACATGTAAACAAAACAAAACAAAACAAATTTCTATCAACAGGAACTTTTTGAGAGTACTTAGGTAAAGTGTTAGCTTTTCCTATAAACATTTTGGATTTTCTGGGCCATGTAGTCTCTGCTGCTATTTCTCAGCTATATCATTATAGCACAAAAGGGGCCAGAGGCAATACACAAATGAATGCGTGGGGCTATGTACCAATAAAACTTTATTTATAAAAACAGGGAATGGGCCAGGTTTGGCCCATGGTCCACAATCTGTAGACCCTTGCTCTAGAGTGTAATGGTCCAAAGCATGAACCCTGGGCCTAATGACCAGGACGTGAATCTAACCTCTGCCATTATATGACAATGTAACCTTGGACAAGTTACTTCCTTTCTGTGTGTCTTGGGTAAGTTAATTATGCCCAGATGCAAATATGGGTACTTACGGCCCCTGTTTTACAGCATGGGTTAGTAAAAGTAAATAGCTTAAATGGTTCCTGACATACAGTAAACACTCAATAAATACTAACCATCATTATTATTACTTTGAAAAAAACACATAAAACAGCATTTTATTATAAACTGAATACATTTTAGAACATTTTGAGAAATATAGAAAAGTATAAAGAAGAAAATAAAAATCATCCCAAATCCCACCTCTAAGAGAACATCATTACGTTTATTTACTTCCTTCCATTTTTTTCCTATCCATATATAGACAAGTTTCTACTGTATTTATAACATATTTTTTCTACGGAATTTGAAATATTATATATACACATGCACAATGTTGTATGTCCTGTTTTTACACGTACCATGAGCCTTCTTTCCTTCTAATTAAAGTTCTTCAAAAGTATGTTTTAACAGTTGTATGCTATTCCATAGCATGAGCATAGCATAGTTTATTTACCCAATCCTCACCGAATGGACATGTAGGTTCCTTTTTCATTTGTCCGATATACAGTCAGCCCTCTATATCTGTGGATGTGAAATCCGTTGGTATAGAGGGCTGACTGCACTACACCATTTTATATAAGGGACTTGAGCATCCACGGAATTTGGTACCCATGGAAGTGGGATCCTGGAACCAATCCCTGTGGATACCTGTGGATGATTGTATAGTGATTCTGTGACCACTCTTCTCAATGACTTCTTACCTGCCTTTCTGCTTCCTTTGTCCTGTGCCCCCACTGCCTCCTCCATTCTCACTCCTCACATTCGCTTGGCCTGAAGCTCTCCATGGTTTCCCTGGGCCTGTAGTGTCCTCTGCAGCTCAGCCTGACTGGTGACCATGTTGTTCCAGGAGGTGCCCAAGGGTCAGTCTGAGGAGGACATGGTGGGCCGGCCCCTGCCCCATCTGGCCGCAGCCATGCAGGCCTCTGGGGAGGCCGTATACTGTGACGACATCCCTTGCTATGAGAATGAGCTGTTTCTCCGGCTGGTCACCAGCACCCAGGCCCACGCCAAGATCAAGTGAGTGCAGTAAAGACACTCAGGGAGAAGGGCACCAGGAGCACCCTGCCAGGCACAGAGGAATGTGGGAACTCATCTTGAAAGCAGTCTGGAGAGGAGCAGGAGACTTAGGGGCTCACTGGTGCCTGGGAGGGCAGGGGGGATGATATTGGAGAGGTAGGCAGGGCCCAGATCAGGAAGGCCTTAGAGTACTGAATAGGGACATTCCACTTGGCCCACAAAGCAAGGGGGAGCTGCTAAAAGGCCTTTCTTAGATCTGCACTGTGGATATTGGGCTAAACTTCAATGCAGATCTTCAGAAGAACTTGAGTCAGCACTCAAGGGAAGAATGAGGCCTTAGAGTGTGACAGACTTGGCATTGAATCCCTGTGACTGTGCTTAGCAACTGTGACCTTGGCCTGTGTGCTTAAGCTCTCATTTTTTCCCATATGTAATTGGCTATTTTTTGAGAATCAGCAATAGTGTCCATGAAAGACCCAACAGAGAATAGTCACATATATATTTATTGAATTTTGAGAGCCCAAATGGCAAGAATTATCACCTCTATAATAATAATAGTAATAATAATAATGTATTATTATATGATTGTTACTATATAAGACTCATATCACACTTAATATTTGCTGCAGCTTGGTTTGAAGCATTTTACATGTATTGGCTAATTTATTCCTCATCGTAATCATGTAGGCAGGTCTTATTATTATTCTCATGTTCTAGATGAGGAATCTGGGTGGTACAGCAAGGGCCCTAATGTGCTGATCCTGGTTGGGTATTAGCTGTGATGTGGGCTTGGTTGGAGCTCTCCAGAGTAAATGCCACTTGTGTGATTTGGATACTTGTACTTGGAGACCAGAGCAGGGCATTATACAAGGACCATGGGGGCAGACCTGTCCTGTTCATCTTATATCCCCTGCAGCACTCAGCACAGTGGCCTCCATATGGTAAGCATTTAATCAACATTTGCAGGATAGGATAGGAGGTAGAAAAGGGAAGAATTAGGGTGGAGGAAAAACTGTCAAAAAGAAGACAGTGTTATCCAATTGGGTGATGGACCTTTTTTGTTTTTTTGAAGATGAAAATTTTCTTCCATGTAAGTTCATGGATCCTTGAATTCTATCAGCAGACCCTTGAGGGCATAGATCCCTGTTCTAGATGATGGTATCTGTTCTTCCTATGAAGGGATGGGTGGTACTGGGTGGGGAACTGCAAGGAGCAAGATTTATAAGATATACAGACACAGCTGAAGATATTTCAGAAATCTCTATTATTCAATCTTCTGGGAAAATTATTGATACATAAGGTGGAAGTGCAGTGTAGTCCAGCATTTTGTCAGGCGACAGGTCTTCTGCTTCAGTTTCCCTCCCTGGCTCCTCACACCGCTCACTCCTGCAGGTCCATAGATATTTCAGAAGCTCAGAAGGTGCCAGGGTTTGTTTGCTTTCTCTCTGCTGATGATATTCCTGGGAGTAACAAAACTGGACTTTTTAATGATGAAACAGTCTTTGCGAAGGATAAGGTATGTCTTGGATTTTTTTTTAAATATGAAGTTAGTGGAATGAGTATTTAAGTTTTAATTTGTGTTCATCCCTCCAAATCTCTAATCTTGAAAAAATTATGCATTTGCACACATTGTGGGCATCATCCAATTAGCCAGTATTTGGACAATCAGTAAAGGAACAGAATATACCTGATAGCACTTTTACTTTTTGCTTAGTGTTTATTTACATATTTAATTGATGGCTGCTGCTTGTCCATAGTATAATACATAGTAGGATGACTCCATGCCAAAGTCGCATTAAAAAAAGCCTAGTGATTGTATTTTAACAGTCAGATTCTTAAGGGTACAATATTAAGCTTCTTTATTAAAAGAAAGTTAAAAAAAAAGTAAAAATGCATTAAAGAAACTAACCGGAATAGAAATTATAATTACAATATCACCACTATGTATATTGATAATTCACTTACATGAAAGTTCATCTATATTAATTGCAATCGTATAGGGAGTTCTGCCAAAAAAGAATTCCAAACATTCAACACAGCTGCTATAAAAATCCATATACTTAAGGATAGTTGTCAGTCATTTTAAAATTCCAATACAGATCACATGGTGCAAATTGGAGGTGGGTAGGTGTTGCTGAAGTACAAATTCACCTTATTGACATACAAGTGAAGGAGAGAATGAAAAACTGTAACCCTGAGACGAGGACTCCAAAAGGAGAGTATCTGATAGAAGACAAATTGCTTTACAAACTTCAAGAGCCTCTAAGACCATTATTAGCATTATGGTTAGTGAGAATCAGACCAGTTCAACAGTCACTGTGCCAATAACTTACCAGATTATGGAAAACAGAATGGAGATTCCTTAAAAAATTAGAAATAGACTTACCATATGATCCAGCAATCCCACTCCTGGGCATATATCCAAAGGAAACTCTAATTCAAAAAGATACATGCACTGTAATGTTCATAGCAGCACTATGTACAATAGCCAAGACATGAAAACAACCTAAATGTCCATTGACAGATGAATAGATGAGGGAGATGTAGTATATACATACAATGGAATACTACTCAGCCATAAAAAATAATAACATAATACCATTTACAGCAACATGGATGGACCTGGAGAGTCATACCAAGTGAAGTAAGCCAGAAAGAGAAAGAAAAATACCATTTGATATCACTTATATGTGGAATCTAAAAAAAAATGACACAAATGAACTTATTTACAAAACAGAAACAGGCTCACAGACATAAAAAACAAATGTATGGTTACCATGGGGAAAGGAGAGGCTGGAGGGATAAAATGGGAGTTTGGGATTTGCAGATACTAATTATTATATATAAAATAGATAAATGCCAAAATCCTACTGTGTAGCACAGGGAACTATATTCAATACCTTGTAATAGCCTATAATGCAAAAGAATATAAAAAGGTATATACACATATATATATATATGTATAAAAAAACTGAATCACTATGCTATATATCAGAAATTAATACAAGACTGTAAACCAATTATACTTCAATAAAAAAGAGGTAATTATCAGAGACAGACATGTTAAGTATTGGTTCTTATTGGAGATCAGAAATCTCATATTCCAAAGTGATGTGTTTTTGGTTTATTTTTGTGGAGATGTTGGAAAAAATTATTCCTGAAAGAAATCAACTAAGTTTTTATAGGAATGGAATTTACTAAATGAAAAGAAAACAATAATCATTAATTATTTTACAAATCTAACAATGAAAAATTTGGTTTATGGGTCATTAAGTATGAGCACCAGCATTTAGGAACTACTGCTTTGAAGCATCTAGATGAAATATAAGACATGATTGCTGCCTTTGAGAAGCTTCTAGTATAAATTTGAGAAACAGGAGATAAAAGAGAGTGGGGTGATAGAAAGAAAATAAAACTGGGAATCAGGGCCTAAGATTTAGTCATGGCCTAGTAACAAGCCAATTGTGATCTTGCTGTCCTGGTCTCCATCTCTTCATATGAAGGATGAGGGTGTTGGGGTAAGTCTGAGTTGACAGCTACACCTCATGGTGCCATACCTTCCATTTTGCTCCTCATGACAGACATTGCTAATCAATCACCACATTTTATCCTGGGCAGCTTCTCAATAGGGTGCCAGTACTAAATCATCAGAATCAGCCCTTGAGATGAAGCAAGTTTGTCATCCTGATACTAGTTATCCTATTTCAGTTCTGCTGATTCTAAACACTTATGAAGAAGCACAAAACCTCAAATAGGATAAGAAAATGAAAAGTCTCCAGGACATTCCAAAAAAATTGTCAGGGACTTCCCTTGCTTTTTTGAGCAGTCCAAAATAACTTGCTTCATGAGGAGTGTGTTATGTTCTTGAACAGTCTGGCTCTGCTCCCAGGTCACTTGTGTTGGGCATGTCGTTGGCGCTGTGGTTGCTGACACCCCAGAACATGCACAGAGAGCTGCCCATGGGGTTAAAGTCTCCTATGAAGATCTTCCAGTCATTATCACGATTGAGGTAACTGGGGAATGGGCTGCCTGTGGAGAGGGGTGAGCTACCTGTCCCTGGAGGCACCTTTATTAGGAGCCTCTAGTGGAGATTCAAGCAACAGGTGGGACTAGGTAGGTTTTAAGTCTCCTCCAGCCCTGTGATTGTGTGGTCCCATGGGTCCTTCTTCATCATGATCCTAGACTCAGTCCACTAATGGCCAAGCCAACTTCTTCCTTCCCAATGACAATTCCAACTGTGAGGGATTCTTTGCTTTTCCTCAAGATCCAGGGTTGTCCCTTTGTATCAGAGGGAATGGAGAAATAGGACACCCTGGGCTACAATTGAACTTACTTCAAGTCTATATAAGAAACTGATGGAGATGCCTGTGTGATTTATGCAGGGAGAGAGAGGTTACAATTCCAAGAGCTTCCTTCCCCAGTCAGAAACCACCTTCCACCCCTTGAAAGCCAAGGCACTGAAGCTTCTTTTTAATCTTCAGGATGCTATAAAAAACAACTCCTTTTATGGATCTGAGTTGAAGATCGAGAAAGGAGACCTCAAGAAGGGGTTTTCGGAAGCGGATAACGTTGTTTCAGGTACAGCTGCACCAGGCAGCAGTAGGGGTGGCATGGCCCTAGTTTATGAGTTAAATCTAGCAGCTGTACCTTGGCCCTGGAGCAGGGGAGTGATTTCCTAACAAAGGAGTCTCTCTGAAGTTTGTAACAAAATACTAGACAAGTGGATGAGAAAAGCTTCAGCATCTTAATCTCCACTCTCCTGTCTCTAGACTGGACACACCTAAGTGAGTCTGGAGAGATCATAGTGTGTTGGATTTGGAAGACCATCTAGGGAAGATAAGGGTCACAGACGCCTGATCAGCCTTGGGTCTGCCAGGCCTCCAGCTAGACAGACTCCCAGTCCTCCTCATCTGCCTCGAGGCAGTCCTCACCCACCTTCAGCTAGTGCCCTCTCCTCTCCTCCCCTTCTTCCTCCCCCGCTGTGAGATTAGGTCCAGAGCTCTCACCCCAGGGCAAGGCTGCCAATCAGCCCCCTTTGGGGACTGTTTTCTATATTGGCTTTTGTGCCTTGCTAAGTTACTAGTAAGCCACCACTCCAACTGACCTGATAGCCTGAGCTCTGGAAGATGCTATTTATTTTCAGCTTCTCAATTGCATCTGTTAATCTTTTTTTACTTTTTCCCAAATTTTATAATGATAGTTTAAAAATCTTTGATTTCCACTGGCTGCAGTGAGAAGGGACCTTCACACCTGATGCATTTCAGTGTCGTTCTGGTTTCTTTGTTGGGGTCGCGGGTTCAGCTCCTAGATGGTTATGACTTTGAGACCCTTTCCTACGTGAGTTGGGCAACTGAAAGTTTACCTGTGAACAGTTGGCTCCTGCCCAGGGCCCTGGATGAATACATTCTCTCCTTAAGTAAACTCACTGCCTCTGCAGCGTTGGGCTGACTATATGGGAAGTCTTGTTTCTTCCCCAGGTGAGTTGTACGTCGGTGGCCAAGAGCACTTCTACCTGGAGACTCACTGCACCGTTGCTGTCCCGAAAGGTGAGGCAGGGGAGATGGAGCTCTTTGTGTCTACACAGAACGCCATGAAGGCCCAGGTAGGTGTCCTGTGAGTCGGCCCAGAGGCCTGGGAAGAGGGAGGTCTGGGCTGGCTCAGGAGAGGATTTGAGGAGCCAGGCTCGGTGACCAAAAAGCTGGTGTCACCGAGCTTGTTATGTAACCATTCTCATCTGTAAAATGGGGCCTGGCAGGGATGCTGTAATGATTAAGTGAACTTTAATACGTGTATAGAGCCTAGAAAAGTTCAGCTTTTATCATTCCAGTGCCATATTGCTCGGGTCAAATCATATCCAGCCTCAGTTTCCTCATCTGTTAAATAAAGGGGTTGTACTAAGTGATAGCCACAGGGACCACTAAATTATCTGCAGTAGCTCACATATTCCCCATGTCCCTGTGGCATGTAATATGACAGTGGTCGCCAGTGTTTTTGACAGCCGGTCTACCCTCATGACCCACCAGTTCCTGCCAAATGGAATCAGTTTTGGCTCTGAAAGTATGCTATGACCAGCTGCTCACCCCTTCAGTTAAAAACAAGAGTCTGAATCCAGTGTGGTGGTTGTGACTGATAAGCACCGGGCCATGGCACCTACCCAGGGGCTGCTGTGGGGCAGGAAGGGGATTCTCAAAGCAAGGAGTCTCAGAATTCACAGCAGTACTTAGGCTTCTGCATGTTGGGCAGGCTCTGAGTCAGGGAAGGAGTAAGTCCAGATGCTGCGTTCATTGGGAGTGTTTTGTTCTTTTGCCCACAGTCTTCTGTTGCAAACATGTTGGGGGTTCCAGTAAACCGGATTTTGGTCCGAGTGAAGAGAATGGGAGGAGGCTTTGGAGGGAAGGAGACCCGGGGTATCGTGATGACTGTGGCAGTGGCCCTGGCTGCATACAAGTGAGTTCCCCCAGTGGGCTCTGGGAAGAAGAATAAGGATGCCTCTGGCAGGAAGGCTTCCTGGATTTCCCTCTTTGGGAAGTAAATACTTGTTGCTTTGAAATTTCCCAGCCCTCTATTTTTAGAACTCTTGGGCATAGGGGTGAGGGCAACATCACCTGGTTCTTGTGTTCAGACACATGTGTCCATGCCCTATCTCCCCTACTTGGCGGGGAGGGCCCCAATGGCAAGGACACACCCCACCCATATACTCCCTACCTTGTCCAGAACAGTGTCTAGACAACAAAGCAGGCCAGTGCACTCTGCTCAGTGTGCCAGGTGGAAGAAGAGTGCTTCCTTGCTGTTTGCATCCCTGAGACTCACTGGGCTGGGCTGTTGTAGAGGTTTCTTACCTTCTGGTGCTTCCCTCAGGACTGGCCACCCTGTGCGCTGCATGCTGGATCGGGATGAGGACATGCTGATAACCGGTGGCAGACATCCCTTCTTGGCCAGATACAAGGTTCTAGATGTCGGGGGCTGTTCCGGGCAGGCAGTGCCATCTGCTTAGGAAACTGTGGGTGAAGATTCAGGGATCCTGGGGTGTACTCTGACGTTTTTCATGACTCCCTGTAGACGTTCAAAGAAGAAAGAGCAAGGAGAGAAATTCAAAGCAGCCAACAGCAGCACAGAAGGGTGAAGCTGGGGGAGGCTGGCAGGCTACCTCCCAGGAGATGTCCCAGGGTGTTGTGCATGACTTTTGTGGATTTGCTATGGTCCAAATCTGGTCTTTGTCCACTCAGGCTCAGAAACATGATTTGCCAGCAGATCTGGGCTAAATTCATCCTGCAGGATGACCTACTGTTGATGTGTTTACAGCCTGATGTAAAAGTCGGAATGATCACTTAGTAATTTGTAATTTGCAATGAGAAATACAACTTCCCAGGGGCCTGGACAGGTATAAGCTGTTAGGGCATCTGCTCTGCCAGACCATGTATGGCTGGGCACTGCCCAGGTTCTCTGTGGGACTGTCCCTTTTCTAGGCTTCTGTGGATGGCCAGCTCCTGTTCTGACCATGCGTCTTTCCCTCTGCACACCAGTATAACCTTACAGGTCCTAGTCTAGCTCTATAAACCTGGGAGCCTTCTCTCTCCACAAGCTGGCTCTGAACATCTACTCTTTGGCCTCTTCTGACTTTTGTTTCACGATTTAACTCCCAAAAGGGATTGTATTTCTCTTATTCCCAAATTCTTGTGGGGTCCAAGAAAGTAACTTGGTCTTTTGGGGTCCCAGTTTCCTTACTCATGAGATGGTCTGTAAGGGTTTATTTAGATGGTTAACATGAGGTTAAGGATATAAAAGGACATTCATGTTTGTGCAGAGTGTAACTTTTATTGTCTGCTGTCCAAAAGCTGTGAGAGGCATCTCCAGTTTCTCTCCTAGTTTCTCTTTCCAGCCTTCCCCTCCCTGTCCTATTATGACCAATGTTCTCTTTTCTGTCTCCTCACTCCCTCTGGAAGAACTGGAAGCCAGGAGTAGGGAGGAAGAAGGAGGATGTAGGGAGAAAGAGTGTCTGGGGGGAGGAGCCCAGGGTACATCACTGGGGAGATGTGGGTTCCTCTCTTCTTCATCTGTGAAGTCTGGTGATCCTTTAAGTTTTCCTTGTTTTCATGGTGTGATGTCTTGTTCTTTCTCTTTCCTGTGGGTAGCATAAGTGGGAGGAGATGGTTAGAGGCAGACAAAGGAAGGGGACTGTTGAGAACTCCCTCTCCTTTGACTCAGGTTGGCTTCATGAAGACTGGGAAGATTGTGGCTCTGGAGGTGGATCACTACAGCAATGCCGGCAACAGCCTGGACCTCTCTCATAGTGTATGTGGGACCTGCCCCTGCATCCCGGAATGAGTGGGAGGTCGTGGGTGTGCCATATAGCCTTTTGCACATGCAGAACAGGCGTCCCCAATTCTTGCCTGTTATTGTTGCAATAGTCTCCTACTTGGTCCTCACCTTCAGGTCCTCCACGCTTGCTTAATCTCTAAAGCACAGAGATGATCGTATTACTTCTCTGACTAGAATGTCATCCTTCTAGTGCAAGATATTTTGCCAAGCAAGCAAAATTAGTTACAAAACACTATGTATAATATGGTGATACTGTGTGCATATAATATTAAATTTTTGTGTGTGTGTAATGATATGCATGAAAAAATTCTGATAGAACATACACCAAACAGTGATTGGGTGGGATTAAGGAGGTTCATGGTGTCATTGTCCATGTCATGCTTTTCTGTGATGTTTGAATTTTAAGTAATGACTTGATTTACCACTTTTTAAAACAGTTTAATTGAAATATAGGTTATATACCCTAAAGTTGAGCCATTTGAAGAATTGTTGACCCTTGAACAACACAAGCCTTAGGGGTACTATCCGCCCTGCCCTGCAGCTGAAAATCTGCATACAGCTTTTGACTCCCCCGAACTTACCTACCAACAGCTTGCTGCTGACTGGAAGCCTTACTGATAATATAAACAGTCCATTAACGCGTGTTTTGTATATCATATATATTATATACTGTGTTTTTAAAATAAAGTAAGTTAGAGGAAAGAAATGTTATTAAGAAACTCATAAGGAAAAGAAAATACAGTACTGTACTGTATTTATGGATTCCGTAAGTTTAAGTAGCCTGCTTACAAGATAAACCATCTGTCTATAAGTACCTACATCAGTATTGTCTTATATGATACAAAACACTGTAGGTGTAGGTGTTACATGTATCACTAACGCTAGACATCAGCAATGAGAAGATAATGTGAAAGAGAAATTCATACTTATTTACAGATACAGCAATCCATGCATTGATAATGAGGAAGAAGCAATGTGATTTGCTTTAACAGTAGCCCAACGTGATCGATGTGATTGCTTCAGTGTAGCCTAGCCCACACACTAATGAACAAATCATTACAAAAATTGTATGGCCTACAGTATTACAGTCATATACATAATACAGTATTGAGAATATTGTTACATTAAAGAACCCACTCACCTGCGATAGGCTGACACAGTTTCTCCAACTGCAACAGAGAGGCACGTTGTATGGTAATTTAATTCTTCAAAAGCAAAAGTATAAAACAGTAAGAAAGCTAACATATTAATTTTATGTTAAATATTGCTCACATTACAGCTATGTAAGGATAGGCTAGTATCTACATATATCTTATGCATTCATGCCATACTTAACTTTTTCTTAATTTTTGATATTTCTAGCTGATGAGGATCATCTGTGAGATTTTTCAAATTGTTGCATATCTCCAAAAATCTTCCAATATATTTATTGAAAAAATATACTTATAAGTGGATAAACACAGTTAAAACTGTGTGGTTCAAGGGTCAGTTGCACATAATTTAATGATTTTTGGTGAATTTAAAGAGCCATGTATACCATTATCACAACCCAGTTTTTGGACACTTCCATCACCCCAAAATGATCTCTTATGCCCATTTGTAGTCATCTCTGTTCCTATCACTCTGTCCCAGACAACCACTAATCTACTTCCTGTCTTTATAGATTTTCCTCTTGTGTTCAGTTCGTATAAATAGAATCATATACTCTGCAGTCTTTTTTCTCTCAGAATAGTATTTTGGAAGTTCACCCATGTCACAGTATGGATGACTCATTCCTTTTTATTGGTGAAGAATATTCATTGTGTGGCTAGACTGTATTTTGTTTTCTTTTCACTACTTGATGGCCATTTGGGTTGTTTCTTGCTTTTAGCTTTTATGGATAACGCTACTTTGAACCACCTCATACAAATCTGGTATAGATGTATATTTTTGTCAGTTTTGAAAATTAACAAAGTTACCTTGGTACAACCTTTTAAGATTTTTAAATCTTAACTTTATAACCATATTAGTTGTATGTACATTGAGTCTTGTTAGATAAAATAAGTCAAACATTTCAGGAAAAGCAGAAGTTCCCCATTTTCCTCACTTTGGATGTGCTGGAGGCTTCTCGAATTGGCTCATTTAGGAAACTTTATATGTCAGATCTAGTGTGAAAACTATTCAAAAAGAAAACATATATGGCATTCTCACCGATTGCAATACTTGCTTCTCGGTGTTGTAGGAAACATCAGCCTGAAAAAGATACAGGACTTGTCCCCAAAGATTTTACAAGTTTTAAAATTCAATCCTGCAAATATTTATGGAGTGCCTAGGGTGGCAACATAAAGAAGAATATGACATTGTTTCTGCCCTCAAGAAATTCACAGTATAGTGGGGAAGACAGAAAATAAAAGACAAAATGAAATAGAGATACAGCTTGACAAAGTGCTAACAGAAAGCAAAAATGGAGTTGAGACATATAAAAATCATCTAGGATGTCTAAGACTGAAAAAATCAAAGACCCAGAGAGCAGCCTGTGGGAGAGAGACTATAAATCAGGAAATAAACTAAAACCAAAATGAGACAAACAAATAAAAGCTACTATTTAGCTCATCAGAGAGATGAGTTATTACACCTCAGAGAAAGAACAGGATGCTATAAAAATGGAACAGTCTGAGAAAAAAAATGCCGTGTTGTGAATTAAAACTGTGAAAACAGAAGGGTTGAAAGAAACTTGAAGCATGCTCTTAAAAAGAAAACAATGTGGGAAAATAGGAGAGAAAATGCAAGAAAATTTGAGAACCATTCAAGGAGATCCAAATAATAGAAGTTTCAAAAAGAAAGAAATGAGAGGAGGAAACTATCAAGAAGGAATTCAAGAAATTTCCCAAAACTAATGGGCATACATTCTGAGATCAACAGAGCCCAGCCACTAACCAGCACAGGGAGGAAAATAGATGTATGCTAATTTATATTACTGTGAAATGTTAGAAACCTAAGGACAAAGGAGATTTTATAAATTTGAAGGAGGGAAAAAACAGAACTCACTCTAAGAGTTGGAAAGGTATTGACTGGATTTCTCAATCCACTAGAATGCACTAAAATGCCTTCAAAACGCTGAGGGCAGTTGGGGAAATTATTTCCAACCTAGAATTCTGTATACAGCCAAAGCATTAATTAAAGATAAGAGTAGAATAAGGACATTTCAGATGTGCAAGTTCTCCAAAATGTGCCTCTCTATATACTTTGTGTGTGTGAAGATATTGAAGTTTGTACTCCAATAACACGAGGGTATAAAACTAAGAAAGGGGAAGGCGTGGGATTTAGGAACAGGAAATGCGATATAGAGAGAGACACAGGGAACCCCTGGGGTGGATGTGAGGGGAAAACCCCCGTGTAACAGCTGAACAGAAGCCTAGGGGCAGCCGATTTAAACCAGGGCAGGCCAGAAGCTCCAGAAACAATTTCTTCAAAAAGATGAGACTGATAGGAAATTGAATGCTTGACCATATTGAGAACAGATTTCTACTAATATGTGCATTGAAAATGAAGCCAATGAAAAAGAAGAAAGATAATGATTAACTCCAGGGGGGAAATATTATCAATAAAGAGAGAAGTAATCCTAGTGTAACTATGTGATTGAGCTGTAAGTAATGTTTGGAGAATTATTACACTGACTGTTGATCAGATCAAAGTAGAACTGTATAGGGGGGATGGGGGATAAGAAGCTGGTGTATGTAGAGAAAGAGGATTAGATGGAACCAAACCCTCCTTTTCCATGATGGGAAAACAATCTAAAAGTCTAAAGCCAAACAAGTCAAGAAATGGCAATATGAGATGCAAACTACTATATGCAGAATAGATAAACAACAAGGTCTTACCATATAGCACAGGGAACTATATTCAATAACTTGTTAATAACCTATCATGAAAAAGAATTTATATATATATGACTGAATCACTATGCTGCACACCAGAAACTTACACAAATTGTAAATCAACTATATCTCAATTTAAAAAAAAAGAAATGGTAATAGAAACACATTATTTAGAGATGTGGGTGACCAGGTAAATAGCTAACAAAGAATAAGTAGTTGCTTCTGGGGAGTGGAAGGAAGGAAAGTGAAGGGGACCACTGTTTTGCCTAACATGACTTAAGGAAGTATTTGAGTCTTGAATCTATTTGTAGTATAGCTTTAATGGGAATAAAAGCTAATTGAAAATTGGTTCATAAAATCACCAATTTTTTAAAAGAGGCAAATGATCAATTCCAACTAGAGGATCTAAGAAGGGCATCCCCGTGTACAAGTTGACTGGGGATTTTAGCAGGTGGACATGGTGGGGGCAGGCATTACAGGTGAGAGTAACATGAAGTCAGAGAGGAGGATAAGGAGTATATTGGGGAAAGGTCGTAAAGTGCTCTGAGTTCCATGCTTAAAGATATACTGACTTTACTTTGGAGATAGTAAGTGCCATTTTTAAGCAGGCGCCTGATCTGCTATGATCTTATATTTTGGTATGAGGCATAGATGAGGGGGGAGGCACAGAAAGCTGGGAGTGCACTAAGGATGCTGCAGTATCCCAGGAAATAAATAATGTGGGCTGGAGGAATAGCAGTTGACAGTGGGGCTGGCCAAGCAAGGAGGAGCTTGGCCTTTTTTGAGAAGCCAATGAAATCCATGCTCTGTTCTCTGCCATTTTTGTTTCTTCCATTTCAGGTAATGGAACGAGCTCTATTCCACATGGACAACAGCTATAAAATCCCCAACATCCGGGGCACTGGGCGACTGTGCAAGACCAACCTGCCCTCCAACACGGCCTTCCGGGGCTTCGGGGGGCCCCAGGGGTTGTTCATTGCTGAGTACTGGATGAGTGAGGTCGCCGTGACCTGTGGGCTGCCTGCAGAGGAGGTAAGCTGGAAGTTTGGGGGCACAAGTCAGAGTGGGTTAGCCTGCTTTGAGGGGACGGTGGCTTTGTATCTTGGACATCCCCCATGGGCACAGAGGATAGGCAGGCAGGTGCTGGAGAGGGGCTGGAAGCTCAAGGTTCAGGTTATGGCCCCTGGTCTCTTGCCACTAACATGGCCTCAGAGTCTCTCTCCTTGGGAAGGTGCGAAGGAAGAACCTCTACCGAGAAGGGGACCTGACACACTTCAACCAGAGGCTCGAGGGGTTCAACTTGCCCCGGTGCTGGGATGAATGCCTGAAAAGCTCTCAGTATGATGCTCGGAAAAAGGAGGTTGATAAGTTCAACAGGTAAGCCCAGGGAGGGGAGGGGCTGACATTCTGGGGCTCTCTGGGATTTCATGTTCTATAGCCTTTTTGCTGAACTCAAAATAAGAAGCTGATAATTTGATAGCTTAGGAGGCTGCTGCATTTGCTAACTCATTCATAGCCATCTCTTTAAGATCCTGAAATGATCTTTAACCCCAGGGGCCAGGGGCTCACAGCGCTCAGCATCATAGCCCATCAGAGTGGTTCATGTTTACACAATTGTCTGCCTTCTGGGCAGATGATGTTCTAGAGAACACCGGCCCGAGGCTAAGAACATCACAGTTACAAGCTAGCCTCTGACACTAATCTATAAATGTGACCCTGGCAGTCACTCCATCTTCCTGGGTCTGTTTCATCACCCGCAAAGTGGGGACAACTGTGCTGGCTCTGTCTTTCACACTTGGAGAGCCAAATACAAAGCATAGAGAAAATATTATGATCATCAATGAGCTATATGGTTCCTCCCTGGGGTGACTGCAGTCCAGGATCACAGAGCACTCTGATCCAATCCAAATACCACTCAGGGAAGCAGAGAGGTGGTACTTTTAAGTCGAGACTTTCAAGGGTGGGCCCTGTTCCAGCTGCACTGAAGGATCCAGAACCCAAATTCCCACCATTCTCATTTTTGTGTACACAACTGAGGCCCAACTCAATTACAAAAAAGACTGTGTGGGCACTTCCAAGGATCCCTTGTTCCAATTTTACAAAGATGTTGACTGAAACTATGTCCAGTCTGACATGAATAAGGGTTGAGAAGTTGCAATGAGAATGTTTTTTATTTTTCCTCCAGGGAGAATTGTTGGAAAAAGAGAGGACTGTGCATAATTCCTACCAAATTTGGAATAAGCTTCACAGTTCCCTTTCTGAATCAGGTAATTGCTTTATATAATTGTGTCCATCTCCTCTGCACTGGGATCCCATTTTTCCCTCTGTTTACACTGTTGCAAGGAAAAACCAATTGTTATGGCAGCAGCGCTGACCAGGGGAGCTCTTTGCTGTTTAAATGAAAGTTAGCTGCACATTCCTATTTGTCCATTATGTCATGGGACGGTGAAAGCAACACGAGACTCAGAGACCTGGGCTCAATTTCTGGTTCTTACTCTTCCTGACGGCAGGACCATGGACAGCTACTCTGCCTTTCAGTTCCCATGATCCCATTTCTTCATCTACAGAGTCAGGACAATATTTGACCTACTTCCCTCTGAGGATGGGAGACAAAGATATGGGGGGGAAGTGGGGGAAAGTAGTTTTGCAAACTACTAACGGACTATATAATTAAATCATGAGATTGACACTGCTTTTATTTTTGTCTGAGGTTTCTATCCAAAATGCTGCCACCAGTTTTCTTTTCCTTGGGCTCCAGTACTTTTGGTCCCAGGCCTTAAGCTGAGCTGGGATTTGGTGAATTTTGTTTTTGGTATCCTTGTCTTCCCATAGGGAGGAGCCCTGATTCATGTGTACACAGATGGCTCTGTGCTGGTGAACCATGGGGGCACAGAGATGGGCCAGGGCCTTCACACCAAGATGGTCCAGGTGAGCAGTCTGGAGACCATGGGAGTCCTCCCTGGCACTATGGTGTCTTCATGAGGGAAGATGCTATGAGCATGTGAGCAGTGCCAGAAGCAGAGGCAGGCCCAAGTTCTGGCTTGGCTCTGCTGCTCATTTCTGGGTGACCTCGGGCAAGTCTGCTCCTCCTCTTGGCCTCAGTTTCTTCATCTGTGTAAAAGGATTGGCCAGATGATGGTTCAGGCCGCTTTCATCACCAACACCCTAGTGCTCTGTGACTGTGTAAGGAGTGTGAGTGATGTGTATAAAAGTAGCCAGACACATGAGACGCCTCCTGCTGGGCTGGGTTAGAGTTGGTGCATCTGCCTGGCTCATGGCCACTGGCTAAATTGAATTTTTTTTAAAGCCAGAGTTAGTTTAAAAAGGCACTGTTTGTCACCATTAGGTTTATGAATTTTTTTATTCAATAAAAACCACTCCATAACGTGCTGCTTCAGATTCAGACAGATGTGAGAACATCCCAGTCTCAGTAGAGTTAGGGTTTATGAAATTATTTTCTTGTCTGCATTAGTGAAACTGAATGCCATCTTGGGGAGAAGGCAGTGAGCCGCTGACAGCCCCTCCCCTAGGGGTGATGCCCCCTCTCTTTGCAGGTGGCCAGCAGAGCTCTGAAGATCCCTACTTCTAAGATCTACATCAGTGAGACGAGCACCAACACCGTGCCCAACTCCTCCCCCACAGCCGCCTCTGTCAGCACCGATGTCTACGGACAGGCTGTCTATGTAAGGAGCCTCGGGGGCCCCCGAGCTGAGGGCCAGCCCAAGGTTCTGGGCTGCGAGAGTCCCCGGGGTGGGAGCTAGAATGGCTCCTTGCAGGCTTTTGGCTGTGGCCATGCCTTTGGCTCTGTTCTCCAGGAGAACACCAAGCTAAAAGAGGGGCCCAAGAACCATCATCACTTCCATTGAAGCCAGGAAGGATGAGCGTACGAGGGGGAGGGGAGTTGGAGGAAACACAGAGAGGTCTGGGAGGACACACACCCTGGTATTAGAACCGGACACAAGACCATGGAGTGAAATTGAAATTTGATTGTGGGGTCAGCCAGGTCAGACCCACTTACTTCTCCCCAGGGTGGGGGCTGTCATCAAACAAAGGAGTTTGATGGGAGAGGACACCTCCTTGGGGATCCCTCCACATTTCACCCTCTGTCAGCCTGAGAACTGGGTGGGGAAGTGCTCTCTGAGCAAGGGCCAGCAGCTTCTACCCTGGGCCTTGGTCTTTCCGGAGAGGGTGGCAAGGCTGTCTGAGTATTACCCTGTGCACAGCGTTGCTTGGAGGTCTTTGGGGTTCTGCCTGGACTGGGGAATTCTGAGGACTGATGTGTCTGGTGTGTGGGGACGTGTTCTCTAGGAGGCTTGTCAGACCATCCTGAAAAGGCTGGAGCCCTTCAGGAGAGAGAATCCTGGTGGCTCCTGGGAAGACTGGGTAAGTCCAAGCTAATTCAAGTTGCTTTTGTAAATGAAAGGGAAAATGGGCAATGGGGAATCATCGAAAGCTCTGGAGTCAGGGGAGTGACATGGGTGGTGTGGTGTGTTAAGGATGATCACTCTAACTGGGCTGGGCTATGTGGTGACTTTAGGCAGGAAAACCAGTGAAGAGGCTACGTTAGTGCTCCAGGCTTCAGATGATGAGGACTTGTGCAGGGGGTGAGAATGTGAGGTAAGGGGTGGAGGTGGGAGTCACTAGCTTCCAGATGAAGAGGATGAGCTCCTGAAAGCTCAGTGCTGGGTCAGGGCTTCTGGAAACTGTGCTTCCCCCTTCCTGACGGCCATTTCCTCTCCTCAGGTCATGGCAGCCTACCTCAGTAGAGTGAGCTTGTCTGCTACTGGCTTTTATAAGTAAGTATGGCACTGAGCTCACCCTTTCACAGTGTGTTGTCATCCTGACCTCTGAGGTCCCCTCCACACTGAGTTCTGTCGGCCTGTGGTCAGGAGACAACACTCCTCTCGAAACGCTTATCCCTTCAATGGGCTTCCACTAATTTCAATTTAAAGATGCTCTAAAATACACGGGATTACGAAACTATGTGCCAAAAGTATGAGCTGTCACGTTGGAAGACCTCCATTCCAGTTCTGGTCTGAAGGTATGCTGGTCCACTCGGGGAGATCAGTGATTCTCTCTGAACCTGTCTTCTCACTGATGACATCGTGGGACAATGACCAGCCATTCCCCCCCTCAGCATTCTCCTGCAAGAGCCGGGGTGCCTGGTGTTCCCAGATTTCTTTAGGGAATCTTTCCTTCAAAAGAATGAGAGGAGGATTTAGAGCATGTGGTCCTGTGTGACAAAATGCAAAATTCAGTGAAACTTGAAGTGAAATTTAGAAAAAGTATTTATCTTCTGCAAATTTAAAATTCAGTAACTGGGACCCTGCCTATCAGATTTAGAAGCTGTAAAAAGATATGATCAAATTTACTGTCAGCCATAGTGTTTTAGCTTTCTCTGGGAAATTTAACTAGACCTTTTCTTTCACAGATCAGTGGATTTGGAAAATAGTCCAATGTTTGCTTTAAAACGTCTTGTGTGAATATAGGAATATAAATATATATATAGACAAAGTAATGTTTTGCCAGTGCTCCTTGGGTTATGTAATATTTGACCTACACAAACAAACTAGTGCAGATTTTCTCATAAATTCCTATTTCATTTTTGGAGGGGATAAAACTGGGGTTATATCAGGGAACACTCAAATGAAGATGGTGGAGTCAGAGGTCAAAGGTGATTGTTTCTCCTGGGGAAAGCCTTTTCCTTCAGCCCTGTGTTGGTTTTGTTTTCATGCAGATTCAGAGTATATCAGCTCACATTGTTATTTCTGTGTAATGTATAGAATAATGTAGACACAGAATACTAAAAACTCCTGGTGTGAAAATACACACACACACACACACACTCATATATGTGACTCATGCAAAATTGAAATTGCGTAAGATATCCAGGATTGCAAAAGAAAAAATAATCAAAGAGCATCTGCTTTTATTAATAACGCTTTTCTCAAATCATTTGTTGAAATTTAGAAGGGGCCAGTAGATAAGGAGTAATACCAGGCTGCTTAAAGATGCACCAAGGCTATGAGGTTCTAATCTTGTTGACTTTCACCTTGAGAAAGGTGAGCAGCCCCCTGAGCAGGTGAACTTGTATGAACAGCCAGGAGCCAGCACAGGAAGATCCTTTGGCTCTGAGATCTTGAATTCTAATTCAGTAGATCCTTTGCAGTGTGACTTTCACATCCTTCATGAGCTCAGGCAAATCTTTCACCTCTGTTTCTACCATGTAGAGACCAGTGTGCTGGCACCTTACACTGCTCAGCTCCACAGAGTAATTCATATAAGGGCCGTTGGCAAAATAGAACAGAGACAAGGGACAAAATATTCCAGAATGCCTGGGTTTCGTAAACAGGTTCGAAATGTTCACAACCCAAGGACTTTTTTGAAGAACAGCAGAATAAAAAGTAAAACCTTTCGGGTCTTAAGATTTTATGGGACAGACTGTGTGTATATGAGTCAGGGGCACGCTCATCTTAATACACGTGCCGCATTTTCTCTTTTCTCCCCCAGGACACCCAACCTTGGCTACAGCTTTGAGACCAACTCAGGGAATGCCTTCCACTACTTCACCTATGGGGTGGCTTGCTCTGAAGTGGAAATCGACTGCTTAACAGGGGATCATAAGGTAAGAAGTTTGCAAAACTTTAGTA
The DNA here is from genome assembly GCF_036321535.1 of Camelus dromedarius. Taxonomy (NCBI): domain Eukaryota; kingdom Metazoa; phylum Chordata; class Mammalia; order Artiodactyla; family Camelidae; genus Camelus; species Camelus dromedarius. Next base: position 42,035,243 of record NC_087450.1, read on the forward strand.
CAAGGGGGAAAAGAGAAGAGAAATACCTAATTGTGATGCAAAGAGCTGATAGGGCAGAAACTTCCGGTTGGGAGAACCGTGCCCTATCTCATGGCTTACAAACTTCCTACACAGCACCAGAGAGTAAACATTTTAGGTTTTCTGGAGACAGAGGCTCTGCCTCAGTCATTCGACTCTATCATTGTAGGGCAAAATCAGACATGAACTGACGGAAACAAACGAGCATGGGCGTGTTCCGATAAAATGTAACTTGTGCACACTGAAGGTGAATTTCATACAGTTTTGAGGTGACACAGTATATTCTTTTTATTTTTGTCAGTCATTTAAAAACATAAAAATCACTAGTTCACAGGCCCTACAAAAACCGGGGTTGAGCTGGACTCAGCCTATGGAACATAATTTGTCAATCCCTTCCTTACGTGACCTGCCCCAGACTCAGGTTCGGAGCCCCAGAAACCTAAGGACCTGCCCTCCCTGCTGACACTCCTGCCTGAGTGTGCCCACAGCACTCTGATTGTGAAGTGCTGTTCCGGCTGGCACTCAAGAATGTAAGGGTCACTAGACCCATCTGTCAGTCCGCACAGCCCTTTCTTCTCAAACTGTTTCTCTTACTGGTGTCTGCTTTAGAACCTCCGCACAGACATTGTCATGGATGTTGGCTCCAGTCTGAACCCTGCCATCGACATTGGGCAGGTAAGACTCACGGGGGACCAGGGTGGTGATGGACTTGGCCACTGATATGCCACAGCATCTTGTCCAATGTCCTTTTTAAGTGGGTCTGAGCATGGTACCAACTGAGTCTCCCTGAGAGTGGGGTTTAGACAGATGAGAACCCACCTAGCTCTCGAGGCAGAAGACAAATCCATGTGGATAAACCTGGAAAGGGCGTCAGAAAACAAGATGAATGGTGGAAATGTTAGGTGCACGTGCACACGTGCACACTCGTGCACACACACACACACGTCATTTGAGAGGGAGGACGAGGTGAAATGGAGACTGACTTTGGGATCAATGTGCGGGCACTGGGGTCTCAGCTCAGAGGAGTCTTCTCCCTCCTTATTCCTTTTCCACTGAGGACAGCTGTTGCACTCTAGGACGTAATGCTCCCAAGCATTGGGTGGTGGAGGGTACGGGGGACAACAGAGCGAGAGGAATAAAGGGATGGCCTGAAGAAAATCACTTTTGGAAAATATGAGAGTATTGGGCAGAGCAGGTGGATCAGAAAAGAGACAGAGGGAGGAATCAAGAACTGAAGTATTGAACATCGGGCAGAAAATGTTCCTTGTATTTCTCAAAAATGGACAATCACTGAGTATACAGAAACTTAGTTATTAATCTGTCCATTAACTCACTGAACAACCACCAGGAAGCCGGGAGCCCCTCCTACAGGCAGGCGCTGAGCTGACACGGCAAACACAGAGGGGTCAGCTCTGGTCTCCCCTGTGAACATGCTTGTTTAGCTAGGGGCTGCCCTAGAGCACAATCCTGAATAGTGAGGCTGGGGAGCAGGTGTGTGGGCCAGCAGAGCATCTGTGAGCTGCAGCAGGGGTGCTCTTTCTCCAGGGGGTAGGCAGGACTGGGCACTCAGAAAGCCCGGAATCTACAGTCCAGGAAAGCCCTCCTCTCTTGCTTGGTCCCACGTAGCACACAGGAGGGGTGTGGGCCACTGAGGGACACAGCTGCTGCGAGCCCATGAGCTCCGTTCTCAGCTTGAGGTCCCCACTTCCCCGGCGGCAGTGTGGAAGGAACACCTCCACCTGCCCTGCACAGGTTCTAATGGGAAATTATGCCCCCACTGCATGTCCCTCCTGGAATCCCTGACAAGTTCTGAAACCAATTTCAGTGTTAATGCCTCTGCTCTGCCTACACTGATGCCTGGCAAAGGCCTAGACAGGCAACCCCAGGCTGGGGCAGGAGCTGGGGAGGCAGTGGAGGGCTGTTCGCAGCTTGTCTCCAGGCCCTGCTGCAGGTGCAGGTGGACTTGGTGCCTGCTGTGGGAAGCATCTCCTGCCTTCGGGGAGTGGGAGGCAGGGTAGCCACGATCTGTCTGCCCTGCAGGTGGAAGGGGCATTTGTCCAGGGCCTTGGCCTCTTCACCCTGGAGGAACTGCACTACTCCCCCGAGGGGAGCCTGCACACCCGTGGTCCCAGCACCTACAAGATCCCCGCGTTTGGCAGCATCCCCACTGAGTTCAGGGTGTCCCTGCTCCGTGACTGCCCCAACAAGAAGGCCATCTACGCGTCCAAGGTACTGTTGCCCTGGGTCCTGCACTGCGCTGTGGGAAGCCATGGGTGGGGATGAGGGGCTCCAGCCACCTGCTTTGTGGGCCTGCAGGGGCTCATGTGGAAGAGAAAAGAGGGCTTGGCATGCCCTTGGTGAGGGCAATGGAGGGGTGGACAGTCCAGCCTGGGAACATAAGAAAGTGGGTTGAGGACGACACCACCTCTGTGTGGTCAAAGCCAGCTGATTTGGGTGCAATCAGAGGGATGCCTTAGTTCAGTCCTGTAGGTCAGATCCTGACCTACACCCATGTCTCAGGTGTGCATGCCTGATTCTCGGTCCTAGAGATGACACAGCCCCCCTGTTGTCCCACGAGAAGCGGCATCTTCACTGCACACGGGACAGCGCCTCTGCACACACTTTCGCCTCCTTCCGTGGCCACCACTAGACCTTAAGGCTTGATCAGCATGTCTAGAGGGTTATAACCATTTTCCATTTCCTCCTTGTCCCCAATAAGTATGAAAAGATAGTTGGAAATCAATTAAACTGATTGATACAGTTGTTGGTCTGAGAAGGAAGACCGGTAATTACTTGTATCCGATGAAACACACCCCTTTCCTCATCTCATGGTTTGCTTCATGGTGGGAGGGCCTGGGACACTTTGTGAGCTTTGCTTTTGACTCTCACGTGTTAGCATGTTGGATTGCTGGGAGCTCGTGATGAAAATGCAGCTCCATGGGGCCCACCTTTAGAAATTTTGATTTGGTAGGTTTGGGGTAGGGCCCCAGAACCTGCATTTTTTAGCCAGTGTCCCTAGTGATTCTGATATAGGCAGGCTCTGATCTATGCTTTGGGGAATAAAACAATCTCTGCTAGAAACTATTTTGATTCCTATTTGTCACAATGTCTGTATTCCAGCAAACGCTGCATGTACAGTTATGGTGCCTGCAAGTGTTGGTGACGGAGTTGCAGGCAGATTATTCCCCTAGGCTTATCATTGTGGAAAAGGGTTCAACTTCAGATTTTTTTGTTTGTAAAATGTAATTATCTAATATAACTTTAAATGGTGCATTATATTCGTACGGTGTCATCAGGGAAAACCACATAGTAAGAGTTAAAAGAAATATGCCAGCCAGGTTGAGTTATTTACTAGGCTGATTATTCTCAGCCCCTGATTCACTCTGACCGCCCTTCCTGCCTTGCTCTGGGTGGCGGCAGGTGCCGGTGCGGAGGCCACGCCCTCTGCCTGACTCCCTGCCCGTGCTCTGGCTCTGTCTGCTCAGGCTGTCGGGGAACCACCTCTCTTCCTGGGCGCCTCCATCTTCTTTGCCATCAAGGACGCCATCCGCGCAGCTCGAGCCCAGCACACGGATAACAACACAAAGGAGCTTTTCCGGCTGGACAGCCCCGCCACCCCGGAGAAGATCCGCAACGCCTGTGTGGACAAGTTTACCACCCTGGTACGATGCTCGCTCAGTCTGGGGAGGGGGAGCATAGGCCTGCCAACAGCAGGGTTTGGTTCTGCTGCAGAGGGAGGGCTCTCTCTCAACTGGGAAACCCTGGGTCCACGTTGCCCCCTGCTGTGTTGGTAAAGCATCCCCTCAAACTTTCAGGAAGATAACAAGAAATCCCCTTAAAGCTGCAGCTTGCAGCTAGGCCTCCTGAGAGGAAGGAGGGCTGTTTAATGCACAGCTATCACCCACAGATTTCGTTATTTTCCATAAAGATGGGAGTGATGGATAAAACTCCAAGAAGAGCCTAATCTTTCATGTCAATCCCTTGCTATTTTGAGACCCTTCTTTGTTAAAGACATTATGTGAGCTTCTAAGGAGATGGAGAGAAAAAGAGGAATTAATGGATGAGATGGACCACATTTGTTCTGTGATTACCATGTGCCATGCTGATCCTGGGGACACACAGGTGCCCTTGAAGACCTGGCAGCCTTTTAGGAAACCAGATGATTGCATTACATGGTGATTGGTTACTATCTTGGAGGTGTGTGAAGCAGGATGCAATGGGAACTCCATGGTCAGCAGAATCATTTTGGGAAGCTCCTGTGTGATACTCATGGTGGACTGTGCCTGGCAAAAGACAACCATGCTAGGACAGTTTCACCCACTGGTGGAGCCTCAGAAGCAGGCCTGTCTATGAGTTGTGCTGAAGTGGGCACCGTGCACATAGGGCTCTCCAAATGCTTTTGCAGCCTCTGTTGAGTTAGCAGAACTGGATTCTTTTTGATATCCCAGTTGTATTTCCTCATGGGCAGTCGACAGGAAGTTTGCTAGGCCTTTTGGGTTTAGATGAAGTAAGTGCTCACGAACCCAGTGTTCCAGGCATGCAGAGGGTGCAGGAGAGCCCCCGGGGCTGGCAAGTCTGCATCAGCATTGATGGGTCCCCAGTCAGGCCTCCCTTCAGGTTTTCCACTAACTTTAGCTACAGGGTGAGAACCACACAGACCATGTGTGGGGCTCCCAGGCAGTGAGGATGCCCACAGCTGTGCAGCAAACTTCCCGTAGCCCAGAACCTTCCTACCATGGCCCCAGTGCTGACAGTTACCCAAACCCCATTCCCTGGGAGGAGAGGTCCTGCATGGCTCCCAGGAAGCTTGCAAAGTTTGCAAAGCTAGCTCCTTGCAAATAATCTGATGCAGAGCTCAGTGATTCAATGAGCCCCTCCCTCTGAGGCCCCAGACCTAAAGCCAAGATTCTAACCCAAACCTCTTTGCTCTGTTACAACACACCAGTGGTTGAAATTCCCTGCAATGGATTTGCATGAGCAGCTGGTCAGGCTTTTGAAGGACTGAGTGCCATGTGAGAAAAGACCACTTCTGTATTTGGTCATCCCGGTATCTCCAGAGCCCACCACACAGTACCTGCCACATGGAACTTGCTTAATACAAATAAATGAATGGCTAGGAAATTACAGGGTCCTGCCTGGTGGGCACTCCCCACAGCTGGGACTGCAGAGTGGTGTTGATCTTGGAATGGTGGTTGGCAGCAGTGGGAGGTGGCACCATATCCCGAGCTGTGGGAGGACCCTGGCAATAAGTTCTCCATCATTCCTTTCTAGTGTGTCACTGATGGACCAGCAAACTGTAAACCCTGGTCTCTGAGGGTTTGAAGAAAGAGCCTCCATTGGAGTCTTACGCTACACTGGGGATTCCATAGAGGATGGAACCCGTCCTGCAGAACACGAGTCTGTAAAATTTGCAGGATGACAACAGTGATTTATCAGGATGGTGTTTGGAAGAACATTGAATGAATTGGAAGATTTTGATCAAAAATATGATTTGTAAACATAATGATAAGCAAATTCAGAACTGTTAGGCCCAAGTGGCTGATAGGCAATTATGGTCACTTCATGTCTACTTTAATCATGTATTTGAAATAGGTGTAAGAAGTGTTTGTGCTCCATCCCAACTCCTGGACAGCCTGTGTAACCTCAAGTGTTGACATTGTGCTTCGAAGAGGACTCCCACAAATCTCTGAAGTGAACCAAAGTTACTCTAAATCTACATCCCTTCCTCAGAAAGCCTTTCCTTCAAACCTGTGAACATCATAGTATAACTTCAGATCCACACTCAGACTTGCAGTGGGACAGTGGAGCGAGCTTCATGCCTCTAACCACTTTGGGGTCATTGGAGAGAATAAAGAATGAAACAAATTCAAGGTTAATTGGACTTAATCTTGTTAAGCTGCATAAAGTAAGACTATTCCCCAAGACCAAAAGCCAACCAGCCCAGCTTCTGAGTACCTACGATGTGCTGGTTTCTTCTTTTTTGTGCATTATAAAAAAAAAAAAAAGATTAGATTTAAAACTCTTCAATTGAAGCCAGTAGTTTACATCTAGAAATGAGGCTACTCAAGTCCAGATCAGCCAGAGAAAAACAGTCAGGGAGCCTGGGTTCTCATCCCAGCCGTGACTCTTGGCTATCTGTGTGATCTTAGACTGTCACCTCCCTTTTCTGTGCTTCATTTTACTGCAAAATGAAAGGATTGGCCTGGAATAATCTCTCAGATCTTCTCTGGATATAAAAGTCTATAAATATATGACCTGAAAACTCCAGTTATATAAGGGATCTGCAGCTCTCAGAGACTTGGCTCCCTTACTATGATGTGGTACCTGGCCCTCATGAACCTGGCTTAGATGCCCCTGTGTTCCTGAGGTTGGAAAAGAGGACAGGAGAAAGGTAGGCTCTCCTCTGCCTGTGGTGGTTTCGTTACTGTCTGGTGCTGGGTGGGCAGTGTGACCTTGTCATGTGCCTTCACTTTTAAAACATCCAACCTTCTGCCAGATGGGGTCTGTGATTCTGGCCGCGGAAGAGAGTGGAAACCATGCAGTTGAGCCCGGGTGCTTGATATCACTAAGAAATGAAACTGTCAGCTGGTTGGCAAGTGAGAAATGCTTGTTAATCATCATAATCACATCAAACGCTGGCATCTGCCGTATCTCAGCCAGCCTTCATTGCTAGAGAGTGCTCACACCAGACACTCCGATGCATGCACACACACACACGCTTGCTTACAAAATTCCTTTCCTCAGAATATTCTAGACTGTCTTATAGCATGATTAAAACTGAAGAGCTTCAGAAATAAAGCCAGTATTTGCATTGAGGTTTGCACAGGTTCATTTCATTGATTTTCTGGACTGTTCTAGGACATGGCCTGAAACTGAAATGTGTCAGCTGTTTTTAGTGAGACTGTCAGGGCTGAACAATGACTGTGAATTCCTTCTGAGCTTAGGAACAGAGGCAAGGCATGTAGTCATGAAAATCCAAGAAGCAAGTGCTTTGTGAACTATAAATCGCTGTGCTATTCCGGGATGTGGCCCTCTTCAGACACCTGGCCCTGCCCTGCTGTCTTCACCTGTAACTGCTTCAGCTCTATAGAAAGTGTGGGCCCTTGGTCTTGTGTCGTGTTAGGGGTGCCTGGCACTGCCTGCAGTATTGCACTGAAACCTGCAGAGGGCAGTGGAGGACTGGACATGAGACCATAGTCTCCAGCTGGCCCTGCAGCACTGCAATTACCAGGGAGCTGATTGAGTACTTTAGAGTAGACCAGGTGTCTTCAAAGATCTCTTAAAGACCAGAATTTGGAGCTGCATTAGGGTTTTGGACTGACAAAAATCTCAAAGAAGCTCTCTGAAGATGTGGACCGACCGTGGGAATCTGAGCTGAGGTGACTGACTGGCTGGGAAAGGCAAGTCATACTTTCTTAGCACCTGCCACTTGTCAGGTGCCAAATTTCATGTTCTAGGGGGTCTCATTTAATCATCCCAGTGGCCTCAAGAGGTAGTACTTCAGTCTCTGTAACTACACGAGGGAGAAACCCTACAAACAGCCGTGCAGAGGGGTCACTCACGGGTATCCAGCTCCTGGAAAACGGGCTGCGACCAGGCCATGCAGGAGGGGAAACCTGTCAGAGTGGACCCATGCTCACCAGGCTCCCAGAGGCTGGTGGAGGCCCAGAATGCCTATCCGTTCACCTGTAGGCAGGTTAGGGTTCTCCCAGTGGCATGGCCGAGCTGTGGACTGCTGTCAGAGGCAGCTGGTGAACTTCATCCTACTCTAGCTAAGGTGGCTAGGAAGCCAGGACGGGAGGACAGGATGGCTGGAGGTCGCAGGAGGAACCCTGGGCAAGGGATAAAGACAGAAATAGTTGGAGCCGATTGATTTACGACTGGGAACATCCCCGAGCCCACGATATTTTTATCTTTAGCAGAGGGGGAGCCTGGAAACCCTTCCCTTTACTGCCTATTTTAGACCCTGGGACAAGGCTCTTTGGAACACGCAGCTTCCTTGACCTGCTGAGGTTTGACGCTGCCCTGGGGCCCCCCAGGATCAGGGACCTGTCCTTTTGTTTCGTCTCTATCCTGGCCTGGGGGAGTACATGTCCCCAAGGCAGGAGAAGATCCTGTGACAATCTTGTCACCTGAAACAAAGCAGTCCGCTGATGGGAATGGAAGGGTCAGGCACTGCCCAAAGTGTTTTTGGCATCATCTCTGTCCTTAAACTGGCCTGGCCCTGACCTTGTAGAATTTAGACCAACTCAGCATCCCAGAGCTGGAAGGACCTTGGGAACCATTAAGCTCCAGCTTTTTGTTTAAAAGCTGAGAAACGTAAGCCCAGAGAGGGTAGTTGACTTATCTAGGCTCCCACAGCCTTTTAGTGGGAGAGACAGGCTTACGACAAGGCTGCCTAGTTCCTGTTCCAGATGCTTTAAACTAAATCATGCACCCACTAGTCAAGTGAGCCTTCTCTTATCCAACCTTTAGGTTAGATTACAGGGAAAATGATAGAAATCTAGTCACACGGGATGGGAAGGAGATACGGAAACCATGAAGCCCAAGGCAAACACTGTGACAAGGAGGGGCTTACGTTCTACTGTCTGTTGCCGAGGTTCCAGGGCCAGAGGCTACAATGGGAATCCTTCTGAAGCCCTACAGGTGGGAACGAGACAGTAAGTGCGAAGCATCCCCTTGTTCCAAAGTGAGGGGCTAAGTCATCTATGCGAGACTTGCCAGGGACGGGGGCTGGTGGCTGGAAACTAATTTTGCCACCTTTAGCTCATCACCTACTGCAGGGAATAAAGAAATGAAATGTAGAGCTTGAGGGATGTCTTTGAAGACAGCAAGATGTATATCCTCCCTGTTAAAGAGAAAGAGTGTGTGCATATGGGGCAGGGTTTTCCCTCACCAGGCTGGGGAGGGGGAGATTCAGGAGGAGCGCTCAGAGGCTCAGATCCTGAGAGCTGCTGGAGTGGCTGTTTGCATCAGCCTGAGGCAGCAAGGCAGCAAGAGGAAGGGGGCGAGGGTGAGTTGCACTCCCCCCAGCCTCAGGGCAAACCAGTATGGCCACACTGGAGGAAGCCACTCAGGAGGACTGCCTGGAGGGGGCAATATAATCCCGAGAGGGAAGGACCATTTTATGCCCAAGGATGGAAATAGTCTCAGGAGAGCTTGCTCCAGTGTGGCCCATGAGAAATACTCACACATCCTTGCCCTGCCTCCTCTGTTCCAACCTGACATTCACCATCGTACCCCCTCACTCCCGACACACACATCTTTCAGCAGGGAGGAAGGGAGCAGAGCTTTCTACTGTGCCTTTGTGATGGCCCGAGCTTGAGACGTGAGACTTCTCACTCTGAGATCTTTCCTGAGACGGAGCCCTGAGTGTTGGAGGAGGGGGCATAAGAAGAGTGGTGCCCAGGCTCTTCCCATTGCCCTGATGTGCTCAGAACATCAGCCCTGGGAGCACAGAGCACATTCCTGAGAGTCTGGGCAGCCTGTGGCTTGCTGCCCTCTCCTCCTGCCTCCCCATCTCCATCACAGCCCAGCTGGGCTGGAGACCAGGGTCCTTTCTCTGTGCAGCCAGTTATCCTAACCCAGGAGCTTAAACAGACTGACCCAGGCATGTGCCCCGTGTTCTTCCTACCCTGAGATGTATATTTCCTGGGGCCCTCCTGGCCATGTGACATACTGGAGGGGTGCTGCAGGCAGGGCTTGGTCATTTAGGAATCGAGTATCCCGTGTGGGCAGGCCCAGCCCCTCTGCTTCTCCTCTTCTTCCTTCTCTGTTGGGCCACTTAGCTTCTCTGACCCTCAGTCTTTTCATCTGTAAAATAGGCATGAATAATCATACCAACCCTGCTGGGCTGTGATGAGGACTGAAAGAGTGAGTGAGGTCAAACCAAGCTTTGGAGCATGTGTTTGTTCCCAGGCCTTTGACCGCAGCTAAGGGGACTGATGGCCTGCAGAGCATGAGTAAGCTTTCCAAAACACGGGTCCAGGGAAGATGCAGGAATGGGTCAAACTCTTGACCGTAGTGAAGTGTGGGGTGGTGGGGAGCTGGCAGCCTACAGATAGCTGTGGTCTTAAACCAGGTAAGACCAGCTCTTATTATTATATTTGGACACAAATGACAAAAGTGATTGATGAGCATGTCTCAGCTTCTCACACAAATGTGATTTTCCCAGCACACTGGGCTAGGGCGGGAGGCTGGCTCTCATCTCCCCACAGCTGACTGTCATGGATGCAGTTAGGGCAGAGAGACCATCAGGTCACCCAGCTGTCTTCATAGGCTTTTGTCAAAGGCTGGAAGGGAAAAGTCCCTCACTTGTGTGACTCATGCTGTTTAAACTTGTCTGATAATGACAACAATTGACACTTGTACAGCAACTTGCAAGGCACTTTATCTTGCACTGTTTCCTGTAACTCTTGCAATAGACCAATGAGGTATATTTTACAATGGTACCCGTTCTATAGATGAGGAAACCGAGGCACTGGGGAGAAGGTGGCGCAGTTGTGCCGTCAAAAGCACTAGCTCTGAAATCAACAGACACGTTCCAGTCTTGGGACTCCTGCTTAGCTGCTGTGTGATTTGAGCAAATTGCTTAAATCTTTGTGCCTCCACTTTCTCATCTGTGAAATGGGGATAATGCTGGCTCTCCCACCGGGTTGTGGGGAGGATGGCATTGGAACACGCAGGTAAAGCACTCAACTCAGTGCTTGGCGAGGAAGCTGCTACTTTTACAGCAGAGCTGCCCGAGCAGTGACTTAAACCCAGATCTCCAGATGCCAAAGTTTGAGCTCTTTCAACCGGGTGGTGCTGGCTTGTAATTTTTCACTTTGCACACTTCAGTTAGCTGCTAGCCCTGGAAAGCACACTTACAGACGTGTCTTTCTATCTTCTACCCACTCCACCCAGTCTCTGAATCCAAGGGTAAGGGGGACACCTGCCTCATTGCCGGAAGGAAAGTACCTGCAGCAGGAGGCAGAGCCCTTCATCTCTTTCCAGACCCTGAACAGCCACTTCAGGGTATCAAACAGAAGTAAGATGGAGAAAAAAATAAAAGACATGTAGACTTCCTACCCAGTTCTGGACATGTTTGCCCGTATTTGTTTCCCACATTTAAAAATTAGTAAGTGCAGTTGAAGCCTTGCATTTTATTTCCCCACTCTCAGAGTTTCCTCTCTGCCTTGAGGTAATCAATATCCTGAGGTTGATGTATGTCCTCCCCATTCATGTTTTTATATTTTAGATACACACACACACACACATTATGTAATATATATATTCATTCATAGGCAATGTACAGTAGTTGTATATGAGTGTGTTTTAAAATTCACACCCATCAACTACCAGAATGACTAAATTAAAAAGACTAAAAAATCAAAAGTGAATAAGATGGAGAGTAACTGGAACTCTCACACACTACTGGGAAAGTAAATTGGTAAAAGCCACTGGGAGAACTGTTTTGGAGTCTCTGCCAAAAGTTGAAAGTTTGCCTTCCCCTTGACCCAGCAGACGCTGAACGTCTACCCAAGAGAAATGCATGCACATATGCGCTGAAGGAGAAGTCCAAGGCTGAGCATAGCAGCACTGCTTCCAACAGCTCCAAACTAAAAAAAAAATCCCAAATGTAGACCAGCAACAGAGGGCATCAATGAATCGTGGCACATGCAGACAATGGAATCCTAGCGTAGCAGAGAGAATGAATAAATTACAGCTATGTGCTTCAGTAAGAAAGCATCTCCCAGACATAATCTAGAACTAAAGAAGCCAGACACACTCCAACCTATAGGAGAGGTTACAAGAGTAGTGACCTTTGGAGGGGTGTAGAAACTAGAGGAGAGTGAAGGGCAGGGGTCTTCCAGGATGCTCAGTAATGTTATATTTCTTAGTCTGGCTGCTGGTTACAGTGCACGCCACTTTGGAAAATTCATTATGTTCATTATGATTTGTACATTTTTATGTATGTATATTGCTCTTCAGTACAAAGCTCCATTTGTAAAAAAAAAAAAAAAATAGAAAACTACATCCATAATATCATAGGGTGAAATCCTTCTGCAACTTGTTTTTCCATTTATTATGCTTCTAATATGTATCCATCTTGACCCATTTGATCCAGTTCAGTTATTTATCTGTTATATAGAGTTTTATTATATGTATTATTATATGTATTAATAAAATATATTATATTTTATTTTTTCATCCCCATACCAGTGGATGTTCATGCTGTTTCCAGTCTTTCATTGTTACCCACAACACTGCGGGAAACATCCTTGAACATACCTCCTTCTGCAACACATGAGAGTTTTTCTCTAAGGCCCATACCCAACACTGACGTTTCTGGGTCTTCTTTGTTCCTTTATTTTTGACTATTCATGTCATGTTTTAGTGGAGTCTCTTATAAACTGTGTATGTGATGGCTGTGCGTGTGTTCATTTAAATGCAATGTGAGGTTCTCTTTTAATTGGCAAAACAATGTATTTACAGTAATTGGGATTAATACTGTATTTTAATTTATTTCCATCATTTCATTTAGTATTTCTCTATTGAAACTTGTTCTCTTTCTTTTTCTCATGGTCTTCCATAGGCTGAATCAAGCTTTTTCCCTCCTTCCCACCCTGTTCTTTCTACTAGTTTGACTGTTCTATATTCTGTTTCTCCTTTTCAGAGGTGATCTTTACATTTTTAACATTCACACTGTATTTAGAAAGACCTATGTTTAATTAATATCTATATGCTGCAACCAAACAGGTTTAGAACCTTACAATGCATTGACTCTGAACATCCCCTGTCTTCCTCCATGTCTCTGTAACTAAGGAGCGTCACCTTGTTTTAACACTTTCTTTAGTCGTTGTTGTTATTGAGGTACAGTTTCGTCCTATTCATTTGTTTACCTTTGTTTTTTCCATCACTGCCTTTATATCCCACTCCTTCCTCCTGGGTTCAGTTTCCTTCTTTAAGGAACATGTCCTTTAGTAGTTTTTCAGTCAGAGTTTTTGAATGGTAAACTCAGTCTTTTTTTGGTAAAGATATCTTTATTTTCCCCTCATCCTCAAATAGTGATGTAGTTGGGTATTGAATTCTAGGAAGCAGCTATTTTTCTTTCTGTCCTTGGAATATGTTGTTCTGATGTCAGTCTAATTGCCATTCTTTTGCAGGTAATATATCTCTCACTGGTGGCTTTTCTTCTGTTCAGGTATTTTATTTATGATATTCCGTTATCTAGGTATGAGTTAACTGTTTATTTATGATGCTTGGGATTCACTCTGCTTCTTCATTCCTCTGTCAACATCAGAGGGTGTTGGTGAGGGTCCACTCTGCATAGTCCCTTGGGGACCATAGTCCCAAGGGTAACAGAATCTCCATCACCTGGTAGTTGCCCCAGATGGACTGTGAGGTCTCTCGGGGGCTCTTGTTCCTGATGTTCTGACTTTAAGCTCCCTCTTCTTTTTGGAACTTCAAGGAGGGTCTCCCTTTCTCTCTTTTGAGCTCAGCTGGGTGTTACATTACATTTTCTACAACGTTTCTATCCTTTTGAAGCAGAAAAAGTACATTCATTTAATTAAAACATCATGTTGCCAGGAAGTTGAATCTTTTAAGAGGTTATATTCTAAAACATTTAGATCCCAACTTTCAATCTTGTTTATTTTGTGTATTCATTTACATCTCAGAGCTGACGGCCAGAGCACAATTCCAAGCATCCCCAAATTAGTATACCCTGCTTTTGCACATTCTAGTCTTTCTTATGCTGTCAGTATCCATCATCAATCAGCTGTTCCTTTCTATATGTGCAGATATTTCTAGGATCCAGCTTTCAATTCCTAATTGCCACAGTAATTCATTTTATTAAACAATAACCATCTTGTAGAGGCTGTGAAACATCCTTCCAACAAAAATTTAGCACTGATTACATATGAGGTATATGCTATGCCCTGGAAAGAAAATAAAGGTAAGTTTCAGATGCTGCCCTGAGTAGCACATTGTCTAATGAGAGAAATATGACATGTACATAAATAACCCTAATGCCAGGTGGTCCATGGTAATGGCTGAAGAGACTCATGGGCAGAGTGCTTCAGAGGGGACACTCATCTGTAGATGGAGAAACCAGAGGAGGCTTCATGAAAGTGGCATTTATACTGAATGATGGCGCTGAAGGATGGTGTGTTGGTTTTCTATTACTGCCATTAAAAATTACCACAAATTTGGTGCAGCAAAAAACCACCTTGTGAGATACAGCATGGTGACTATAGTTAATAATACTGTGCTGTGTATTTGAGAGTTGCCAAGAGAGTAATTATCCCACAGTTCTGCAAGTCGGCTATGTGGGTGCCATGTGGCTCTGCTGGGTCCTTTGCTTAGTTTCACAAGGTCAAAGTCAAGGTGCGGACAGAGCAGCATTCCGTTCTAGAGGCTCCACAGACGAATCTGCTTCTGAGCCCATTCGTGTTTTGGCCAGATTCAGTTCCTGTGGTGGCGGGGCTGAGGTCCTGTGTCCTGCGGGCTGTCAGCTAGGGGGGCCTGTCTTTACTCTTCGTGGCCACTCACAGTCCTCCTCATGCTTTTCACGTGCCCCAACCCATCCCCCAGCAGTGGGGGTTGAGTCCTCTCCCACTTTGAATGTCTCTGACTTCTGCCTTGTCTTCTGGCCCCAGCTGGAGGAAGAGCTAATCCAGGCTAATCAACCTATTTTCAGGTCTGTAACCTAAATTACACCTGCAAAGTCCCTTTTGCCTTGCAAGGTAGCATATTTATAGCATCCAGGGACTAGGGCGTGGACATCCTTGGAGAGCCATTCTCCTGCCTACAACGAATGGGTGGAATTTATGTATGCTGAGCTGTGCCAGAGGGCTCTTCAGGCAGAGGAAAAAATCAAGCCAGGAGGCTGGCGATCTTGCACAAGGGACAGTGAGCACAGCCAGCCTTCCTCAGGGCGTAAACCCACCAATGTCCTCCAAAAGGTGAGGTATGCGTGCAAGCTCCTGGGTGGAGTAAGATCCTGGGAGAGAGAGTGAGGCAGCCACAGACTCCTGACCAGAGGGCTGTGGCAAGCGCAGTGCCACTCGCCTCAATTCTGCAAATGAAATTGCTGTGGTAGCATTTCTATGCTTCCTGTGTATGCTGTGTTCCTCCCCATTTAACAGTGTAAAGCTGGGCACCTTCAATAAATAAATCAGTTTTATTTAATATTCCATACGCATTGCACAAAGTACTGGCAGATCAGGAGAAGGATGTAATGATCACCCACAATCCTAACACTCAGATGAGAACAACAGTTAATGCTTTGTTATTTTGTGAGGTGCCTTTAAAATTTAGCAATATACCCACCCAGCTTTCCATGTCTATTCATATTCTTCCTCAATGTTATTTTTAATGGAAACACAGTTTTCTATTGTATAGATGGCACCCTGGTTTATTTAATGAATCCCCCAATGTTGACGTTTGGCTCGTTCCCAGGTTGTTTCACCATCATAAACAAGGCTGAGATGAGCCTGACAAGGGTTGTTTTTGTGGACAAGTTGGACAGGATGCCCTCAGACTCTCAGCGGGATGCAGAGGGGAGCCTGGATGCAGTCACAGCTGTGAAGGCGAAGGCTGCTTGCCTGTCTCTTCATCGGGGCCTCTTGGCCGTTCCCATGTGTGTCCTGTTTTGTGGTTGACTTGATTCAGCTGCCCCCCAGGGCTCCATTTGGGGCCCTGGAGCCGAAGCAGGAGGAGGGGGAGTCAGAGCTGCAGTTGAGCGGGCGCTCGAGGGAGTGGGGTGAGCCCCGAGGCTGTGTTGGGGGTGGCAGGGTTGAGGGCAGGCTTCGAGCCCTGGTGAGAGGGGCCACCAGGGAGATGTGCTAGAGCATCTGGAGAGCCTCTCTTGGAAGCTGTTCCTTTTGGAGGGGAAGGGAAGAAACAGCAAGAGGCATGCTGCTGCAGTAGGATGAAGGGAGACTGAACCCTTGCCACAGGCTGCACCACCTGGACCCTGAGAGTATCTGTGCTCCCTCCGCTGGCTCCCCAGTGCTCCTTCCCCTGCCTCCACCTGCTGGAACAGACAGGGAGATCTTAAAACATACACCTTCCTCCACGGTCTCCTCTGGAGGGTGAGGACTGAGTGGGAGAGGGCACAAGGGATCTGTCTTTCTGTGGCGATGGAAACATTCTGTTTGCTGAATGGGGTGTGGGTTATGCATCTTTCCAGGCTCACGGACTGTTCAGAGCCATGCATTTCACTCTGTGTAAATACTCATCAATATTTTTTTAAAAATTAAATAGGTTCCGCATTGGCAAACCAGCAGGACCTTGCTATTTTTGTGCAAGTTAACAAAAATGTGACAAGGTGGAGTAAAAATAGGAAGAAAGGCACAGGAGGGGCTGTCCAGGGACTGACCGTCTGAGAGAGGCGGTGAGGGAGGGTCCCTGGAAAGAGGCTCGGTTTAGTCAGCTCTCTCACCTGCATGGAGACAGGCCGAATCCCCACCTAGAGTTTGGTGCCGTGGTAAGGGATTAAGATCCCCTGTGTAACAGCCCAGCACCGTGCCTGACACAGGCCAGGGCGCAACACATTGGAGGCAGTCCTGAACCGACGGGAACTTTTTCAGGGAGATCTGTAGCTGGCTCTGGGCTGCTACTAGGCTCTGTGATTTCTTGTAGGGAATGAGGAAGAGTCAAGGGGCCCCTGGGAAGAGGGGCTGGGGATGCTCCTCACTGCTACTTCTGAGTGCCAGAGAAACCCCCACCCAGGACTGTGGGGCTGTGCCTTTCCAGGGTGGGCACTGGGGTAAGTGGTCAGTGCAGAGAACTCGGTGAGGGGGCAGGACAGACACCTGGGGACTTGGCAGTTCTGACCGAAGGGGGTAGGTCTGGGTGCAAAGGCAGTAAACAGTAGTGACAGCAGCTCTGTGCAGTGCCCGGCTGGTTAGAGGACTCTGCCTGCAGCCACAGACCCGGCCCTTTATACTGTCATATGGGAAATGAAACTGATTACAATCAAATACTCTAAAGCAAAATTTGGATATATATATATATATACATCTACTTTAGCCTTAAGATTATTCACATTTTAACAACAAGCTGTAAGTCTTAAAGTCTAGTTATTTGGAATGTTTAGCCCCACTTGTGGTGACATCCTGCACCCCGCCATATTGTAGGGCTCACCGTACAATCCGTAATAAACGAAGTCAACAATGGCAAACCAACCACAAGTTATCATTAAAGACCATGAAGAGTGGCAATTCAGAATCACGACTGACTCAAGACAGTGAGGGGCCTCAGATTGCAGTGAGTCCTAAACACCTTCGGGACGTGGAGCGTCTTTGCAGACACGTGCCTGGTGGAGGTCCACCCGGGAGGGCCTCGTGCTGCACGGCTGCCTCCCTCCCTGGAGAACAATGAGTGGGGTCCACTGTAAAGCTGACTGAATGTTTAAGGTGAGTTTATGAATCCAAAATAATAGTAGGAATCGACTTAAGAACTCACTTGGTTGGGATTTGGTAAATCATCCTTTTTTTTAATTAAAAAAATTTTTTAATGTAATTTTTTTAAATTGATTTATAATCATTTTACAATGATGTGTCAAATTCCAGTGTAGAGCACAATTTTTTGGTAAATCATCTTTTGATACAAAAATGAAATTTTATTCAAATTAAAGGGAGGATCAGTGAGTGACTTCTCAGAAGAGCCCTCCCAGTGCTTGATGGGGCTGAATGTTACACGGTGAGAAGCCTTGATGTAGAGCAACAGACTCACCTGAGCTGGTTATTGAAAAATGTAGCTTCCAGGCACCCCCGCAGAGATTCTGATGAAATGGTCAGGAGT
Source organism: Camelus dromedarius (assembly GCF_036321535.1). Taxonomy (NCBI): domain Eukaryota; kingdom Metazoa; phylum Chordata; class Mammalia; order Artiodactyla; family Camelidae; genus Camelus; species Camelus dromedarius. Next base: position 42,053,054 of record NC_087450.1, read on the forward strand.
GGGGGCCCATGAATCTGCATTTTAAACAAGCACTGGAGGGGAGGCCGATGTCGGTGGTCCACAGATAGAAACTGGCCAAGAACACCTGGAAACAGAGCAGGCCCTCTCTCCAGCAGAGGCTGCGTGCGCTGCAATGGGGAGGGCACTTCCGGGACTGGAGTGCGCCTTGATGAGTCCGGGGTGGGTAGGTGGGTCAGGCTGGTTAGACACCCAGGGGCAGGGAGGGCCGTGAGGTCGGGCCCAAGCAAGGTGGGCTCTCTGTATTGGAGAAATCTTTTGGTTGGATCCTTGAGTTGAGCAGCTCAAGGAGAACTTGAGGCCTCTCAGGGGAGATGGGACTAAGAATAGGAAACTCTGAGGCCGAGGCCAGAGATGCAGTGTGAGAGGGAGAAGAGCATGGAGGAGGCTGGGAGGACACAGGGGAAGTGAGAAAGGAAAAGAAGGGAACCGCAAGGCACTGATGGTGTGCTGGGAGCTTTCTCGACCGCCTCTGCTGCTCGCCGCGCGCTCTGAGCCGGGCAGTGGCCAGCCCTCTTCCGTGTGGGCAGACGCGGGCTCGGGAAGATGAACCAGCTGGCTAAACAAGTCTGCGTGTCGGGACTTCAGTCCAGGACCGTGCGGTTCCTGAGCTCTTCCTCTTTATCGAGTGCTTTGAAAGACGAGTAAATACCGTGCAACTGCTGCGCCCATCCCTACATTTATTCACTAGTTCATTTATTCACCCAACCAAATGAGCTACTGCTAAGTCACAGGCTCTGAGTAAGGTCCAGGGATTGACTGGTAAAAAGAAAAGACATTAACCTAGACTTTCATAGACAAAAGCATCAGACAACCACACATGGAACTGTAACTTTGCAAACAGTTGTAAGAACTGAAAAAGAAAGCTGTTGGCTCTATATGAAAGAGAAAGAGAGCAGGGGCACTTATTTTAGACTGGAGGATCAGAAAAGGCCTCTGTGGGAACATGACATTTAAGCCGAGGCTTGAAGGTTGGGTAGAAATTAGCCAAGCTTGAGTGTAGGGAAGAATGTCCCAGAATTTCTCGGATGATGGAAATATTCCATATTTGTGCTGTCCAGTATGGTAGCCATAAGCCTCATGTGACTACTGAGCCCTTGAGATGTGTCTCATGTGACTGAGGAACTGAATTTTTAACTTTATTTCAGATCAGTTGATTTAAGTGTATAATATGTAAAAAGCGACAGGTGGCTAGTGGCCATTGTATTGGATAGCCCAGCTCTAAGACAAAGGGAAAGTTTATGCAAAGGACCTGAGCTGGAAGAGGATTTGGTGGCTCCCAGGAGCTTATAAAGTGTTGGGGTGTGAAGGGGAAATGCAAGCAAGGCTCAGAGTGTCCAGGCCTCACAGAGGGTTTTCAATTCCACTGCAAGGGCGAAGTTGTTGAAGTGTTTTGAGAAGAGGAGTAACTTAGTCAATTTTATGTTTTAAGACATTCACTCAAAACAAAACAAAACCAACCCCCCTCCCCATCACCAAAAGAAAAAGCTGACTCTGCACTGTACCTAAAGGATCACAGAGACTGAAAGTAGGAGAAAAACCAGGCAGGAGAAGATGGTGATGGTTCAGCACAGGGTGGAAACTGGAAGTGAGGAGAAGCGGACAGACTTGTGATATCGTTTTCTCGTAGAATCGACAGGATCCACTCTCTGGACCTGTGTTGACTCCTATGGTAGTAAAGTAAAGTAATTCAAATTAAACAAAATTTAAAATGTTGCTTGTCCACATGAGGCATATTTCAAGTGTTCAGTGGCCACACGTGGCTACCGGCTGCCATTACTGGACAGTGTAGCTTTAGTGCAAATGCCCATCATTGCAATAACTGCTACTGGATGGTGCCAAAGTCATTTGGAAGAGTATTTAAAAATGGGTCTAGAAGAGATCAAAGAGGTCATCAAGTCCAACACCCTTGTTTTGGAGGTGACGTGCCAGAGGACACTCTGATGATGTCACTAGAGTGGTACCCAAGCCAGGCTCTCAGATGGCAGCCTCCTCCACTTGCTTGTTTTATAAGTGTCATTGGTGGAAACTCCAGCTTTCTGGCTCCTGAAAGGCTCAGGTCTGATTCTGACTCAGACTGTTTAATCATTTCATAGCAGCCTGGAGAAGGAAGCATGAGATACAGAATATAACCACCATTATTGTCTCTGGCTAACATGGCCCAGGGCTGGAGGCTTGGAGAATGTGTCTTCAGTCCCTTCTGCAGGAAAGGATGTTTTGCCATCTGAAAACCACACACCACATGGGAGCTTCATTTTGTCATCCAGTCCCATCTCCTTACTCAGCCTCTCCAGGGAAATACCCAAGAAGTGGGTTCCAAAGAAATACTCCTGGCTCACATTTTATACTCAAGTCCAGACCACAAGTAAACCTTGTCATCAGAGAAGCAAAAAGCGAAAAAAAACCCCAAAACAACAACAACAGCAAAACAGCTAGCAAAGCTTCCTGGTGACCTGGTAATTCTGGGAACAGTGAAGTGAGTTCAGAGGAAATAGGTGAAAAGAAAAAAAAGCCTTGTTTTTGCCACCTCTGAGCTTCTGGTTAGGGGCAGGGCTTATCTTCTGATGAGTCAAGCAGAGGAAGAGGTGGGGGAAGCTGCCTGGGGTGTGGACTTGGGAAGGAGACAGTGGAGGAGAACCCATAGATTGTACAGCACCAAGAGTAAACCTTAATGGAAACTAGATTTTGGGTGATAATGACTTTGGGTGAAAATGTAGATTCATCAGTTGTAACAAATATACCACTGATACAGGAAAATGGGGCGTGGGAGGATGGCCATGTCCCCAGGTCTTGGATGAGTCCCTGCGACATGCCCTGCCCAGTGAGGGTCCTTGGCTTCACACAGGAAAGAATGCAAGAGCAAGCCATAGCTGAGTAAAAGTAGATTTGTTTAGAGAGATGTACACTCCACGGACAGAGTGCAGGCTGTCTCAGGAGGCAAGAGAGCCACGACCTCGAGACACGGTGTTACTAGTTTTTATATGCTAACAAGTGAGGGGATTGTTCCAGCTGCTTTGGGGAAGGGGCAGGGATTCCCAGGAATTGGCTGCAGCCTCTCTTTGACCTTTCATGGTTAGTTTAGAACTGTCATGGCACTTGTGGGGGTGTCAGCCACCACGATAGTACATTACAACGTGTATAATGAAGCTTAAGGTCCACTGGAGGTCAACTCTCCTGCCATCTTGGGCCTCGGGGTCTCCTGGGAGTTGACCTTTCTGCCGTCTTGGCACAAACTACTGCATCATTCCTTTAATGGCTGTGTCCTGCCCCTCCTGTCTCACCGCCATTGGGCAGGCTGTTGATGGTGGGAAGGCTCTGGAGGTGGGGAAATGGGGGATACCGAAGTCTCTTTGCGTTCTGCTCAACTTTGCTGTGAACCTAAGACCGCTCTAAAACATAAAGTCCATATTAAAAAAAAAGTTTCAGTGCCTGTCCGAGGTCCCAGCGTGAGTGAACAGTGGAGCTGGGACCCAAATACCACATTCTTCACCTTCAAGCGATCCCACCTCCCTGTAGCTTTTCATACCTCACAAATACTTTTGTTTTTAATTTGCACTGAGTCAATGACGTGGGTCTTAATCCTATTTTCTAGATAAGGAAATAGGCTCTGAGAGGTTAGCTAAGTCACTGAAGTCACGAATTGGGTGGGTGAGTGGCTGAGTGGCTGAGTCAGAACTTGCATCTAGGTCAGCTGACTTGAAACTCTGTGCTCTCAGATAATACCTTGACCCCTCGACCCAGAAACTCATCTGACCTAGAAACGCACAGAGTGGTGTCTGAGCTGATTGCCTTCACCTACCAGCTGCTACCTGACGTTAGCTAGATGTTGAGTTGTTCTATCAGCTGCTGGCAGTGGATGGAACCCTGCGTATCACAGGACTTGGGTCATTCTCCACCAAGGCAGGATGCCATTGGTCCACACCCAGAATAAAGGGATGTATGATGAATGGAGAGAGAAGGGGCAAGGGAGGCGACTGGGCTTGTGTGCTGAGAATTTGAGATACAAGCCCAGCACTCCCCTTCTCACCCCAGAAGGGTGAGCTCCCCTTCCCACTGGGATCCTGGGCAGCTATGTGGGGGCCAGACCTCCTGTTTATCCCAAATGCTTCCAAATATGTATTTTCACTGACTTTCAAAAAAAGGATGGGGGAGGGGTGGGTAACCTCTGTAAGGAAAGCAAAGCTTGAGTTACCAGTCTCATTTAACAGAAGAAAAGTTAGGTGATTTGTCCCAGGCCACCAAGTTAGTAAGTGGCAGAGAAAGTGTGGAACCTGGGTCTTCTTGTTTGGTTCCAGCCCACCCCTCCCCAGCCCCATGCACATACACAGTTTATCACACCTAAACACACTAGTATGATGTCTGAAGCACTCTCACATTTGTTATCTTATTTGAGTCTTCCAACGTGAACCAGAAGAGAAAGACAGTGGATGTATTTAGGGCAGATCATACTGCTGTCTTGTTTATCCAACCCCAGGCGGGGGCGGATGAGTGTCCAGAATTAGCCAGGAATACAGTGAGTGAACACAGTTCATTGACCATCTGCTAAAGGATGTTCTCTGTTTCTGCATAGCCCTTTGTGGTTTTAAATGCCCTTCCAGATATAATATTTGAAGATCTCACTTGCTCTCCAACACAACCCAGGGAGGAGGCGGGGCAGTTGAGACAGGTGAGGGGCCAGGAGAGGAGGGGGCTGACACTTAAGCTCACCCAGCTGCAGGGATAGAAGCGCAGCTCAAACTCGGGCACCCTAGCCCTGAACCAGTGCCCTGCCCCAGCCTCCCTTCTGCCTCAAGTGATGACCTACACTATTGGTTTTCAGAAGTCCAGAGGTCTCCTGGAGGTGACTCCAGGGCTTCTCCAGGAGGTTTGTGTGTGTGTGTAGGGGGGCGGGGGAAGGAGATCATTTCCACCTGCTCTAGTAATATTATTTAAATTTTTAGCAGGTAATGCATACACAGTGAACAAACTTCAGGAGATGTATTTATTTTAGCAAACACATGGGGGTGCTTAACTCCATGCCAGTACGCCAGGCGGAGGCGGGACCGGAGGGCAGCACAGGTTTACGAGGATGTCTCGGAAGGGAGGGAAGGAGGAAGCAGGATTGGAGGGAGGGGGAAGTCGGGGGGAGTTGGGGTGCAGTGCAGAGGCAACAGAGGCCTCAACCAACCCTGTGGGGAGCTTGGAAGCTGGGGTGGGCCTCCAGAGTCGCCTTGAGTTGTGGTTAGTGTCCATGCAGGATGCCCTGGGAAGAGGGTGTGGTTTGAAGTAGGGCAGCTCTCTACTCTGAAGGCAGTGCTGAAGGGGGTTCTCAGCTGGCAGCACTTCAGCAGCAGAGGGAATCAGTCCCTTATCCCTGAAGGGGCATCTCAGCTGCTCGTCACAGCGTCTTCAACGGTCCGTCTTCTGTGCCACTTGGACCCATGTCTTCCCGTCAGTTCTGGAAGCAGCTTGTCTAGAATTCTGGAGGTCTCTCTTCCTGGGGGAAGCTTACAAGAGGAAATGAGACAGACCTCGGCTGGTCTCCCTCCTGACTCTCCATCCCAGTCGCCCTCATCCTCAGTCCGCCCTCCTATTGGTCTCAACAGCATCCCTGGTGGTGAGACCCAGATAGACCCGCATCCCTGAGGAGTTGGAGCCTCTTCAGTGCTATTCTGAGCCCATGTCTGCTTCATTTCCCATGTGCTGTCAAGACTGAGCCAGAGCACCAAGGGACGGCCTGGCGAACTCCCTGGTGTCATCACTGCTCCCTGCCCCCACTGGGTAACAGCCCGACCGCCTCCTGCCGTCCCGTCAGGCACCCCTGCCGGGACCGTGACTTCTTACTTTCTAGCTCGTGACAAAAACTCGCTGTGTCTGGTGCAGCAGCAGCTTATCATTCAAAGGAGCTCTTTCCCGACCCTGGGTGGAGGCTCACCTTCAGAAAAGCCACTTGATGATAACAGGTTTTTCTGCTTGTTATTTCATTAGACCTTTCAGCTACAAAGAAAAACCATGACCGACCTTAGTTGGGTTTCTCTCTCAGTAAGACTTGGCAGGCCTCCTACATCATTTGCTTCCAGGGCCTCCCAGGTGAGTGTCCTGGCTCCCAGGCTCCAGAGATGCTTCTACTTCCGGCTTTCCTCACCAGAACCTCTCAGGGCAGAGGCCCCCAGGCCCGGCTGGAGGTGGTCGCAGCCTCCGCTTTCTCTTTTCAGGGCAGCTCCTGCCTGTCTCAGAGCCTGGGGCCTCACCCTCAGCTATGGTGCAGAAGGCATCCTTTCAAGGGCTCCAGGTATTTTTATCACCCCGTGTTTATGGGACCTGGAGCAGGGCAGGGCTCAGTGGGGGCTCTGTGGTTATTTTTTTCTTTTTCCTGGACAATCAGCTGGGACTTTGGGGAATTCCAGGCCGTATTTGCGGAAGGCCGTGGGGTCCTGAGAGAGGAAAGTGACATGTTGACCTCCACTCCCACAGCCCCTGGGAGCCTAGAGGCTTCTCCTTTCTGCTTTTCCGAGCCCACGGCACCAAACCCAGGACACTGTCCAGGGCGGGTCACTGAGCTGTGTGAGGAAAGGAGGGGAACCCAGTAGCAGAGCCTCTTACAGCCCTGGCGTCTAATCTGGACTGTCACCCACCTCTGCCTCTGCCCAGTCTGGAAGTATTTCTGGTGGGCACGCCTGGGGAAATTGCTAACCTCTGGGCCACTTAAGAAGGGAGCTGAGAGAGAGAGACGCCGGTACAGCCCTGACACCTAGGAGCACCTTATAAATCCTCGGGAAGGAGCCATGACTCCTGGCCGGAATCTATAGCCTATGACTGACTCTGTGAGCTGCTTTCATTCCAGCCCACCACAGCTCCCCCGGGCCACATGGCAGCCCCCCAGTGTCAGTGTCAGTGAGTTGCTGTGTGGGTCTCAGAAGCTGGCCTGCATGTGACTGGCCACCACCTCCCTCCCCACCAGCCCCAGGCCTTCTGGATTTTTCTGTAGAGTCCTCGCCCATCTGGGCAGAACCAAGATCTTTCACCCAGTAATCCTGTTGGCAGACAGGTGGGGAAGGAACAGAAGGCGGACATCGCGCTCTGCTGATTTAATTACTGCTCTTCAGAGCAGCTGAGTGTTGGTCTGGAAACCTCCTAATGGCAGGTCTGCCTGTGGAGCGAGAGTAGACATTGTGAGCTTTAAGTAGGGGTTGACAGGCCACAGCTGACAGCGATTCAGCCCAGCCAATCCGGCCGATTCCTCTGGCGTGGGTGCCTCTTGCCTCCGGTGTGGGCCTTTGTGGTCAGATGTGCCCCCAGCGCTGGCCAGACATGCCTGAGCCAGGACCGGGAGGACAAGGCAGAGACACCCCTCAGGGGAGGCTGAGCCGTACACCGACTGCAGTGTCCAAAAGGTGCGTGTGCTTTTCTTTACTCACTCAACAAACATTTGTTAAGCACCAACTGTTTGCCGAACACCATTCTTCCCTGAGGACTCAGTGGTGACCAGGGACTCACGATGGTGAATGGTCAAATGCTCCATCTTCCTGGAATTTTGTTTTCTGTTGCCCCTCGTTGGGTGCCTATGTCTGGCCATGAGTTTGTGGGTCAGAGGAAGGCTTTTGAGCTGCAGAGTTTCCGGGAGTGTCTTATAGAATGTGGCCCCAGGCCTGGGGTGACTCCAGTGTTGGCCCTGGAAGACCTCAGGGAAGTTTGGTCCTGTTAGCGTTCCCCCGGGCAAATCTTGGCTGCCTCAGGGCCAATGGAATGGGTGGCTGTCCCTGCTGCCCCAGGGGGCCGTTTCTGCCGTGTTTGGTGGGGGGAAGGGCAAACTGTTTGTCGGTAAGGCCCACCATCGTTTCAGTTATTCTCAGGGGTACCGGAGGGAAACCGTGGGCGACCAAGGCCATTTCCCAGGGCGTTTGTGTAGCAGGAACTGACAGGAGTAGTGACCTATCCATTTGTCTCTGAGCTGTTGAGAGACTGCAGGTCAAGTCCAAGGTCTTTGTCGGGACCAGGCACCATAACCCTCACCTACCACCAGGCCAGGGTGAAAAGGCCGCACCATCTCCACATGGCCTGTTCTGGACACACATGACTTCCCTCAGCCCCACAGCCTTGCCCTTACCTCCTCAAACCATCAGTCTAGTGTGGCTGAGCAGAGAAGGACTGAAACGAGGGTGTTATAGCAGCGAAAGGATTCAGACTGGGCACTCGAACACTGAAAAGTTCAGACAATCGATTCCTCTCTTCTTTGATGATCTCAGTCTACCATCCTGTTCCCTTCCGTCCCAGGCTTTTACCCACAGCTAATATCGAGGGCCTCCTCTGCTTCAGGCATTGTGTTTACATGGATTGTCACATTTAATCTCCAAAACAGCCTTGGGCTAAAGCATCAGGAAACCTTATCTTACAGAAGAGGGAACTGAAACTGGGCAAGGAAAGAAGTTTGCCCAGCATCCCCCAGCTAGTTACAGGCTTGGACCCCCATGGTCTGACCCCAGAGCCCCTGCTGTTAACCACAGCACAGTCTGCGGACCCTCCAGGCCCGGTGATGCCCAGGTCGCGCTTGTCCCACTCACAGTCAAGGCTGAGGTTTAGCCCTTCAGTTAGTTCAGAAAGGTGGCTGATTTCCTCTTGACTCTTGCTTTCAAGACCTGGGGCTCTTCCCCTTCACGTCTGAGGGTGAACTCTGCCCAGGCCTATAGCCCAGTGGTCCCATGGGAGTCACTTGCCTCTCCTGGGCCCACCATCCTAGGTGCCCCCAGAGGGGACCACAGAAATGGGGGAAGAAGAGGATGCCTATAGCTACCCTAGGGTCCTGCTCCGATGCTCACTCTGGGTGTGATCTTGAGCAAGGTGCTAACCTCTTTTAGCGTCAGTTTCCTCACCCGTGAAACGGAAGTAAAATGAGAACCAGTGCCATTGGTGGATTATATGAGGTGACTCACAGTAGGCATTTAGCAGAGTCTAGCCTATAATAAGCACCCAATAATTGTCGTCTATTAGGGGTCCACGTTTTGTTATCTACAATTCTGGTCAACAAGTTCTGAAAATTGTATGGTTGGTGTCAAAACTCATTTGGAAGCAAAACCTCTCCTGAAGCGGCAGGCAGCTATATTTAAAAATAGTAACGAGGTGCTGCTCTGGACCCTGCTGGGGTTGTTTCATGATACAGTGAATGTGCACCAGGTCACCTTCCTAAAATCTGGAGTTTGAAACACACCCGGTTATAAGAGTTTAGGATGAGGGACTGTGAACCTGCAGTGCTTTTAAAAGCAGAGCTAGTGCGTCCCCTAAATGAGTTTCAGGAGGGACTGTCAACTGTCAACTCTGGAACTCTGAGAGCCAAAACCCTGCAAGGAATGGAATTAACTCTCTATCCTCTTAGAAGAATGTAGAGATTGCTATTTAAGTGCAAAAAGAACCAGAGGTAGTGAAGTCAGGTGAAACAATACATCTCCTTCTTCATTTGTTCATGTGATTCTTGAGTTTCTGCAGTGGTCTAGTCCTGGGTGAGAACAATCTTTAAGGACCAATTAAATTCACAGATTCCAGGACATGGTGGTCACTTCCTGCTTAGTCAGCATTTTTCTAGGTGGAGCTGGGGAGAGGGGAGCAGAGCAGTTGTCCTCTCTCAAGAAGTCTGTGCTTTTATCGAGGATACAAAATAAGCATGCTTGAAACCAGAAGTAATATGTCAGGAGACTCGGTTAGACTAGAGTATATTAGAGGATTCTGAAGTCAACGTTCAAGTGAGTAACGCAGCTCGTGTGCACTGTAGGAGTCTCCCACAAGAAGTGGGAGAGCTAATCTCAGGCCAGCTAATTCTGAGAGAGAAAAGCCCCAAGGAATAAGTAAGAAAAGAGAGAAGACAGGAAACTGATACCGGAGTGGAGGAAAAGTGAGACTGGAACTCAGCCCGCACTCCACGTGTCCTAGTGATGTGGCTTGGGCGATCTGGCTAAACCTTCTGGGACTGTTTCCTCATCTATAATGGGGAGAGAGTTACTTTTCTCTCCAGCTACAATTATTATAAATATTAAATAAAATAGCATATGTAAAGTGTTACCAGAACACCCTTTTATCTTTTGTTGGCCATGTCTCTGCATCTTGGCTCTCAGAATCTCAGTGCTCATTGACTCCTGTTGACCATGGGCTTTGTTCAACTCGTGGCCTTGCTCAAAGGTGTGTCATAGAAATCAGGAGGAAACAAACAGCCATTCAACCAGCTAAAACCTCAAACAAATAACCTGGGACCCCCATGGCGACATTTGACAACTGTCTCCATCCAGCCCCTCCCATCCTCTGATCAAGCTACATCCTTCCACAGCCATGAGAGGGGAAGACAGCCTGTCCAGGGAACTTTGCCCACAAGTCACAAGTCAAAGATGTTTGTTCTCAGAGATCTCATTTTATCTTCTTCTTGGGACCTCTCAGTGTGTTAACACACAGCGCTGTCCCCATGGGAAGGTTCTTGATAGATGGTGATTGTCCTGGTATCTTGGCTCCAGTAGGTCCAGGCTCCATAAGTCGTACACATACCAAATGCCACATATCAACCAAGGCAGAGGTCAAGGGGAAATGTAAAACAAAGAAGAGTAGAGGTTATCGTGGTAGGCATGCAGAGTGAGAGAAAGCTGCACCTTATCTCATGCAAAGGAAAAAGGGCAAGAAATAGTCACCAGAGCGCTTAACGCCAGAGCCCACCCCACAAACAGGGAGCTCAGGAAAACTGTCTCAGTTTGGTGGGAAGCAGCCTCACCCCAATGTAAAACACCTGGGGGAGCTGGGGCATCTAAGGTTTCAGACGAACGGAAGCTATTAGGAGCCATTGCAGCAGTGGTTTGTAACACCGCCATCACCCACCTTTACAGAGGATAAAGGCTCTTGACGACTGCCTCTCTTCGGAGGGCTGGGGTCAGGAAGAGCATAGCTACTGAGGTGACCATGACAGTTGAGGGCAACAGTCTGGGTAAAGTAGAGGGGATGCTGGCCATTTAGATGTAGCGACTGGAAGATTTTGAACGCACAGCTGAGCCTTCACCTCTGGTCACTAGGGTGTCACTGGGCACTGCTGAGAGAGCAGTGTGAGTGGAAGCGGTGCACGGAAGCCCTGTGCCGGCAGGTGAATGTGAATACACAACCAAGGAAGAGAAGGGAGCCAGGGACGCCAACCGGAATTGAAAGGATGAGTCCCAATGATATTTTTGTTCTGCTTTGTTCAAATGAGTTTTTTTTTTTTTTTATTATTTTATCAACTAAAGTTTTTATATGATTTATGGAGATAAAATTCACATAGTGTAAAATGAACAATTTTAGAGTGAATAATTCAGTGACATTTAGAGGACCCATGCTGTTGTGCGAAAACCACCTTTATCTAGTTGCAAAACTTTTCTACCGTTCAGAGTAAAACCCTGTACCCGTTAAGCCGTTTCCCCCATTCCCCACTCCTTCCAGCCCCTGGTAACCAACAACTGTCTTCTGTCTCTATGGATTTATCTCTTCCAAATACTATGTATACATGGAATCGTACAGTATGTGACATTTTGTGTCTGGCTTCTTTCACTTAGTGTGTTTTCAAGGTTCATCCACACTGTAGCATACAGCAGGACTTAATTCTTTGTAATGGCAGAAAACTCTTCCATTGTATGGATATACAAAAATGTGTTTGTCCATCCGTCCATTAATGGACATTTGGACGGTTCCACATTTTCACTATTGTGAATAGGCAATGGGACCAGGCACATACAATGCCGATCACATTTTAAAGATGATTTTGAAGATGTGTTCTCATGGAGTTTCTGCTTGGATGCTGTGGCAAGTCAGACTTTGTGAAATACAGCTTAGGGGTCAGTGTCCCAGTTTTTGTTACTGATGAGCCAGGACATGGACATAAATAGGCAGAGGAGGCTGAAGACTGGCTCGCCCCCCAGCCTGGGGAAACGGCTCCAGCTCTGCTCCAGAGGCTCGGGAGAGAGAGTGGTCTCAGGGAGAGCATCCTGTAGTCGGGAGACAGAGCCACGTGTAAGTGACGGCTCCACCATCGCCAGGCCGTGCAGCGGGTAAGCGGGCCTCTGAACCTCAGCCTCCTGGTTTCTCAAAAGGCGTGGTGACTGCTGCTTGCCTTCCTCACACAGCTGTTAAACGGCTGAGGAGCTGCCTCGTGTCGGGGTGCTTCTCAGCCAGTCAGGGATCACACTTTGTGCTGTGACTGTTACTTCCCTGTTAGAAGAGAAGCGAGGTGACACTTCTGACTCACCGTCCGTACGCTGCTGTGTTTGTCACGGGGCTTATTTATGAGTATTAGAAAGTGAGATCTTCCGATGATACCTGGGTAGACCAGCAGATTGGAGAAATGAATCATCTGGCTCCAAAGGGCCGGGGCCAGACAGGGTCCAGGGTCCCGGGGTCCCGGGGTCGGAGGCTGACTGCTGGGGTAAATGAGCATCGGTCATTTTCCTGTCTTTACATCACTCCACTCAAGGTTCCAAATCCCCAGAGAGGGCCTGATTGGTGGGCAAGACTCGGGGAGGGCCAGCAAGCCTGCATGTTGAGGGGAAGAGGTGATTCCCCGAATGGAACTGAGGGGGCCAATAACAGAAAGAATAGAAAGTGGATGCAGGGAGACCCCCAAACCCCAAATATCCACTCAAGACAAACTCTTTGAACTATTTATGCCCAAGCCAGCAAGGCTGGGACAGCTGAGCCAAAGGCTCGAGGGCTGCCCTAGAAGCAGAGCACAGGTAGTGGAGATTGGTTTTTGGGTGAAGGTGGGGGCCTGACACCCACACACCCCTGCAAGGTGCTGCCCTCACAGGCCAGGTTCCATCTGGGAGGCCCAGCAGCTCTGCCTGAGAAGCTGGACCTACTGCATCTGGCAGCTAAAAATACCCAGGCTCCCGGGAACCCGCAGAAAGAGCTTGCCCAAAGCCAAGCAGGTCTTCAGTGTATGTAAGAGATGATTCATCACACCCTGTGATGCTCCTTGGTAGCTGTCTTTCTCTTCTTTTTTTTTTTTTTTTTAAGAAAAAGTAGATTTATTCATAGAGATACGTATTCCATAGACAAAGTGCAGGCTGTCTCAGAAGGCAAGAGAAAAGCCCATGAGGTGCGGGGTTGGGTGCTCAGCTTAAAGTAAAGGTAGATACATACTCCAGAGATGAAGTGCAGGCCGTCTCAGAAGGCATGGGGCAGAGAGCATAACGGTTGTCTTTACACTTTGAAAATAAATCGATGTGAACCCAGGCCCATTGGGCCCCTCCTTTCTTTAATCATCTATCTCGGAAGTAGCTGGTAAACCCTGCTGTCCGTGCTGCCCGATAGAGGCTGCCTGCTCCCTGGAAAAACAGGAATTTCTTATCAGATCAACAGGAAATTCTATTTTTACTCGATGTTAGAATTAAAAATACCACAAGGAGAGGGAGGCACTCCGATAGCCAAGCTGGGCACTAAGTTTATCCCCCACTGAGATGCTCCCCTCCAAACTGGTCCCAGGGTCGGCTCCCTGTGAGCCTGGCCCCAGTGGCACAGATAGACAAAGAGCTAGGACACCCCGACTTGGTTTTCTTTCTAACCCCAGGCAGCAGGGTTGCCAGGAGGACCACCTATGACTGCAGAGGGCTGATGCTCCCCGCACGTCCCGACAGGGCCTAGAAAGACACTCCAGAGACCTACTCACTGAGACACCAAGGTGGCCCCAGTTGACTGAGTGGCCCTGGCCACGGGGGTCCCGAAGCCAGGAACGCAGTTAGGAGAATGGCATTGAAACCAGCCTCGGGGCCATCAGGGAAGGAGAGCTAAAGTTGGCTGAGGCCTGCCCGTGTGCAGAGGACTCATTAGGCAGGGTCAGCCCACTCCATCTCGTAGCAGCCGTCCGGGGACAGAATCAGCAGCACCGTCAGCTGATGGAGATCTTCCCCGTCTCCCAGAGGAGAGAGCAGAGGTTCACAGAGCTTGTCAGGGATTGGAACTCTGTCAGCTGGATTCCGGAACTCACGCTCGTTTCTCTTTACCAGCAATATCTTTTTCAACACCTTGCTGCAGGTCAGGAGCTAGGCTAATGGATGCAGTGGCCACTAGGGTGGGTGTGCCAGCTGGATGAGTGACAGCCCGCCAGGACCCCTTTCTCCTGGAGGGAGCGTCTGACTGTTTTGCAGGGCAGCTGCCTTCACTTGGCTTTAACCAGAGCACAAATCCCCACCCCAGGCAGAGAGCAGAAAGAAATTCCCTCAGTGCCCAGCTTGCTTGAACTTGAAAGTCACATGACTCCTTCTTGTAACCTGCTAATGCACCCTGCGAGGTTTGTATAAACCCACACCTTTTTCGCTGCTGAGCGGTATTCTTGTTTTGTTCCTATTTGGTTGTTGGTTTGTTTTGTTTTGTTTTGTTTTGTTTCTTTTAAGTGGGGTAACTAACACTGGGGCTTGAACTTCTGGAGTGGGGATTGTGCTGTCACTCATTTCTCATCTCAGGGCCTCAGTTTCCTCATCTCTAATAATAAGAGGCTTAACCAGACCTGTGCTCTTGATACAGAGGTCACTAGTCACAAATGGCTCCTGAGCACTTGAACCGTGACCCGTCCAAAGTGGGATGTGCTGTACGTGTAAAATACATGCTAGATTTTGAAGACGGTTCCTGAGAAAGGATGTCAACTTTCTCATTAGTAATAATTATACAGATGACATATGGAAATGATAATTTTTGGTTATATGAGGGTAAATAAAAATATATTATTAAAACTAATTTCACCGATTTGTTTAGTAATGTGGCTATTAGAATATTTAAAATATAAAATACAGAGGTGATTTGTGGTTAGTGTCTCATGGACAGGTTGAACTAGACTTCCTGGGTTCCTTTCCATTTGGGGCCTGATTGATTAACTTGCTTGGGGTTGGGTGACAAAGGGGCTTACTGGAAGACTCGAGGTGTCCACAGGGCCCCCTGCCTCTGGCTGCTCCTTGGTCTTCTGCTCAGGGGTCCCTCACAGTGCTGGCCCAAGTGGGATGGGAAAGCCCACGACTGCCAGTGTTCTTGTAAACAACTCACTTCTGTGGCAAAGTGTTTGCTCTGAAAGGAAGTGCACCGGGTCCTGGCCTGTCCTCTCTGCCACCAGTATGAGGAAGAGGTCACCCACACTCTGAGATCCTTCCTGCTCGGGGTGGGCCACGCCCTGAAGGATGCTGGGCATGGGGCTGATGGCTGAAGGGCAGCCTCAACTTTTGATACTATGGCCAGGAGTATGAGGCCATCTGCCATGTTTTAAAACCTTCATAAGTGTCTTACCTTCCAAAGAATTGATGCTTTTCATGCCAAGGCTGCCTAAGGAAAGGAGATCAGAAGACAAAAGGGAATTAAGGGCATGTTCTGGACAGAAATCCGTGACCTGGTTAAAAGGCTGACAGCTCTTAGAATACCCAAGAACGGGTGTGATAAGAAAAAACAAAAGAAACAAACACACAGGAAGAAACAAGCTCGCACCTCTCATTGTAAGCGTATACTCGGTTGTCAAAGGTCAGGTACTTTTGTGGAGTCAGTGAAGGACTGTCAATGTTAACTGAATAAATACCAGTTAAAGGCAGGGCTTGGGGGAGAGAGTCAAGTATAAACTCATACCTGTGGGCAGCTGAATGAGGAACTAGCAGACATGAAGGATGATTCAAGATGCATGCAGTCTGGCCTTTGCCCCACCTGGAGAAGGCCTGGATGTTTCCAAGGAGTGATGGAACAAGCCCTTGAGATGGCCATTGGTCCTCAGCATGGACAGGGCACTGCCATGAACACTGGAGAACACAGAGGGGCACATAGCAAGACAGCCTCGAAGGGATTTGTGTCCCATATTCTCATCCTAGAAGTGAGGAAACAGGTCTGTGAGCAGGAATGATTTATCCAGGATCCCACAGCCAGGAGGTGGAGGGCAGGGGCTGAGATCCCAGACTCCTGTTGTCAGGTCCTTGGTCTCAAGGATCCTACAGGATGGTGCTATGGAAGCAGCACTGGACTGGACATTGGGGGAACTTGGCCTTAGACTTGAGACACTACAAATGATGTGACCTTGGGCAGGTCATTTTATGTCCTCTAAGCCTTAGTTTGCCCGTCTGTAAAGCAGGGGACAGGCTAGATGGTCTCTTAGAGCTCATGTTATGCAGTCAGGATAAGTTAGATTTTGCGGGATAATAAACATCCTCCAAATCTCAGTGGCTTAAGAATCAAAGACATTTCTCACTCTCACAATATGATCATAGCAAGTGTCAGGAGGGTCTCAGGCTGGTGGAAGCTCTACCTTGACATGTTTCATTGGGGAAGAAAATATGGCAAATTATATAGTGGTTTTTAAAGCTTCTGGCCAAAGATGATACGGATTACTTTCATCCACATTCATTGGCCAAAGCATGTCACAAGGTTGGCTACCATATGCCCAGAAGAGGCTGGAATATCTGACAGCAGCCCTACCAGCCATGCGGTGCCTACCTTGTGACAAAACAACACAGAGAGTTGTGTAGGGCAGTGGGGATGGGAGCACTGGCCCCAAGACGCCTTGATGGGAGGACTTCATGGAGGAGGCTGCACACTTGAGAGTCAGGGATTAGAGAGCACTGGATCTAGGAGGGGTGGCAGGAGCAGAAGCAGGGGTGTGGTGAAGGACAAGAAATGCTAACTTAATGGGAAACTGCCTAGTTTGGCTGAAGTGCAGTTGCACGAATAATAAGAGAAATCTGAGACCAGATCAGGCAGGGCTTTGAGCGCCAGGAGAAGGGGCGTGTCCGTGTTTGCTAGGCCCTGGCACTTCCGAGCAGGTTTGTGAACTTAGTGGTGTGTGGACGGTACTAGCAGCTCTAGAGAAGGAGCAGTAAGAACAGCACGTGGGCTGGGGAGGCCAGGTAGGGGGCCGCCTCTACCCTCAGGGCTGGAGGTGATGAGGACCAAGGCCCTGAGGCTTTATTCTAGGACAGAGCAGCAGGGGAAATAGGTCAGATGGAAGTGAGACTGCAGGTAGAAGAACCCCGCCCACGTCTTGGCACCCGGGACGGATGGCTGAAATTTGGTGATGGCTGACGGTGTCTAAGGAGGAAGAGGGAAAATTAAAGATAAGCAGAGGGTTTTGAGTACGGATGCCTGGAAGAAAGGAGTGGCGTCTACAGAAAGAAGGACATCGTGGGTGGGAGCTGGTCTGGAGGGAGGCGGGGAGGTGTGCTCAGTCCTGGATGTAACAAGGGGGTCTCTGTTCCGTTCTCTGGGCAGGGGAGCTCGTGGAGAACAGAAGAGCAGGCTGTGGAGTGTGCAGCTGTGCTGAAGCAGTCTTTCTGGGTGTGAAATTTCAACCCAGCATCCCCATAAGCCCCAGAGAGAATCCTTGCGCGGCCCGGCCTGTGCTCTCTGAGCATGTGCAGATGCCATTAAGCCCGTTTGTCACCTAACCCTATGGGAGTTGTCAGGGTCTGCCCAGAGAGGTTCATGCTTCTAAGGCCACCTGGGGTCTTCTCAGGTGGGAAAGGGGGTAACCTGAGGCTTGTGGGGGCTCCCTCAACTCAAAGAGGGGAATCAGGCTGAGGGACAGGGAGGGCCCTCCTGCCTGGTCTGGGGTCATGGTCAAAGGCATGGACAAAGTCCAGTGCCAAACAAAGGGGGCCCCATGTGTCAGCTGTCCTTCTCTCATTCCAGCTGGCCTATTTTGTGTACTTTGTCCCGATCTCAATTTGTCATTTCTAAAGTGGCTGCAAGCGTCCAGAGTTAATCCAGGAGAGATGTTGATGCGCCTTCTCAGCCCCTGCTGCTTACGATCTGCAAGGCTCCGAATATGATTACTTAAAGTAATAATGAAAAGCAAAACAGGAAATTCTTATCCGTTTTGGCAGGAAATTCTTTAGTTGCGTGGAAGGTACTGCTCTAGGGGTCTGTGCCCTCCAGGAACTGTTGGGAGATGATTTATGGTCCAAGATGGCGCCAGTGCCCCCTCAGCAACCCCCCCCCCCCAACCCCGCGATGGAGGAGGGAGGCAACAGCTCAGCTGGACCCTGGGAAGCAGGACCTGCATTATCTCGGAATGTGCATTTCTGCTGATAACATGGTCATTGTCTCCACTAATAAGTTATGGGCCTGTTTTTGTCTTGCCCTGGAATGGGAAAGTGCCAAATTCAGGCACAATAAAGATGTTCCATTTCAAGTTTGAAAACTTTAATTCTTTAGTATTATTTTCTGTGGAATCCTAGGTGATAGGACTTATGTAAGAAGTTTATGCTGATGGAGGACACACGAGTTCCGCGTGCTGTGACAGACCCTCTGTATGTGTCATGCTGTTGTCTCTAATTTGGGGCATTATTTTCTTCATTTCACGGATGTCAAAAATTGAGGCTCGCTGAGGTTAAGCAAACTGGTTTACATCACGTGAGTAGTAAGATGTGGAACCAGACGGAATCATGTTTTCAACAGACTCTGAGTTATTTGAGGGCCCAGGCCAGGTTGGCTTTGCTCACCAAATGTGTCCCCAGCACCTGGCAGACATGCCTGGAATACAGTAGGTTCAGTCCAAAAAAATTCGTTCTCAAATGAGAAAATGAAGGTGTCTGGGAGGTGGGGAGGCTGCTTATCAGAGGTTTGCTGTGCTATCATCTAAGGCCCCCTTGTTCTGTGCCCATAAGGTCTTCTGATTATTTGTAGTGTGCACAGTGCCAGAGAGGACAGATATCATTAAAATGCTGAAGGACTGTTGATTTCTACCAGCAGTTAGTCTCACGGGCTGAATTGTGTCCCAACCAAATTTATATGAAGTCCTAACCTCCAGTACCTCAGAATATGACTATGGTTTGGAGACATAGTTTTAGGGAGGTAATTAAGGTTAAATGAGGTCAGTGGAGGGGTGGGGGCTAATTCAGTATGACCAATGTCCTTATTAAAAGAGGCAATGAGGACATAGACACACACAGAGGAGAAACCATGTGAAGATACGTGGAGAAGACAAGCCAAGGAGAGACGCCTCAGAAGAAACTTGATCTTGAACTTGCAGCCTCCAGGACCGCGGTGAAATAAACATCTGTTGTTTTAACCACCCCGCCTGTGCTGCTGTGTTCTGGCAGCCCGAGCAGACTAGCACAGCCAACCTGTCTCTGTGTCTCATTACCAGCGGGCATTACATCCTCATGTGGGCTTCTGGCACATTATTTATTGCACTTTTATCTTGGGATCTGCATCAGAACAAGGTCAGTGCTGAAAGCGGTCTGAAGCTCAGCTCAAGCTGAGGGTCACGGGCAGAAGATCTGTGTTTGAACCTGCTTGTCCACAGACCCTCCTCTCTTCCCCACAGTCTTGAAGATGTATGATGATGTATTGCTTGCAGTCGGAAGATCTGGATTCCGGTCATCGGGCTGTCGTAACTGGCAGGCTCTTCCACTCTCTGAGCTGGTTTCTTCATCTGTATTTGGCTGGCAAAGGTTTTGATTTTAAGTGACTTTTAAATACGTCCATCTAAAAGGGCATGCATTCTCCAATTCACCAGCAACCAGCAGCCCCATTGTTGTGCAGGCGTCTGCTTTATGCACTGACATTCGGGTTTGAACCTCTTCTGTCTCCAGCAGCCCCTGTGCATATGGTTCTTGGACGGTCTAGCGTGCGGCTTACCTGTGTTTGGCCCCGTTCTTAGGACACTTCTCACGGTGGGGGCATTCACTGTGGCTCATGCTTTGCACCTGGTGTCCTGCCAGTTTGTCAGTCTTTACGCCTCCGACTTACTTCAAATTCCACCTTCGTGAACTTGGGACTGCTCACTCTTGTTTCGTACCTAGGTTAGCATTGACTGGTTTTTAGTTTCTCCACGGATCTGACCGACCTCAGCAATTCTATATTCACCCATTCATTCATTCATCCATTCAAAAGATACTTGTTGCTGGCTTTCCAGGGTGTCTTTCTAACTCATTGTTACCTCTGGCGCTACTAGCTTATTTGTAGTATGCCCTGAGAATTTGCAAACGGTCTCCGTTTACCCCTTCTAATTGAATTAGGCTGATGCTGGGAGGTAGGCATTACAGTCTCACTTTGCAGGTAAGGAAGGGAGACTTGGAGCCCTTAAATTACTTAGCCAGAGTCACGTGGCTAATAGAGCCTGCAGCTACTCTGATTCCAACTTTCCAGGACACCCTGCTTGCTTCTAACTTCTGACAAATAGAAAGAGGAGAGGTTTGTCAGTTTGGGAGAGTTTCCTAACCTCTAAGAAAAGTGTGCCCAAACCCTGCTCCTGTGAAACCGTGGTTAAAGGAAGTGGACCCAGGATGGGAGTAGGGAGGGTGCTGGGGGAGATTAGGTGTCAAAGAGGGGTTTGGAGGTGTGGGCTCTGCAGGGATGTGGCCAGACGGGAGTGGAAGGTGGCTGGGGACAGTCTAGCAAGTCACACGTTTGCTGCAGATTGAGTGCTTCCCGTGCATGCAGCATTTGGAAGAATGTTCTGATCCAAAGCAGGGACCCAGCCTGGGACCTCGGCTGTAAGGAGCTGTATTTGTCAGGAGCTGAGGACTAATAAAACAAAAGCTTGAACTTGAGGTGGATGGCAGAGAGTTAGAAGATTAGTGAACAGAAGCTTCTAGATCGCTGGAATGAGTTAACTAAGAGCTTGAATGAGGAGTAGCTGGAGACACCAAGACTTCAGCTCGGCATCAAGCTAACGGAGTGACTGAGAATGTGTTTCTATAATTCATTAACCGACATATTCTTTGTGCACCAAGATCCTTCTCAGTGGAATCAAAATTGGTGCATAGAAAGCATCCAGCCTCCTTTTCTGAGTCAGCCCCTCTACCTCTCCCAGAATCTTGTGATTCTCTCTCTCTGCATTCCTACGCTGTCCCCTTTGCATTTTGTAGGATAACCAACATGTTCTGATTTGCTTCGGACTTGGCTAGTTTTAGTGGTGTAAGTCTCACATCCCAGGAAATGACTCAGTTACAGGCAAACCAGGGCCATAGGTCACCCTAAAGATCTTTCCCTCCACGGACTCCTTCTTGACCTGTGCATTTGCTCATGAAATCCTCTGCGTTAAGCAGTTCTGCTTCCTTTGTGCTCCTGTTCCATTCTTTTTCATCTGTGGATTTATACGCCTCTTCACATGTAGTCTGCCATCTCACTGTGTCCTGCGCCTCTTCCAGATGACTCCTGAACCTTCCCCTATCAAAATTCACCAGTCTTTGTTCTTGATAGCTCTTCTATTGCATTGAGTACCACCGGGTTCTGAGATCACATTTTCTCTTCTAGCTCTGAAGCTGCTGCTTCTCTGTCTCAGGTCTAGAGAGTGAGTGCCGCCCTCTCTGCTCTCTCTGCCTATTCAGGACACCCCTCAAGGCTCAGGTCTTGGTCCTGTGCTTTCACTGACCCCTATAATGCCTAAAAGAGGCAGGCAGGTGATATAATCTGTTAGGTAGGCTGAGTAGGGGGTGGGGTGAACCAAAGAGTCTGTGCTCCATCTAGAGAGGTGTTCACTTTAGCAGGTTTTCAAGAGAATCAGCTACCCTTGGTTTGAGTGTTTTTGGAGTTTGGCTGTTACATGAGGTAAATTTGATCCAATCTGGGAATAGAGTATTTCCACCCAAAGGCATGAATGTAAATCTGGATATACCTTAGGCAAGAATTCAGGGTTTTTGAAAATATCCCATCCTTGACTTGGGAGAAGAGTTCTTGTCCTTGCATGGGGATGAGAAGGCACCTCCTCATAGGGCTTTGCACCCTCCCGCCTCCCAAGCAGCTAATTAAGTTCCTAGTCACAGGGTTCTCACAGTGTAGTCGGGACCTTGATGGGGGCAGGTGAAGACCAGCTGGTCAAGTCCTGGGAGCGTTGTTAACGTGGGAAAAAAATGCTCCTGATTAAAGTCTTTTCACTCATCGAAGACTCATTATTGTTTCCATTGTAATTAAGGGGCAGAGTGTGGCCGCAGTGAGGGCACGATGGTCAGCAACTAATGATCAGGTAGATCACAAGAAATTTCAGACACGAACAAGGTCAACAGCTTAAATATTTAAGCTATTTTAGTATCCAGTGTCACAAGTCTAGAAAGGACTTTGAAAAATAATTTGTCTCTTCTCCTGGATCTTTAATGGGGCTCTATGTAAATAATCTCAGATTTTCTGTATTCTAATTCTTATTATTTCTCTAAAAAATTTGTGTCCTTGCTCCTTTTTAAAGAATTTGTGGGTTTTTTTTTTAAGGCTATATAGTTGGATATGAAAAGCAGAAGAAGCTGTATCTCTATTCTTGAAAGGTCTCCAGTTAGAGCAGGGAGGACAAGACATACATAAGAACAGCAGCCCTTGGAAAGACTTGCTGTTGCCAGTCCTGGCCCTGTCATGTAACGGATGTCAAGCAAGTCTCAGGTCTCATCTACGTCTGTACAAGGCTGGAGGCTTCTCTGACTGCAGCCCACAAGGGACTCCATTCACTGGGCCTGTGCCAGTCTGTCCAGCACCAGATACCAGCAGGTGGCCCCTGGCTCGTGCAGGCAGTTTGGGAGGAAACAACAGGAATAGGAGGCTGAAGCCTGCCCGTGGTAGCTAACATTCTGGTCAACAGACAAAATAAAGACACTGCAGATGCTCAGTAGACAGCTCAGTCTTGTGTCACTAAGGGTTGAATTTGTGGGCGCATCATGTTCAGGAGAGGGAGAGGTCACTGTGGACCTGTGACTAGGGCTGAACAGAGGGGAAAGTCGCGACAACCAGAGAGGGCGTCCCCCCTAGCTGCCCTCTGTGGGAGGGGGTCGGCGGCAGCCGCGGGAGGGAAGGGTGTGCAGCTCTGCCTTGGCCCGAGCGCCACAAAGGGGTGAAGGAGAGGAAGGCAGGTTTTACTTCCTGGGCACCTCCCCTGTGCTGGGGCCGTTACAGACACCGCCTCTTTTTATTCTCATGGGAACCCCGTGACAGCGGGCATACTTATCAGTACTTTACAGATGTGGTTCACAGAAGGGTGAGACCACCTACCCAGGTGACAGGCTGCAGAGGCGCTGGGAATGGGCTTGGTGACTTAGAGAGCTGACGGTTTAATAAGATGTAAACCTTGTCCTTAGTCGTCAAATTGCTCAGCAGGAAGCACTTTTTAGTGTTGCCTTTCCACAGCCAGAATGGCTTACCAGAAACAAGAGATAAAGGTTCAGGTAAGATGTTTTGCAAAGTTGTTCTCAGGTACCCTCCAAAACTGTCGCACCACCAGAGAAACAGGACAAAAACAGTTATCAACACCCATACACAAGCACACACACAAATACATACACACAGGGCACACACACAAATGCTCACAGCCGCTCCCCACTCTCTCTCTCACACACACACACACACACACACATGCACATGAATGCTGAAGTCCTGTAGACGCGCAGTGCTCCAGTTACAGACTTTGGCAAAATTATTGGACTAGAGCCAGAAGCTACAATAATTAAAATAACTGTATGAAGTCTTTATGGGCAGTGAGAAGAACCAGGGCAAGGGCACTGGAAGGATTATCTTACTTTTCATCCTTGTTTAATTAATTCTCTCAAAGGAGTGGACTGAAATTGATCATTTCCCCTACATCCCAAATCTGCACTGTCTTAATTTAAAAAATGACTCTGGTTTGAGACACATGAATGATACATTTGGTTTTCAAGAGAAATTTTATCTTTGCACTGGAAGAAAATTAGAGTTCATTTTTTAAAACTTATCTAGAGAGTTGCATTTCCTTGCTGCAAAGGAAAGAAATTCTTTCCCTTCTCGTGACTTATCTCCTTTTCTTTCAACAATAAGTCATCTTGGGTTATTTTTTTCCATGCCTGGATCAAATGAGGCCAACAACAGAGGGAAATGATGGGACATGATGACCTCAAAGCCTGGCCATGGTGGAAGGCAGGCCCTCAACAGGAGAACTGAAATGGGTGCTGAGAAGAGGGGATGGGGACAAGGGGAACCAAGAGCTCCCAAGATGAGCTGCAGTTGTCAAGATGAGGACATTGCAGAAAGTTAACTAAATGATCACTATGTAAATTTTCCTTCTTTTCTGGACCCCAGTTCCCCCAACTCAAAACTCAAACAACCCCTCAAAATACCTAGCAGTCATTGATTTCATTTTGTCAAAGTAAGATGGGAAAGGAACCAGAGGACCCAATCCCATTGACCCCAGAGTTCATGCCAGACGGTGCTCCCTTTGCTGTGGCAGAGATACTTAGCTCCATGTGTGCAGAGAGGGCCCTGACTTTTCTTGCTTGCTTGCTTGCTTGCTTTCTTCCTCTTTCTCTTTCTCTTTCTTTAATAGGCTTTATTTTTAGAACAGTTTCAGGTTCACAGCAAAACTGAGCAGAAAGTAGAGAGTTCTCATATGCCCCCACCCCCACAATCAGCATCCCCCACCTCAAAGGTACACTCATTACAATGGATGACCCTCCACTGATGCATTGGCATCACTCAAAGCCCATAGTTAACATTAGGGCTCACTCTTGGTGTTGTATATACCCTATGTGTTTTGAAATGTATCTTGGTCCTACTTTCTTTTCAGATGTCGTTCCATGTGCATATTAAGGATAGTGACTGCTGATAGATATTGCATCTAGAAGAAATTGGTCCAGACATGTGGGTGGGCAGGGTTAGGGTTATGACCTTATGACTGTAAGGATACAGAAGCCCATTGCTGGGTGTCTGAGGCTGGGTGGACATGATGATGTCCAAAGTCAGCTCCAAGACCTTCGGTTCTATAACCAAGGCCAGACACAATGAGGAACAAGCCTTAAGAAGGCGTATTCCATAAGGAGTGCTGCTTGCCCATTCTGCCTACTCTGGCCAGCAGGGTCTTTACCACGATGATTAATTGGGGTTCACTGTGTCCAGCCTTCTATTTGTTTAGAAGTATCTGAAGAGGATTGTTTTTCTCAAGACTTTTCAAAAATGACAAAGTGAATGATGAAAACTTCTAACTTCTCGCTCTGTGCATTCTCCCTCCTCCTGCATATTTGATCATTTTTACAATCATTACTCTGAACTCTTTCTCAGGAAGATTGCCTATCTCCACATCACTTAGTTCTTCTTCTGGGATTTTATCCTGTTCCCTTGTCTGGAAAATATACAAATAGCTCATATAGCTTTATATCAAACAAACAAACAAACAAACAACCCAATCAAAAAAGTGGGCAGAAGACCTGAATAGACAAGAAGACATACAAATGGCCAACAAGCACATGAAAAGATGCTCTACATCACTAATTGTTAGATAAATGCAAATCAAAACTACGAGATACCACCTCACACCAGTGAGACTGGCCACCATTAAAAAGTCTACAAATAGTAAATGCTGGAGAGGGTGTAGAGAAAAAGGAACCCTCCTACACTGTTGATAGGAATGTAAATTGGTGCAGCTACTATGGAAAACAGCGTGGAGGTTCCTTAAAAAACTAAAAGTAGACTTACCATATGATCCAGTAATCCTACTCCTGGGTATATATCTGGAGGAAACTCTAATTCAAAAAGATACATGCACCCCAATGTTCATAGCAGCACTATTTACAATAGCCAAGACATGGAAGCAACCTAAATGTCCATCAACAGATGAATAGATAAAGAATTTGTGGGATATATATACACACACATACACACACACACACACACACACGCATATATATAATGAAATATATATATAAAGTGAAATACTACTCAACCATAAAAAGGAATGAAATAAGGCCATTTGCAGCAATGTGGATGGACCTAGACATGATCATATTAAGTGAAGTAAGTCAGACAGAGAAAGACAAATATCATATGATATCACTTATATGTGGAATCTTTAAAAAAATGATATAAATGAACTTATTTAAAAGTAAGAAATAGACTCACAGACATAGAAAACAAACTTATGGTTACCAAAGAGAAAGGAGGGGGAGGGATAGGTTGGGCATTTGGGATCGACATGTGCAAACTGCTCTGTGTAGGGCGGATAAACAGCAGGGACCTGCTTCATAGCACGAGGAACTGTGTTTCGTATCTTGTAGTAGCCTATAGTGGAGGGGAATCCGAGAAGGAATGGATATATGTGTGCAGAGCTGAATCACTTAGCCATACACCTAAAACTAGCCCAGCATTGTAAATCAATCATGCTTCAATTAAAAAATTGAAAAAAATTTGAGAATATAGAATGAGATCTACATGGTTTATTTAACTATTAACTATGTCTGGCACATAATATTTATATAATAAACCATATATAATATACAATGTGACTCTCATATTAAATTTGATTCCTCTTCACTAAAGAACTGGTGACACTTTAGGGTGAATATGCCACCAAAGAGGTAGCTGACTGGTCATGGACAGCACCCTGGGTTTCACACTCTTTCTCCCATCAGTGTTCCAGGAAGCTGCTACCCGTCCATGGCCACTTGGAGGTGGAAACCAGCTGTGGGTACCCTGATCTCTGTCAGATTTCCTTTAGTTGCCCTAGTTCTTTGACATCCACCCATCTTCTATTATATCCTGTAAGCCTCCAGTTCAAAAAAAAATCTCATTCTTACCACTAGGGCTTTTATAGCAAATGTAGAAAAGTCTGCCTCTGTATGCAGTGGTTCCAGACTTCTACTTAAGGACAGCATCTTCACCAATCCGCTCCTAAGGAAGGGTCCTTCCCTCTGATGCTTACTTTTTGGAAAACTGGCTGGAGCTGCAACCCAGGAAAGGATATTCTCTCCATCATCTGTGGTCTCCATCTCTCTCTGAGCTGTGGCACGACCCAAAACAGGAGGGATTGCTTTTAGTAAGAAAAGAAGACATTGCAAAGTGAGAGTGATTTGAAAAATGGTCTCATTCTGCACAGGAGAGTAGTTCCTTCTCCTCACTTACTAATAAACAACCCTCTGGCTGGAGGTGCATGAGGTGTAACAGTTCTGGAACCATTTGCCTGTCCCCTGTGTTCCAGGGCTCCAGCTTCTCTCAGGAATTGAGAGTGGCTGGCCGAGTAAGCCTGGTGCCATGCGGCAGGTATTTTCTGGCAAGGCCACTGCTCCTGTTTGCCTGGTCAGCTGCCTAGTCCCCATGAGGCCAGACTCTGATGGGATTTATCACCAAGCAGCTGACCGTGCAGGTGTGCCGACCGGTATTTACTGGGCAGCTTCTATTTTCCAGACCCTTCTCTCTGTTGCAGGCTGGGTCCCCTGGGAGGCAGAGGCTGGGCTGGTGTTTAGCCTGCAGCAAGTTTATGAGAGGATGCTCTTGGGATTGGACACTTGGAAAGAGAGAGGGAAGGAGGCAGGAGTGGGCACAGGGAGCAGGTGGGCTGCACGTGTGATCTTGAGGGCTCGGCCGGGTCGTGGGGAGTTCTAATGGCCCTTTGGAGCTATTCCAAGTGGGGCAAGGGACCAGGCCTTTATGTCCCCTCATTGAGCACTCACTGGGTGCTGCTGGCCCTGGGAAGAGGCTGTGGCACGGGGGCAGGCAGGTCTCTGCAGCAGAGGATAATTTCTGGAGGCAGCTGGAAGGTGAGGGCTGGCAGGGATACCTGCAGCAGGGACGGTGAGTACTCAAGGACAATCTAGGGGACACAGCAAGTCATCCTCTGCCCTGTGCTGAGCCTGTCCTGTGCCCTTAAGGAGCTTATTATCTAGATGGTGGAATTACCCAAGTACGTGAATGACGGTGCTGTAAGGTAGCAGCGGCAGATGGAGACCCCAAAGCCCTAGGGATTTGCAGGTGGAGGAGAAGCTGGTGGAGGTGGGTGTCACGTTTGCTTGCGGGAGTATCTGAATCAGGGCTTGGAAAATCCCGGCTTGTGGATTTTTGTCATTATTCAGTCAAGGCAGCCTGACTGAAATCCTTGCTGCATAATGTGGGGCTTCTTGTACACAGACCACTAGACCTGGATTCCAGGCTGAACGCTGAGTCAGTCCCTGGGGCTGAGGAGTGACGTCTGGCCAAGTGCTGCAGCTGAGAGCCAGTCTGCTTGTTTTCTCTTCATCTCAAGAAATTCCAGGAAATGTCATTGCAGAGTTCAGGGCTACTGTTATCTCAGGCCTCACTTCCTGTGGTCCCTGGACGTGCCAGGGTATCAAGAGGATGAGCTGCATCTGCTCTGGGGCCTGGACAGCTACTCTGTTCGGGGCCAGAGGCACCAGCTGACTTCCTTGCAGTTTATATCTTTTCACTCTGGGGCATCTTCCTGAGGAGTAGAACTTTCTGGAATGAAGGGAATTGCCTTACTGCTGAGACAATGGAGGCATTTAGGAAGCAGATGAGAGCCTGAGAGAAGCCTGCATGTGAGCAGGTGCCTGCGTGTTGGCATGTCCCCACACTGGCCTCACCCTGACTCTGGCCTTCTTCTCTGCTGGATTGACAGGGATCTCCCTGCCGGGCCACCCTCCTAGGCTCCCACCTGTGACCAGAGTCATGGCAGCAGCATCTGACCCCACGTCACATGTGCAGACTCTTGGTTCCTCAGATCAGCTGATGGTTCCATGGCAAGACCGAGCTATATGGGATGGAGAAACATGGCTGATGGGAGAGGTGTGCGTGTGTGTGTGTGCATGCGTGTGTGTGTCACCGGCCTGGAGAGGGCAGAGTGCCCAACTGGGGAGAAGGAGATGGGGGTGGGAAGGAGAATAGAGAAAGAGAGAAGAGAGAAGTGGCCTCTGAGAAAGGACGCCTGGACTGAAGTCAGATTTCACCAGCGTTATCGTTCCGCCAGTAAATCTGAGAGTCTCTTCGAGGTGAATCAAATCCCAGTCCCATCCGGTGATAAGGTTGGGATGCAATGAAGGTCATCTTTTCCTGCGCTGGCCTGGCCTTTGCTACTGTCTTAGCTCCTTGTCTTAAACAAGGATTAAGAAATGCTACAAAAAAAACCCACTGGCTGGCAGAAAAGGAGACTTTACCTGACACAGTAGTGTGATTCTGAAAGTTTATGAATGAAGATAAGCTTTTGATATGTTGTGTATTCACTATACTGGAGGATCTGCTCTGACCTATGACATCCGTCAATGGTCTGTGTTAGAGCTAGGCTGTCATGCTGTCCCTCCCCACAACCCACCCAGTGAGTGTACCTGGCTTGTTGAAGCCCCTGCTGGCACCAGACCGTGGTGCCCAGGAGTCCAGGCAGGGATGCAGGGCTGTGCACTTTGCCCAGGTGGCAGGAGCCGCCGTGGTCCAGGGCCTGCAGGTACCCACAGGTAGACTCTGGGCCCCGGCACCTCTCAGGCACTCCAGCACTGCCAGCATGGCTCTTCCCAGAGCCTCCACATCTCCTCCTCCGTTCTCCTTGCTCTCTGTGACTTTTGGGGGCCTGGCTGCTCTCCTTCCCTCCATAGATAGGATTCTCACCTCTTTCCTGATCCATCCTCTTTAAGCACGTGCCAAAGAAACTCATATGTGCAGAGATGATGTCACTGGTGAACCTTCCCAGCTATCATTTCTTTGTATTCTCACAATATCTCCAAAAAATGGAAATACTCCCTCCTTAGGGGAAAATTAAATGGAGGCACAGAGAGACCACCCCAGCTTATTCTGACGCTGGGATTCAGGGGTAGCCTGGGGACTCGGGGGTAGCCTGAATCCCCAGTCCCTGCCCTTTCCATCTCTCCTCTGTGTAATGATGCGTGTATACGCTGACCTGCCCCTGGGCCGTGGTTGCCGCCATGTTGCTTTAGTGACATTTCCTCAGGCGGCATTGGCGGAAACTCCCATCATGAAACTCTAGTAGGGGAGACAGAACTGCTGTTTCTAAAATTTCCTTATTTTAACATCTCAAGTGTTCTAAGTGCACACTTTCAGACCCTCTGGATTCTTAGAAAGGGATTATTACTTTGAAAATTCCCCAGCCATCTTCTCTCCGGAAAGCCCTGCTATCCCCTCTTCCCCACTCCTCCAGCGCGAACCACATTAGTGTATCCTCCTGACACGCGCGCACACACACACACACCCTCCACAAAGCCTCCCCTGCTGCAGCCTGGGTCTCCGTTGCACATGTCAGTGGTGCTCTGGCACCCTGCTCAGGTGGGCAAACACCAGGTGACAGATGATCATTTATGGGGCTGTCACTAGTGCAGGCCACCACTTCACCTGGCCTCAAGCAAGACCTCTAGTTTCTCAGGCATAAAAAGGAAGCTGTGAGGTCAGGAAGCTTTTGTGTTAGCTGTTGGTCCACCTCTGGCACGATCCACTTCAGCAAACTCTCCCATGAGTATTTCTGCCTGGCAGGACCTGCAGTCACATCCTGAACCTGGCTGCAAGGGGTTCTGGGAGTTGTAGTTTCTCTCTTTCCAACCTGTGCGCTCTCTGATTAGCTCTAGGCAGACACATGCCCAAACCCCAGGTTCTTAATTATTGCAGGAAAAAGACAGGTCCTATCAGTGTGTAGCTCCATCGGTGTGAAGTTCTCCAGCTTAAAAAGCAATATTGAATGGTTGGGTCTGGGACATTGCAGAATATGGCTTAAGGACCCTAAAGGACTTTGGGCAAATCACCTATGCCTTAGGCTTCAGGTATCCTTGGTTTTTAAAAAGCAGGAACTCAATCTCCCAGAAGACTTCCTCTCTTTACACTTACTCACTGGACTAAACAATGGGAAGAACTTCGCGGGTATTTGGGTCATGATGGTCTAGGTGACGCCGGGTAAGAATTAGCCCGGGACTATTAGTGGCTTAAAATGAAAATGACTAGAGTTTACATTTTGCTCGTGCCACCTGCCCAGTGCCGGCTGGTGATGGGCGTCAGAGCGAGCCAGGGACTCGGGCTCAGCAAGCCTGCCGCACACACTCCCGCCAGGCAAGAGAAGCAGAACGTGGCAAACAGCAGGCTCGTTTCTGCCAGGAAGGGACACGGCGCTCACCACCATGTCTCGCCAGCCGGGGCGAGTCCCCCAGCTCACTGAACTTGAAGGAGGTAGAAAGTTCAGTCCTCCCTGTGCCGGCAGGACCAGAGGACCGCAGCAGCACCGGGGACAGCCCTCATTACTTCCAGGGGAGGTCGGGGTGAGCATGCCCCTTTCGTCCTCCCATTTCCCTCACGGCTCCAGCTGGGATAACTCACATTCCCCTGCTGTCCTTTTCCTTTTTCTTCAGGCACTGAAAATTTCAACTTTAAGGATACTGATAAAATTTGTTCTTGGAAGTGGCCTGTGAAAAACCATTCCCCAGGGGAAAAATTCTCATCGTGCTTTTCCTCAGATACATCAGTGACTCTGAGTCTGTCAGGACTTCGTGGGCTGGGAATGCTGTGTGTTGGCTTTTGTACAAAAATCCTGTCTTCCTCGGCTTAGGGAAGGGAGATAACGGGGCAGCCCCCAGGAGGACTTGGGTCAACCTCAAGTGCCCCACCCTCCCCCCAGGCTCCCTCTGATCACCTCCTCCCCAGCTGGAAGCTATTTCTGACCCTCATGAGCCCCCACTTTGCCTGCATTCCCCCGTTCCAGGACCTGTCATGGTCCCTCGTTGTATTGTCAAGGTTTGCGTAAATGTCTCATTTCCCTGAATAGGCTGTGGGCACTTTGAGAGCTGGAACTTGGTTAGATCCATCTGGAATTGTCCCTCCTGCACAGAGGACATGTACTAAGTACTTTTGAATGGCTCAGTGGATGTACAAATCTCATCTGAGGGCCTCTTCTGCAGGGTGTTCTCAGTGTCTTGTGAGTGAAAGGATGGAAGGATGGATGGATGGATGGATGGATGGACAAATTAAATAATAAAAGACTGAATACGTATAGAGGCTAGTTAACATCTCACAGGGAAAATAAGACTGTTCCCCCGATAGCTGTGCTAACTCGGACCAGCAAACACGTGAATGTCGGTTCTTGGAGCAGAAGGGGAGCAGAAGCAACCTCCCCCCACTCAGCAAACTGAGGCCACGCCCTGCTGTGTCCCCTGAACACTAAGCTTTGGTCATGACTTAGCCCTCAGTTGCCAGGGGCAGGCTTCCCGGAGACAGTGATAATCTCTGTGGTGCAGGCTGAGTGTAGGGGAACGAGCCACAGGCCAGCGTGGGCTCTAGGGAGTCCTGCTGCTAAGACTGCCACAGCGTGTCTCCGTTTCCACGTGAAATGGTTTCCAGGCTGAGGCGCGAGATCTCCCCTGACCCCAGAGCCTGCAAGAGGTCAGTAGGCAAGGCAGCAAGAGCCAGAGGGACAGCCCCAGAGAAAGTGTTCCTCAAGTGTCCCCTCACCCATGGGGAGGAGCTTCAGGCACCATTTCCTCTTTCTCAGGAGATGGGAAAAGTGCCAGCATGTAACTCCCACCCCTCCCAGATCTCTCAGGAGCGGAGCCTTGAAGAAGGGAGGGGGAGAGGCAGGGCACGAAGGTGGTACATGTGGCATGGGAGATGTAGGGGGCTAACACACCCCCTTTCATCTAAAATAAAGACAGACACCTCCCCTCCCTCTGTGTCTCCCCACTTCTCCTTCAGCTCAAGTAAAGGCACAGGGCTGAGACATGGTCCCTCTGCTGGGCCTAGCACTTGAGTTAGAGGAGGTTAGACCTCTCTGCCTCGGTCTTCCTTTAGCCTTCATTGCAGGAGAAAGAGAAACGTGGGGATGCAGAAGGAAGCCCAGGAGCTAGGGACCAGCTCCACTCCAGAGTGGCAGGGTGGTTCCACCGGGGCAGCCTGGATAGTCAATGAGCCCGGAGAGGCACCAGGCCAGTGGGATACTGTTTGTGGATGCTGGCTACGGACAGCCCTGATCCTCTGCCAAAGATGTCCAAGGAAGAACCCAGATCCTCTTCCTCAGCCTCCCATGGAATGATGCTCTGTGGCCAAGAAGGTACCAAAGGATAAATGTGCTATATTGACATGAATACTGATGACAAATGCACTGCAGTAGTAAGCACATCATAGATCACAGAATATTCTCTATGTAGTCTGAATGTAGGTACAAAATAAGTTATACTTATTTTCGTTTTCCATCACAATAGGAGCATAGCATACAAAGTGACTGGCTCAGTGGCCACAAAGCAAGCCAAGGGAGGGACCATGAGGGAGGCAGGAGGGCACCGAGAATGGTGTGGGTTTGCCAAGGACACCGCAGAGTCATGGGGGTCCTGCAGGGAACACGACCTCAGCCCTCTCAAGCTGGCCCTCTGAGAACTGAAAGGAGGTCCCACTCGATAAGAGTCGGTGGCTGCATTTGAGCTGGGATGATTCAGGCTACTGGGTGGGAGGCGGAGTAGAGACAGAGGCAAACAGCCCCCAGCAGGCCAGCCCACTCTCCGGCTGGCGATGTTGGGCTTCTGCGATTTTAGGAACACAGGGCGCATCGCCAGAAGGCATGGTTTGCTTCTGTGACGTGACAGATGGCCAGACTGATGGCCCACCAAATGCTGGCTGGCCCTTCTCCCCCACCAGCCTGCTCTGAGAGGCCGTGAGGGGCCTGCATACTTTGCTTCTTCTCCATGCTTTGTCCTCAACCAGAAACACTGGGCTCCTGCACCTTATCAGGACGGAGGGAAGAGTCTGTGGCCCTGGCTCGATCGCATGTGAGCTCTGTGGCGCTGGGAGGGGCACCTAAACCCCTCGGAGGCTCAGGCTCCTCCCTGCAAAAGGAGGGACTAAGGCATACTTCCTTGGAGAGTGGTGAGGACCACGTGGGCTCACGTGTATCCAGTGCTTCTGGCACTCAAAATGCGAGTCAAGAACAAGCATCCACACGAGAGGCCGGGTAGGAAAAACACGAATCTCACAGAATCTGTGGAATCAAGCCACCCTGACTGGCTGTGAGAGCAGAGGATGACGGGACAGTTTCTTGGCTTTCTTGCCTGCCAATTTTTTTCTCTTGTCTCTCTGGTTCTGGGATTCTTTGAAATGAAGTGCAAGCAGGGTTCAAAGCCAGGTTTGCTGAAGCAGTCAGGGCCCAAGCCGGGGAAAGAACATGGCTCAGGGCCATGTCTCTTCAAGTCGGGGGCCTGGCTCCCCTAGGGTGCTTCCCTCTCCCCTCCCCACCTGCAGTAGCCGGCCGCCCCACCTTCCCTCACATATCCTGGTCCCAGAGCAGATTTCGTACTAGGAAGCCAAAGATGGGGGAGAAAGCACAGGGAGAAAATGGACTGCGTATTCAGTGAAAAGCCCTCTCCATCTGCTCTGAGTCGGGAGAATCGGGAGGTGGGTGGGCCATCTGTGGGCAAGGGAACCGCCTCTGCAGGGGAAGGCAGGTCTCCGGGCAGTGGGATATGGGAGGGAAGGAGGGCTGGAGACCTAGGCTTGACACCTGGGGCCCTGGGAGTGCGCCTGTGCTTCAACCAAAGCCGAGAACTTGAAGATCCACCTGGAAACCTGGGGATCACTGTCCCCTCTGGTCTGCAGTGCTGTTCTCAAGGTCTGTGTGTGTGTATGTGACATCGCCTCTCCCAGCTCCTCTAACACCTCCCGCTCTGCACTTTTGCACCTCCCGTCACTCGGCAGCTTTCCTCTTGGACGGGGGCACAAGGTGGGCAGGCAGCTCGCTGGGCAGCTCATGCCCCTCCAGCTTGACTTTGATGAGGTGGTTGGCCAGCGCGAACTCCTCATCGTCCAGCATGCCATCCTTGTCGACATCGGCCAGCTTCCAGATCTTGCCCAGCACGCTGTTGGGCAGCTTGGAGCGCAGCATCTCCTTCTTGGCGTTGGCACCTGTGATCTTGCCGTCCACCGGCGACAGGGTGTAGAATATCTCATCGTACATGGGCTTGTCCCTGGCCACCACCCACTCGGCGTCATCGATGCCCTCCCCAGCCCCCTCCCCGTAGCCGTGCCCGAAGGGGCTGTGCAGGGTGCCCTCGAAGGCTCCGCCCTTCACCCCCTGGATGGGCCGCCGTGTCTCCTCCTGGCGCACCAGCGTCATGAGCTGGGCGATGTCCTGGGCCAGCATGTCGTCCACCACCTCCAGCAGCTTGCTCTTCAGAGGTGGGAATTTGCTGAAGTCCTGGGCCTGTAGCTGGTCCTGGGAAGAGGGGGAGAAAAGAAGGTGGGGATGGAAGGCAATGGAAGGAGATCCCTCCCCCGTTGGGGAGGCTACCTCCTACTAATGCAAGAATGGTCACAGCTCTTTGGCCTGGAGGCTAAGTGAATCCACATCACAAAATCATAAAAGATATGAGAGCAGGAGAAAAAAGGCACATTGGCCCTTGGCTCTTTTCGGGAGAGAGCAGAACAGCGACAGGGATTGGAAAAGAAAGGGAAACTTAACAATTATCTGTTTGATCCATTTGGATTCCCTTTAATGTTCCAGAAAACACATACAGTCAGTCCTCTGTATACGAGGGCTCTGCATCCATGAATAAGGAGGGCCAACTCTACTGTGCCATCTTGTCTAAGGGACTTGAGCATCTGTGGACTTCGGTGTCTGTGGAGGGTCCTGGAACCAGTCCCCTGCGGATACCTAGGGAATGACTAATTAAATTCCTCTCTAAGTTTGGCTATTGAACGCTAGTTCTTGAACGCTGAAGACTGGGTCATGTGGGTGTCCACCTCGGTAAGGGTGACACCTGAAAACGCCGGAAGTGCTGTCACTCCATTAATGATCTCATTCACTCTGCCCCCCACAGCTCGTGCCTTTGTGAGAGCAGGCAATCACATTCTGTTGCCATTTAGGGAAGGAAAAACGGAGGCACAGGCAACGAAAAACAAATCACAGCAGAAGGCAAAGGTCATTCCCAAGCCAGCGGCTCTTAATCAGGGCGCTCACGGGATTATCTGGAAAGAGTTTTCAACCATCGGCTTCTCCCTGAGGGTCCTGACACAGCAGGCAGGGGCGGCAGGCAGGTTTGTAAAGCTCCCCTCGTTGACTTCTCAAGACCCCACCACACTGTAAATGAAGTATGTTCCTGCTTTGCATGTCTTTGCCGCTTTGAAAGGTCCTGGGTCTCCAGCACCCAGCTTCTCCTTGGCCTCTATAATGACAAGATGAGAGCTTCCCACTTCTGCCCTGGCTCTGGCCACTGCAGTCTCAGGGCCATGGGAGGAGCCGGTGCACAGGGGACAGTCTCAGGACAAGCACAGTGAGGTCACCGCAGAAAAATTCAGAAAACGCCCACAGCTACATTTCAAGAGCAAGTGTGAGGCTGGGCGTGCTCACCTCCCTTCAGGGAGGACAAGCCCTTTCTTCTGCTCTAGGTCCCTCTGTCTCTCCCAGCCTGTCCACATCTAGGTGTTTGGTGGGCTCCCAACTAGAGGTCCCAATATCTTCCAGGGGACACAGTGGGTGCTTCCACCAACCCACATGTGCCCCGACAGGACAACTGTTTCCATTACTGATGCAGCATCCCTAACAACAGAACCTGACGTCCGACTGGCAAATGAGCAAGAAGGTGAAACCATTTATGCTGCGAAAGGATTCTTCCCATTTGAAAAAGTCATATGATCCCTATCAAATGTCATCCTCCGCAAACGTGCGCTTACAGATCATTAATTCTTAACAGAAAGAGAAACTGAAAGTTGAAATCCAAATTACATGAAAGCAATTCTGAAATTAGTGACTGACTCATGGTAGGCGGCTATAGGGATGAATGGATGCATGAGCAAACGCATGCTTTGGATGTCTGTTTTGTCTTTCTTTTCATTTTGACAGATAGGAAACTGAAAAATGCCTCTTTGGTACTGTACTGATGTTCTGAAACCCTAACAGTAACAAGAACAAAAACAACATTACTACTACATCTGCTGCTGTTTTTTTCCTAATTGCTTCATCCTTAATACGTTTTTTATTTTTAAATAATTACAGAACCATGAGAATCTGCAAAAACTGTCCAGAGAAGTCGGTCCTTTGTACTCACTACCCAGCTTCCCCTACTGGTGACATCTTCCCTAACTTGCTACTGCACTTTAAGAGCATAGTCTGTGCCAGGCCACGCTGAGGGCCTTGCACATGTTATCTGATGGATACTCACAGTCTCCACACAAGGAGGGGCTTTTGTAACCTCAATAGGTAGATGAGGAGACAGATGCTCAGAGAGGATCCAGTTAGTATTGTACTGACCGTGGACAGCTTCTGGGGTTTCTACTTGCAGCCTATGTGAACACTACACTCAGAAAACCCTAAGCAGGTTAATTACCTTTGTAAACTTCAGTTTGCTCATCTGTAAAAGGAGGAGGAAATGCCTCCCCTGGGGGACTGTTTCAGGGATAGCATAAGAACCATGTGTCACAGACCCTAGCCCAAGAGAGGAGCCCACGGTGCACCCCAAAGATGGCGATCTCTGGTGCAGACTTCTGCTTCTCCACAGCTTATGTCCTAAATCGCTCCCAAGTGGGAGCTCAGTGGTAAACTTAAGCAATGAAAGGCCAAGAGAATGTTCATTTGTCAGGTGACTTGCTTTGCTTCACGTGACCCCGTGGGGAGTCCAAACCTGCGGTAGCCGTGACTGGGAAAACTGGAGGTGTCAGACTCCAAACACCTGCTAACACCCCTGCCCCACTGGGAGCCCTGGGCTCTGTGTCTTACCCCAGGCCCAGATACGGCACCTGTTAGGCCGGGGTCAATCCAACAGGGAGGGCAGACCCTGGGCCATCTGCCTGCCTGCTGGTTCTGAGTTGAGTTTCACACCAGGGCATCCAAGGGGGTCCTCCTTCAAGCTCAGGCTGCTCAGCCAGCTTGTGTGACATTGTCCCTTTCCTGGAGCCCCAGAGCCTGCTTACCTGCATCCTCTTCAGGTTGGGAAAGTCCCCAGGTGAGATCTGGTGCTCCCGCTCAATCTGGCGATAAATCTCGCCCAGGTTGTTCACCAGCTCCTTTTTCTTGTTGTCCTTTCCAAACACCGAGGGCATCTCCTTCTTCAGAGAGCTGATGATGTAGGCATGGACCTGCATAACAGGAGCAGAGAGAAACCTCTGGATCAAGACCTTGATTCTTTCCTTTCCTCGAGGGCAGCTCCCACCCCATCTCTTCCTGTAAATCCCTCCACCTGCTCCTACTTCTGAAATAATTTTTGTCTCCACCTTGTCTCTTCTGATGCTTGCAGCACTGAGCTATTTTGCTAGATCTTAGGGATAAGGTGAAGTTGTGGGGAGGTTAAGGTCAAGGCAGTAACAGGGATGATAATTCTGGTGATGGGGTTGATGACGAGGAAGACAGTAACAATTCACATGTACCAAGCACCTCAGAGGCCACCAGGCACTGTGATGAAGGCTTTCTCATTCTTTATTCTACTTTATCTTCTAAGTCTTTCAATTTACTGATGTGGAAACAGGCACAGAGAGACCAGGGCCCTTGCTGGGGTTGGGATCACAGAGTAAACTGGGCAGTTGACTCCAATCTGGCCATCTGATGCCAGGGCAGGTGATCATAACCATCACACTATCCTGACCCTGCCTTCCCACCCCCCGTCCAGAGCTGGCATGACTGATGCTCCTGATGTAGTGCCTATGGGACATCCTTGCGTGGGCAGGCAGCAGCTCAGCTTTTACAGCTGAACCCCCTCCCCCAAGCCGTTGTCCCCGCCTATGCTGCCCATTCCCCCTGGCAGCCTCACCTTGGCCAGCCTGGCTCTCTTGATGAGGTCATTCAGCTTGCGCAGGGCAGCATTTCGTGGCAGACTCTGTATGTCTCGGAACAGATCCTGCTCTTCGGCCTCAAATAGCTTCCGGTTGTCTGGGATGAGAAGGGGGTGGGACCAGAAGGAGCCGATGTAGACCCGGATCACCTCGGGGGTGTTCACGATCTTCCCCAGGGACCACATGAGGGCCCCGTACACCCGCATCAGCTGCTGCGTCTCGATCTGGTCGGCCTTGTTCAGCACCACCCGCATCTTGTCTTCGTGGTTCTTGAGGGCTTGGATTACTTCTGAGAACTCGTCAGAGATGTCCAGCTTGTGGGCATCAAAGAGCAGGATGATGCGATCCACGCGCTCGGCGAACCACTCGAGGACGGCAGCAAAGTCGTACCCTGCCGGCAGAGCAGAGTCAGGGGCTGGGGACTTGGGGGCACAGGGTAGGGGTTTGGGGAGAGGCAGCCAGTGCTGTAGAAACAATGTCTTGGGAGTCAGATCTGGGTTCAAATCTGTCTCCTCCACATTTTCACTATTTGGCTTTGGGCCAGTTGCCAAATGTCTCTGAGTTAGTGTTATTCCCATCTATAAATGGGCCGACTAATAGTATCCAGTTAATAGAATTTAAAGGACTAAAGACACACGGAGCCCATCACACAGCAGCTGCTCAGTAAATGCTAGTTATTATGACTAACATCATTATCCCTTAAAGCACAACTACCATCCAGCTTCCCTATCATTGCTTATTGTATTTAGCAGCCAGGAACCCTGCCTGAACACATTTTGAATAAAGACCTATACATTTTTAACAAGGCCTGAAAACTGGGGAAGCAGAAACATGTAAGATACAGATGACGGTTCAGACCAGATCACTGGTCTGGATGAAACCTGAGGCTCTTGACACATGCCTTGTTCTCATGCTGGTCCATGAGCTCACTTCCTTCCTTACTCCTTGGACGCAGCCTCCAAATTCCTAGCTCTTAAAACCACAAGGGATTTCTTCCGTAGGATGTGACAGATCTCTAACTGCCATGCCTTGGTTATTGGGTACTGAGCTGCCTCAGATCAGGCTGGTTACAGGAGCCCCACAGCACCTGCTCCACTCAATCCCAAGTAGCAGTGGATCTGGGAGGGGCTGGGGAGGGTCATGTCAACAGTCTGCAGATTCAGCCTCATATTCACTGACCCTTAAGAGCTGGAAGCAGCCTCACCTCTCTGTGCCTCAGTATCTTCTTCTAGAAAATAGAGGGCAATAGATGGTCAAGTGAGGCTCAGAGAGGTAAAGTGACTTGCTCAAGGGCACACAGCCCAGGAGCAGCAGCACTGGGATGCAAATGGAGGTATCAGGCCTGCTGCCACTCCCCAGTGCCACAGCTCTGGCAAGAAAGTCGGAAGTCCAACGGTAGGATCAACAACCCTGGCTCCCACTACAAGGGTTACAGAGGCATATACCCTGGGGCCCTAAGCTTGTTGCCACCATTGAGTGGGAGACTGAGCAATCAGGAAAAAGCCAGCCAGCAGTCCCTGCCCTGCTTCATGAAGGAGACTAGAAACCAGGGCGGGTCACTAGGCAGCCGCCTTGCAACTGAGTCAAACTGAAGCTGCTCTGATCGCCTGTACCAGCGGTTCTCAACTTGAGCAGAATCCCCTGGAGGGCTTGTTAAAACACAGATGGCTCAGTTCGCAATTCAGTTCACACCACAACCTCATTTCACCCTCACAGCACCCTCAGAGGCAAGCACAGTGAGAAGTAATATCCTTCCCAGACAAGAAACCTGAGTTTCTGGGATGAGGGCTCAATCGCGGGCCAGTGGGGGTCTAGGACTGGACCAGGCCGTGGGGCCCTGGGCTCCCTGCACAGGCCAGGCGGGCAGCGGTCCTGCACTTGGCACCTCCCTGCCTCCCCCACATCCCACACACACGGCCAGCCAGCAGCTCCCCCGGAGCCTAGGAGGCCCCTGCACTCCTGCTCCAGGTGGGCCTGCAGCCTGTACCCACTCTCTCCCCTCCCACCCTCCCTTCCCTGTGCTGACTCCAGGATATTATTAATCTCTTTCAGCACAGCCAGATGGAGGGCAGTCTCAGTCTCACCACCCAAAGGCAGTCCCCCAGAGCTGGGGGCAGGAAGGGGGCCAGAGGGCTCAGAAAATCAGGGCAACCTACTCGCCTCTCCCAACCTCCCCACCCAGAAACGGGGTCATGGCCTTGCTGCTCTGGTGCCTGCAACTCTCACAAGTCTGCCTTCCCCGTAGCAGCAGGGCTCGGAGGCCTCTGGCACTCTGCTGAGACGTATTCCCAAATCTCGCCTGACAAGGATTTAGCTGTGTCAGTACAGGCCATGGTGTGTGTGTGTGGGGCGCAGCTGGGAAGAGCTGCTGCCGCCCCCCCCCACCCCACGCCATGTGTCCTCCCCACCCCATCCCCACACAGCCCATTTCCGCCCTCAGAGCTCAGCACACAGCCACTGGGCAGCCAGAGCAGCCAGCCCTGGGCGCTTAACGACAAGGCTCAGAGCGGGTGAGACGTGCCCAGGGCCATGCAGCTGCAGGAGGATCAGCACCAGAACTCAGGTCTTCCCACCCCAAGCCCAGCGCTGCAGCCACCCATGGGCTGCGGAAAGTGAAGGGGCCAGAGAAGCTTCGGAGAAGAGCAGGGCTTTGGAGGGGGTGGAGCAAATCCCAGCAACCTGACCAGCCCCCCGTGTGGGGTGGGGCGGGGGGAGAGTGACAGCACAGGTCACTGCTGCCGGAACAGCATGGCCCCTTGGCTGTTCCTGCCCCCAGGGCCAGGTCAGGCGCCCTCGGGCAGACCTACCTCTCTGCTCACGCACGGAACCATGGGAACCGTGGAAAGCATAGGGACCGTCCGGACAGTCATTGGATGCATCATCCCCTCACGCCCTGGGAGCGGGGTGGGGCAGGGCCAGGAGAGGGCGCCCTTCTCAGCTTCCCCTGCGCCCAGCACGGTGCCCAGCACACAGAAGGTGCTCCAGCAGTCATGGCTGAACAGAACTGAAATGTGAGCCCTGTTCTGCCTTTTATATCCTGGGGACAGTGAAAAAGTCACCCCCAGGCCTCAGTTTTCTGGTCTTTGAACTAATCCACTAGACCCTGCCAGAGGGTTGCTGTGAGAATCCAAAGAAAAGGATGCTGGTGAGACCATTTGCCTATGACCCTGGCCGTTCCTCTGGCTCTGCCCCCTTCCAAGCGCCAGTTTCCATGAGATGGGTATGCTCTGAAGGGGTCACCTGAGGAGCACTGGCCAGGGCAAGCTCACCTCTAGTCTCTGCTCAGCCATTAAATGGCTGTGTGTCCTTAGGCAAGCAGCCTTCCTTCTCTGGTCCTTGGTCTCTCTCTGCCTGTTAAACCAGGGGGTTGGACTAGATCTCTGGGTTTCCTTTCTTAGCTCACCACTCCCTGCTTCTGAGACTGGAGGTGTGAGGGTGGGGAGTACAGCAAGATGGAGTTTAGACACAAGGAAGCTCTTGCAGGACAGGGGGACAGAAGGCTGGGGGCTGTGGTCTTAAACACCCCAGGTGCCTATGTGAAGCCTGCTCCTGTCTGAGGACAGGTGGATGGCTTTGGGGAAATCTTTCCAGGATTTCGCAAGCACAGAGGCCTTCAATTCACCCTCTAGTTTTGCAAATTTTGCATGCCCTGGCAAGCAGCTATCAAATCACAAACTCAGTAATGCAGGTGCTTTCTCCCCAGGTGTGGCTGCATAAGGGTTAAGCGAAGACTCTGTGGGCTTTCTCTGCAGCTCAGCTTCCCTGCTCCTGACTGTTCAGAGCCCAGCAGCCTCCAGGCTGGGTATCTGATTATTTCTGTGGATTGGGTTTATGCGTATCAGCTGTCCCATTTATTTTCTATGTGGCCTTGGGCAAATCTGATTCTGTTTTCTTGGCTGTAAAATGGGATAAAAATGACTGACTGATGAGGGGTCAATAGTAGAACCACGGCAACAAGATAGTGGAGGGAGGGCCCAGACTCAGTCTGGAGGCTCTGCTGTGATGTCTGCGGAGACAGGGCCCCTTTCCTCCGCTGTTGTGGCTCTGAAGCCCACAACAGGAGCCCCTGAGCACCTGCTGCAGCCCGAGGGCTCATGAGATGTGGACTAGTGGGTGGTGGGAGAGTCAAGCTCCGAGAGACTGACGGTGAAGCTGGCCTTCCTGGAATTACCCATAGCAAGTCTGCTGGCTCCAAGAGATCTGGTCTGCAGGCACCAGAATCAGACACTGGGCAGCCTGCAGGGATCTGGGGCTCTCCCTACTGCCCCCAGGTTCCAGAGGACTGCAAAGAAAGCACTTCTAAGTGATGGCAGGCAGAGGAAATTGATGAGACAGTAAGTGCAGCAACTCCTGAGTCATCCCTGGCTTCCTCCCCGGCCTGGAACGCAGTGCCCGGTGCTGACAAGGCTGCACTGCTTTGTGTTTGCAGCCACGCAATCTCATCTGATCCTCAGAATTCTCCATGTGTCAGGAGGTAACCAGCCAAGGGAAGGGGACAGCGGATAGGGAAGGGAGAGGGGGCAGAGAGGCTAAGGGGCTCACCCAAGCTCACACAGCCAGGTGGTGGCAAACTCAGGACCCAGACCCTTGATTCTCATCCACTCTCCTTTCTTGGCTCAGAGCCCTGCGAGGCTGGAGCTCAGGGGTCTGAGCCCTCCCACCAGACAGTTACTTGTGGTGGGTACATAAAAGGTACGATCCTGCCCCCAAAATCTCTTTCAATATTTGAAGACATTTTAGCAAAAGAGAAATTAAAAGAATGTGGGAAGAGTTCAGACAACAATTGGGAACAGAGGTCACACTGCGTGCCTCCCAGAAGTAACCTTGAAAAGTGGCCCAAGAGACTCATCACAGGCCTCTCCAATGACAAAAGGTGTCGGCGAGCCCTTTGGAAGGGACTCAGGACTCTGCTGCTCTGTCTCCGCAGTGATGCCCCCAACAGGCATGTATGTACCACATGTGGTCTGGGGCCCCAGAAGCCCCAGAAAATGACAGGACAGGCCGGGGATGGGAGGCTGTGAGGATCAGCCTAGACCTTCTGAGGTCCCTCAAGGGAAACTTGTAGGTGAGGGTTTGCCCTCACTCCTCCCTGTGCTCCTTCCGGACAGGCCACGATAATGTGCTGAAAGGCACTGTGCTGGGAACCATGGGGACCAGAGTCCCCATCCCAGTTCTGAGACCCGGCAAGTTTTTACCTGCTCTGGCCCCACCGAGCTCACCTGTACAGGACCAGGTCTGCTGGGAGTGATGTGAACCACACGTGGAGGGGTTGCTTTTCAAGGGTGGGGCCTGTGGGGATTTCTCGCTGAGATGCTGACAGGAAATGTGGTTCCCAAGTGTGAGGACACTCGGCTTCCGGAGCCCTCCCACTCCCACTGCATCCTTGCTTCTTCCCAGTAATGAGATTGGGCTGGGCACATCCTGTCACGTCCAGGAACTGCCTCCCAGCCCCTCTCCTGCCCATCCCAGTGCATCTGCATCTAGAGACAAGGGCGGGACCGGGACTTCCAGGGCTCAGGCTCCCGGATGTCCCCTGCTTCCTCTCTCCCCTCAAGACACTCACCGCACCCCCGGGCCCAGGCAGAGAGGCCACAACCTGAACAAGGACCTCACTCTGCCCAGCTCTGGCCCAGGGCCTGAGTGCTCCCTCCTGTGAAGCCTGCGGCCTGGGGAGCCCTTGAGAGTAGCTCACTTTCCAGAATGTGGCACGCCGGGGCCGCAGCCCAGAGGTAGCTCTGTGTGGACTTGACAGCAAGTCCTGTTTTTCTGGTGAGACACAGCCGTGTGCCTGGCGGGAGGCCTGGTGAGCAGAACGTGGGCTGGATTTCAGGCTTGACACGCCCTCAGACAGGTGCGCTCCAGCAGGGCTACCCAGGGGCCATGCACGGACTGTCCATGGGGCCCTGCCTGGCTCTGGGCTGGAGGAAGGCAAGAAGCACCAATTCGAGTTCTGAGAGCCCCTGGCAAGAAGTGTGCAAAATGTGTTGGGTTCTGTGCACATGCTGCGTGTACGTGTGTGCGCAGGCGGGAATGGAGGGAGTGTGGGGGTGTGTGTGTAGGTATAAACTGAACTATAGGTTCTCTGGCTGATTTTGAGGAAGGTCTCTTCATACTGGAAACTTTCCTCATTTGCCTCTGACGTCTGAGGGGGCCTGATATTCCCTGATTTTCCAGTCTCTGTGGAACGCTGAGGTCAGCACTGCCCTGGGCTGACGATGCAAGACCGGCAGCCCAGCTCTCAGCTCTTTTTTTTTTTTTTTTAATCACAGGCTACTTCTGCCAGCTGCATTTCTAGTCTAGACTCAGGAGGGCAGAGAATAAACTGGCCTGTGTAGATATCATAGGACCATCACTCCTCCCAGAGGTAGGGGGGGACCTGGTGCTTAGTCAGTGAGGGGTGGGAGGGGA
The DNA here is from genome assembly GCF_036321535.1 of Camelus dromedarius. Taxonomy (NCBI): domain Eukaryota; kingdom Metazoa; phylum Chordata; class Mammalia; order Artiodactyla; family Camelidae; genus Camelus; species Camelus dromedarius. The sequence continues at coordinate 42,097,856 of NC_087450.1, forward strand.
CAGGAAGGACAAGCAAGAAAACCAAGCCCCCAGTTTGCCGTGGAGCAGCCACTGAGGTCCAAAGATAAAGGCAGGAGAGAAGACAGAGGAACAGGAAAAGGGAATGGAACAGAAGCTGAGAAGGCAGGAGTCCCTAGAAGCGGGGCAGCCACATACAGCTGCACAGGCTGTGCACTGCACAACTGCAAGGGAGGCCACTCACATAGGTTCCCTTGGGGTTGGATAAGGGGCGGCCCTGGCTGGCAGATAATGGAGAGGGAAGGGAGCTCACCAGGATCCAGACCCAGAGCTGATGTCTGTATTTCCATTACTGTCTGTGGACCTCACTAGGTCAAGTGATGGATATCATTACCCTTTGCTACACACGGGGACATTAAGGTTCAGCAGGAAACAAATGTGACCTGTTGAGACCCACAGGTTCTAAAACCCAATGCTCTGAACTCCCAATCCAGTGCCCCTGGAAACCCTGAAGGCTGGAGTCCCCTCTGGACCCACCCACCTGTCAGGCTGCACTGGCCTTGCAGGTCCACGTGCCACCTACCCTAGACAGTTCAGGTCAAGAAGTTGGCCTTCCCTGAGCCTTCCTTGAGGAGGCTGTGTGAAACAGTAAATCCCCTGTAAGCCTAAACTCAGAATGAGTCTAGATGAACCCTTAGGGGGTGAGGGTGGGGACTGGATGGAGAGAGGGAGTATTTAGGGAGACAAATAAAAGCAAGAGAGAGCCACCCAAGCTGCCCCTCCGTGGGGCCCTAAGCAGAGTACCAGGGTGCTTACAGAGGGCAGGCCGGCCGGAAGGAGCGGGTGAAACGGCCCTCCCCGCCCAGGGCAGTGGGTTACATGCTCCCCTCACCCACGAGGCACATGCGAGAGGAAGGCAGATAGTCACCTAAGGTCAGCTCGGGGGAGAGTTCCGGCTGATGCCCAGAGGACTCCTGCCTGTCCAAAGTCTTCCCTTCCAGGAAGCTGGCTTCTGAGTGCTGATTTGGCTCCAGCCCAGCTCCCAGCTCCAGTATTGGGTGGGTGTGGCTTCATCAGCTTTTCTTACCAGAAATAGAGTACATGGCATAGAAAGGGTAGGGGGCTACCCAGGGCACACAGCAGGGTGTGGCAGGAGAGGCTGGGGGTGGGGAGCCAGGACTGTAGTTTCAAGCTTTTTACAGAATCCATCTAGTATTTTAGAGCTAGAAAAAAACGATGATGATGATGATCTGTAACATCTCATGTTTCTCGGGCACTCGCTAGTTGCCAGGCAGAAAGCTTTTTACCTGCACTATTTCTTTTAATCCTCAGACAGCCCTATAAGATAGATAGATAGAGAAAGAGATAGAAAGAGAGAGAGAAAGAGAGAGAAAGAGAGGAAAAAGGAAGGAAGGAAGAAAGGAAGGAAGGAAGAAAGAAAGATGTCCCCTCCTCTACAGATGAACCAGCTAAAGGAAAGAAACCTGTCAAGGTCACCCTGCCAGGAAGCATTAGAGGCAGCTTGGAACTCTGGCAGCCTGGCTCCAGAGTTCATCTCCTAACCACCACGACAACCTCCCTTGATGAACAGTTACCCACATCTGTCGGGACTGAGCAGTTGTCAAATGCTTTCACATACCAGCTCCCTAGTCTGATGCCCAGAGCACACAGCCATCCTCACGCTGTTGGTGGAAGTGCATCTGCTTCCCTGCAGAACTGTACCCCCTAATCCCCGGGGCAGGGATGGCAGGAACTTCAGAAACAAGCCAGGGTCTGGCCCATGAATAAACCCGATGAGGTGAGTAAGGCAGGCAGTCATGTCTCCATTTCACAGATGAGAAGACTGAGGCCAGTGGTGTCCTGAGCTACAGTGGACCTGAACTTGTCCACTGGCCCCTGCTTAGGATGACCCCACATGGTACACGAGGCACCGCTGGCTTGTTAAGAGATAGCAAGGCCCTGGGAGCCTCTTTCCTGGGATGGAAGTGAGAGAACAGACCAGAAGGAACACAGCGCAGAGCAAGAGGCAACCCTCCCAGGTGCCCTGCTTACCTCGACTGATCCTTTGCTTCTCCCCAGAGAGGATCCCCGGCGTGTCGATGACGCTGATGCTCTCCAGCACGGGGTTGGGCAGCTGGGCACACACGAACCTGCATGGGTGGAGAGGGGACCTGCGGTGAGCCACCATCCCGTGGTCTCTCGAAACCCTCCTTGCGGCCGCATCCTAACCCTCCCTGCCCTGGGGCAGAGGTTCTGAAGCCTGGCCACCTTCCAGTGGGCCCAGGAGCTGTACTTTGAGGACACTCCTGGGGTGATCCCCAGGCAGCTGGGGTCCTAAGTTTGTGAGCCCCTGCTGTTGGGGACACCATGATGTCCAGACCCTGACCTCTGCCCCCCAGGGAACACAGGTATGAACAAGAACAACCACAATATGACATGCGATGGGACCAGCACCCCAAGGGAGGTCTGAAGGGCTCGGGACATCTAAGGTGGAGAGAAGGCTTCCAGGGAGGCTTCCTGGAGGAGGCAGTGTGTGTGTGTGTGTGTGTGTGTGTGTGTGTGTGTGTGTGTGTGTGTGTGTGTGTGTGTGTGTGTGTGTGTGTGTGTGTGTGTGTGTGTGTGTGTGTGTGTGTGTGTGTGTGTGTGTGTGTGTGTGTGTGTGTGTGTGGTGGAGGGAAGACAGCAGTTCCAGTCTGAGACAAAGAATAATGGAGAGAGAGCCGTGTTAGTGGGTGAATGGTGTCCTCCAGAGATCTGCTTTAGTTCTGCCCCCAGTAGCTCAGAATGTGACCTTGTTTGGAAATAGGGTCATTGCAGACATAATCAGTTCAGATGAGGTCATACTAGAGTAGGGTGGGCGCCTCATCCTTATAAGACAGGAGAGCGCTATGTGAAGACACAGACAGGCACAGAGGGAAGGTGGCCCTGTCAGGATGGAGACAGATCAGAATTCCGCTGCCACAAGCCCATAAATGCCCGGCGTAAGCAGAAGCCACAAGGAGAAAAGAAGGAACCTCCTCCAGAGGCTTTGGAGGGAGCTTGGCCCTGCCAACACCTTGATTTTGGACTCCTGGCCTCCAGAACTCTGAGTCAAGAGTTATTTTAAAGCCACTCAGTTTGTGGTAATTTGTTCTGGCAGCCCTGGGGAACTAGTAGAAGCAGGTGCGAGTGTGGCAGAGAAATGCGAGAGAGAGAGACAGAGAGAGAGAGAGCAGGCACCATTCCAGGGGGGACTCATCACTAAGGTGGAGTTGGAAGGCTGGAGCACAAAGACACTGGTCGGATAGGGGGGCAGGGGCCGGAACACCAGGGCCTTGAGGGCTGCGTTAAAAAATGTGGATTTTACATGGAGGGCAGTAGGAGCCCATTGGAACATTTTCAGCAAAAGAGTGACACAGTCCAACATGATGGTTGTCAGGCCGTCCAGTTCACTTCAGCAAATCTTGATGCATCATCTGCTGTGTTTGTGGCGCCCTGCTAGACACCAGGGCAGAAAAGGACGTGGCAGCCCCTGTCCTATCCACGCTGATGGCTTCCCTTATGCCAGGGGCCCAGCCACACTCTGGTCCTTAGGTTCTAAGGCACACCCCAGAATTTCTTTCTACAAGAAATTTCACATTTTGCTGAAGCCAGTTTGAGCTGGGTTTCTGTCACTTGGTGACCAGAAGGTCATGAACGTGGGGTTGGTGTCTGGGGTCAGGGCTGTCGTCAAGGCATGGAGAGAGAATGGCAAAAGGCTAAGGGTGACACCAGGTCACAGGAGCCAGAGAAGAAGGGGACCAGAGGAGACTGGAGAGGGTCTGGCTAGGGAGGCAGGAGGAGGACCAAGCAGTGGAGAGGGGATGGAGATGGAGAGAAACCAATACCAAAGGGAGATGGGGTAACGTAAGGATGGAGAGCGCTCCTGGCTTATCACTAGGAGGTCTGGATGACCTTCACATGGGCAGCTGCGACAGGGGGAAGCCATGTTCCGCAGGTTAGGGGACAGGAAGAAGTGAGGAGATGAAACTTGGTATGGGTGGAAAGTGAGAGCGAGAGTTGGTGGGGCCTCCTGTAGGGTTTTCAAGAGGAGATTGTTCCATGTGGAGGAGAAGGAGCCAAGGGAGGGTGGAGCTGTAAGAAGGAGACTACCTGATGAGGCGGTCCCTGGGAAGGTGGCCCCGAAGCACACTGCAGGGAGGGAGGAGGCCGACCTTGAGGGGAAAGAGAGGACTCCACTCTCTGTAGGCTAGGGGGAGGGAGGACCGATGCAAATAAACGCCGTGTATGGACAGATGAAAACAAACCAATTACAGGGCATCCATGGAGATGGGCTTCCATCCTCTCTAGAACAGGAAGCAAGGTCATCTGCTGGGCGAGGAGGCTGGAGTGTTTGGAGAGAAGGGGAGAGGGGATGTTGAGGGATGCGAAGAAGACCACTGGGCAGCACGGAGATGGGAAGCAGACGTCTGAGGTGTAGCCTCCCTGCGTGTGGCTGCAGGGAGGGAAGGGGGCTTTCCCCCACAGCCCCCACTCCTTGTTATTCCCTCAGTGGATGTGCTTACAGAAGAGCAGAAACCTCACAATGCCTTCTATGTATGTACGCAGTGTGGTTATGTTCATCAGAGTATTCCTGCATTAAGCCACATTCTTTTAATTCTCCCTGCTTATATATATTTTTCCCCGTATCTCTGCCTGGAATATCCTTAAAAAAAAAAACCCCTTTCAGTGTAATTCCATTCATCATCAAACATTTGTGTCAAATGCCAACTTTTCTACAAAGTCCTCTGGCCTTGGAGGAGGGTATTACTATTATCCTATTTTACAGATGGAAAGAGTGAGACACACAACAGTTAGGTGATCTGTCTAACATCCGTGGTGCTATTTGGTAGAATTTGAACCCAAGTTGGTCTGAAGCCAATGCCTATAGTCTTTACCTTTACTCTAAATGCCTTCAATTAGAGGAAGCAGCTTAAAAGAATTTTAATGCAATACACATGCACAATTGTGGTGTGGCTACAACAAGCGTGATTGGGGGCCAGCCTGTATTCCAGTTGAGCAGAATAATGGGGAGGCCCAGGTCACCTTGCCAAGCATCTCTAGAGCTTCCTCCACTCAAATTGACCCAGTGACCCTGGTGTCTGCAGGCTGACTTGTCCTAGGGAGGTGACTGGTCCAAGGTCACACAGTGAGTTTGGTAGGAGGGTCAGTGCTCAAAGCCAGGGCTTCTACCTTAAGTCCAAGCTCCTTCCCCCAAGTACCAACAATGTCCAGGATCAGAGGGGAACCTTCCCTTGCCTCCTTCCAGTTGAATTCAAATCCCTTCCAGAGTCTAGGAAAAAGCTGAGAACCACACAGAGCAGCCCTCTGTGCTTTTGTTGGAGAGAGGTTCAGATTCGAGAGATGTGATTTGACTAGTTGAACCTTTCCCTGCTCCTTGATAAGGAGAAATCAGCCTGGCATTTGCAGCTTGCATATCCCTAATCAATGGTGGTCATTCCCAGCAAGAAAGGGACAATCAAGAGAGATTTCAGGTCTGGAAAAAGTACAGACTTCCAAGTCCCTGCTCCGCCCTCTCACTTCTCACACTCCAAGAAGAAAAGAGAGCCCCCAAGGCCTGTGTGTTACCTCTGCGCTCACCTGTTCAAGAAGGCATTGCCAAAGGCGTTCAGTTTCCTGAAAGGTTTCTTTGGATCCACCACCAGGGCGTTCCCCGGAATGGTCCCCTCCACGTCTCCCTGCATCACCGCAATGAAGGAGTCAGTGGTCGGCTCGGGTCCAATCCTCATGCCAGGAAAATCCTGTTCCAGCAGGTACCTGGCAGGAGGGAGCACAGTCACGATGCAGGGATTCTGTTCACAGATCAACACTGCACATTTACCACAAGGCAGACACAGCTGTGAGTCACAGCAGAGGGGCAGGTCCAGAGCAGGGAGATTTCACAGCAGGGAGAGATCTTCATGGATGGGGAATCCGAAAACCTCTGTGCAGAAGGTGGGATTTCAGCTGAACTTAAAATATCAAATCTGTCCTTCTTGACCCTTCTTTTTTTCCCTCCCTGAAGGAGTAGAGGGTAAAAAGAGCAAGGTTTGGACTCAGAAATGTCTGGAAACCGATTCCTACACAGAATATTGTAGACTTCCCAGCTGAAGGTCGTCTGTGTTAGATTCAGGTGTGCACAAAGTGATTCAGTTCTACACACATATGTAAATACTAGGCCACTTTATATAAGGGACTCGAGCATTTGCAGGGGAGGTGAGATCCTGGAACCAGTCCCCTCGGATATGCAGGGACGACTGCACTGAGGAGACCAAGGCTTTGAAGGGTTACGTGGCTTTCTCAAAGTAAAACAGCTGGAACCCAAACTCTTATCAGACTATTACCAAATCCTTTGCTAACTGTCCTCTATACTAAGGAAATCACTGCCAGAAAGTTGATCAAGGCCTCACGGAAAGTCAGGGCCTCAGCACCTTCCCAACATGGGAGATCGTTGTTCAGACTTATGAAGCACCTGTGACGTGCCAGGCACTGTTCTAGACTGTCCACGGGTGGTCCAAGGGCTGAGCTCTCTGTCCACCCTGTGCTCCCCACCCCAAGGTGGGCCGGCTCTGCCCAGCGGGGTGGCAGCCAGGGAGACTCGCTGGGGTTTCTTCCGGCTCCTTGACATCCCTTTGTGTTCTGAGCTGTTGGTTTACTCCGTGGTTCCAGGGCAGTTCAAGTCCGGTGGCTATGGGCTCCCTCCCCGAGGAACCAAGGAACTGGCAGGGGAGATGTGGGGGCGGAGCTGCTGCCCGGGGGGGCCGCCCCGCCTGCAGCCAAGGTTTTAGGTTGCTCTGGGGAGCCCCTCATCTCCCTCCAGCCTCCCAGCCCAACAATCTGGGTGTGAGGATAGGATCTCCTCCCGTCAGAGGACCGTTCTGAAAGGCGCGTTGTGATGAGAACACATCACCGTAGCTGCACACTTGGATGGCACTTGCTGCTTTCTGACGCGTGACTTCTCCTTCAGGGTCCCAGGGGAGAGGCAGGGACCTTCAGGGCCTGGAGCCAGCAGACCTGGTTCCTCTAACCACAAGGGGTGTGCCTTTCGGAAGGTTCTCGACCCCTGCAAACCTCAGCACCTTCCTCCCTAACATGGGAGACCATCGTTTCGATTTATGAAGCACCCGAGACATGCCAGGCACTGTTCTAGACTTTCCCCAGATGGTATTGTTCCATGGTCACGTCTCCTCTGACATGAGCACTGTGACTCTCATCACCAAACGGGCCCCAGGGGGAACCCACCTCACCGGGTGTTCTGAGGGTTAAATTAGTTACAGACCTTGAGTACTGAAACCAGTACCTGGCCCTTAGGTGACCATCCCATTTTACAGAGGAGAAGATGAAGCTTAAACAATTTGCTGCAGGTTACGCAATCAGTAAACAGCAGAGTTAGGATTTGAACCCGGCACTTGGATTTGAGAATTCCAGCTCCTAACCAATATATTCACTGTCTCCCTTCCTGCCGGAGGTCTCTCCTTGGCCAGGAAATGCACAAGGGCTGAGCACTCCTTGGGACTAGAAAGAGAAGTGAGACAAGGCGGACACAAAGGGATTTGGTTTGGCAGGAGGCCGGCCAGGGGCCACGTCCTTGAGGGGCTTCCGGGCCCACAAACCAGGAACTCCTCATCTCCATAAACGTCTGTCTTGGGGCCCACAGCTCAGCCTCAGTGAGTGAGGGGCGTGTAAAAGCTGTTGCTATCAGGTGACCAGAGCAGGCCCACTGGCTCTCAAAATACAGTCTCAGAATTTGAAGCAGTTTCATGAGAATCAGCGCCATGACTGGGAAACCCCTTCCAGTCTTGCCTATTTGTGCAGGAAGCACCTGTCTCGGTAGGTGCTTGGGTGAGAAGCCCCAAGCAGAGCCCCGCAGGGGATGTGATGTGCAAATCCTGAGGCAGGAGGAGGGATGGCTGAAATAGACAAGGGTGGAAAGACAGTCTGAGGCAGCCTCAAAAATGCCCAGGCTGAAAAGGGCCAACCAGCAGTGATGAAGAATCTCCCTGACACAGGCGTCTCAGATTCCACCCAGAGAGAGACGCAGTGCCCTGGCAGATGAACAAAGGGTGACAGGGTGACGCTTCCCAGCACAGTGGGGGTCACTTCCTGGGATGTTCTGGAGCCACAGCCTCAGGCAACCCAGCAGGGGCCTGGAGACTGGACCTGCTGTCCTGCCCCTCTGCTAAACCCACCTGACCCTAGATTTGCTGACCACACATTGGTCTGGCAAAACCAAGTCCAGGGACACAGCCAGGCGAAGCAGAGAACCCAGGGCTGGGTAAATTCTCAGGGACATTTGGGGATGGCCTGCAGCCCTGAGGTCCCCCTTAACAAAGCTGCTACTATGTCCAGAGAGGAAAACCTATTGAGGGATCTCATGGCTGCTTCTCTATGGGGAGTGATACAGATCGCCTCTGTTGCCAGGCGCAAACATTCCCACAGCAGTATAAAAAAAGAAAAGTTAATTCAAGCCTGGGTGGGAGCAGCTGAGAGGGAGATGCGAAAGAATACAGGAGGGACAGGCAGGCAGGGCACCCACTGTGAGGCAGGTGCTGTTCTGAGACCTTTCCCAGATCATCCCACTTAATCACTTCTAGCAGCACATTATTTCAATTTTGCAGGTGAGCAAATTGAGATAGAGGTAGCCCGAGCTCAGGGCCGAATAAAAATATTTAGGGGCCCAAAGAGCTGAAAAGATTTGGGTGCCGCCCCACCCCACCTTGCATCAAATCTGAAACAGATAAATACTAAACCCTAAATAAAATGGGTGTAAGGAAGCCCAGTGCAATTCTGATTTTTCCCATGACTACTCCTCTTCATATTTTTCTTAAGCAAATTATTTCCTAACATTTCCCTCATTTTCTGGTGTCCTGCTTGGCTGGCAGTCTAAGCATGTGGCTTGCTTTACTGGTGACCTAAGCACCCTGGGTAAGGCATGGGGCCAAGAATCTTTACCCAGTCTGCCCCCAGTGGACCTGTCTCTGCAGCAGTGTGGCCAAACCTCCCCGCTGCTGGGGACAGTGCCCAGGCGAGGAACACAGGGGCTGGGGCCACAAACTATGCCTGTGGAGGCCTCGGACTGGCTGGACCCTCTGTCTCTGCTCAGTTAAGGAATGTGCCTCAATTGCAGATGTGGCCTTGGGCAAGGGCTTCAAGAACCCATTGCCTCAGTTTTCCCAGTTCATAAAATGGGATAATACTGCATTTCTAACGAGCTCAGAGAAACAGAGTGAAGGTTTTAAGATGATATACATGAGGTTTGGGAAAAGCAACGGTTATACCAGACACCTGCCCGGACTGGCAGAGACAGTCGTTAGAGAACACGAATACCTCCTCACTGCCTGTGGGCACTCAGAGCATTTCTACCTGGACTCCAAATCCAGCACTGGTGTCTCTTCGGTGAAGCCTGAACTGATTCATTCCCACCTCACTCCAAACCTAATTACTCACTTTCTTCCTCCTAAATCACATAGCTCTTAATTTGCATATTTTAGGTAGATGCTAAAGGCATGCATCACTTTCTGTTTTGTATTATAGGTATTCGTGTCATGTATCTGTGTCCTTGGTCTAAGTCTCGTGTACTTAAGCTTTAAAAAGGGGTCAAGACAATAATACTTGCCCTTTCGGCCTCACGGGGCTTTAGGGAGACTGTAGAGCACCCCACGGACACAAAGTGAAGTAGGAAACAGGGACTCGATGGCTGAGTTGAGGTCTGAGCTGCTCCATGCTCCCCTAGCAGCCACCACCGTCCCTGGTGCACAGCAGCCCCCACCATGGGACAAAGTGGTCCCAGCACAAAGGAGAGGGGAGGCCAGATTGTCTTGATTGACCTCACCTCACTGCCCAAGGTTATGCCTCCAGCCTGGGAGGGGGCAGCAAGATGCCCGCTCCCAGCACACCCCTCCCCCGGGGCCCGCCGCACTGTGGGCGGGACCAGATGGGGGTGTCCGGTCCCTTCCCCTTCCTGAGGGCCAGTCTCTCAGCCTCTCTGGTTAGAGAATCCGCTGGGAAGAGGAGAGGGAATGATAAAGCCGCAAGCGCAGCACCTGGAACATACCTGGCCCTACCCTGGTTCTCCCTCCCTCCTAGTCCTGAGGGGGACCCTATAGGTGGCGGTTACTATTTGCATGGTTCAGAGAGGTTAGAACTTCCTGGCCAGGCCACGGGGCAGGCGCCTGGCGGAGCCTGGGTTCTGCTGAACCGGCCGGCGTTCTTCCCATGGCCTGGTTCCCCTGTTCTTCAGAGGCCCTTCTCCTCCGTCACGCGTCTCCTGATGCCCTCCCTCTGCACACCCAAGTCTCAAGGCAGATCTTAAGCTGACCTCAGGCAGGTGGACCCCGCGCCCCTGGCCCGCTGCTCCTGGAACAACACTCAGGCCTTGCGGGTGGGTTTTCACCCAGCCCCACGTAGGGACCAGCAGATCAGAGCCCTGGCGGGAGAAGGACGTCCACAGACCTCGGAGGGAGGACAGAAATGAGGAGCCCCAGGGGCTATGGCTGGCAGGATGGGCCTGGCGGGGGTCAGAGGGTCTACCTGGAATGGAAGTCCGGCCCCTTCTCTATCCCTTCTGCTTCCTGGAGAATCATCTTGCCTGGGGAGGTGTTGAGGCCCAGGCAGTGGGCTTGCCAGGGAGGTGATGAGGGAGGGAAATGCAGGGTCACCTTTGCAGGGGGATGCAAAGAGCCCCCTGAAGAAGTGGGGGAGGTGGGAGGGCCAGCTGAGCAGCCCCCGACCCCACCCCGCCATGTGCTCATGCATACTTTAGAGTCCGAGTCACGCTCTAGAAGGGCCAGACGACCCTCAAGACCTGCTCAAATCTCCTTGTGGAGACCCAGGCCTCGTACCCAATGCCCCTGGCCCTCTGCTCCAGCACCGCCGTGGTCCAGCCAGGCCTCGCTTGAAGTCCCTGAGACACAGCCTTCCTCAGCCCCTGCGACAGCCAGCTAGTCACCTCTGTGACCAGGGGCAAAGGGTGCCAGAGAGGAGGGACTGGAGGCTGCACGCCAGAGGGAGGAAGAGTGAAGAGAGAAAAACAGCAGAGGCGGGAGGGAAGGCAGCCAGGGCCAGAGGGACACAGAGCTACTGTCCTCCGAAGAGGCAGCCTGTGTTGAAGGAAGCAGCCACCAGGCCAATTGATTGCTTAGTTTATTACCCCGGGTCGCCGGGCCTTAGGCCAGGGAAGTTATTTCAGGCAGAGATCAGAGCACGTTAATTAGCGATTAGAAGAATGTCCTTTTCTGCATGTTCTTCCTGAGACAAGAAATAGACCCAGAGGCAAGTACATATAACTGAGAGAGGAGGCAAAAGGCCAAGGGCCAGGGGATGAAGAGACAAGTCTTTGTTTCTGAGGGAAAGGTCCCTTGCAGGTTCAGGCCAGAACACAGACCTCAGTGAATCACTACGCTCAAGGCAAGAAGCAGGGATGGGAGAGGCCGGCTGATACCCGATGTGGAGCCCTCTTTGCTTTGGGGAGGGGCTCTTGTACCAACTTCCCCTCTTGGAAAGCAACTCAGAAATATGACTCTAAACACCAAGATTAAAAAGTAAAAAAAAAAATTTTAAAAGCCTCAAAGCTCTGTACAACCTTCAGCCTAGTGATTTCACTGTGGGACTCTGAGAAAACAGCATAATATGTGGGAAAATATTGTGCAAAGAGATATAAAGATATTCAATAGCAAAAAAAAAAAAAGAGAGAAACAACCTAAAACATTCAAAAGAAGTAGGCTGCTTAAATGAATAATTGCAAGGCATACAGTGAAGTATCTTATAGCTCTTAAAAATAATGCTTACAAAGAGTCTTTAATTGACCCAGGAAATGCTCATGCTATAAGTGAAATGAATAAATCAGTATACAAAATTACATTATGGCATGATCTCAACTGTGTTATAAAATACCTAAAAATACTGAAACTATATATATATATATGATATTTAAAATAGTTTCCCCTGAGTCATGGGATGACCAGGGATTTTTTCCTTCCTCTGCAAATTTATTCTTGTCTGCATTTTCCAATTAAAAAAAAAACTGTTCAGTGGATTTAATGAGAAGAAAGGAAAACATGTAATTTGGTTTTGGAGGACTTCCCTGTGCTCCAAACCCTCCTCCCCTGCTGGTAGCCTCTTCCTCAAAGGGAGACAGGTTTTGATACACAAGCTAAATTCAGTTACTGACATGAGCGGGAAGGGAGAACTCCTGCACTGGGAGGATAAGAAAGAGGAGAGATCTGCCTCTCCCGGCCTCCTGTCTCCCTCAGATAAGGAATAATCTGTGGCAACCCTGCTCTGCCACTTTCTTAGACCCGGTTAACAGCCAGCATGACTCAGGCAAAGCCAGGACAGTGTCTCAGACAAGAGGCACTTAAACACATCTGCTGCTTCAGGATCCTACCCCCAGGGACACTCACCTTCCCCATCTCCCCTCCTGTTTTGCAAACGAGGTCTCTGAGACCCTGGATGAGGTCCCTGGGAGCTAAGGACACAGTTGTAAGTGCTGGTGCTAGGAGAGGAGACGCTCTAACATACTAAGAGTTATAACCAGTGTGTCCGGAGGGCTGGGGAAGGCCATGCAAGGGCAGGAGCCATCTGTAAATGGCCTGTGTTCCCTGCAGGGCATCAGCCACGCCAGGTGGAGGTCACTGATTACAAAGGAAACTGGCCCAGAACCCAGGTAACTCTGAAGTGCCCTTGGCACTTTGGGTGTTTATCAAAATAGGGAGATGGATTAGATCAAAGGTTCTTACCCTAAAGTCCAAGGCAGCCCTTGGACCCTCAAGATTATATGGAAATTTGGGATGTACGTGCTTTTTCTAAAGATGGGTCCACAGATTTCATCAGATTTTCAAAGTAGGTACAGACCTTTTGAAAAGCTAAGAAGGAATGGACTAGATTCATCGCTAAAGGTCCTTGTAGTTCTAACCATCTAAGGTATCCAAAAGCCAGCATCCCCCAGGAACCCAACTTCTTCAGCAATCACTCAGCCTCTCAAAGCTGCTGAGTGCCAGGCTGTCTAGTCCACAAGGGCAAAGTCTTCAGGTGTTTTGTTCAGACTTGACATGGTATTGTGGCGCATGCCCTGCTTGTGTTAAAAGCTGAGTGCTGGAGAAAATTAGTATCTAGAAAATCAGGAACCAGACTGTGAACTTTTCTGTTCTCTTTGCCAAACAAAGCAGAATGCTTTGCATGCTGCAGGTGCTTGGTCAATGAATGGAAACATGAGCACCCCTGCTTTGAAACCTTCTGTAGGAGATGAGCACCACTGACTTGGGGGGTGGTCACTGAACCCATCACCGCTCTCTACGAGCCTGACTCTCAACACAGAGGGCCACAAACACCCTCAACAGCTTCCAATGGCTGTGAATGAGGCCAGGGAAGATGGCAGGTTGTGTGGACTAAGGACTGGAATGAAGCCTGTCCTCTAAAGATACGAAAGATGCTAATGACACTGGTGGCCAATATGCAGACCTCTCTGAATACAGGGTGGACAAACTGACTTCTTGGGGATCCCTCCAGCCCAAGGATTCTGTAATTCAAGGGTATGGATGACTGACCCTCAAAGTTATAGGCATTTAGCCAACCATCTCCTCCCATGAGCCTAGGTCCTGCATCCCAGGTTGGCCTCCCACTCTGTTACATGGCTTTGGGCGATTCATCTAACTTCTCTGATTCAATTACCCCAACAAGTCAAGGGGCTGGATGAGACTATTGCCAATATCCCTCCCACCTCTAAAAGGCTTTAATCTGATTACTGAGCCATTAAGATCAAGGGAAAAGAAAAAAAGCATTTGCTTCTGAACACTGCTTCTCTCCAGTCTCTGAGAGCTGTATGGAGGAGCTCTGCTCAGAGGAGGAAACTGATAAAAGAAAGACAAGTGGCTCTACCAGACAGGGGGCCACAAGCTTCGGGCCCACATCCTCAGCTGCAACTGAAAAGTCCCTATATGAGTGGCTGAAGACTTAAAAGGCAAGGGAAGTGGTTCTGACTATCAAAGGCATGTCCCTACAACCTGCGGGTATAAACACGTCTACCAGCATAAGGTACTCTTGCAACCAGGAGCTTTCTCACTTGTGCCTCCTGGGTCTCAGTTTCACCATCCAACAGATGGGAAGAATAGGGATGGCGCCGAACTTGAACACTTCAAGGTGACCACCTAAGCCAAGGGCTAAGTGCAGTGGAAAGACACTAGGTAGGACGGGGTGGGGGACCCACAATGAAATTGTGGGGTAAGCTTTGGACATTGCCACACAAAGATTTCTTCAGAGCCTTCAAGGGAAGACTTCCGGTTTGTCCCCAGGCAGGAGGGGACATCGGGAGTGACAGAGGGCCCAAGCGCTGGGGGGGCAGGGTGTGCTGCCAGGGTCCCGGGAGTCTCACCTGATGAAGGTGGTCTTCCCAGTGGAGTACTGGCCCACCAGCAGGACCATGGGCTTGTTGTCGAAGTCGGCATCCTCCAGCGCGGGCGAGTGGAACTCGTGGAAGCGGTAGTGCTCTTCCAGGGGTAGCAGCTTGCTCCTGTAGAGTTTCTTGAGCCCCTCGCTCACTGTCTGGAAGACCTCGGGGTCTTTCCTCCGGCGGTCGTCGGAACCCAGCCAGCTGAACATCGCGGTCGCCACTCGCTGCCCCCTCGCGCAGTCCCAGCAGGAGGGCACGGAGCCCCGCGTCGAGGGAGGTGTCCTGCAGGGCGGGCCCTCCTGGCTCCGAGCCGCGCCGCCGCCTCACCGGAGCGCGGGGCTCAGCCTCACCATGGCCGGGGCGCGCGGCTTGGGGGTCCCTGCGGCGACGGCGCGGGGCCGGGAACGCGCTCCTCCCCTACTCCTGGGACCAAGCCCAGCCCCAGATTCATCCAGCAACCAAGGCCGGAGGGAGGAAAAATATCTGGACTGGGCAGGGGGACTGCGATCTTGGAAATAAAGTCAAACCTGCAATTAAATGCCAGGTGCGGGGGTCCCCGGTCTTCCCCAGGCCTCTCTCGCTTTGGCTCGGATGTAGGTAAGGGATGCTTCTGACTCTGCTCCTGCCCGCCAGTTCAGAGGCTCAGTGGAGGCGGTGGCGCTGCCCAGCCCGCTTACAGCTCAGCATTCGCAGCCGCAGCCTGCAACCCCAGGCGCCGATTTAAATGCCAGCCTTGCAGGAAGCGGGCTCGCGGAGGAAGTCCCCGAGTACTGGCAGGGCTGGCCCGGCTCGGCGGCCCCGGCGAGGAGAAGCTGAGCAGGGCGGCGCCATGTTTGTGGGCAGTCGCCCCACTGGGGACCCGCGACCGCTCGCTGCCTGGGAAGGGAGAGATGCTGAGTCCTGTGGGAATGCTCTGGTATTTCAGTCCCGGCCTCTGGAGGTTTGATTTGGGAACAGCGCCCTCTCAGGGACAGCTTCGAAGACAGAGTTGACCTGCTTCACGCTCTCCTCGCTCTTAAATGTAGACTGTCCCTTAGTTACTGAGTTCAGTCCCTTAGGAAGACAGATACTCTATTATTTGGGAATGTATTCCTGGGAGCATGGAAAGAACGGTCCAATATCAGCTTACCCTAAATGACCAAAACTGTCACTACCCAAACCTTTTGCCTGGTTCGGAGTGAAGTCAAAACCATTCCCATTCACTCATTCATTCATTTGTTCATTCCTTCCAACAAAACCAAACAAAACAAGCAAAACCTCCACAGGTATTGAGCTGGTATTATGGCCCGGCCTCAGTTTTGGTGGCTGCGGTTACAAATTTGATCACAAAGATGAGCACCTACAGTCTCTCCCTTCCAAGAGCTCCAGCCCAGGCAGGCTGCAAAGAGATGGGAGCCAAGGGATACGGCTGCACAGGGGAGGAGGCATTCTTTTTGTCTGGCTAATTTGAGAAAGGCTCGCAGAAAGCAGGACTGTGAGCTGGATCTTAAATGATGAACCTACAGAGAAGGAGGACATTCCTGGAGGCATAAAGAGCACTTGCAAAGGCATGGGAACATGGAAGAACTTGGTGTGGTGAAGGCAGGGTAAACAGGTTGCTAACTAGAGTATGGGGTTCAGGAGGGTGGAAGGGAGTGACTGGGGCCAGGTGCAAAAGGCTTTGCTTGCCAAAACTGGAACCATGTAGGGGATAAGGAGCCAATAATAATATTATTACTAATCATTGTTAACATTAAGTGCTGACCACGTACAGGGGCCTGGGCTAAGTTCTGGGTGAGTGTTACTTGAATTCACATTCACAGCAGCACTATAAGGCAGATCATATCTCCAGTGTCATCCTAAGGATAACAGGGGTGAGAACAGCTGGCCAGGTATAGGCAAAAAGGGGTGCATTGTCTATAGAGAATTTAAACACAATAGTAAGACTAAAGTCAATCTGCTTTATATTAGCACCATTCTAAACAGCGTCAGTGATAAAATACTCCTCCCTGCCAAGGCAGATGGCTCCCATACACTCCCCTCCACCGAGGAGGAAACAGACTAATGGGCCAGGTGGGACTGCTAATGCTGGCAGCAGTGCTGGGGAGGGACTGAGGCGCTTAAGAGGCTGGAGGCCAAGAGACCAGTTGGGAAACTATTTAAAAATGTAGGAGTCAGGCTACTCGGAATGGAGGAAAGGTCATATTAAAGAGGGTTTTTTAATGGCATAGAATTGACAGATCTTGGTAAGCAATAATAAGAGGAAATAGGGTAGGGCGGAGTCTCGGATAATTCTGAATTTTCTACTGTAGAGGACAAGATGGCTGGAGACACTGTCCCACCAAATAGGGGAGTCAGAAAGAGAGCAGAGTTAGCATTTAAAGTTTGGAACATGTGGTTGAGGTCCCAGCGGGAACTCCAAAGGGAGGAGCATGGTGAGCTGCAGAGATTCGGGTGGGGGTTGTCAGAGGAGGCGGCTGGCTACACTCTCCTTGGTTACAGCTCAGATCTCCTGACTCCCTCCTCTTCTTTTTTTTTTCTTGAAACCTTTATTTACTCTTTTTTTTTTTAAATCGAAGTATAGTTGGTTTACAATGTTGTATTAATTTCTGATGCACAGCATAGTGATTCCGTTATACATATATATAATGTATATTCCTTTTCATATTATTTTTTATTATAGGTTATTACAAGCTACTGAATATAGTTCCCCATGCTACACAGTAGGAACTTGTTGTTTATCTATTTTATATATAGTAGTTAGTATCTATAAGTCCCAAACTCCCAGTTTGCCCCCTGGTAACCATAAGTTTGTTTTCTATGTCTTTGAGTCTGTTTCTGTCTTATAAATAAGTTCATTTGTATCCTTTTTTTAGATTCCACAAAAAAGTGATATCATATGGTATTTTTTCTTTGTCTTTCTGGCTTGCTTCACTTAGTATGACAATCTCCAGGTCCATCCATGTTGCTGCAAATGGCATTATTTTATTCTATTTTATGGCTGAGTAGTATCCTATTGTATATATTTACTACAACTTCTTTATCCAATCATGGACATTTAAGTTGCTTCCATGTCTTGGCTATTGTAAATAGTGTGTTGTGAACTTTGGGGTGCAGGTATCTTTTTGAATTAAGAGTTCCCTCCAGGTATATGCCCAGTAGTGAGATGGTGGGATCATATGGTAAGTCTATTTTTAGTTTTTTAAGGAATCTCCGTATATTTTCCATAATGGCTGCACCAAACTACATTCCCACCAACAGTTTAGGAGGGTTCCATTTTCTCCACACCCTCTCCAGCATTAATCGTTTGTGGACTTTTTAACGATGGCTGTTCTGACTGGTGTGAGGTGATAACACGTAGTTTTGATTTGCATGTTCATACAGTAAAATAAATTTCACATACTAAAATACTGACCAAATGAGAAAATGAGGGGGCTGGATCTGATGCTAAAACATAGTGCTGAGTAAATGAAGCCAGAGTTAGGCTATGAAACAGAGTGTAATAAATACCACTTCTCTGAAGTTTCAAATCAAGTAGAAAACACCCCCTGTTGTTCATGGTGCACAGAAGTTTCCCAAAAGTAAGGGAATCTAAAACAATCAGGAAAATGGTATCCTCTGGGGACTAAGGGAAATGGAATTAGATGGGTACACAGGGAACTTCAACTATATTTGCAGTGTTTTATTTCTTAAATTTGACAATGAGTACTTGGCTGTTTATTTGTTATTCCCCTCATCCTGTGTAAAAAATATCTGGTCCTTGGATACACAAAATTAGAGTTTTTTTTTCATAATTGTGGGTCAAGACAAACTCTTTATACCTGGCTTTTTTATTCTATTTTTCTTTCTTTTATTGAACACATGTTTAGATAATATAATGAACTCCTGGTGAATCCATCATCCAACCCAAGAACTGGAAAAATTAGCAATAATTGCATCTATCTACGTGTTCCTCTTTTATCGTGTCCCCTGCCTCCTCACCACCCCCAGAGCCAGCTGTGACCTGGAATTTATTTCCTTGGTGTTAAAATTAATGTTATCATTAATAACAGCATATTGTCGGGGTTTCCTGGTTTGGAATAAAGTATATCCTGCTGCATGTAGTCCCCTGGGACTTAATTTTTTCCCTACTCAACACAGCATTTGTTTTTAGCCCCCTCTGGCTCCCAGGTGCCTCTCTTAAACCCAGCAAGTGGCTCCTATATTCTGTCACCCTGACGGCTCCTAGTGCTTCCCAGGCAGACAACCTGCAGTAGATAGAGTCCCTGTCCCCCCACATCATTGCCAGCCTCGGGAAAGTGGCTTCGCTCTCCAAGCCTCAGCTCTGTTGTAACAGTCTTTTTTCAGCATTAATGGAGACAATGCATGGGGAGTGCTTAGTGAGCGCCTGGAACATGACAGTGCTCGGTGGACATTGTTAGCTCTTAATAGAATAATCACGATTATTTTTATTCACTACGTGGGCATGCTGTGTGTTTTGGACCTATTTAACAAGCTAGTACATCATTAGTCAGTGAGTAATGCTTTTTGGCTCATTTGTATCTTAGCTGAGAATGGCTCGTGGGCTCCAACAATCACTAACAGTGGAATGTGTGGCATTCACCCCAGGCCCTTGGGGCTGACGCTAGGAAATTGGGCTTTTCCCTTCTCTTCCCTTTTTTTCCCTTTCTCACCAAGACTGTCAAAGTCTGGCCAGAGGGAGAAGAAGATGAAAACTGCAGTGGCAACCTGGAAAAAAAAAACTCAAATCTTGACTCTAACCTGGGGAGGGTAGAGGAGTAGGGAGGGCAGTTCCGGGGGAGGGGGCAGCGTCCACAACCCTAGAGCTGGGGCCCCTACTAGCCTGGCCCTGACCAGATGAGTAAACCATCCTTGACTCATTTTGTTGAACTCCACTGAAGAGGAAAAGTGCATTAGCTGAACCAGCTCCTCTTGTTGAGAATTAGGCTAAGCTATTTAACCTCTTTTTATGTCAGCATCCTCATCTGTGAAATCAGGTCTAAGAATGACACTGCACAGCACGGTTGTGGGCATACATTGACACTGTAGTTCAAGGACCTAATACAGTTTTATGATCTCTATATAAATATCTACCTATAGATATAATTTTATATATATATAAAACTCAGTAAACAGTAACTACTGTAACTACTAGTTCACTTCCCCCTTGAATGAATGAAAACTGAGTGCATACAAGGAAAGGGAAATCTGGAATAAAAATAAGGAGATTAAGAAAGTGTACTCAGGAAGTGTATAAACAGAAAAGAAGGTGAAGTAACAGGCAGAGTCTGGTCATCCAAGGACAGCTTGCCCCCTTCATACTTACTGTCACATCTCCTTAATTGCTGGGACATGTGTCTATCATCAGACATGGCAGCTCTCATGGGCAGAAGGATGCTTCCATCCCTAAGCGTACCAGGAGCAGAGCTCACCTGATACATCCAACATCACAAGAAGGAAAGCCCACACCATGGGAGGCAGTGGTGGATGTCTGGTTTCGTTCGAATATTTGCCTGATGAGCCCCTTCAGCTCAGTTTTCAGTCTAAGAACCTCATCTCCCAAAGGCAAGGCATTTGTCACTTACAAGATGTGAGCTATAATTAGAAAACCTCCCATCACCACCTTCATTATCAGGCTTTGCTTTCATCGCACTTGTATTTCTAGAGGGTGGGCATTGCCCTTGTAGCATCTAGCCCCCACAGCAATCCTGAAAGTGAAGACAGGAATGATTCCCAGAGAGGGACACTCATGCTCAGAGAGGCTGAAAGGCATCTTCACATGGGCATCCTCAACAGAGCTGTCTATCATCCTGCTTCATTTCCCCTCAACCCACAAAAGGTGTGAGGCAGCTTACCAAAATCTCTTGAATTGTAAAAAAAAAAAAAATTTAACCCTTGAGGCAGTAGATAGGAGGGAATGGGCAGGTGGCTGGTGCGATGATCATGTCAGGAAGAGATGAGCTTACCCAGGGCTCCTGAGAGGTGAGTGGCACATGTGGCTCCTAGCTTCCTGATGAAAGCAAAACCAGGAGCAAGCTCCTGGTTCTGAGCCCAGATACATCAATCCAGGACTACAAGCAGTATAGCAATGGCCTCATCCCGCTAAATAACCTCCCTTGGGTAACAGAAGTGACAAAGCAGTGATCTGCCGAATGCACAGGAATCCAGAGGGACCTTGGAACCAGCACAAGTCCTGAACATTTTTCCTGAGTGGTGAATCTTGCCTGTCTCCCCACCAAGAGAGCAACAGAGGAAACTCCCTGAGGAAGAAGGCTGAGCTCTCGTCTTTCTTAAAACTTGTCTCAGAGCTGCTGAGGCCCCAGATTCAACCCATTGTGGAAGGAGCTCTTGATGAGCAGGGAGACTGGAAATGTGAATTGCCTGCAGTTGGCCAATGACTGTGAAACAACAAGACTGTGACCGTCACCAAATGTGTCCAGGCAGAAGGAGCCTGGTAAAGGCAGAAGATATGAGCAGGCTTTATTTAGTCATTTAGTCAGTCAGTTAGTTAGTTGTTTGGAGCTGTAGTCTCCAACCTTTTTTTTTCCTTTTCAAAACAAACAACTTTTTATCGAAGTATAGTTGATTCACAATGTTGTGTTAGTTTCAGGTGTACAGCAAAGTGATTCAGTTTATATATATATAAATATATATGTATATTTTTATATAGATACTCATATATATATATATATATATACACACACACACACACATATTCTTCTTCAAATCCTTTTCCATTAGAGGTTATTACAAGATATTGAATATAGTTCTCTGTGCTACATAGCAGGTCCTTGTTGTTTATCTGTTTTATATATAGTGGTGTGTATCTATTAATCCCGAACTCCTAATTTATCCCTCCCTGTCCTTCTCCTTTGGTAACCATAAGTTTGTTTTCTATGTCTGTGAGTCTATTTCTGGTTTGTAAATAAGTTCATTTGTATCATTTAAAAAAAATTCCACGTATAAGTGATATCATATGGTATTTTTCTTTCTCTGTCTGACTTAAGTCCCTTAATGTGATAATCTCTAGGTCATCCATGTTGCTGCAAATGGCAATATTTCATTATTTTTCATGGCTGAGTATACTCCATTGTGTGTGTGTGTGTGTGTGTGTGCGCGCGTGTACATCAGAACTTGTTTAAACAGTCATCTGTCAATAGGCATTTTGGTTGCTTCCATGTCTTGGCTATTGTAAATAGTGCTGCTATGAACATTGGGGTGCATGTACCTTTTTGAATTAGAGTTCCTTATGGATATATTCCCAGGAGTGGGGTTGAAGGATCAAATGGTAAGCCTATTTTTAGTTTTTTAGGGAACCTCCATACTGTTCTCCAGAGTGGGCATTATTTAAAAATACAAAAGCAGACAACAGTGGAAGTCTGAGCCTACTGCTGTCTTTAAAAGTCTGCTACTCAGCAGCTATGTCTTGCTTTTTCTCTATTTAAAAATTATATTTATTTTTATTTTATTTAGTCTGTATTTTGCTTTTTAATTTTGATTATAACATTATTCTTTTTTACTTATTGAAGTTTAAAATTGTTTTATAGCAAAAGCTAGTGGTTTTATTCTTTGTAATTTCTTCTATTGCTACACTAAATTTAGAAAGAGTTCCCCTGCTCAAGAATTTGAGTTTTATTTTGTTGAAATTGTTCTGTAGTTTGAAACTTTTATATGTAACGTTTTAATTCATTATTAGCTTTTTTTAAAATATAAAGTTACGTGGTGGTAGTGTATTTAAAATTATTTCCAGATTCTTTACCAGTTCTCTACTGAATAGTCTTCCATTCTCTTTTGATTTGTCAAGTCTTGTTAAAGATACGTTATTATAAATTATGGGATAATATAAGCACTATTTCTGAATTGTCTGTTCTGTTTCAGTGAGCTGTTTGTCTATTTTTAGTAAAATGCCATTTAAATTACTGTAATCTTACATCTTAATATCTGGTATGAATATTCACTTTCCCTTACTAATATATTTTAAAAATTTCTTAGTCTCCCTTTCTTCTTGTCCTTGTTGCCTTCCTTTCCTCTCTCTTTTTCTCTCTCAATCTTTTGTTTCTTGTAATCGAAAAGTTATCATGAAAATTTGGGTGTAATTTTCTATCTTGTTTCTGTCAATATATATTTACTTATCCTCTGCTTTTATTCCTCGTCAATATTATACAATGAGTATTTCACATATCCTGGGAAACGATTCAAATAATTAAATAGAAATGAAAGCTAATATTTAATTACATGGAAATTCCATAATTTAATTAACTATATTCAATAATGGGCATAGAAGTCATTGGCAGAATTATTGTCAACAGTAATAAAAGCTATCTTTCAGAATTATATATTCTGTTTCAGTGGTCATCAATGAAAGGTGAACACCTCTTTTGTATATAATTCTTCATCCACAGTTTTATTTACTTAATATATATCTTATAAATGGAATCATTTGGAACATTATTCATTCTCTTGACACTTATAACCAAATTGCTTTCAAAAGAGGTACAACTGCTTGTATCCCTATTTCAATGATGTCAGAGTTCCTAGTTTTTTTTCCCCCTTTAGCAGTGTTATGTTATTATTTAAATACATTCACCAAATGTAACCAACTGAACAAAAATAAAGCAGAAAGAAACCTCAGAGAATAATAGTAGAACCTGTCAACTTATTTTATGAAGTTTTGGTGCTGCCATAACCACCAGGACCTTAAATCCCTGTCTCTAGGGCTGCCAAAAGTAACCCTTGCCAGAGCTCTAACATCTCAAGATTTTCTTGCTTTACTCTTATATTTGCAGAAAAGGGAATTGCTGTCGGGAGTGGTTCGATCTTAACCCCAAGTATTTGAGTAATTTTTCCCATTTACAATTGTGTTGAGCCCATAGCAGTTTTACTTGTTTTTTGATGTGAACTTAATTAAATAACACAGATGTTCCATGTGAGCAAGAATAAACACTTTTGAGCAGTTACTATTTACTATCCTAGGTACCTTAACTTACTCCTCTCCTGGACTTTTTCACTTCTGATTTCACTGCCTGAGATTCTGACAATCAAGGATTCATTTGGGTAATGAGTTTTCTCTTAAAAAAAAATGCAATACCTATGGTGAGAATAAGGACTTGTGAGCCATTCACACGTTAGTGAGAACAATTTCAATCAGACTGCTTTCCAGGACCCTAAAAGAATGAGAAGTATGTTTGGAAGAAAAGGAAGGAGATACTTTAGAGAGTACCTTAAGTTTGTGGAAGGTCAGGCTTGTGTAGAGTGCTTGGATTCTTTGAAAGAAGAGGACCAGGAAGTGGGGGTACTCATGCCCAGAAGTCGGGGGAATCTCCTACCTGGAGGTGGAGTGCTCGTCTTGAGAGTGCAGTAAGAAGAGATGAACTTGCCCACCTTTGACTGCTCAAGGAGTTCCCAAGCAGAGTCATAGAATGTCAAAACAGAAAGCAGAGAGCTGATGGAACACTGCTTTCCTGTTTTATGTAAGTGATTGAGTCTCAGAGGAGGCAATGACTTACTCAGCTTCACATAGTCAGTGGTAGAACCAAGGCCTGAATCCACATTTCTTGACTCTTATCCCTTCTCCAGGGCTCTGCGGCACAGCACTGGTGAGGAAGCCCTTCCCTTCTCCCCCGGCTTTGCTTCTAGGACCTCGACATCCAGCAAGTGCTCAGGTCCTGCTATCTGGAGCTTATATAAGCCACCAAAGAAGTCCTAGCAAGTCCCTCACCCCTCAAGGCTTGTTTCCATGGGAAAATGAATTCCTAGTCATAAATCAAATTTGTCAACCCACTTTTGGTCCCTAGCCCACTTCCGGGTCAGGGACTGCACCCGCTGTGCGAAGATAGGCAGACTCATCCCCAGACGGACTTGGCTTCGCTACCTTCTTCAGGTGTGTGCTAGGTGAGAAACAGAAGCCTGGGAAGGAGACACAGGGCCTCTGAAAGGCCAGCAATCTCAGGGCTGATGTGAGAGGCCAGTGAGCCTCCCTGGACATCTGTTTCCCTCACCCGGGACAATAATTCTCAAGAACCGTCAAAGGAGAACATGACCCATAGGCCTCACCCTCTCTATCTGGAAGGCTCTGCTCATCCTCTGCACAAATGATGATAAGCCCAATGACGACCATAATAAAAACGACTCTGACATAGAGTGACTCCCAGCCCTGTGCAAGCGGTGGAGAGGGTACCAAAGGAGGAGAAGCAGCCTGTAGCCAGAAGTCCCTGAAGTAATGACAAACATAAGAGAGCAGATAATGAAGGGGCAGGATGAGGAGATGAGAATGAAAAAGTCCTGTCCAGGAGACATGCCGGGGATCAGTGGTAACAACAGTCCTCTGCACAGATGTAGATAGAGCGGTGCAGTCTTTAGAAAGCATTTTCACATACGTGACTTGATGGGAGCCTTAAGCTGGAGATGAACTGACTTTTTCAGAAAAGGAAATTGAAGTTTCCTTTATCAAAGGGGCCAAGGGTTCAAAGAGCTTTGAACTCAGGAGAAAAACTTTGGATTTGACTCAACAGTAACAGAGATGGTTACTCTGGTTGGTCAACGTGACGAAACGTTAGTGGAATATGACATCCCTGGGACTTAGCCACATCTCTGCTGTTTACTAGCTGTAGTTATCTTGGCTAAGTTACTGTTTTGGGCCTCAGTTTCCTCTTTGTAAAGGGGAGGATGATAAGAGTACTTCCTCACAAAGTTGTGAAGATTCAGAGGCTCTGCCTGCAGTGTGCTTAGCATTGCACCTGGCGTGTCGGAAGGGCTCAATAAATGCTGGTCATTGTCTTAGTCTGCTCAGCCTGCCGTAACAATATACCAGAGACTAGTGGCTTTAAACAACAGAAATTCATTTTCCCATGCTTGTGGAGGCTAGAGGTGCCAGATCAAGTTCTGGCTGGATCAGTTTCTGATGAGAGTTCTCTGCCTGGCTTGCAGATGGCTGCCTTCTCAGTGGATCCTCCTATGGCTTTCCATTAGTGCACAACGAGAGAGAGACAGGGAGTCAGAGACAGAGGGAGAGAGAGCCCTCTGATGTCTCTTCTTATAAGGACACTAATCCTGTCAAATCAGGGCCCCATCATTACAAACTCATTTATTTCCTTATTCCAAATACAGATACACTGTAGAGCTAGGGCTTCAAAATAAGAATTTTGGGGAAGACACAAACCTTCAATCCATAACAGCTATTATTATCAGTATTCATAAGATGAATGAGGTGATAGTTGTACAAAAAGATTGAGGTGTGAGAGATTAGAGTCAGGGCAAAAGGCCACCGCAGAGAAGCAGGTAGAAAGGGTCAGGAGGGAGAAGTTCTAGAGGTAAGGGACTCTTTAATTCCACTGGCATGTACTGAGCACCTTCTGGGTGCCAGCCACCACTCGAGGTCCCAGGGATCCAATGTGTGCAAGCCTGGAGTCAGACAAGCTAGAACTGATTTAATCCCTATGATGAAAATCTGTGAGAGTGGTGGTAGGACTGCAGGAAAAGTCTTCACAGCAGAGCAACCACATGAGTGCCAGGAAGTGTTCTGAGGGTGGAATCGCCAGTGGGGAATGTAAGGGAATAGTCAATAGAGGTGAACATTTCTAGCTTTGAGTGGTCAAAGCCATGGAGACAAAACTGGCAGAAAAGTGGGATTTGGGGTGTAGATTTGGGAAGGGAGAGAGAAAGATGTCTCAATAGCACAGAGGAATCACAAAATTCCTCCTCAGCAGGAAACATCCCTGGGAGCTGCATCAAACTCTGAAGACTATGAAAGAAAGTAATAAACACTATTTCCTGCTCTAAGTCATGTCTCCAAATACCCTCCCTAGATTGCAAGTGACAGGATGACTAACTCTCTGTTCAAAGCATTACTGGAACAAGTTGTGTTTGTATGATGTTCTAAGGAAGGAATCGGATTAGTACAACACCATCACAAAGCCCCAGGCGCTCCCCTCCCTTTCAGAAAACACTGCGGGGAGGAGCCAGGGCCCTGGGAGGCGGGAACTCAGACTCAGCACAACACCTGAGTACAGAAAGGACCACATATAAGATGTGGTCTCGGGCAGCCGGATTCTCTC
This sequence comes from Camelus dromedarius, assembly GCF_036321535.1. Lineage (NCBI taxonomy): Eukaryota > Metazoa > Chordata > Mammalia > Artiodactyla > Camelidae > Camelus > Camelus dromedarius. The sequence continues at coordinate 42,124,250 of NC_087450.1, forward strand.
TGCATTGGGATTACAGCCTGTCCTGTTGCTCAAAGAAGCAAGATCTCCTGTACAGGTAAATTTCTTTAGATCCAAGGGTGGGTCCAGGTTAACGCAGAGCCCCAAGGGGCCTCTGCAGCGTCTGGGTTCAGAAGGTGAGAGAAAGGGAGTTGCTTCTCCGGCTATGAGCTTTGCAGGTCAGAGTGTATATGGAAAGAACCCTGGAGTCTGGAGACCCGAATTTTGTTTTCAGCTGTGCGATTGCTTATCAATGTAACTTAGAACTGTAAACTTCAGCCCTTTGGTCTCAGTCTCCTCATTAAAATAAGGGAATCTTTGGACCTGGGTGATCCCTGAGGTCCCTCCAGCTCTGAATCCCATCAATATTTATTTGGTAGAGTTATTCATGCTGCTAGGTGCTGTCACTTCCCAGGGCTCAGGCCCTTCCAGGGGTCTTCTGAGCCTCCTCAATTCTGGAAGGGGGCTGGAGGGGGCCTGGGGCCTTGTGGGTCCTGCTCTCTGGGTGCCAATAGGCTGGTTTGACATCCTCTGAAATCAGACGTTAAGAAGACCCCGATGACAATACTCGCATTCTGTGAGAGCGAAATGGTCCCTCGTGTGATACTTGTCAGAGTGGTGCTAAGGGGTGGCCCTTGCTTAGGTGAGAAATCTAGAAATCACCTCAACTGGAGCAGTTTGCTGGCCTCTGGGCATCGTGAAAACTCACTGAGAGTCTGGATGACTGTGGAGGAAGGTCGTCAGCTGTCAGCTGAGTGTGTAACTCTGTCCTCTGAAGGCAGAGGGAGATACTGTTTGTGCAGGTGGGATAAAGCCTGGCTTTGGCTTAAGCATTTTTGTTCTGGACATGCCTGGCCCAGGCTACAGGAGGTCAGGGCTAGGGCTGTGATCCTAACCTTGAACCAGTGACGTGGGCCTAAGTTTCTCCATCTAGGGAGAGCTTCCAGACCTGACAGGGTGGGAGCCTCTCTCTGACTTCCTAGAGTGAGGATTCTTGGGTGGGTTGGGTACTGACCATCACACAGAGTGAGCCTCACAGGGAAGAGAAGGGAGCTCTCTCATTGGACTGTGACTTCTTTGAGGGCAGAAATTCTGATTCCTCCTGCACCCCTGCCATTGAGGGCCCGTGGGGAGGTGTCTAATAAAGACTTACTTAAATGAACTGAATTTATCCCTTTTCAATCTGCCTTGTAAATCCTGACCATCACAACAATCAGGAGGAAGGAACAGAGTCGATTTAACTATTAGAGGCATAATTGGTTTCAGGATAAATCTCTCCACCCCAAGAGTAACCAGGAAACTGATTTCTTACACATAGATGAGTTTTGCCCTTTTTTTTTTTTTTTTTGAAAGTTATGTGAATAGAATCATAGAATTTCTGTGTCTGGATTTTGCACTTGGTACTAAGTCTGTGACTTTCATCTGTATGGTAACGTGTAGTTCTTGTTTGTTCATTCTCCACACTCTATAGCATTCTGTTATGTGAATGTTCCCCATTATTATTTACCCAGGTTCATGGGCTTGTGGTTGTTCTCAGAGCAGAGCTATTTGGAATAACACTGTTGTGAGTATCCTTGTACATGTTTGGGGGGCATGAGCGTAAGCATTTCTGTTGGGTTATACCCAGGAATTCCTGTATCAGAGGACGTATCTATGCTTAGTATTGACTGCCAAATGGTTTTCCTAAAAGATGTTTTTGATTGACTTCCTTTTTCCAAAGGGTTGCCTGGGTTTCTAAGCACATAGCTCGATTTTCTGGAGTAGTGGATATTACAGCCTGAGATGTGAAGCCATGGGTTCTCGGGTCCGGACCGAGCTTTCAGGGGCTGGGAGGTGCTGTTACACAGTATCCTCCTCCCCACTTCCAGTGCTAGGTCATCACAGATTCAAGATTGTGGCCTCTCCTTTCACAACAGTCTCCCCCTGTCACCCAAACTCAGAGGTCCTTAGAATACCTTTCCTGGGGTGAAAAAAATCTGCCTCACTGAGGGAACTCAGCTGTAAGGAGAGAAGGAAATGTGCTCGAAGGCCAGAGAAGGCTCTGGGGAGGATGGCAAACAAGGGATGAGCTTTGAAGAATGGATGCAATGTGAACCAGAGAGGGCAAGCCACGTCTTGTGTTTATGCGCAAGCGGAAGGTATGCTGGGGTAGAGCAGAGGGTGTGTGCTGTGGGTTATTTACCCAGAAAGGGGCCCAAGCCCTGAGAGCCTGACCACTTTGGATTTGAGGTCATGCTCTGTGTGGATCAGAGGGAGAAAAACTCCCTCTATTTAATCAAATGCTATAGTTCAAAGCCTGTGACCCTTTTAGGATGCAAATACTCCTGAAAAAATATGAGACACTCATTTATATCTGTTTTTAAAATTTCTTTCTATTCAAACGTGTTTTGAAATGCCCAGAAAGGAGAGAAAAAAAAAAAAACTTCAAATGTGGGTCCTTTAAAAGTGAGGAAGGTGGTGGAGAAATCAGCGACTGACTCTAAGACTAGGATGATGCCATATCCTGGATGGGAACTGTAAAACCAGAAGCAGGTGAGATTCCAGCCTAGGAGCCTGTAAGAAGGTAAAAAGGAGGATGTGCACAAATGATGCCCCTGGAACTGTTCAGAGGCCCTACCTCTACACAGGGGTGCTGAAAGGGGGTGGCCACCAAGTTCCTCCTAGCTTGATGTGTGGTTCATCTGCAAAGAGCAACATCAGGGTCTGGCTTTCACACGAGCCAAGTGAATGTTCCTTAGCCCGTGGAAAGCTGACTTTGCTACATGGCAACTCCAGGTGAACCCTCATATTCTGGGGGTGTCTGGAGGTGTCTGGAGATGTCTGCACTTCTACAAAGATCTGTGGCTGGGTAGTGTCTCCTGGAGACATATGGAAGATGGGGCAGTTGGAAGTGGGTAGGGCGCTCCACCAGCCAAGTTCTCACATCTCCAAATAGGCATGCAATCAACCCAAGAGACCCCCTTGCATCACCAGTTAAGGCAGGGAGCTTCCTGCCTCTTCTGTCCCTGACTTCCCCAGTCCGCTGTCCAGGTGCGTGGTCCCTAAGGAAACTCCTGTTTTTCTTGAAGGCTGATCTTGATTTTACTTTGTTCCCCAGGGCACCTTGCCCTAGATCCCACACCCCCACCAGAGTGGAGCCCTAAAGCAAGCCTGGATGGGGGGGGGTGCTGTTAAGGAGGCCCCTGAAAGCAAATGCCAGCCTAAGTCAGTTCCAGGGATGTGAAGAGAACAACAGAAGAGCAGCAAGTGGTTGGCAGCTCCCAGAAAGTTTTCACATCCTCTTCTGCTTTCAGCTTCACATCAGGAGGGGTGGAGAGGGCAGGCGTTATCATTCTCTACATTTTACAAATGAAGAAACATCCATCCATTCAGTCAGCAAACACTTATCAGCCATCTCTCTATTTATAATACCATGCTGGGCTCTGTGAATCCAGGCGGGAAAAATGCTATCCTAGCCGTCAGTTGCTCATAGTTGGACCACTTTCTTCACTGTTTCCTGAAAGGCGATGTCTTGGGGTTTTCTACTAAAAATGAAATCTAAATGCAGGCAGATATCTAAATAGTAAACTTTCAAGATCCTTTCCAACCATTAATTTTGTGAAATCATTCCCCCTTTTATGGCTAGGTCATGATCTGTACACGGAGCTGTGGGTTCTCCTATTCATGGTCAGTACCCACAAACCCATCTGAAAACTGCTCAAGAATGCCTCATGTCCACCCCTGTAAAAAATGTGTTGGAAACTAGGCTTTAGCAGAGAGAAATAGCAGGACACATCTTTAAATCTTTCTGAGACACGAATGTGACTATAAATGTTACGAGTCTGTAAAAAAAACCTCAATGAATCAATTGGAGATACAATTCCACTGCATTAAGATAAATTCTTGGTGATGGATCAATTAACCACATTTGATTCTGTGAATTTCTCCTTTTAGTTTCCCCTTGTGCCTGATGTCAAGCAACAACACTCTTCCTGGGTTAGGTAGTGCTTTAGGGCGGACTTCTCTGTAAAGGGCCAGGCTGTAAATATTTTTACTTGTGGGCCATGTGATCGCTGCTCCACCTACTCAGCTCTGCTGTTGTATGTTGCAAAAGCAGCTATGGAGAGTGCATAAACAGGGAGGTGTGGCTGTGTTTCAATTAAACTTTTTTACAAAAACCAAAGGTGGGTCAGATTTGGCCCAGGGGCCATAGTTTGCCAACCCCTGCTTTAGAGTTTTTTCAGGCCACTTCACATTGTTGTCACCTTGAGTCCTGAGAGTAGGCACAGTACATGTCATCTCCATTTTACAGGTTACGTGGCCAGCTCAGAGATGGTCAGGGGTCTGTGCACAGCCACACAAGTAAGAGGTGGCAACCCTGGCCATCTCCTGGGTTTTCTAATTCCAAACGTGGTGCTCCATTAGCAGGGAACAATGCCTGTTACACAAAAGAAGTACCTTGCTGCCCAAGATAAATCAGGCAGGACTGATACTTAGTCTTGTTCTTGTGCTCCAACTGTCCAGAGCATGGAATTGATCATTTTTTCAATCTGATGCCTTTTATCATGTAGACAGAGCCACTGTGCAAGAATGGAGGTTTCTATTCCAATTTTACCTCAGACAACTTAGGGGGTTGTGGCAAGATGCCAGAGTTCCCTGGAAATCAATCATCCCGCGGGAAGATTCTACAGGTCTACAGTACCTGTGAGTGGGGACGTGGTTCTTTTTTCTTTTGTCTCCTTTTCAGAGTCCTGACTCTATTCTTATTGGGGGGTCAAGGGCCAAGTGTATGTGTCCAGCATGGGCGCTGTGTCTAGCACACAGTAGGTTCTCAGTAAACCTATGAATGAACTCAGTATCAAGGCAGGGACTTAAGGCATGAAACAGACCCAGTGTCTCACCCAGTGGTGCTTCTTAACATTCACCAGCCAGTTAACATTCAAAGGCCCCCTTGGGGTCATAAGAACCAGGGATACCTCCACCACTGTAAAGCTCTCCCTTCTGCCAGCATCTCTGGAGAAGGCAAGCACAGCCACTATGGCAAAGTGAAGATTGAGGCTCTGAATATTGATTGGCAGAGTACAAATGAATCCTGACCTGGAGAACGTGACAGGGGAGTCTAACTCCCTGTGGGGAGCCAAGGAAACTCCCAGACACAGGTAGCATGTCTTTGGGCTGCACGCTCTAATATCTGTGCCCCGTTTGGCTTTTTCCTATTTATCTGCATCATCTTGCTTTATGGGCCTGTTTCAACACTGCTCACTTACAAGTTAAAATGCAATTTCCAAATATGACCAGGATCCATCTGGCCCTTTGCAGAGAACTGTGACAATCTGGGAATGAGACAGTTTCTTCCACAGCTTGTAACACACAGAAGACATGCAAGAACTTCCAACTGGCCACGTCTGGATCTAGACTCTTCTTAAGATGAGTTAGGAATACTTCTTTAAAGATGAGATGTATGTGCGTGTGACCTCATTCTGAAATTTGGAGGGTGAGAGGATCTTGTGCTGGGTATGCCCCACAAGGCGCCAAGGCTTGTCATAAGATGCAATGTTTTCAAGTTCGAAGAGGAATCTGAGTGTGACCCAGAGCCCCATAAGGAGGGCATGAGCCTGGGTCGCATTCTGAAGCCAAGGGACCCGCTGCTACCATCTGTCACATCAGGAGCAGTGAAGGATTGCTATTCAGGCTTGAAGAACAAAAAAAGTAAGACTTTGTCTTTGTGTGGCCTCATGTTTACAAATGTAAATGTGGTGGAAAGAACTTGTTGGTAAGGAAGTGGACTGGAAAAGCTTTGCTTGATAGTCTGTAACAGGAAGAAAAACTCAGGAGAAGACACAAGACCAAGAATAACAGCTTTTGTATCCGTATAACTAGGGTTGGGAGAGTGTTGGGTCTGCCCCCAGGAAGTGTGTAAGCACCTGTGATAAAAAAGAACAGCCTGAAATCGGAGTGTCCTGACCTCAGAGAGTGGTACGGGTGTGAGACTAACAGCGGTCTACCAGTGTTAATCCCCTGGGGAATAACAGACCGGTATTAGGCAGGGGAAGTTCCAGTGCATGACTCACTCAGAGCAGAGCCCACTGTGGGGTCCAAGGACAAGGCCATTCCATGAACTGGTCATGAGCAGTGCATGATGAGCTAAGTAGAAAACTAAGTGTTTAGAAACTTTCACAGCAATTTTATTTCTGTTGAATCTGAAATTTTTAGAGAAGGGCTTGTATTTTGTATATCTTAAACATTTTTTATTTTTCTGTTAATTCATTTCCATTAAATTTCTATGATAAACTGGAAATCAAAGAATATAGGTCCTTCACTAGTGATCATTTGAGAAGCATCAATTAGAGTGCAGTATGGTGTCCTATGGGGTCGGCAGTGGGTCAGTAGGTTGTCAGGATGAGGGAAGCTCAGTGAAGGCCAGGCACTCAAGGAAGGCTTCCTGGAGGAGGGATCAAGTTGAACATTGGAGGGTGGCAAGATCTTGACAAATGAAGAGGACCTTCAGGTCACTTCTCCAGCTGTGAGGGAATCCCCATACTTAGTATAGACCTGTTTGTAGGTGGTTTTTAGTGCATATACATTCTGTCCCAAGGGCCATACCTCACACAAATGTGAGTTCTTGGCACTGAGGTCTGAACACAGTAATGGAAGTCAGGGCCCTGGGTCCTGGATCTGGCTCTAATGTAATTTCCTCGTGTGGCACTGAGAAGATCATTTGACTACCCCCCCAACACACACACACACACACACACACACACACACACACACACACACACACACACACACACACAACTGTAAGAGCCATGAGGGCAGGGACTGTCTCTGGAAAATGGTGCCAAGCTCAAGTCTGGAAGATGATAAATTCCCAGTTAAATTTTTGGTCAATGAATGGATGAATGGATTTCAGCTTTACCCCTTGAAAAATGAAGGGAGCTGGAAAAGATTGGTGGTTTCCAAGCCATAGAATGAGAAACTTTGCAAAGACACACTGGGGTCCAGCCTGCAAACCTAAGCCTCCACCCTTGAGCTTCTGTAGGATTTCATTTGAAGAAAGAAGCCCACTGCTGAAATAATTTCAGGAAATACCAGACTACATGTTTTCCAAGGCTTAGTCTAGCTCCGACATTTTCTGATTCTAGGTGGATAAGGATGCAAATAATAGAGGTCATAAAAATCATGGACTTAACCAATCATAACTGCACAAAAGTAGATGCAGATCTAAGGATATGCTGGAGTATTTAGGTTGGCAGGGCCCATGGCTTGCAGAGCTCTTAATATGAAGCTCATGGGTAAGCTTCAAAAGAGGGACCCATTGACCCCCCAAAATGTGTGCAAAATTTTACATGCCATTGAGTATCAGTTGACAGTGCTATGACTGCATGAAACTGGCATACATCCAGTGACTGACAAAGAACACGACAGAGTCTGGCTACCACTGGCTTACGTAAGCTAATGGTTTATCTTTCTCATGTAATAAGAGGTCTAGAGGCAAACCACCCAAGGCTGGTGCATTTGTTCAAAGAAGTCATTAAGATCCAGACTCCTTCCAGCATGCAGATTTTCCCTAATGGTCCCAAGACAGCTCCTCCATCTCTAAGCATCACATCTGCTTTCCAGAACGGGGAAAGGAGGGGAGTCAAAATTAGTACCAACTGAAGCTGTTTTTTTTTTTGTTGTTGTTGTTGTTGTTTTGCTTTTGTTTTTGTTTTTGTTTTTTTTGTTAGGAAAGTCATAGTTTTTCCAAAAGCCCCACCTAAGAGACATCCACCTTCATCTCATTGGTCAGCAGTATGTTGTGTGTCTGCCTTGTCCTGCAAGAAGCTCAGGGAAATCAAGTTTTGTAGCTGGACCATCACATCTGGGATTCTATTAGTAAGAAAAAAGGGTGGATGGGGAGGTACAGGTAATTCTCAGCATTTGCCACAACACGCTTGTTTGTTTCACATTGCCAAAGAATGTCATCAAGGAAGTAGTTTTGAAGACAATGTAGAAGGAGGAAAGCAAAAGATGCGGTTTTGCAGGGAAGCTGGAGGACGCTGGAGCGGGAGGAAGGATGTGTGTGAGCTCTGAGGCCCCGGAAGGAGCACTGAAGGGGCAGCCCCGTCCCCTCCATGTCTGGCAAGTGAACTGAGCTTCCACTCCTGCTCCTCTCCTCCCTGTATCCCTGTTAAGCGGGAGTGGCCGTGGGACACTGGCACAGTCAAGGGCCAGGACTCAGCCCTAACGCTGGGGAGACCCCTTTTTCGCACAGGACCTTCTGTGGCAGCTGGGACCACAACCCTGGCCAGGAACCCCAGCACTTAAGGGAAACACTAGGACCACCACTTTCCTGGATAAGAATACACCACGTGCTTCAGTCTCTTTCTGACAGCTCCTTTCTCCTCCTCCCTGTGGGCCTGGCAAAGCCTCAACAGGAAGAGAAGAAACATCATCCTCCGCTCTTCATTTCAGGTGCAACTGAGCCATCCCAGGCCCTCGGATTCGCCAGGTCCCTAGCCATGTCTCTATTGCCTTCTCTCTGCGGCAGCTGGAAGCTGGGGCGGAAGGACTTCACGGGGTGCGCTTCGCAGCTCCCCCAACAGGACTACGAGTCCCTGCTGGAAAGATGCCTGAGAGATGGCTGCCTCTTTGAGGACAAGAGCTTCCCAGCAACCTTGCGCTCCATCGGCAGCGGGGCCCTGCTGGGGAAGCTGCCGCGCCGCCTGCAGTGGAGGCGGCCTCCGGTAAAGGGTCCGGGGCTGGGGGCCAGGAGGGGGCTTCTGGGCCGCACATGCTCAGTGGGTCAACCCTCACCTTCCTTCCCAGGGCTCAGGGCTTACTCACTGTCATCAGTCCCCACGTGAAGCGCCCTGGGTAAGTTCTCACATTCCCATTTCCCAGAGACACCCAAGGATGACCCTGAGAGGGGTCTGGGAGGTAGCTCTCCCTCACACCCTGCCCAGAAGCACAGAGCAGCTGCAGCCAGAAATCTGTCAGGGTCCTGCTGAGCTCCATCTGAGTCACCAGTACCATCTGCCAGAGAGACAAAGTTTCACCAATCTTCACTCCTCTCCCCCTAATCAGGCTCGCAAAACACCTAAAGGAAGAAGCTATTAGTCACTTTACAAGGCATTCTTCACGGTATAAGCTCCATCAACAATTCCTTCGTTCGCAACTTCTTAATGTGTTCCCAGGCAATCCAGCTCCCCCAAACGTGATTGACACCCAAGATTTCCAGAACACGCCTAGAGAACAAAATGAAGTTAAGCTGGGCTACAGATTCTCCCCTTTCCTGTGCCCTGTTCAGCCATCACTGAATGAGCCTGCAGCCCAGACTTAATCAGTCCCCGTTGTGTTTAAAATTCCCAAGTAAGCCTCCTAAACCAGTTGGCAGCCGAGATTCTCCTTCCCCCAGAAAGTCTTGGGAATTGCTGATACAGTGAGTGTGCCACACAGCTGACCTCGACGGAACGGTGCCCTTGCAAAGAAGGAGGGATCTAGGGCTTTCCATGGAGCAGAGACTGTACCACCCCTCCCCAGCCTGCATCCCAGCAAGGAAGCTGGAGAGGCCACTGGCCTGGGGACTGGGGAGTGGGAAGGAGAAGTAGGGGCAGAGTGAGGGAATGCAAAGATCTCTAGGAAAAATGAGAACACCCTCTAAAAGGGATGCTTCCATTTTTTCCACGTTTTTCAGTTTTATTAGGTAGAATTGTTACAATTTGACTGCACATATACAATGTATTGCATGTGAATACATATACACAATATACTGCATATATCTTTTGAATTTACATATATGCATTGTTCATTGTGCCTAGGAAAGTTTAGAGCTTTAGCTTTTTAAACTTACATAGTTATCAAAGGAATAAAGCCAACCACAAAATAAGAACTAATTCAAAAAGATACATGCACCCTGCTATTAACAGCAACATTATTTATAGTTGCCAAGATATGGAAGCATCCTAAGTGCACATCAATAGATGAGTGGATAAAGAAGATGCAGCATATATATGTGATGGACTAAACTCACCCAGAAGAAAGAAGGATATTTTGCCATTTGTGGCCCTTTGTTCACTTTTTTTTTTTTCCACTTCAGAAACCAGAATTTTATAGCTGGCATAAACATTTCCATTGAAGATGCTTCCATTTTGAACAGGCACTCCAAGAAAAGGCATTTTTGGTACAAGCTATTTCTCAGTATCCATACAGAGTTCTCTGGGTTTCTGACTTAACATGAGCTGCAAGAAGGAATGAGAAATACAGTGGGCAGGATCTGTATGCCAAATTTTCTGGGACATCCCTGACTTCACACATACATCTGTGTCCCCATAAGGCCAGTGTTGGGATGTGGGAAACTACGGTCACCGTAGCTCCAGGAGCTTCCTTGTTCTTAATCAGGACAGTGTCATCTGTTCCCGCAGGAGCTGCACAGCAATCCTCAGTTCTATTCTGCCAAGGCCAGAAGGCTGGATCTGTGCCAGGGATTGGTAGGTAAGTCTGCCCAGCCCCTGAGACACATACCTGACACCTGCAAGCCCCGCCCAGCCAAGGCAGAGGGGGCGGGAGGAGGGGCATCGAGAGATCCCCAAGGGGGAAATGGCCACCCTGAACTCCACCGTGACATACTGCCCTTTGCCAGGTCAACGATAACAACTGGTCCTCTGAGGATGTATGGGAATGCCCAACCTTACCTAACGATCATCCCCATTACCAGTTTACAGGTCTAAGTTTCACCTTGGGGCAATATGCTCACTCTGCATTAGTCTCTGTAACGAGTCCTTGGCACACCCAACACCAGATGCCCCAGAATCCAAGCAGACCTGCCTTCAACATAACTTTCTTTTTACAGGAATAGAAAAAACTCTTGGCCATAAGGGAATGCACTTGTGTAGTGATACCCATTTCACAGACAGAGAAAGGAGTCCAGAGGGTTGAGGCTTTCTCAGAAGACCATAAATCAGTTACAGAAGCAGGACTTAGAAAAGTTTGGTTGTGTTTGGGTCCAAGTTCCTGATGTTGGGGCATTCTGGAAGCTAAAAGCTGGTCCAGAAATATGGTTCAGTCCTTGGTGTCAAGTCTGGGTTCCAGACAATGTTGCCCACCCCCTACTCTGCTCACTTACCATCTTCCTCCCTGGGATATAATCCCCTTCTAAACTGGGTTACGAGCCCAGGGAGGATAGCACTTGAGACCAGGCGTTTCCTGTATGCAGTAAGTCCTCAGAAGATTCACGCAGCCACTTGTAGCACATGCACACCTGCCCCGTACGTCCATGCAGACACTTGAGTCCTGGACGTGCCTGTACAGCGGATTCATGCACATACTGTGTGCTGTCTGGCTTAGGCGACTGCTGGTTCTTGGCGGCTTTGGAAGCTCTGACTTTGCATCAGGACATCCTGAGTCGCGTCGTTCCCCTGAATCAGAGTTTTACTGAGAAGTATGCTGGCATCTTCCAGTTCTGGGTGAGTGTCCTTCTGGTGCCCCAGCCTGCAGGAGGCCTTAGGAAAGAGAGTTCCTGGAAGAGTCACATCCTTGCTTTCTGGGCTGACCACCCTCCACGGGAGTCCTTGCTCACCAGAGGGCGCTCTCTCCTTCCAGTTCTGGCACTTCGGGAAGTGGGTTCCAGTGGTGGTTGATGACCGACTGCCCGTGAATGAGGCCGGCCAGCTGGTCTTTGTTTCTTCCACCTACAAGAACTTGTTCTGGGGAGCTCTTCTGGAAAAGGCCTATGCTAAGTAAGGCAACCACCAGAAACCTTCCCCCTTTCCTTCCCGGCCCTTCCCTCCTCTCTGTCTCTGTCTCCCTCTTGTCAATGTTGAGGGAGGGCAAGAGGAGGCAGGCAGAGTTTATCAAGTGAGATCCTGAGTCCCATCTCAGCAAATATAGAAGTGACACATGTAACGGTCACCCCATGGGAGCAAGCTTTCAGGAATCTTGCCTGTCCCTAATGGATGGAGTTGTTTAATAGAGATGGAAACTCTAAATGTGTATTTTCTTTTTTGCCCCTGGGATAGAAGGAAGGAATAGCAGACATGTGATGTGGGGATAACCAGGCAGGGGATTCACTGGACTTGTGTGGCCCATCCCTGGCTACGGTGTAATCACCCTTCCCTTATCCCATGTTTATTCCTTCCCTGGACAGGCTCTCTGGCTCCTATGAAGACTTGCAGCGTGGGCAGGTGTCTGAAGCCCTGGTGGACTTCACCGGAGGGGTGACAGTGACCATCAAACTGGCAGAAGCCCCTGATAACCTCTGGGATATCCTAACCCAAGCGACCTACAGCAGAACCCTCATTGGCTGCCAGACCCACTCAGGGGTGAGACTGGGCCGGGCACTGGCAGGATGTCCTCCTCCCCTGCTGGTCCCCTTCCCCCTCACCCACCAGCTGCTCCTCTCCTCACTGTGGGCCCCCAGACTCCACCAGCTCCCGCACCCAGAGTCCGGATGTTCAAACCAGAACAGCAGAGCTGAGCCCTCCGAGTAGGCGAGACCACAGTAGGATACAGATGGCGTACAGAAAGGGAAGCTAACAATTCTTAAGTGTCAACCACATGCAGGGCAATTTACCAGCACTGCTAGCCTTGGCTGTCTAATTTAATAACAGACAAGAACCCTGCCTCCCCTGACAACCTCACACATGACTTAGCAGCTCTGAGTCTGAGTTGCATTCTGTAAACTGGGGTGATAATCAGTGCAGAATGGCACCCTGACTTCTTGAAAGGCTCAGATGAGACTGGGTGCTGAAGAGCTTTGAAAATTGTGAGGAAACACAGTGTGGGTCTCTCCCACCCCTCCCCATAGGCCCTCACTCCAGTCGAACAGGTCCCCTAACCCCCACATAAGCTGACCGCAGCAGAGGACTGACGGGAGCTCTCTGGTCTCTACAGAAGGAAAGGGTGCTGGAGAACGGGCTGGTGGACGGCCATGCCTACACTCTCACGGGGATCAGGAAGGTGGGTAGAACCAGGCCCCTCTGTCTCCCTGCAGCCTCTCCCTTCTCTCCAGGGACTACTCGCCAAGGCTTTGTCTCATCTTGGTGGATGCTATCATCTCTGCCCAGTCTAGGGGATGAATTCTCTCCTGGACCTGCCAAAGCAGGTGGTGGGCTCCCTTACCTCTGTGCCTCTTCTCTGGGGTGAAAGGGGTGGATCCTGCTTCTGCCACCTCCACCACCCCGTCCAATCAGCCTGCTGTACCTCACAACCCTGCTTTGACCTTCACTTCACCCTGGGCCGCCAATGATAGCTTTTCTATCTGGGTTTTCCCTCCAAATTCCTGCTTATTTCTCACATGCTCCTTTTCAACCCTCTCCTAGTTTCCTTCCGTTGCTGTCCATCTTTTGAGCTCTACTAAACATTGAGAGAAAGTTGAAGCAGACAGAGACCTTGCCTACAAAGAGCTTACAAATCACAAGTACGGAGGCAAACCATAGTTGAAATTGGTGGGGACGCAAAGTAGAAACTGAAAGAAGGGAGCAATAATGAAAGGCTTTGGGAGTTCAGAGGGAGGAGAGAAGACATTCACCTGGTTGGTTTGGGGGGAAATCAGAAACAGCTTTATAGAGGAGGTGCCATTGAGCTGGCCCCTGAAAGATGGGTAGATTTGTGTGAGGGGGGAAGAGCTATTCCCGATGGAGGGAGCCGCAGGAACAAAGCATGGAAATAAGGAATCAGTAGGTTGAATCTGAAAGATCCTTCGCTGGTCTCTAGTGCGCATGGCTTCCCCAAAGTCCTCCAGTTCCCTTTAGCTCTGTTTCAAATTTTTTCAACTCCATTCACACCTGACTTCTTCCTCCCACATTTCCATCAGTCATGTTTGTGTGTATGCCAAGAACTTTTAATTTATTTTCATATTTATTTAACAAAATTTTATTTTGTTAATATTTCTATGTACACATTTAACAAAATTACTTAACAAGATTTAGCCCTCACTGTGTGCTAAGTACTATCTTTACCTGCTTTACCAACGTTATCTTTCTTAAGCCTCACAATGGTCCTTTGAGGAGGTCTGCTCCTGCTGCAGGGCTGCTGTAACAAATTGCCACAAATTGGGAGGCTTAAAGCTACAGAAATTTATTCTTTCAGTTCATTTTTAAGGCCCGAAGTCTGAAGTCAAGGCATCATTAATGCCGTTCTCCCTCCGACAGCTCTAGGAGAGAATTCTTCTGAGCCTCTTCTGGCTCATAGTGGCTCCCAGCATTCCTGAGCTTGGGATGCACAGCTCCAGTCTTTGCTTCCATCTTCACATGTCCGTCTCCTCTGTGTCTGGCCTCTTCTTTTCTTTTGTAAAGACATTTGTCATTGGCTTTAGGACCTGCCCTGATCCAGGTTGATTCCATCTCAAGACCCTTAACATGATTACATCCGCGAAGGAAGACCCTTTTTACAGATAGGATCACATTGACAGATCCTAGGTAGACTGATCTTTGGAGGGGGCTCCCATTCAACTCACTGCAGTAGATGTGATTATTAGCTTCCTTGTGCAGATCAGGAAGCAGATACAGAGAGCTTAAGTAACTTGCCTTAGGTGTCACAGCTAGGAAGTAGCAGAGCCATTTTCTCCTCTACCAACTCCCAGGGCCTTTGGTCTTTCATTTCAAGGTTTCATCTGCAGGCAGGAATCTCACCCTGGTATCTGCAACATTTACAGTTGGCACTCAGCCCAGCCACCTGAACTGGTTCTCATTTTATGCAGGTGACCTCCAAACATGGACCTGAGTATCTGGTCAAGCTGCGGAACCCCTGGGGGAAGGTGGAATGGAAAGGAGACTGGAGTGACAGGTGAGCTTTTTAGGCTGGCTGGGAGGGGTGAGGGTGGGACCAGCGGAGTCGGCAAAGGAAGTTGCCATCAGCACACAAATTCAAATGCATTCTTTGGTCTCAGGCTGGATCAGGAAAGCTTCCAGACTGTGACGGTCAATTCCCTCATGTTTATAATTATTATTATTATTTTATTTAAGTGTAGTTGACTTACAGTATTGTGTTAGTTTCAGGTGCACAGCAAAGTGATTCAGGTATACATACATATTCTCACATTTGTAAGATGTTTAAGCACATGGATTGTTTTATCATTCATTATAATAATTAAAGCTAATGTTTACTGAGAACTTGCTAGCACTGTGCTAAGCCTTTTGAGTTTCTAATATCTCATCTATTCCTCCAAACAACGCTATTATAGGGCAGGTAGTTTTATCTCCATTTTACTGATGAAGAAACTGATGCTTAGATTGAGTGAACTCCTTAAGGTCGCACAGCATGACTCAGCAAGGTCCTTGGCATCTGGTCCCTGTCCTTTCCTTGGCACGGCTCAGGGCCCTTGTGGGCTGGCTGAGTCAGAGGTAGACAGATCCAGATTCACCCCTACATAACAGCCTTTGGATATTCTGATTGTTTCTGCCTGAAATCAACTCCAAAGGGATGCGGGCTTCACAGGCTACGGACTGGCTGTTGGGCAGAAAGGCAGGCTAAGTGCTACCGTCTGTCTCCCTCTGGCTGTGAAGATTTATAACACTTAACTCTACATGACTCCCCATCACACTTTAGCGTACACAAGAATTTTCACATATACGTTATCACTTAATCATTGTTATAGATGAAAAAAATGAAGGCTCAGAAAAGTCAGTTAAATTTTACTCCTGATAGAATGTACTGCACTCTATTTATTATACATTAATAAAGAGGATTGTCAGAGGGACTGGGTCTATGTGGAAAAAATGATATCCAAAGATATATATATATACATTTTAAAGTATTAGGGAAATACAGCATCATAATGTTGTAGGTAGTGAATGTATTTTTAGAACACATGCTTGCATTTGAGAAAGATGGTGGGTTAAATTAACTTGGTTAGCCTTGTGATCTTAGGCAAGCTTCTTACCTTCTTTGAGCCAGGGTGTGATAAGGGTTAAGTAAAACAGTGGGCTTTATCCCACAGTCTCATCTGCTGTTAGTCTCATCCAGAGGATATTTCATTTTAGATATTATATTTTTCAGTTCTAGAGATTCCATTTGAGAATATCTTTTCCTTATCATGTTCATAGTTTCCTTTACATTCTAGAGAAAGTGGTACATAGTTATAATCGGTGTTTTAATGTCTGTAACTGCTAATGCCATCATGTCTCTCGTATTTCTAGATCTATTTATATTCTTGATCATGGATCACATTTTCTGCTTCTTCATATGCCCAGTAATTTTTTATTGGATGCTGGACACTGTAAATTTAAGTTTCTGAGTGCTGAATTTTGTTGTATTCCTTTAAAGAACTTTGAGCTTTTTCTGGCAGGTAGTTGCTTAGGGATCATATTGATGCTTTGAAGTTTTCTTTTGGGAAAGATCTAGAAAACCTGTCACTACTAAGGTGTACACCCTCTGGGTTCTCTGCTAAAAACCCCATGTGTGCAGTAAGGTCTTTTGACTCTGGCTAGTGGGTGTGCAAATGATTTCCAGCCTGGTGTCAGCTCTGGGAATTGCTCTGGGTACAGTCCAGCCTTGTGGGGTTTCACTTTATGTCTGCATAGATTTTATTTTAGACAAAGACTCAAGGGAACCCCGATGAAGTTCTCTGGAGTGCCTTCTTTGTGCAGCCCCCTCATCTTGGGCGCTCTCCCCAGCAAATTCTAACTGTCTTGTCCTCCCTGAACTTCAGGCTCTGTCTCCTCCCCTCGGCAGGAATGCTAGGTTCTTTTCGGGTCCACTTCCCTGCATCACTGTCCAGGGACTAGTTTCAGGCAGGAGTCTCAGCAGTGTTAAGGCTACTTCGTTTGTTTCCCTCCTCTTGGGGTCACACGCCTGTGCTTCCTGCTGTCTAAGGTCCAGAAACAGTTGTTTCTTATATGTTGTCCCATTTTTAACTTTATAGTGGGGAAGTGATATAAGAAAGCTTTACTCCTTTATGGCCAGAAACAGAAATCCAAAAATGTGGACTGTGAAAAAACAAGCAATAGCAACATAGTCAGGGCTAGCTCTGACATTTAATCACCTTGTGACTTCAAGCAAGTGACCGAATCGCTTTCCACCTCAGTTTCCCAATCTCTAAAATGGCAATAAAACCCCCTACTTTGTAAAGTTGTTGTTAGCCTTAAATGAAATTAAGTACATCAAGAGCCTAGCCCAGAGCTTGGCTCAGAGGAAGTGATGAATTAACATCACCACATGTTGCTTTTCTAATATAGGATGTGAGATTTATTTGCCTACAAGCAGCATAAAGATGAGGAGAATTTACTGGAAGAAATTCTTGCATGTCCTTCACAATCTTTTCTTTCCTCATAAAAATGTTCCTGTTTTCAGCTCAAGGACATGGGAGCTACTGAGCCCCAAGGAGAAGATTCTGCTACTGAGAAAAGAAGATGATGGAGAATTCTGGTATTCAACTCGGGGACTTGGGACACGTGCCCTAGCCTAAATTAGAAAATCCACCCAGCAAACATTTACAGGGTGCCTTATGTATGCCAGGCGTCTCTTCTACAGACATCAGGAAGACCCTTCGGGGCTCACAGTCTAACAGGGCAAACAATCACAGTGGTGACCCCCAGCATGGAGCTCAGCCGGCACTCAAAGCAGGGCGTTGGGGGGTGGCCGCCCCCTCCTTTCCAGCTTCCACTGGGCTCTGTTGTGTCCCTCAGTATGCTCGATCCAGGAGTTGCCCTTCCTAAGCCACTGCGCCTGTGTCTCCAGAGCCAAAGAGCGCCCCTCCTATCCGCCCCGAAGCCTCTTACCCCTCTTTGTGAAAGGTCACCGGACACCTCAGCTGATGCTGCTTCTGACATGAGACCCACCTGTTCCCTGTCTTGTCCGCCTTCCGCCCTTACTATTAACTTCCACCCTGTCCCCGTGGCCCCCTCTTCTCCCCGCACCCACCCTTTTCAGACTGCTGCGGCTCTCTGTCTCTCCTGAAGTGGTCACTGAACTCAAGAGCCCTGCAGGTACTATTATTTCCAGGTTTCAGAGAGTAAACCGAGAGTCAGCTGGTTCAGACAGCCTATACCTCAGGTCACAATGTTGGCCAGGAGCTGGTGTAGATTTTTATATGATTGGGAACTGGTTTCTGCAATTCTCATTGAACATTTATAAGTCAGTTGACTAGTGATGAACGCCTCAATTCCACTTTACCCCCACCATCAGTGAAACAGGAACATTTCCCCCAGGCAGCTGTTGTTGGAGGCTGCCTCCAGCCATGGGATGGGGTTTCTCAGTAGCATCACCTCCCCATTATGGGCCCTTACACTGGTCCAGCCAGCCCCATTCTCAGGGGTCCAAAGCCAGCTCAGCTCTGCACAGGGCGTGGAGGATGGGGCCCTGGTCTGAGATAGGGCTGGCATGCCAAGTGCTTAGTTGCAGCCTCCCCTTTGGTCCTGATGAGATGTCACCTCCTTCATCTCTGCACTGTCCCCTTTCCCTCTGCACAGGATGTCACTGCGGGACTTTAAAGCACACTTCATGCTTCTGGTCATCTGTAAACTGAGCCCAGGCCTACTGAGTCAGGAGGTGGGCCAGAAGTGGTCGTATACCATGCTGGAGGGGAGATGGGAGAAGGGGACCACGGCTGGTGGCCAGATGAAGTCACCCCAAGGTGAGTGTGTGCAGAGGGGCCAGGGGTTCTTGGGCCTAAAGTGGCAGTTTTCCAGTCAAGGGTGGGGCTGTGGGCAGAGCCACTGCGGGTGGCTGTGCAGCTGGTGCCCTGCCCAGGGCTCTGCTGGCTAAGCTGTGTCTCTGGCCCTGGGCTGTGTCCCCCTGCAAGATGAGGCACCTTTGTCCTAATTTGCACAAAGGCGTAAAATTCCCTTAGGGGTGCATCTTTCCAGAGGATTCCCTTTCCTAATCAGCAGCAGGAGGCCACAGGCGCACATGCATAGTAGAAGGGTGGGTTCCATCTTTCTGTGGTTTTGGGACAAGGCCACTGATATGCTGAAGTGACCACCCCATAACAGGCAGGCTTGAAAGGGCATTTGTATCATATGTATCAGCCCTCCTTACCTAGAGTTTGGTAGAGAAACAAGATCAAGAACTCCAAGGTCACCAGGTCACTAGGAGATGACCGTGGACACATTCTCTAGGTGGAGAGTTTCCGGGACCATGTTTCCTTCCCCACAATGGAGGCAGTGAGCCATCTCTGGGAGGAAGGATTTGGAAGGTATGATCTCAGCAGGGCCAGGGCAGCCTTAGTTCTGGCTGCCCTTCCCCCACAGCATTGCCCCCAACGGCTGAAGCTGTCCATAAGCTAAGGCATGGTCCCTGTTAAAGTGCAGCTCCTCTGGGATCCCGGGCATGGTTCCCTTCAGTTAGTCAACACAGTCACTGACTCAGGCAGCCAGTGTTATGGGGCGCGAAGTCTATGCCAGGCCGTGCGCTGGACAGAGGGCCGCAGTGGTAAGAGTAACTCTTGTTCGTGTGTCCAGAGAAGAACCTGAGGTGGAGGTGGTGGGTAAGAGGGGACAGAGCCGAGGTGGAAGAAACCTTGGCTCTCTCCAGATGGACCTCGGGTGGGAATCCTGGGACAGGTGCCCCGTGTCTGGGCTCCTCTCCTGGTGTGGTGAGCGGGATGCTGGGGGAGCCTGTCTCACCTTGCTGTGTTCCATCCCAGACACATTTTGGAAGAACCCACAGTTCCTGCTGTCCGTCTGGAGGCCCCAGGAGGGCAGGAAGCTCCAGGGGCCCTGCAGCATACTGGTGTCTCTGCTCCAGAAGCCCAGGCACCGGCATCGCAACCAGCAGCCACACCTCGCCATTGGCTTCTACCTCTTCAGGGTAGGTGGGCGTCTGGCGCCCGCAGCTTCACATGGGGTCCCCAGCCCTTATCCTGCCTTCCTGTTTCTTGTCCACTTCACCATCCATGTCTGTCTACCCACCTCCTTCTCTGTCTACCACACCTGCAAATCCTAGCTCTGTCCCTTGGGAGCATGTGATCTAGAACAAGTCACCACCTTTTATTTGAGCATCAGTTTCTCCATCTATAAAGCGGGGATAAGCGGTGCTTCTCATTGTGCCCAGCACACAGTTGGTACAGTCAATTCTGGTTCCCTCTGCCCCTCTCCAGAAGCCAAGCTTACCTTCCCTCACCCTTTCTAGAATTTCTGATGGTGGATTAAAATGTCACCAACCAGAACAGCAAGTTTTGTGGAAGGAGAAGGGGCCTCTGGGTAGAGTCTTCTTAGATATCTGCCTCCATTAGAGTTTGTGCTTGTGAAAGAGCTGGATTCACTGCCTAATGAGGCCTCTCTGTTTTGTTTTATAGATGAACAAGGTGAGTTCCACCCCTGACCGGCTGGTCCTGGCTGGGAGTGGTGTCCCATGTGGCCAGGTTCAGTTTGACTGCAGCAGCCTTATGCAAGGAGCTACGAGGATGTCTGATGATAATGCCGGCTGCCTGTGTGTGTGGAAGAGCATCCACTGGCCTATTTTCATCCAAGGACACCCCCCCCCCCCACCTTCCGCGAGCCCCGCCAAAGTCCTTAAGCTTTCCTAGGGAGATCTGAGCCTGATGCAGAGCCAATAAATTTTAGAATGTATTAAATCCCTACATAAATACCTAGGGCTAATATTGAAAACTGTCACAGCATAGGAGGAACGATAAATCACAATCTTGCCTGAGTCGTGAAGCCTGTAATAAAATAGATCTCTAACATATGGGACATCAGGCGACCATGCAGCCTACCTCCTAGGGAACAAGGGACAAAGGCTTGGGAAATGAAACAGAAACATGGGCAGAGGGCAAGAACAGCTCTGTATTTCAGCTGCTGTGGCGGCCTCGAGGGGTCAGTTAAGAAGACCTGAGGTATCCCAGCCTCTGAAGGATGGCAGATACTATTTTGTTGCCCAAAGAAAACAGGAGTGAAAAATAACTGTCTCAGATTGGACTGAATTAAGTAAGAGCATTTTTATAAAGAAACCATTTGCATTGGGTGTCTTGGGTCAACATTTTTTTCCCTCCCGAGGGAACACTGAGTGCTCCCAAAGTTTATTAATTGCCTATTAATAAATTTTAAAAGAAAAAGTTATTTATATCACACCTCTCCTAAATAGAATTTGGGTCAACTGACAATAAAAAGTATAAACAGAGCAAAACTATGAACCAGTTACAAAATTCAAAAGGCAGGAAAAAAAGTTATAAGTTGATGAGGGGTAGGAGAGCCATTAATTCTGCCAGGAACACTAAATCAAGAACAGTTACTATAGCTGATTATAAAATTTAGTTCTGAGATTCCTGGCAGCCAAGGCAAAGATGGCAATGAGATGATTCTCTAGTTCTCCTAGTCTGATAAAAGAAAGCGTTTATCATCAGGAGATACATTTTGTTTCCCCAGCCCTAAGCAGAATCTGCAAAACATCTTTATGTGGTGGGTAATGTCTTTATCAGCAGTTGTCTGCATCTCCCACATGGACCTCCTCTCCCTCCACAGCCCTCATGAGAATAAAGGGGAGAGGAAGCCAGAGAGAAAGGGCAAGAAGGGGAAATACAGGAATGAAGGAGAGAGGAAGAGAGAGAAAGAGAGAATAAAAATATGAGAGAAAACAAAATGCACGCATGGGCAGTATCCTAACCAGAGCCCTGATTTGGGTCTTCTGAGCTCTGGGCCAGTCCCCTATCCCCTTCACAAGGCTGTTTTCACTGAGATGAGGCGGAACGTCCAGTTGATCTGTATGGAGCTATCACAAGGTGGGTAGGAGATGGCTGGTGGTCCGTCTGTTTCTGTGACCACGATCATGTCATAATCAGCCTTGAAATTGTATCGCAGACATGGAGGCAGCATCAGGAAGTGAAAAGGACTTGGCCATGGGAGCTCAGCTGCCCTGAATTCCAGTCCTGGCTGATACACTTACCTGCTGGGTGACTTTGTGCAGATGACCTAACTTTTCTGAGCCTCAGACCCTCAGCTGTAAATTGGAAAGTGCAGACACAGTGACATTCCTCACCTCATGTTATATATGATGTTGTTTTTAATGGAAGGTCAAATCAATTGCTGTCTGTTTATTCAGCCCCACGTAGGGTTCCAGCAAAGGTGCCCACTCCAGACATGTTGTGGTGTTTTCTCTCCACCCCTGACTCCTTTATCACCTTCTCCACTGGGGCTGGTTGGATTTGGCAAATCTGAGGCTATCTTAGTTCTGGCACCTGGCCAAGGGGCCCAGGCCTGGCCACAAGCCCTGGGTGATCACCTCGACTGCCCCTCTCTCCTCCCCCTGCAGAGTTATGATGACCAGAGGAGACTGCCCCCCGAGTTCTTCTGGAAAA
Source organism: Camelus dromedarius (assembly GCF_036321535.1). Lineage (NCBI taxonomy): Eukaryota > Metazoa > Chordata > Mammalia > Artiodactyla > Camelidae > Camelus > Camelus dromedarius. The sequence continues at coordinate 42,146,436 of NC_087450.1, forward strand.
ATGCTCCCCTGAGCTGGCCTGAGGAATTTCTCAGGGAGAAAGAAGTGAGCCGGGAGCTGTGGCTGGAGCCGGGGAGGTACCTCATCGTGCCCTGCACGTCTGAGGCCCGCCAGGAGTCTACCTTCGTCCTCAGAGTCTTCTCCAGGAAGCACGTCTTTTAGTAAGGGCCCAGGCCTCTCCTGGAGGTTGGGGTCCACTGGGGCCTGGCGAGGTGAAGTGGGGGAGGTGGAAATGGCAGAGGATGGGGGTGTCCGTGGCCAACACGGAAGAGAGGTAGGGTGAGCCAGAGAGCAGGGCAGCTCTCTACGCAGAGAGCATCCTTCACACCTTCCTCTCCTTTCTCCTTCTAACAAATGAACATTCTATAGACATAGAGAGAAAAAGCTAGAACAGGCCTGGCCCCTGACCTCCAGGAGCTCAGAATCTGGGCAGGACATGGATGTATGAACAGCTATTTCTGTTACACTGTGTCCAGGGCTGGCATTAATCTGCACAGGGTGTTAGAGGAACATCGGGAAGGAGCAGCTGAGCCAACCTTCCATGGTCCTGGGGGAAGCAGGGGAGGCTTCAGGGAGGTGGTGACTTCTAAGAGATGCATAGGGGTTGTTCTGATGAGGGAGGCTGTCATCAACCGTCAGGCTCAGACAAATCAATACACACACATCCCAGCCGAACTTACTACAGGCCTTCGTCAGAGATATCACAGGTTTAGTTCTAGACACTGCAATAAAGCAAATATTGCAGTAAAGAGACTCACAGGAATTTTTGGGTTTTCCAGTGCATATAAAAATTATGTTTACACTGTATTGTAGCCTATGAAGTGTGCAGTAGCATGAAGTCTAAAAAAATGTGCATACCTTAATTTAAGAAGCCTGATTGCTAAAAAATACTCACCATCATCTGAACCTTTAGCGAGTTAGAATTTTTTTTGCAACAGTTAACATCAAAGATCGCAGATCACAAATAAGTAATAATAAATATAATAATTATGAAAAAGTGTGAAATATTGTGAGAATTACCAAAATGTGACAGAAACATATGCAGGGAGCAAATGCTGTTGGATAAATGGTGCCAATACATTTGCTAGGTGCAGGGTTGCCCCAAACCTGTAATTTGGAAAAAACACAGTCAAATGAGGCAGGCCTACATTTGGCCTGTGATTGTTCTGACGTGCCAGCTCTTGAATGCCTGGAACCCAGTTCTTCCTACATGTTCTGGGCATAGGTTGTTTGACTTGATCTCAGGCCTCACCTCTTTGTCAGGCTGCTGAATTTTAACATAGTCTAACCGAACTAGGGTTGTTAGGTGAGGGTTGGGGGAGGAAAGGGCACACCGGGCAGAGGGCTCGGCATGAGCAAAGGCCCAGAGGTGAGAAGGGGCACGGGGTGTGTGGGAGCTACAAGCCATAAGCTGGACCGGGAGCCAGACTGCACGCTGCACGGGGAGGGGGGCGTGGAGTGAGAGCTGGGCAAGGCCCACCTAGCACATCAGCTAAGGAGCTTGGAAGATGAGTTCCCAGGCGAGGGAGAACGTTGGTCCAAAGCTTCCCAAGATGATCCCCAAGAAGTAATTCTGTCTTTCTTTTTCTCCAGTGAAATTGGCAGGCGTTCAAATGTCATCTTCTCTAAGGTGAGTTGTAGATGGAATGCCACATGACGGAGGCTGTTTATAAACCCAGGGTGGTGGATTTCTTGCTCACATCCAGATCCCACAGACCCTGCTCTGTGGTACACACATTCTGGTATCTACGGTCCACTAAGAGGGCCCAGGTTCTGCTGTTTTTGCCCCAGGAGAACTGCCCTTTCATCAGGTCCTTGGCACTGAAGGCCCAGAGCCCCAGGTGCATGGGTCACTCCTCCACGTTCTTCTGTTTCCCTCCACTTGGTGTTTCTTCTGCCCCTTCCACAGTTTGCTCTGTCCCCAAAGTCAGCAAGAACTGGAGAAACAAGGAATGTGTGTGAATGCTATGGTAGGAAATGTCAGATAGTGCTGAAGTTCAGACCTACAGATTCCAGGGACCCGTGAGCCATTAGTGCGTGCACAAGGGTCCATTCATCCAGAGAATGACCAAGTCTTCCTGTGTGTCTGCTCCTCTAGGAAATTGTGGACCAAAATGAAGGGCAGGATGAGTTCTTCGCCAAACTTTTTGAAAAGGTCAGTTGGGGTGGTAGCGAGGGGCAGGGGACACTGTGGAGCTTACAGTTCCCTGGAGGATGGGTTCACATCTGCCAAACCCCGTGTATAAGTTGTGATTTAAGGCTTCCCAGTCCCCAGACTGCCACTTTCTATTAGAGCCCTCAAGTTTTTGGACAAATGAGTAAAGCCACTGAGTCCAGGAAGTTCCTGTAACATGCATGACTATCCTCGGAAGCTCCATTGATTAATTTTTAATCCCTGAGAAAATGGAATATGGCAGAGGTGAGAGTCAGGGTCAGGAGCAGGGGGTGGAGCCTGGCCATGACATGCCCTCGGAGTCAGGGGGAGGGAAGCCCAAGGAGAAAGACCCGTGGGTGGTCACCGGAGGGCGCTGGGGAGGAGGGAGGCTACACACTTGATCCCTTTGAGTTCTTTCCTTGGGCTGACCCAGATCCAGCCACCAGCAGGAGGCCAGCGATGTGAGTGCAGGGCTTGGGGGCGACCCTGTCCCTAAGCCGCCAGACACTGAATCCGTTTAAGAACAGGGCAGGACGTCTGGGTGTGACATCTGAGTGATGTCATTAAAACTGGAGGAACATGAGCTTCCAGTGTTGGTAACACTCTTGACTGAATTCACCAGATGTCCACCCTTCCATCTTCCCTCATTCTCACCACTGGTGTTTTGCTTAATGTTGTCAGAGAGGATACATCAGAATCTTACATGTGTTGTTTACAGAAGTTTTCCTCCAGATCAAGGGTTTCCAAACGTTTTCTGCTATAGTCCTTTTATCAAATGCAGTCTCATAGAGTATCTTAATGTATACAAAACAGATAAAAACTGCATGTTATGAATATATATCCATTTTCTAAGTCCAAATGTATGGTACTTATGTTTCATTAATATGTGTGAAAGTTAAATGTTTGTGTGAAGAGTTGCTTCCTATGGACTCTAAAACTGAAATCTGGACTTTTGGCAGAGGATATTTTATCAAGAATAAAATTAAAACCCAGTTGCTGAACTTCTGAAGCAGCTCTGTAGAACCCAGTTTGAGAATCACTGCTCTCTGTTAGTCTACCTCTTAAGAGTCCTGCCCTGCTGGGGTGCTCTGGACTTGACACCCAGTTAAAAACTGTTGCGGAAGTGCTTATGAAATCCCAGATTTAATTATGTGTCTAGTCCCGTGCCATACGTGCAAGATTACCATGTCGCTAATTCTGTCCAGAAATGGCGTATTTGCCGCGCTGAGGATGCAGGCGGGCGAGGCCTTTCCCAGCCCGCTTCTGCTGTGGCCCTTCTGTATCTAACGACCCTTCAGTAATGACGGTTTTCTCCTGCCACTCTGCTTTTGCTCTAGCATCCAGAAATAAATGCTGTCCAACTGCAGAAGGTCCTGAACCACATGCCCTGGTCAGGTGAGTATTTCAGAGTCATCCTGTAGGATTCAGGGGACACAACTTTTCTGAATCCTGGGTCTGTTTCTCTTTGTTCTGGTGGGCCATGTGAATTACTGCACTCTGGTCCCCATGGAAGTTGTGTCTGACATCATGGTGGGTCATGTGGTTTGACAAAGGTAAAGGAATTTATGGGAAATAGCCCCCTTTTCTGCTTAGCTAGGCGTGTAGAGATATATGGCAGTGAAAAGGAAGATTTCTGCCAGTTTGCTAGATTGAGAAGAGTAGGTGAGTATTTCTTTATTGGCATATAAATTCCCTGCGGAAGAGCAGCACCCATTTCCTTAACCTGGCAAATAAATATTAAGTATTGACTAGCTTACCAGGCAGCTCTCTGATGAACTTGTATTTAAATTGATCAACTTACAAAAATCTGATTGGAGGGAACACATCTAACTTACGAGGACTGCAAATGGGTAATGTGGATGTCTTCGTATGAAGCTTGGGATAAATTATTAGGAAAGCTTAAAGTCCATATAAAAATATTTTATATGTATATTTTGAGTGAGAGAATATGATTTCTGCAGGGAAGAGAATGGATTTCAAAGTGAAACAGTAAACCAAACAGTTAAAGGATATTTGCTACCTAAGATGTGTGATTGCTTCTCCTTTATATGAAGTCAAGACTTCAAACCCAAACAAACTCCAGTCCAGGGTACTGTATCACTCAGAAATTTTTCCACAAACGATATATGCTGGAGAGGGTGTGGAGAAAAGGGAACCCTCCTACACTGCTGGTGGGAATGTAGTTTGGTGCAGTCATTATGGAAAACAGTATGGAGATTCCTTAAAAAACTATAAACAGACTTACCATATGATCCAGCAATCCCACTCTTGGACGTATATCTGGAGGAAACTCTAATTCAAAAAGATACATGCACCCCAATGTTCATAACAGCACAGTACATGGAAACAACCTAAATGTCCATCAACAGATGAGTGGATTAGGAAATTGTGGTATATTTATACAGTGGAATACTACTCAGCCAGAAAAAAGAATAAAATAATGCCATTTGCAGCAACATGGATGGACCTGGAGATCTTCATTCTAAGTGAAGTAAGCCAAAAAGAGAAGGAAAAATACCATATGGTATAACTTATATATGGAATCTAAAAAATAAAAAAAAAGACACAAATGAGCTTATTTACAAAATAGAAACAGACTCACACATAGAAAATAAATTTATGGTTATCAGTGGGGAGGAGGTCAGGAAGGAATAAATTGGGAGTTTGAGGTTTGCAGATACTAACTACTAAATATGAAATAGATAAACAACTAGTTTATACTGTGTAGTACAGGAAACTACATTCAATATTTTGTAGTAATCTATAATGAAGAATATGCAAAGGAATATATGTATATATATGGATGTGAAGCATTATGCTGTATACCAGAAATTGACACAACATGATAAACCGACTAGACTTCAATAAAGGAAAAAAGAAAGAGACTGTATAATTTCCAGATGGTTTCTTAAAGCCAAACTTAGGTATCATAAAAGAGCCAGAAGAGAAGGCTCTAGAAGTTATAGAATATGAGATGTAACCCCTCCCCACCCCTCCTCAAAAGAAAATTCTTGGGAAATTATCTAGAAAAGGTGGCTTCTGCACATTTAAATTTTAAGTCCTTAACCACAAGTATGCAAAATAATTTTTTGGAAGAATGTATGGACAAATTGCTTTGATTTATTCCTCTGAGAGGGTTTCTGATAGATAGATCAGAGAGCTACTGTAGATTCTGGCAAACTGATAAAGTCTCCCATAACAAATGATGGAAAGTAGCATTCTGATTCACAAGTTTTACCATCAGTCCCAAGAGTTATATAAATCTAAAACTAGAGGGATAATTCTGTGTTATAGGTTGGAGTCTATACATTTAGACATTTAGAGGAGAGCCTTTGTATTCTGCCCTTGGCCCACATTTACTTCCTCAGCTTTTATCAGCGGTTTGGAAGAAGACATCGGATCTGCAGGCTTTATCAAATCTGCAGACGGCATTGAGCTGGGAGGAATCGTTAATTTAATAGACAGCAGAATTGAAAGTCAGAAATGTTCACCACAAGCTGTGCCCACGCCAAAAAGATGAAATGGAGTCAGGATGATAATTAAAAATTGCCATTTATTATGTTTAAAAAATTGATTGCACAATTTCCTAACAGAAGAGCCTTCACCTTGTGGCAGCTTATTTGAAAGATACCTGGTTAATTTAGTTGACCTCAAGCTTAACATGTACTAACAGTTTCAAGTCGCTGCTAAATAAACTAATTCACATTCAGACAGTATTTAATGGAAGCATTTAGATGTGTGTCTTTGAAATTGTGTTTCAAGAAGTATTAGAACCCAAGAGGTTTTAGTAAGTGTTCCATGAAATGAAAGGGGTTAAGTTCTATGGTCATTCACGCTCAGGAAATTCCATGTTAAAGAAAATTTCAGTGTGGGCTCTTCAGCACCTGTCAGATGCTAAGGTACCTGGTGAATGCGAAAAAGGGTCTGTAGATACAACATATTTCAGATTTATTGGAACTCAAAACCCTTTCTTTGCAAAATATCTCCCTTGGAGCCTAATTTGGGAAATGCAGACTGAAAATTTTGGAAGTGATAGACCCACTGTACTTTGTTTGATCAAATTGCATCTGAAGATGTGCATTCTAGTCTTGGTACCACATTTTGGAGAGATGCTGGCAATGCATAGGGCACAGAAGAGGCAGGTGAGGGTTTAGAAACCATTTCATCTAGGGAACCGGTGGAGACATGTTCAGATGTTTAGAATAGAGGGGAGAAGTCCAAGAGGGTCCAGTACCTGTTTATATGCTTCTGGAAGCAAAAATAGGATTTAGTGAGTGAATCTTCCAGGAGCTTCTGTTGGAATGAACGTGTGAAATTTCTCCTGACTTGGAGCTATCCAGCCATGTGAAAAAGTGAGCTCCTGCAACTGACATCTGTCAAGACATTTGAGGAAAGAATCCCCCAGTTTGGGTGGGAGCTTGGACAAGTTGCCATTTCAGGCTGGGGAGTCCAGGACTCTCTGGTCCTGGCCCCACCAGGTAACGTCAGGCCATGTTCATCTGACCCACTGTGTAAGCAAAACCAGGGTGTTCTCTGCAGGGTTTTACTGTGTTCTATGGGTGTAGGACTCCTCGCCAAGCATTCTCTCTGTCTCCACTGCTCTCAGTCTCCCTGCCCATCCCCACCCCCAAGAGAGATGGTGGTTATTTGAACCCATGGCCAGCCTAGACAGCACTTCCTCTCCCTGTTCAGAAAAGAGCCACACAGTCCTGGGCCAGCCCCATGCAGACTCTTTCTGTTCCTTCACAGGTCTAGGGAGCACACAGCCTCACTTCAGCCTCGAGGCCTGCCAGGGGATCCTGGCCCTACTGGATGTATCCTTTCAGGGTTGGAGGTGGATGCCTGCTGCTATTTGAGAGCTCTGCCCTGGAGCCAGGCTGCCTGGAGTGGAATCCTAACCCTGACACTTGCTAGTTCTGTGATCTTGAACAAGTCACTTGGCTTCATCATGCCCCCAGGTCCTCACCTGCAGCACCAAGATGGTAGTAAAACCTATTCCGGAGAATCGGTATGAGAATGCAAAGGAGATGACCCATGTCAAGTGCTCAGGACAGAACTGTCATCGAATAAGGGATCCATATGGTTATTGATAATAGTAATATGCTTATTTCCTAATAGGAGGAGGCAGCTGCGGGTTGGGGCTAGTAACAATTCTCCAGGTTACAAGAAGCTTTCACAAGAGCCTAGGGGGCCTGAGTTTTCCATTTGGTGACAAGTCAATGGTGGCCCTCATTCCCAGATCAGGAAACCAGAGCTCGGGAATTTCAGTGACGCGCCACAAACTCAGCTTTTCTTGTTCTCAACTGATTTTTCAAGCAAACCCTCTGCCTTTCTAGGTGGAGAAGTTAATCGGAGTTTAGTTACCCCTATTCCAGAGGCACATAGAAAGCATAGTGTGAGGAGGGAAGTTGCAAATACAAAAAGTCTTTGCAGAAACTTTGCAGGAGGGGATGGTGGTCAGGTGTGCAGGTGTTGGGGCAGGTCCCCGCCTTGCCGCCAACTGTATGAACTTGGACAAGATTATACTCTCTGAGCCCTCATTTCATCATCCATAACGGGGGCAGTTAGCACCTACCCCACCTATTAGGTGAAAATGAAGTACATAGTCAAGTGCGTAGCTCGGTGCTAGGCTCACTGTCAGGGCTCAAACAGAGGTGGCGTGGGGTGGTATCTTTCACCCAGTCTCTCTGGTGCATTTGGACATGGTCTACAGGGCCAACCATTGAGCTTTGTTCATAAAAATAAATATAAGAGGCATTCTCAGCCACTCTATGCCTGACTCCTTCCATGAGTTGGTTTTGACAACAATGAAAAAAAGTTACTATTTTTTATTTCAATCACATCACATCGGCCATGTCAAAATGCCCTGCTCCACTAAATGGTGGCTGTTGGCATCTCCATCATCACCACCATCCTCTCCTCCCAGTGCAGTTATACTCCAGCTCATTCTATCCTTTCCCAGCAAGGGCGAGGGAGCCCCGGGCTGGACTGACACAGCCAGGGGAAGCCAACTAGGGATGTCCAACATTGAATGGGGCCGTCCCAAGTGGCACACTGCTCTGTGGAGGGCCCATCACTGCCTCCAGAGTTGTGGATGAAACTCCTCTGGTGGCTTTGACCTTAACCCTGCTATCAGCTTAATGCATCTGGCACCGTGAGTATCCAGGAATTCAGGGACCTATGGAAGCAGCTGATGCTCTATCAGGTAAGAACAGGTGTTCCCCACATGTCCCATGGGATGGTGCAGAAATGGCAGTTCTGCAAAGTTGTATAAGATACTTCTCTCCCTTTCAGCCCTCCTGCCCAAACACTCACCCAATCTTCTCTAAGGTCCTTTGAGTGAGCCCTCCCCTCTCTCCCAAACTCAGAGAGCCTGTGGCAGTAGTCTCCTGAACTTCTCAAGGACAAATCCGATCATGTCGCTTCCTTACTAAAAGCTTTTTGAAACTCCCCCTGGCCTTCAGATCAAGTCCCCACTCCTTAGCGTGGCATTTAGAGTCCTTCATAAATTGGCCCCCTTCTGCTTTTCCAATCATTACTCACAACTCTCCCCCATCTCCTGAGTCATAAAGTTGGAAGCCCTTCAGAGTCTGGATAATGTGCTTAGATTATGCACATTTACCTATACTCGCACTGTCCATCCCCTGGGACACAAAGACTGCTCTCAGTCCGAAGCCTTAAGGAGAACTGGGAGAGGGGGTGGGGTCCTGGCATGGACCCTCTGCCTTAATCTCGCTGGGGCAGCTGGCCCTATAGGTGGAGCCTCATAGTCCTGCAGCCTTGACCCTGGGGTGCGAGGAGCTCTCAGGCAGTGCTTGGAAATGGCTGGCTTCCTTAGCCTTTGGTGTGGCTTCTTCATAGGAGGTTTTCCACAAGCAAGACACGAACCAGTCAGGATCCCTGAACTGGGCCCAGCTGCGGGCCGCCATGAGGGAGGCAGGTAAGCACGGGGTGGCGGGGAGTGGTTGGGGTTCTGGTGCTACCAGGGCACACACCCACCAGGCAGGCTGGGGAAGGGGTACACGAAGTCCTGCAGTAATTCTGACAAGCAAAGTTACTCCCTGAGTTTCGAGGCCCAGAGACGAGGATCTGCAAATAACTGAAACATTTATTATCATCACTACGATTGATCACAGCTAACATTTATTGAAGGCTGGAACATCCTCACTCCCATTTAATCTTTGCCACACCCTGTTATAAGCCCCACTTTACAGAGGAAGAAATTGAAGCTCAGAGAAGTTAAGTAACTTGCCCGGGGCTTAAATCCAGGGCTCCTGGGCTCCAAGGGAGATGCTCCTGACCACTAAGCCGACTGCTTCCTTCCTGCCTTGAAGGCTAGTGATTCACTTGATAAAAAGATCCTCATGCTGGTTGCCTAGGGGACCAAGATGGAGAATGAAGGTAAAATAAAATTAAGAGGCTAAGTAATTGAATGATACAGAATGATCCCTGTAAAAGAGGATCCTGTGCTGTTAGGGTTCAGGAAGTCGAGGGACAATTTAGGGGCCTCTGGTGGGAGGGGAGCTGGGTGTGAGGCCCTGGCACCCACGGTGGGAGCGTGTTCGCTGCAGGAATCGTGCTCGGTGATGACGTCTGCCAGCTGATGCTTATCCGCTACGGCGGCCCCGACCTCCAGATGGACTTTGTCAGCTTCGTCCACTTGATGCTGCGTGTGGAGAACATGGAGGGTGAGCTGGGGAAAAGGGGCCCGGGGGCTTCCACTCCTCATGGATTGCCCACCTGTCCCCACTTCAAGCATGAGAGAGGACAGCTGCCAGTGCAGAAATCACAGCCAGCGTGCTGTGCGCCCCTGCAGCTGGGCTCTACCTTGTCTGCTCCAGGGCAAAGGTTTGAGGTGGCCGGCTTATAATAAGTGTGGCCACGTGATTGCCCAGAGGCCAAAATTGAGATGCTGGGTGAGGGGACCTAAGGGAGGAACTAGGCCCTAATGTTTCCAACACACACACACACCTTAGCTGTGTTCTTTTCTGCCGCATTTTCACAGATGTCTTCCAAAACTTGACCCAAGATGGCAAAGGGATATACCTCCAGAAGCCAGAGGTAAGACCTTCCCCACTGGCTTGGCTAACATTATCTTAGGGAGAGGTGGCCGCTGCAGGTCCAGGGTCCTGTGAAGGAGAAGGGTTCTGGGGCCCTTTCTTCTCCTGAGTTCAGGATGCAGGGCTGTATTAATTGCACTCAGTCATCCATTCATCAGATATCACTGGCAACCACCGTGTGCTGGGCACATGTGCAAAGAACAGGAGATCGACTCAGTGCCCAGTAACTATGACCTCAATCACGCCGCATAACAGATCCAGACAGCTTCAATGGTGACAGCAGCATTTATTCAGCTCCCCTGGCACGTGGCGGGGAATCAGCGGGTCTCAGCTGGCTCATGCATCGGTGGGTCAGCTGGGGCTTTGCCAGGGTTCCTTCACTGAGGAAGCTCTGGCCAGGCTCGCTCATCTTAGGACAATGTGGAAGCACAGGGGAGCCACTAAAACACACAGGGGCTCTGATGCCAGGGCTCCCATCTGGCAGCTGTGCCTTGCAACCCCTTCTCTTGTCCAAAGCAAGTCCTATGGCCAAGCCCACTTCCCCTCTGCCAGGAGAGGAACTTCAAAGTCACTTGCAGAGGGTAGACCCGGAGAAGGGTGGAGACCTGGACTGGCAATCAACTCTAGCACAGACAGTAGTAGGGGAGCTGGCTGGATCAAGCCTTCCACAGAGGCCTTTCAAGAGGAGGTGACATCGAAGCTGAAACGTCACAGATAACTAGGAGCCAGGCAGGGAGAGTGGAGAAGAGGAAAGGCCCGGCTGAGAGGGATGGCATGTGTGCTCCGGGCTGGAGTGGGGAGAGTGGGGAAGCTGGGTCCAGAGGAGTCTGAAGAGATCACAGTCAGATCAGGTAAAACCTACAGGCTAGAAATAAACCTCCTGTCAAGGGCTGGCTGAACCCTTCCCATATGGGCAGGGGTTCCCATCTTGTCTCTGTGTCCTCTTCCCAAATTGCTTTGCACGTAGTAGGTGCTTGATAAATGTTGGTTGAATGAATGAAGTGATATGCTGAGGAGGAAACCAATCTGTGTCTGACCCTGATTGTCTTCCCTGATCATTCAGGCTGCATGGATTCACTGAGCACCTCCGCTGTGCCAGGTGTGAGACCAGGTGGTGTTCACTGCAAAGACACTGGAGTCTGGAATTGGGTCCTCTGCCCTTTCTTTCTAAAACACAGCCTCTGGGCAGCTTAGAAAGGGACTAGTAAAAGCTGAGATTTCTTCCTTGACCTCAGATGTCCATTTTATGTAATAATCTTCTAAGATATAGGGACCCCCTCTATCGCTCCCATATTTGAGTGTGAAGGTAGGATGCAGCTGGAGGGGCAATGGTTAGAATCTTCTGAGCACATCCACATCCACAGATACCCAAGGTCCCCTCCTGATCCCAAGCAATCCTTCCATAGCAGCAGGCTCAGAGCAGAGAGAGTGGGACAACAGGACACCCACAGCCTGAGCAGGCTCCTGAAAGAGACGTGCTTTCATGGAAAGAGAGCTGGACCGAGACTCGGGTTGAAGCCATAGCAGTCCTTGTAACTACCTGTGGGACTGTCGGCAAATCACATTCAATCTCTGGGCCCCAACTTCCCTATGTGTGGGCTGGGCTGGGTCTTCAAGATTCTCTCCAGCTCTGACCATCTCTGGTTCCTTGAGGAGATCCTCAAGGCAATCCAAGTTAGTCTACAGGGACTGGCAGCCGACTTGATGGTGTTTCCCTCTGGGGTTTTCTCTGACATTGTTGCTAACTTCACCATCATCATCTTCATCATCTCCAGCATCCGCATCACCATTTTTATGTAATGGACCTGGGAAGTGGTTTCCCCAGAGGTCCCCCCGTGTGAGTTAGAGGGACCACTCATCACACCCACATAAAGCTGTCAGACAAATGGGCCCATAAATGTAAACACAGAGAATATGTGCTAATGGATTTCTGCTACCTGGTCGGTCCACACCTGCACACTGCTGTCACGAGCATGCCAAATTGAATTCATGGGGGAAAATTGCATTGAGAATTGAATATAGAATCAGCCTGTATCTTGGCTATCATCATTCACAAGCACCATGAGAAGTCAAGGTTGATTATATTTCAGGTTGATTTATACTTACTACCGGATAGTGAGGTCCCTCTGGCTAAACCATCCATTAATGTCCTGTCTCCAAGGCTTCCCAGGAGTGAGAGGGAGGAGGCCCCAAGTCCTGTGTCAGGCTCTAGGACCTGGTGACTGTGAAGTGAAGCATCCTTAACTGATGGGTCTGAACAGACCATAATTTGCTTTCCTATTATTCCAGTGGTTGATGATGACTCTGTACACCTGAGAAGGCTGGACGCCCATCGGCCCTCATTCAGGACTCTGCATATGGCTTAAGGGTGGACTTTGGCTGAGACCAGCATATGCTCAACCCACCTGCAGTTGGCTGGACCACATCTCCAGCCATCACCTTCTCATCTGGCAAGACTTCTTTTCTGCAGATCACCCACTTTGGATGGCCAGCATGCAAAAAGGGAAGGGAGATAGTAATGATCACCTTGGACTTGTAAAGATCAGCTCTTTCCCTGTGATCACAACCTTGCCACAAGCAGAGATGTGGCTTAATCAATCTGCTCCAGAGTTGGCGTGCTTAACCTTTATACAATGCTGCCTCCATGGATGTCCAACTTAAATGACCTTAGACATGCCAAGTGTCATCACATTTGGGGTAATAGTCTAGGTTTCAATGTCTGAAGAGGGAATGATACATTTGTGGACATCTGTACCGGCATCTATAAATTGATAGAGGCGTAGGCTGAGTTTTAACTGTTTGAGGGAGGGATGGGGATATATTGAGCTTTCAAGATCACAGAAAATGACAAAATTGGCAGGGACTAGGTGAGATGGGCTGGCTTTGGCACCTGAGGTCACTGGGTGATCTGCTGACAATGTCTCCAGATGATTGGACTTGGGGAGGTACCAGTGGATTTAAAACACCTGACTTCTTAAAGGGCTTCCTGCTTCAAATGGGTGTTAGTCTATTTACTTGACCTATGGGCTATCAAATCTACTTCAAAGAACAACAAATCCATGCTACATCATTGAGTTAATCTGTAGACAGTTGGTATATCTTATCTTTCTGAACTACATAGATACCTCATTTTCCTAGCATCCCTAACAACGCAGAACCCAGGTGGAAAACCACAGCAGTGGCCATTTTCCAAAGCCCATGCATTTTACTCATAAGTTAGCAACCCAGAGCCATTCATTAAAATTCTATTTATTATTAATTTACAAACTATTCTAAAAAACATTGCTATCTGGTTTCCAGCTCCAGCTAAAGGAGGAGGCTGAATAAGGGGATAAAAGAGTGTCCATTGGCAGAACTAGAGGAAATGTGACAGCCTGGTAGGTGGGCTCTGCAGGGGGACAGAGCACTTTCAAAGCATGGCTCAAGGAAGTAGGAAAGCATTTTATTTAGAAAAACTTTTATTTATTCCAAATGATAAAATGTAAAATGGTTTGCCATAAAGTACCATCTACAGTAGTAAATGAGGTATTACTACTTTTGTAGAGATCACGTATTTATAGTCTTTTAAAGATTTGTATGTCTATTTATTTATCAATATCTGTGTCTTTAGACTCTGCCATTGTAAATATTTGTTTTTATTAAATAATTGTTGCTTTGCTCCATGAAGGCAATTTTGCAGATTTTTTGGGGTGGTAGGAAGGTGGTACCCTTATCCCGTTCATGACTCTTGCATTACAGTGTGATGGTTCTGCTTGGTGCAGAAGGAATCTATGTCCAAATTAATTAAATCTGATAGACCTCCCCCTTTTGGCTTCTGGGGGGTCTTAGCTGCCCCCCTGACACTCATGTGTTATCCTCACTACCCTGAATTTATGTACCACTGTGGCAACTCAGAGATGACGTGTGCCCTGCTGACCTCCACCCCTGCTGATCCCTCCAACGCCCCCCAAAGCTGAGTACTGGAGAGAGGGGCAGAGCCACCTCCCCCTCCTACCTCGCCCCTGCCCATCTTCTGTCACTCCAGGGTGTGGGGGAAGGGAAAAACCTAGGACAGAATAGACTGTTCAAGCATCAGAATAAAGTCATGCCGCAGGTCTGAGTGGTGGGTATCAGTGGTGGACACCAGAAGTCAAAAGCCAAAGCTTATCATGACCAAGCTGATGGAAGGTGTGGAAGCAGGTGAAAGTCCAGGAAAGGAGGAACAAGGAGTTGGTCCTTAGATTCCAAGAGAGGTGAGGTCAGGGAGTCCAGAAGGTTGTGTTGTCCAGAGGTCCAGCCCAAGCAGTCACACATGCCGGGGGAGCCTGTCCTAGGCTTTCAAATCTCAGAGAACAATGACGCTAATTGATAAAAGAAAAGGACAGTGCCAGAGGGGGCTAAAATACCTGCCCTTTCTCTATCCCTGCTTTTCTACTTTCCCTTCTCTCATGTTTTGTATAAAGACCCAGTCACCCGAGAGAAACTTCCAGATTCCAGTTAAGGCCCAGGGCAGGGCAGTCAGCAGCTGGCTGTAAGGAGCACGACCTTCCCGCTGCCATCACGCTGGGTTAGAGTGATCTCAGCCTCTGAGATTTTCGAGCCGATGTTTTCCCCATGAAATATTGGTGTTTCTATTTATACTGAAATAAAAAAGGAAAAACTGAGTTTTGTGGGTACTAGGTGGGTAAAGGAGGGCCAGCTCTGCCCGGCCTGGTGGAGGGACAAGCTGTGTGCCCAGCTCTGGGGGAGCTCTGGGAAGTTGGCCCCCTGGGGTCGCCGGCCCTACGGCCTGAGTTACCAGCTCCCTCCCAGTGTCCCCAGGACTGGGCAGGTACAAAATCCAGCAGGGATGAAAGTGAGGGGAGGTAGGGCAGGAACATTCTAGCTGGGTGACGTGGGACCTCAGGTGACTCATTTGCAAAATGCAGCCCCAGATGTCTACCTTACTGGGTCACCATGAAGAGTAAATAATGCTGGTAAGCTGTCGGCACTTGATAAACGAAGCACCTCTTTTTTCCCTTGCTCAGCTCAAGTATTTTTTTTCTACAACTATTATTATTTATTTTTGGTTTTGGGTTTTTTCCTAAAGGTTCTGTACTTTATGAGTAATTTGTGAAATATGAACTATTATTATTAAATTTTCATTTTTAGCCATAATCCTAAACACCTCTTAGATTCTTTTTTTTACAATTCATAAATAGATAGTACTTTTATTTATTTTTATTGAAGTATAATCAGTTTACAATGTTGTATTAATTTCAGGGAATATTCAATATCTTGTAATAGCCTATATAATGAAAAAAATATGAAAAGGAATATATACATTTATTTTTGTTTGTTGTTTTCAAGGCATGGTCACCCATCCTGACCACTCTTCTGAAATGCTCAAGCTGTTATACTCCATTTCTACTTTCCTCTTCTTCCTCCACATCCCCTCTCTGGACATGTCACCACCTCTGTGAAGTGTGGCCTCAGGAGGGCCGCCCCCGTCTCCAGTGCCAGGGTCCCAGCTCCAGGGACCTCTGAGAAAGGGGCCATCTTGTTATTGAAGTTCCTTTTAAGTGAAACATACAGCAACTCTGCCTTCTGCTCACCTGGAACCTCGGAAGCAGGAGAAGGCTTACTCATTGAAGCCCTAGGGTGTCAGCGAGGGGTTCTCTGGACCACAGATACAGTCTGGAGACCATAATGACCAGCAGATGTTTCAGAAACTCTGCTGGCTAATTTAGATGTGACCTAGGACTAACCTGACACTAGTAGGGAGAAGGCATGACCAGGATGCAGTTACTGTCCATTAGACCGACGTCCTTGCAGTGATCTCCACTGACTGGATCAGTAGGTTAACTCAGCTGGTTTGCATGTGGTGCTGATGAGGCCTGGCATGGTAAGGCCAGTTGGGAAGTGAGCTCTTATCCACTTGTCCAGTCAGCCAGCCGTTCAAACATTTACCCATCTATCAGAAGACGTGTCAGCCTCCTACAGTGGGTCGGGTGCTGTGTGAGGCATTGGGGACACAGAATCATGGTCTACTGGGGTGACAGATGACTGACAGGTGCTCTGAGGTGCACTGTGATGGGCATGCACAGAGTGCTATGGAAGACCTGAGGGCAGGTGCCAGGCCAACCTGAGAAGGTCAGGGGAGGCCTCGTGGGAGTGATGCTTAGCCGTCTTAAAGAATAGAGACAATAAAGGAGAGCAGCAAGGTTCCAGATAGAGGGTCCTGCACGTGGCAAAAAAAAGATACAGAATCAAGGAAGGAAATGGTGTGTTTAGAAAAGGAGCAGCGAGAGCTTAGCTTGTGGGGTAGTGGCAGGAGTGAGGTCGCACAGACAATTGGGGGCCCGGCAAGCTCTGTCTTGGTGTCGTTAGCCTTTAGTGAGTAGGCCGTGGGGCCCAGGCCAAAGTTCACAATAGCTTGCACCTCGTAAAAGGTAAATGTACGCATGCGCCAGTAGCATGACCACCACGCATGTGCCAGTCTCGTGAGTCAGCATTATGAACAATACGCATGCGCAGGCAGAATAGATCTATATATGTGTGTATGTGTATATATATGTATGTGTATATGTATATATAAAAAGGACAAGTGCCCCACGCCGGGGCGCGCCATCTTGTTGAACCAGAAGAAAGTGCTGAGCGCCGCCTGCCGCGCGCGCCACCAGCTGCAATACTGGAAGAAAGTGCTGTTTCACTCCATGTTGGCTCCTCGCGCATTATGTCGGCTCTCCGAGCATTTTTCCAGTTGGGCAGCTCACCTCCTCGAATCCCTCTACAGCCTCCAGCCTCCCTCAGCTGACACCTGGCATTGAACTCTCTCCTGAGGGGCTGAGGCATCAGCCATGAGCTTCAAGCTTGGTCATGAGATGCTCGATCCCTTCCTCTCCACCACTGTCAGCAGGGTCCTCAGAGTCTGAAGAAATGAATTCAAATCCCAGTCTTAGCTCCAGGGACCTGTGTCAAGTTACTTCCCCATTCTGAATCTCTGCAGCCTCATCGGTAAGACGGTGAGTACCATACTAGCCTCACAGGATGAGTTTCATAAGACGACATTTGAACATGTCTGGCATTTGCCAGTGCACTTAAAAAGATTAACCTGATTTCTCCTCCAGAGGGAGTCACCTTTCTTCCCTCATGGTGGCTTGTGCTGAGGCTGTGCAGGCACTAGATGGCGCTCTGTCCCCACACGAGAGCTCTTTCCTGGGTGCCTGACTGCAGGGGACAGCTTCAGCCTCCAGTCTGGGAGACCCTAGCTGACTTAGTGTCCTGCCAGCCTGACTCAGCTCAAAAGCCCAGCTTTAGCCCCACAGGGACTGACTGTCCTTTTCTTGCCTCCTTTTTCCTGCTTAGTTTCTAATTGATGCACTGCATTTTATTGTATACAGTTTATTCATTTCTGAAAAAAGCAAACTATGTTTTTAAGCCCTTGTTTCAAATGCATCTCTTTGACGATTCTCCCAGTCCACTCATTCTTGCACCCCAGCGCCTGGCTTAGTGCCTAACTCACATTTGGTATTTATTGAATGAATGAATGATTTTTGAAGTAATTTAAGGTGAGTTATTTAAAAAGTCCACATCGATTTGAGTTTTTTAACTGAAAATATTAGTATGTAAAGTTAGCTTAGGGACATACAACTTTCCTCCAGAAGGGTCCTTCTGGTGTCGCATGAGGTACAGTTTCACTCTGATGCCAAGCACCATGCCCTGACCAAGAGGGCAGTTTAAACCACTTTTGAAAAGCTCACTAGACCCTGTCTGAAGACATTCTTCGTATCTTGACATTCCAGGGTCTTGGGCATCATTTTCTCGTATACATTCAGAGTTCATCCTCCCAGAGGGATTAACAAGTTGAGCAAAGTTCCAGGGACTTTTGCTTTTAGGGTGTTAGTGGCAGTGGAAGTTCTGTAAGCAGTGGGAAGGGGCTGGTCCTGGGCCAGATCCAGGCCAAGGTCAAGCCTACTTATTCGGTCCTCATCTCCATCCTAAGCTTCGATGCGTGTAGCTGCTCCTGCTTACAGAAGAAAACGCAGACAGTAGTTGCACAGCCGGACACCAACAGGGTGGGGTGGTGGAAGGAGGAGGGCCTCACCTTGGCAGGGAGTCTGAGTGTTTTTTGTTCTCCTGAAAAACTCTCCATGGGGCCTTAGATGGTTCCCTGACTTCTCAATTCAACTATTTACAAAAATTATGTGTGCAGTTGGAGGAAGTTGGACTGTATAACTTCTAAATCTGCCTCTGGCTGGAGATAAATTTGCCAGGAGCACAGGCTGAGCTTAAAAAAAGATGCTTGCTTGAGGCCAGCTTCACCATTTACTAGTGTAAATTACTTCTGGTGAGTTGCCGATGTATCTGTAGTCCCAAGGGAGACTGGATCACATGATCATGTAGGTCAGCTGCTTAGCGTAGAGCCAGGCCTCCACTCAGCAGTGCCCCCTGTATTCCACTGGGGGAGAAGGTAAGTGGTTTATGAAACAGAGCAAACCAGAGGCCAGTTGGATTTGCAGGCACTGCCTGGAAAGGGGCCTGTGAAATTGTTGCTGAGGTCAGCTCGTGGCTGTCCGAGTGCATGTGTGAACGACACCCAGGCTTCCAGAACTGATGGTTTCTTCACATCACACTATGCCAGGCTGTCCAGGCTGTGAGGTCTGAATCCTGCAAGCTCTGTTGTGAAAGTTGGTGTTCTTAAGGGAGTGAGAATGATCCAGAGTGGGTGGGCTAGTGAAATGGGCAACATAGTTGACCAGAAGCCAGATGACTTGAGCCTATGTACCCTCTGCCACCAACTGGATGTGAGGCTGCGTGGCCTTGAAAAAGTCATTTAACCTCTCCGAGTATCACTGTATTCATCTTTTTTTTTTTAAATGGAGGTACTAGGGATTGAACCCAGGACCTTGTGCATGCTAAGCACACGCTTTACCACTGAGCTCATCTTCTGCTTTGGGCTGGTGACTCCGGCCTCCCAGGATGATGGCAAAGATTAAATAAGACTGTGAGCATGAGAGACCCTTGCAAATCATAAAGTTGGGTCTGGGGGTTACTGTTCTCCTGGACAGACCTTGTGTCATGTGCATTTGCTGGATTATTGGAGAATTTGGATTCTGCTCTAAAAAGTAAGAGAAACAATCAAGGAGGATAGAGAAAACTAAGTATAGAAGCAAATGGCTTGAGAGACGTGTTAGACATAGATAAAGAGACTGAACCATGGTGTGAACGCGGATAGGAAGGGATGATGGAGCTGAGGAGGCTTGAATATTCATGACTCACATTAAATATGCATGAGGCCCATGAAGCATCAAATATTCGGGCTAAACCAGACATACACGAGACTCATGAGGCACTCAATCTTCAATCAGCCGCCCATTGGTGATGCCCCATATGGTCCCACTCTAACCCCTAGAAATGCAGGTAGGCAGCTATGGCTTTCAGCTGACTAATTGGTGGGCTGCAGCTGTGCCCCACCACCCCTGCCCCATCTTGCTGATAGAGCCCCTGTGTGGTTAGGCCCAGCACCTTCTGTCGTTTGGGTTCCTTACTCAAGTCTCAGCTCCAGTGCTTGTGATCACGCCATCAGCAGGAAGGGCTGATGTGCGGAGGGACAGGACATACGAGCAGTGCCTGGCCCAGGATTCAGTCCTGTGGTCCTTCCACAACATCCTAAGTACGCCTTGCTTTTTGCTGCGTTTTAAATTGATTCAATTAACCATGTGATCTGAGCCTCTTGCTTTGGTCTGAGAGCCCTTCTGTTTGGTGACTCAAGTAGCTCATAGACAGTGAAGTTGGAGGCTACCGTTGCAGCAAGGTAATCCCCCTCCCCCATATCTGGGGTCAGAATGGGGAAGCGGGGGCTGGGGGTGGGAGGACTGCAAGCTTCAAACTGTAAGTAACTGACTCAAGGTTCTTGTGACTTAACTCTTTCTGAGCTGTCTCGTCAAGTTTCTCAGAACCCCAGAAGGGCCTGATAGGTGCCTTTGCAGTCAAGCCTGTTGTCAACCCAAACCCTGGTGGCTGTACAACAGGCCATTCTGGAAGGGAGGGGAGGGGAGGAGGCTGTCCCGTCCTATCTCATGTCATCAGAGACCTGGACAAAGGCCAGGTTGAGAGTGTGACCAGGATGAGGGCAGCTCTGGGGCAGGCAGGGGTGCAGAGGAGGTGTCCCCAGACCCTGCGGTCTTGCCGAGCCATCCTTCCTCAGTAGAGTCCCCAGGGAGGTAGAGGAAGAGAGGGAAGGAAGAGGTTTAATAGGCGACTTCAGAGTTGTTCCCTGGCTTTGCCCTCCCCCACTCAGCCGGAAGGCATCTCGTTCCATCCGTCTTGTGAGATGCGTGATACAGAGGGCACAAGAAGCACACGGGGCATTCTGTGAATGAGCAAGGCCCCCCCAGCTCAGATGCACCCCATGCAAGACCAGGCTGTCTGGGCAGGAGCTATAAAAAACCCTTTCTACCACCATGGAATCTTACTGAACATTTGGAGAGCTGTCAGGCCCAGTGCTTCCTTTCCAGGGATGGTCCTTGTGGAGGAAACCATCTTATTGTACGGATATTACTGTGGGTCCAGCCAGGAGAGAGAAACCACATAGTAAGTTGAACAGGGACATTCATATAAAGACTTTTTAACTGTAACGGGATTGGATTAACGAGGGATGGGGTATAGGAAGTAATAAGAGAGCTAAATAAAGCAACCATAGTAGATACGAGGGTACCACTATCCCTAGGGCTGAGATAGGAGGACCAAGAAAGAACCCCCTTCCCAAACCCAGAGCTGATCCAAGCTTTGGTAGAGAGGGCATGGCTGTGGTTCCTGCACGGCCGAGAAGTCACTGAGGGCCAGGTAACGTCGCAGACTTTCTGGAGAGCTCTACTCTGGAATTGCTCCAGATCTGCTCTCCAGAACCTGCTGGAAATCTGCCCTCTGGGGAGCCAAGGAAAGCAGCAAGTGGGAAGGGATCTCACCAGGGGTTCTCGGTCCGTGTACTTCCCCGGCACAGCATATTGAAAAGGCATGAGTTCAAAGGTTGAGATTTTCTAAAATTCATCATTTTTTACTGCTTTATCGAAGATGTTCTTAAATGAAATTGGCTTTCTCCTCTGTTCTCCTGCAAATGTGTGAGGGTGTTAAACATGGCGTCAGGCAGGGCTTGGTCTGACTGTAAGGCACCAGCTGTTTCCCGACCACTGCTTCTGCACCATGGGAGTAAATGTCAACACAACAAAAAAGGACAAGAACAGGTTAGTGTTATTATGCAAATAGTTTGGGCCCAGCAGGGCCCCTGAAAGGATCCTGAAATCCTAGGGGTCCACAGACCACCCTTGGAGAACTGCTGAGTCACCTGGCTTGGCCAAATTCCTAGACTAGTGAGTAGAGTCAGAATTTAAATATCAGGCTTCAAAACCTGGGTCGTTTCCATCAAAACTGTTTGGGTTCCCAATAAATAACATACCTCTTCCTTGTCCAGAATCTTAAGTTGAGAAATAAAACTAGAGTCCAAATGTCGTTTTATTACTGATAGAGACCAGGTTGGAGGACAGAACTAGCCTTAGGTCTGTCAAACAAGCTGTCTTGATAATTCCAAACCCTATCAGCCATGCAGCACTGGCCTGGAAACAGACTGCGTGTGTGTGCGCGTGCATGCATGTGTGCGTGTGTGCGTGTGTGTGTGTGTGTGTGTGTGTGTGTGTGTGTGTAGGACTGGGAAGGGCGTAGGGAGCACTGCCCCAGAGAGACAGCAGAACCAGAACATGGGAACATGGGTCGTCTGCAGCTGCTCGCCCCCAGGAGGTAGAAGGCAGGGCTGAGCTGAGCGTGTGGTTATTCCCATGTCAGAGGAGCCTCTTGCCCTTCATAAAGCAAGAGAGAAACCCGGCCTTAGAACAGGAGCCTCAGATGCTTCCAGCCCTCACATTCCATGTTTGAGACATTTTCCCTCCACCCCATGTCTGTGTCCTACCCAGACAAAGACCACCTCTGAGAAGCCACTTCCCAAGATTTCTCATCATTTCTCAGATACGCTCAGCACCCCTCCTCAGTGCCTTTGCAACTGTCTATGTCATAGATCAGAAGTAACCAGGTCCTGTTTTAGACCAACAAGGCATGCCAGAAGTCCCCTCATTAGGAGGCAGTGGGAGGTGGAGGCAGAGATGCAGGCTAGTTTCTGGCAGGGCTTCTGAGTGCTGTGCTGTAGCTTCACAGTTCAAGACTCAACTGGTCAGGGCACCTGGAAGTGGCCAGTCCCTGGGAACCTGGGTCCCCACTGCCGTGTTCATGTACTGGCAATGCTCCTCCATCTGGAGGAGGCCCCCTTCGAGTGAATGGATGCTCGTGTCCGCCCTCCTAGAAGCACCGCCTCTGGGGACCTCGAAAAGCAAACTAGTTATTAGATGCTAAACAGACTTAAAGCCCAGGAAGTGAGACGAGACTGGGCCGTTACACACAGGCCTTTCTAGCGATTAAATATTTGTGCCGCCAGCTGCGCGCCCCCGCCCCCGTCTTCCCCCACGGCCGGCGTTCCCCGACAGCGGAGAGCTCTGCTTTCTGACCGCGCCGGAATCAGCTGTCAGTCACTTTCACTCATCAGCTTGCGCTTGTATGACATCATCTTCCTCCTCTGAACACAGGGAGCGCTCGTGGCGGGCTGCGCCGTCCAAGTTTACAGATCATTTTCTGTTGATCGCGTTTTTGAGAGGCTGCTTCCCTGAGTGTATGGGGAGGACCCATAATTCCCCAACACGCGCTCTCCCGGTCACCACCAGTTAATCCCCATCAGGAGGGTGGGTTCCCATTAGGTCTGATCAAAGAGAGTCTCTGTGATCTGCCCTGCCCTTAAAGCACCACATGCGTTGGTTTATTTGACTAATAGCTGTTGCCTTTAATGTTGCTGGGAGCCCAGGGGAGCTTGTATAAATATCCTTTAAGCCAAAAGCAGTAGGAAGTGTGTAGGGGCCTTAGGCAGAGCCAACCTTTGAGTTAAGTAGGAGTTTGGGATTCTGAAACTGGAAGCTTTTCCACTCCTCACAAATAATTTTTTTAAAGGCAGGCAAACAATTAAATGTTATTCGTAGGCATTTAGAAGTTAATTTTTAGAAGAAACAAAGACCTTAAAGATGAACCCCAGGTCTTTATCTTCAAGTGTGAATTCCCCCCTGAGAACCCCACATCTATGAAGTTTCATTTGGCTATTGTCTGTTTATTCTCTGCAGCGTGGTCTCTTAACTGTAAGAGCTCTCATTATTAAAGCCCATTCATAAAGAAAGTGGTCTTTAAAGGAGCTCAGTTTTGCTTCAAAGCCGAAGTTCTTAACTTGATTGTTTACTTGGTTTAAAAGAGTTGACCATGGGGTTTGGGTAATTTACATGCTGTAGGGGACCTAGATAACCTCCTCAGTGTGTCTGACCTGTGGGATCTTAGATCAGAGTCACCTAGGGTTGTTTATTATTATTATTATTATTATTATTATTATTATTATTATTATTATTATTATATTATTTTATTTACTTAGGGGCGGTAATTAGGTTTATTTGCTTATATTTAGTGGAGGTACTGGGGAATTGAACGCAGGACCTCGTGCATGCTAAGCAGTCACTCTACCACTGAGCTGTACTTTCCCCTCAAGGGTTTTAATCACACGGCTTCCAAGAGCCCCTAGATCCCCCTCTTCATTTTAACATACAGCAGTTTCACTTCATGTCACGTTCCTCCAGCTTACAGATGATTTTCTGTTGGTTGCACTTTAGAGCGGCTGTTTCTCTGGGCATGCAGGGAGGCACTTTAATTCACCACTTAAATTAGAGATTCTGGGGCCAAGACTTGACAATCCAGGTATTTACAAAACTCATATTGTCACACACACAAAAAAAAAAACCACTAAAATGATCCTGATGTATGCAAAGATCTGATGTGCTTCAGAACCTACTAAGTTGGCTTTGCCAGATTTCTTTGTTCCCTCCCTGCCTCTCCAAGATGGGCTCCAGAGGTAGGTTGCAGGACATACCAGACTCATGCAAGGTACCCACTGGCTGGGCACTGGGAGCACTGACCTCTTGGCAGAGTAGGAAGCGCTGGGTGGTTTGTGCACTGCTGCATCCTTCCTCCTGTGCCGCTCTCTCAGATCTGTGCTTTCTCTGGAGCTCCCCAGCCGCCAGGGATCTGAGGGTGCTGAATCTGACCCGTGGGCAGTGTGTGTACCTTGCTGAGAAGAGGGCAAAGCTGGCATTTTGCTTCCTGGTGCTGACATGCACCCGTAATTTTAGGGTCTTCATCTGCTTTGGTAGATAAATCACAAACATTTCCATGAATAACCACGTCTGTTACGCAAATTGGTTTCCGTCTGCTGGTCTGTTGAGAATAATGTTCCATTATTACAAGTTACTTACTTATGGGCAAATCAGCTTTCTTACCACCGTCTCTGTTTGAGAGAGGCCTCCAACTGCTGCAGGAGCCGGCGTGGCTGGAAGGGCTGGAGGTCTCTGCCTCATTGGGCCCCTGGTCTGAGTTTGCAGGTCCTGGGGCAGAGAAGCATCCAAATACCACCCACCAATGAGGGGGGAAGGCCCCCTCTTGGCTTCTCTGCTCTAAGATGTCTAGAACACAGTTAGTTGAGAATACAAGTCACATGGAACAAATGGAAGAGAATTAAGCCCTAAAATGTATGATTCTGCTGAGGATCAGTGCAGTGAGTATTAAGCAAGAAAGAGACTGGTGTGGCCCGAACAATTCTGAGATGGCTTCCGGGAGAGGAACTTGCCCGGGGCTTGGGAAAATGGAAAGGATTCCAGGAGGGGCCCCAGGTGGGAAGGCATTCCCAGGTCCAGAGCAGAGGCTACAGAAAAGATAATGTCCCGTGACCTGTCTGGGTATAGGGTGGTGGGCCTCCCAGCCAGGAAGAAACTGGGGTGTACTGAGCTGCTACTCTCTGGCCTGTGCCATGTCAGGTTCGATTAATTGGCTGCAAACAATAGTGAGGGAGGTAGGAGTATCTCCAGACTAGGGTGCTGTGGCAGAGAGAAATTAGATTGTCTAACATTACAGAATCAGAAAGACAAGGTTGGAAAAGGAGGCAGGATACTAACTACTATATACAGAATAGATAAGCAATAAGGCTCTGCTGTGTAGCACAGGGAACTATATTCAGTAGCTTGAAATAACCTATCATGAAAAAGAATATGAAAAGGAATGTATATGTGTCACTGAATCACTATGCTGGACACCCAGAAACTAACACAACATTGTAAATCAACTATACTTCGGTTAAAAAAGAAAAAAAAAAAAAAACCAAGATAATGGGAGTTCTAGAACTCCAGAGAGAGTAATTGGGACATGACTAGACAGGATCTTGACCTCTGGTGAAGCTACAGCGTTAGGAGAATGAATCAGACTAGAGGTGTAGTGGGGGAGGGAGGAGGGTGGTCATGCTTTCTTTTCTGAATCTTTTGTCTTCCATCCCCCAAATATCTTTTTCACCTTGATTTTGTAAATTGAATCCAGTAAGAATCTTATCCATATTTTTATTTTTCATCCTTCACAGATCAGGAAAATGAGACCAAGGAAAAGTGTGTCACCTGACGTTTGATCTTTTGTACTAGCTGGTCACAGAGTGCTGACTCTCTTGGGATATGGTCTGTCACCTTTAGTTATAGTCAGTAATACTACTGATATCATAGGAAGTTCATTCCCTGCTTTCAGTACTGCCCAGAGTCCCTGATAGAACACAGTCCTTGTCTTCAAACAGCTTCCATTCCAACAGGGAAGAATTCAGAGTTTTTATTGGGCAGGGGCATAGGAGAGCTACTGGATCACATGCTGAAAAGCCCTTTTGATCTACATGGCTGCCATCTCGCTGGGAAAGGGTCAGAACTCTGAAGGCCTGGGTAACCCAAAGAGTTTAAGCTACACAAAAAGGCTACTAAGAGATAAAACTAAAATTTGAACTGGATGAACTAAATAGAGTATTTTCCCTTCACTCTTTAGTGGATGGAGGGCAGGGTTGTGAAGGGAGTAGGGGCTTGAGAGAAAGATTATTTCAGCTATGGAAAAATAAAGGAGTAATACTTTCTCCATACAGTAGTTACAATGTCAGTAACTTTGTGGCCTGATCAATGAGCACAGGGAGTTTTCTAGAAGGAACAATTTGTATATTACTCATTTGTACATTTATTCCAAGTGTTTATTGAGCACCTTGGTCATGCCAAGAACTGTGCAAGGCTGGCTATTCAGAGAGGAATCGATCCAGTCTTGTTCTCCATAATTCACAGTCTAGTTAAAGAGACCCCAATACACAGGAAATTAAAGACAACATGGGTTTTGATGGGGGGTGAGTGGAAGGGGTATTGTAAGTCCAAGGAGGGTCCATAGTCCAGGGTCAGGAAAAGCTCCCAGGCAGAGGCAACATCTTCTCACCATGCTCCAGCCAACTGCAGATTCCTCCCTACTCCAGGGCATTTTCATTCTCTGTTCCCTCAGGATTGAATGCTGTTCCCCCTCCTTTTGACCATCTCCTCCCATTCATCTTGAAGTCTTGGCATAAACACCACTTTCTCAGAGGGGCTTCCCTGACCTCACTCTCCTCAAATCTAAGTGTTGCTTTTCTTTCCTACCACCCCATTCCTTTATAAGACAAATATGTCTATATCTATGTTAATATTTAAATAACTGTTTCTTGTTCCTACTAGCATAGAAACTCCTCAAGGTGGACTTTCCTCTATTGTGTATACAATAGTGTCCCCCATACAGAGGACACTCAGTAAATATTGGTGGGACACATGAATAAAATTACCCAACAAAGTCAAGTCAGGAAACCTTCTGAATCTCAGTTTCTTCATCTGCAAAATGGATTTATATAACTGCTTCATAGGTTTTTCTGGAGTGGGGTTGCCTGAGCAGTGTCCCCACAGATTTTCATATCCTAATCCCTGGAACCTGTGAATATGTGACCTTTATGGCAAAAGGGACTTTGTAGATATGATTAAATTAAGGATTTTGAGATGGGCAGATTATCTTGGATTATCCAGTTGGATCCGATGTAATCACAGGGGTCCTTATAAAAGAGAGGCAGGAGATCAGAGGGACAAAAGGTGATGTGGTCACAGAAGCAGAGAGAGACCTGAAGATGTTATGTGGCTAGGCTCGAAGGTGCAGGAAGGGGCCACAGACCAAGGACTACAAGTTGGAAAAGACAAGAAACAGATTCTCCCCTGATGCCTTCACAACTCCCGCTGATACCTTGATTTAGTCCTGCAAGACTCATTTTGGACTTCTGACTTCTAGAACTGTAAGAGAAAAAAAAAAAAGTTATTTTAAGCATCTTAAATATGTAGCAATTTGTTACAGCAGCAATAGGGAACTAATACATGTAGGGATCAAATAAGATCATCTGTGGGAAGACTCTTGGAAAAACACAAAGCCAGGCATCATTATTAGCTTTTGATAACTCACCCCTTGTTTATTCCATTTCTCTGCGGTGCTATGTAAGTTCCAGCCACTATAATGAGGAGAGATGCTTGAATAATAGCCCAACACCCCAAGGAAGGGTACTTTTTCATAGTTTATAATTGCCATAGAGCTTGAAAATCTTCCAGGTCTTATCGTTCTTAATTATGCTCTCATGCATATGTATCAATTACCCACATGCTCCTACCTAGCTTGTTACTGCAAAGATATTTTAAAATATATATATTTGGAACCATTTCCTCTGCATGCATCTCCCTCCGAAAATATCCTATGAAATATTTCACCTCCACTGCAGTAATCTGCTCCAGTTGGGACATGCTTGCCAATCTTCCTCTGCATGACGAAATTAAACCTCCACTGTCATCTGCTGCAGTCTCCTGCCTGCTTATTCTACCTGGCAGTTCTCTCCTCGTAACTCCCGGTGGCTGAATTGCAAATTTGTTTCTCTGGGTTTGTGTCCGCTTTGCTGGGCATGGTCTGCAATCTGGGAAGGACCAGGGAGTGCCTAACCCAGCAGGTTATATTGAAACCTGGAGCGGGAAGAAAGGGTGTTGATATTTTTTGCTTGCTGTTTCCTTCTGTTAGAAGTGGCTCTGCAGGGTCTATACTTCTGTGCCACTGAATTCCAGCTGAGTCTCAGTGCTGGGGAAGCAGTTCTGACTGCAAATCAGTGACTTGGCCAAATGATAGCGTGTGAATTCCTCAAGTGGCCCTTCTGGTGATTTTTGTCCCACCTGACTCAGTTTTCCAATTTGCAAGTCAGTTCTCTTCTTCCCTGATCCTACCTTCCCTTCTGTTCTTTCTCTCCCTGACTGTTCCCTGTCCTGGAAATGCCCATAGGAACTATATCTGCTTCTCTCTGTTGGGAAAATCAAAGTAGATCTTCATTTTCATCAAATAGACCAATGTCATTCTGTTGGTAAGCTAAAAGGTGATAGTCTGCCTCAATTTTTGACTGTTACACTGAACTTAAAAAATTATTTTGTGAAAGAGGATATATCACCTTTGAAACCTCTATTTTATAACATGTGAGTTGTTATCATTAGGTTAAACCTTTAGCCTCTCTGCATCTTGGTTTCTTTATCTGTAAAATGAAGATAATAATATAAATATGGTAGTGTCATTGGGAGGATTAATGACTTACCATGTAAAATGCTTGGCGCGTTATGGAGCACAGTCGCTTGGAAAATACTTACTCCCTCCTCTGCCCCCTCCCCCCATGCTCGTGCTTGAGCTGCATACACACTCCCTGGGGGTTTTGCTTTAGAGGACGATCCTGGGTTTCTTAGTCCAGAGAATCAGATTCACCTGGTCTCAGGAGAAGCCTAGGAATCTGCACTTGGATCAAGCTGCCCAGGTGACATTGACGCAGATGGTCTTCAGAGTCTACTTCTAGAGACTGTTCCGTGGGATGTAAAGTTGCTGAGTTTGGACCACGAACATCTTCAAGGCTGCTCCTGTGTGGTGTCACTTTGTGTATAATCACAGTGCCTGTCACAGAGGAGGCCCCAGTACACATTGGCCAGTGTTAAATGAGTACGTCTGTGTGCTTTTCATATGACTTGATGTATTTTTTCAGGTTTTACTCCACACTGGGCAATTAGAAGGCTATGTATAAAGTACACCAGTGCGACAACCCATCCTCAGAATGCTGAAACATAGTCCTGAGGACATCTGGAATCCCCATTCTCCTCCATTCCTGCATATCCAAATCTAACCATCTTTCAATAAGCCCCAGTTCAGAGCCATGTTGTCTATGACACTTTCCCTAGTGACAGCTAACATTTTCGATTCAGCCAGTTTCTCTGTGTCATGTAAAAATAGGTTAACTCACACAGGTCACTTATGTGCATTGCCTCTCTCAGTAGGCTGTGTGCTCTTGACAGGTTTCCTCATCAGTGTCTGTCAAATCCATCCCTTTCTCCCATCTGGGCTATAATTGGCCCGGTCCCAGCTCCATCATCTGGCTTGGATTTACAGCATTGGCTTCTTTTTCGGTCTGTCCACACCATTCTGGCCCCTTCCAGATTGCTTTCATCTCTGCAGCCAAAGGGAGTCTTGGAACACAGGAGTCTGATAACTTCATCCCTCTACAACCTTCCCTGTGCTATTGAGATAAAGCCCAAAGTTTTGAACATGACCTCAAAAGCTCTGTGAGGTCCAGCTGTCCCCTTGCCCCTTTAGTCTCACTGTATTTTGTCATCCCCTCACTCAGGTCTTCTTGAAGTTCCTTAAATGCAACATGCTGCCTCTTACCACTGGGCCTTTGCACATGCAGGTCCCTGTGCCTGGAATTCTCCTTCTTTCCCATTGGCCTAAGTAACTTTGTTTTCAGCACAGAGTGCAAATCTGTAATTCTCAGGAAAGCTTCCAGGTGAGCACCCTTCTCCAGTCTAAATAAAATTCTCTTGCTACATGATCTCCTCAAACTGCATTCTTTTCCCTCTTCACCCTTGACTTACTTTATAATCACATATCAGTAATACAGATACTTGATTGTTTATCTCCAAGGGAGCAGGGACTTGTCTGCTTTTGCTCCTTCACTATAGCAGGTAAGGCTTAACACATACCAGGTGCTCAGTATCTATTTGGTGAATGAATGAAGGAAGGAATTAGTGCATGGATGAGGAATGTGAGATTTTTGCTTTGAATGGGGGCTGTTGTTTGGAACTCACCCCAAAGCACCTGTTTTCATAAGTCCTAGGAATCAGAATTAAGCATTTGGTCTCTAGAAAAATAAGTCAGAATTGAAAAAAATGTGTGAAAACTGGTTTATGACTTAACTTAGACTCAGGGACTATGCTGATTGATTGTGTTAATGATGATCTTCATTAGGGTGAAGCCCTCCAATTCTCTAGGAAAGTAGATTTTATTGACTAAATGACTAGACAGATGGCTGCAGAGCAGTGTGTCAAGATGAGTTTTGGAGACAGATGTTTTTCAATGAGGAAGAAGGTGACTGCTGTGATTAGGAAAGTGGCGGGTGGGTGGGTGGGAGTGGAGGTGGAAGATGTGGAATCTCTGGGTTGAGATCAGATACCATCATATACCATGTTGTATAGAGTACGCCATGGGATGGTGTACCATCATATACCCTCCGTCCAAAACCAAATCCAGGAAGATCACACAAGAGTAAATGTGGCTGAGAGTAGGTGATGGGCAAGTAAAGGTCATGGTCAAGAAAAGGATCCTGGAAAGGTACAAAGAAAATGTGGAAGAACAAAAAGATGTGTTGAATGAAGGGCAGCAGTGCACAGAAGCTCTGGGAAGTAAAAAAGCTCAGGAGATTCTGATCGCAGAAGCTGTGGTTGACATAGCTCGGGGTTCCTGTCCTCACCCAAAGCTTCCTTCTTGGGCAGTTGCCCCCAGACCAGATTGAAGAGGTTGGCCAAGGCAGTCATGACTGTAGAATGCAAACTGCATTCTCAGCCAATTGTTTGGTCTAGAGTAGTTTCCAGAGCAAAGCTGAGCCCATCAGAGCCTTCCCTTGAAATCTGGAAGTAGAACGGGGAAGGACTGAGAGAGTTATCTGTCAGACCCTGAGCCCCAGTTGTATGTGGAGCTGGGGTCAGAGTCAGCTCCAAGGCAAGCGAAAGCCGAAATGGTGGGAGCAGAAACCTGAGTGAGGAAGCAGGTGTGCAGGGAGGAGGAACTAGCACAAGGCTGAGAGAGGCAGAAATGCAAGCGTCTCCGTGTCAGAGCCAGTCAGACAGAAGAGCTGCTCAGGCCCCGTGCTTTCTACTTACTTAGGTCTTCTTGCCAAGAGGCCTGGCTGGGTCAAGTGACTGTGAGTTCTGTCTCCTTTAAGGAGGCTAGCTCCAGGGGATCTCACTCCATTCTCTGTCTTCAAAAAGAAATGTGGGAATCAGTCAGTGATTGAGCATGTGATTAAGCAGACAGCTTCAACTTGAATCTGAGAGGTACCTGGGAGGACTCACCTTTCCTCAAGACTGGAGCCATGGATGTTGTCTCAGAAGGAACAAGCTGGAAATATCACGCTTGTCTTTCTGAAGCTGAAGGCTGCTCATTGTGTTTATGAACACAGTTAGCATTCTCTGTTACTCACACTTGAGTGAGGGAGACCTTCCTGACTGGACATGTGACCTAGCAGGAGTTGGGCTAATGACCGGCTATGGTGGAACTGTCAGGACTGAAGTTCAATGTGGAGAGTCATCCCTGCTGCCTTGGGAGGTGGTAATGAAAGTGACAGGCACAGAAAGAACTGGTCTAGCTTCTGCTCCTTCCCGTCCAGTGGCGGCCTGGCCTAGCAAAAGCCGTATAGTCTTTCCCCTGTCCTAGATTATTTCTAAGGTGTCAGCGCCATGCTGATGCTCTTGTAAAATCACACTGACTGCTAGTCCCCTTGGACAGTGTCTCAGCCACCAACTCTAAATGTCTTCAGATGTTCAAGTCAGCAAACCCAGCACCCTCCTTGTAGGCTGAGGTGTTGTCAGCTAGTCAGCAAGTGTTTACATCATGTCCCTTGGGTGCCCATCTCTGCACCAGGTGCTCTGGCCCCTTGGTTTATATGTGTGAAGAAAACAGTTAATTGACTGCTGGATGTGCTGCTCTGGAAAGGTTCTGATGCTTTGGTGAGCATTGCCAGGGCAACCAGACCAAGAGTCCCTTAATTAATTAATACTGCAGTGATCGCATCCAACTTTAGCTAAAGAGAAGAGGAAACTGGTTGGAATGCTTTTCTTCTCTGTGAGGGGCGGGTGAGAGAGAAACAGAGTTTCACAGTGGAGGAGCAGAGGTTTTAATCTCATTTTAAAGCTAACTGGGACAAGACACTGAAAGAACTGGCATGGGGGTAGTTATGGATGAAAATAGTTCAGCCCATAACCAAGCAGATGACGTGCAGAAAAATGGTTGAAAGCTTTCCTAGGGGAGAAGGAAACCACTGCATGAAGGATCTATCAAGGGAGAAGTTTGGGTTCCATGTACTGGTTATCCTTCTGATCAGGGCTCCTGAGAAGACCACATAGAAAGGCTTTGGTAGAAACAGTTGGGAATTGATGAAGAAAGACACATCCATTGGGGAACTTGGACAATCACTAATTGGATTTTGTTATTATATACACACACGCAAAACGAAACAAAACAGACTGTGACCATAATGGTTTTTGACGTAGGGATGCAAATCCTTTCTTCCCCAAATCCTAACTGCCTTTTGGCATTTTGAGCCCCATTCTGTAACCAAAGTTTCTTTGGAGTTAGGGTGGACTCCAAAGGAACTCACTTGTAGATTGGACAGAGCCAGTCAGATTCTTTCTATCTTCAAGAATTTCACTAAGAAACTAAATTAGTTGATAATTAGGGGCTTGAATGGCAGTCACAGAGACCTGTGCTAGGCATCCCATGTCTTCCATGAGCACGAACCACACTGGGGGGACAAGGAGGATTCATTCATTCATTCGTTTGTTCATTCTTTACTCATTCAAAGCTATTCACTGAGCACCTTCTATGCACCATGTCTTCTTCTGGACACAGATGATGCAACAGTGACTAAAACACAGCCCTTCTTATGGAGTCTACACCTGAGTGAGGCAAGGGAGAGACATAAAATAAAAAATAAAAGCTATACGCTCAGGCAGTGATAAGTGCTATGAAGGAAAAGAAAGCCACTAATGCCACAGAGATTGATGGCATTGAGAAGCTGCTATTTTAGATAAGGGGGACAGGAAAGGTGAAACAGGGGACAATCCATGCAGCTATCTAGGGGGAAAGGAAGAAGCAGGTGGCTGAGAGGACTGGGGACAAGGCTTCATGTGGTTAGAGGAATAGTGAGAGGGATTCTTCTGAGATCTGGCTGTCCTTACTGTCCTTGGGTCCTGTGAGATACCCTGCTATCCACCTAATGAATTGCCCCCTTTGGCTTAAGCCAGTTTGAGCGGTTTTCCTTTTCTTGCAGTAAACAGATTTCAAAGTCATCTACAAATCCACAAGGTGAGTCTAAAGCAGTTAGAAGCTATCTAGAATTTCTGTCAAGACTCCCTGGTCAGAGCACACGGCTCTTTATCACCACCTGGTGACAGTATCCTTCAGGTGCAGGGGCCTTAACAAAAGGGCAGAAATCAGCCTGTGAGCAAAATAGGTGACGAGAGAGAATAAATGCAACTGTTCCTTATTCCAGTTTTAGCAAATGTTGAAAATGTCAGAAATTATATTCTTGAAAGTGTTAAAAGGGTATTTATTCCTGCCAAGATCACTCCGTTTCATCTGGAGGATTCTAGGAAACTTGGAGATATTAGCTGTGATTTCTTCAAACTGAGGGTCAGAGCTGGTCCCCATCTTGGGTTCAGGTCACACAGATCACTCTGAGTGGCTCTACATGGAACCCTGGGGTAGGGTTTATTCCTGGCCTTCTGACCTCATTCTTGCTAAAGAACCAACCAATAAGATGGGATCTCTCTAGAACTGTGTGAATCCCCAAGACACACAAATACTCAAATATCGAAAAGGAATATAAGTAACACGGCAGCTTGAGACTATGACTGCTGTGGGACTTGTGTTTAAGGAAATAGTATTTATTGAGGGTTCTGCACAGTGAACACATTTTATCTCCTTCTATCCCTAAGGAGTGAACCTTATTCTAAAGATGGGGAAACTGAACTGCAGAGATTAAGTACCTTGTTGGATCAGTCAAATTCTGGGTTGCAAGCTCCAGAAGGTTACTCTGGCTGAGAAAGCAGAATAGTAGAAGGATCTGGGGAAGCTCACAGAGAACCAGGGCTAAGCTTCCAGAGGTATGCCTGTAGTTGCACTGCAAACTGGTCTGATGAGCAAAACTCCACCACTCGTCCAGAGAACTAGATGCCAGTGCTGGTCGGTGCCAATTCTGTGCAGGTACTCAGCTTGACTATGTCTGCTGGTGCTGCAAGCACTGTGCCTTTTTTGTGCCAGAAATGCACCTTTTCAGCTGCCACTCCTCCCACTGCCCTCTGTCCCTTCTTTCTTGTCTCTTCAGCTCTTACGTAAAAATTTGTCCCAGCGGTCTAGGTGAGCATAAATCTGGGCTGTAGCTGCAAGGGAGCCTGGGAAAGGAGGTGCTGGTGTTTTCAACTCTTCTGAGAGAGGCTGTTCCTGTTCCTTATCAGGAAAGGAATTCCCCCCAGATAGAAAGTGATTCAGATGTAGGCAGCTGAACAAAAGTCACATGCCCTCCAGAGCTGCCAAAGCGACATATCCAGTGAGGGGTGGAGCTGGCGCTCTTTCCAGAGCCCACTAATTCAGTCAATTGAGTGGAAGGAGATGCTTGCTTTTAAAAATTCATTGAGCAAACACAGTATTGAGTATTTTCATCAGGTCACTCAGTGGTAGAGTCAGGGTGCCAAGGTCAAAAGACCCAGTCCTTGCCCCCAAGGTGACAGCTTATCGAGCCATCATCACGTGGCCATGAGCAGCAGTGATGGATGACTAGTGTATTGTTGACCTTCTCTGTCAGGTGCTTTGTATCTCTTGTCTCTAAATCCTGACAACCACCCTGCAAGGAGATACTCTTAACCCATTTTTTTCCTCAGATGATGACACTTTCAGATGACAACACTGACACTCAGAAGGGCTATATAACATGCCCACATTACACAATTAAGCAGCAGCAAATCCCAGACTGTAGCCAGAGGTCTGTCTGACCAACTCCAACCTGAGGACACTGGGGGACAGGAGGATTCAGTAGCTGGACAAAAGTCTGCTGCTGATGGCAGAGGTAGGATTAGAACCCAGGCCTCCGACTCTGGTGCCTATGAGCTTAGCCACTAAGCTAAACTGACTTGACACCAGTGGGGCTCACTGCACTCCAGGTTTAGGCTGGCCTGGCCCTCTCTGTCTCCATTGTTCTGAATGCTTTTTATTCAGTCTTGAGGTTTTAACACTTGGCCTTTCCAGTTCCATCTTTTTGAGGGACAGTGACCCCCTTAGCTGGTTCCAGGAGGTAGGCATGTGTCTCTAAAACCAGATCACCCAGAGACACTCTGAGGGCAGGCTAGAGAGAACCAGGGTATTGGCCAACTGATGAAGTCTGTTCCCCGTTTGACTGTCCATGAGGAGGGCTCATTCCTAGAGTGTGTGACTCCTTCGAGAGAGAAGCTCTGGATGTTAATTTCCCTCTGTGAGACCACTGGGCTTTATGATCTCAGGGTGGCCACCCTGATCACTGGTGAATTCCTTCCCTAAAGGACAAAGACAGAATGCTTTAAAAAAAAAAAAAAAACAAAACCAAGAATACATACTCACAAACTATAAATCTTAAATACCTAAGTCACAGCAAACAGATGGCAATTCAACATCCAGGGTCAGTCGAGGGAGTGCTTGAGGGTAACGGCACCAGATTAGATTCCCACGGTGGAGAGGGCATCTTCAGAGGTGAGGGGCACACCCAGGAGAGGCTGCTGGTGGTGATGAGCTTCCTAATGAGGAAAAGGGACTCCTGAAGAAAGCGTGTGCTCACAGCATCTGGTGGGGGATGTGGTGACATGATGGGGCATGCTTCTGAATTGGACAGGTCTGGTAGCCCTGAGGGTGAAGAAGAGAGAATATTCTGAAAGAGTTCATGAGAGGCCGAGAGGAAGACAGAGACAGAGAGAATTAGAGGACTTGGTTCTTTCCTCCGCATCTTTCTCCCCCACCTTCTACCACTGGTCCAGGTTCCACCATGGTTATCTAGCCTCAGTTTTCATCTTGTCCCTTAATGTGCACATGGTCTGCACATACGTGCCTAAGCATTATTGTTGTTGTGTGAGAATTACTGGGCCATTTCTGCTCAGTTCCTGTAAATGGGAGCCCATAGCACTTGCTTTCACTCCCTCTCTCTCCTTCCCTCTCTCTCTCTCTCTCTCTCTCTCTCTCTCTCACACACACACACACACACACACACACACACCCCACACCAGTGAAAACCTCAGAGCCTTTTGCTGTACCCTGGGGATTGCTTTGTCTTTAAGAGACCAAAAAGAAAAAACCATCAGCCATCCAAGGTTTTAATTATTTATTTTTAATTACACAAGCAATGCATGAATATCTTCTGGTTGTAAAAAATTCACACAATACATATAAAATTAAAGTCTCCTCCAAGTGAAGAATTTTAAATAGCTCTGGTCCTCACCTGTCAGACTGCAGCTCTGCTGTGGGCCAGTTCT
Organism: Camelus dromedarius; assembly: GCF_036321535.1. NCBI lineage: Eukaryota > Metazoa > Chordata > Mammalia > Artiodactyla > Camelidae > Camelus > Camelus dromedarius. The sequence goes on from NC_087450.1 coordinate 42,183,205, forward strand.
GGGGGCTATTGGTGAACCTGGCAGGGGTTGAAGGTCATTATACTGGGAAGAGTGGGGAAGCTGGAGTCACTTGTCCAGGAGACACGGGGTCTCCAGCTGAACCCATCTTTTCTGCTTAGAAGCTGTGGACTTTGCCAGGAATGTGCTCTTAGATTTTGGCAGTTTGTTTTACAAGGAGAGGGGAAGAGGAGGCGTGGGCTCTGCATCTCGGTAGAGATTCACCCTTTTCTCTAACACATACTGCTTTGAGGCAGCCAGCATCAGAGGCCAATGAGGCATCCTAGCCTGCTGGCTTCTCTCCAGAGGGCCGCCTTCCATCACAGGCAGAAGAAAGACTCTTCTTCATATGTCCTCTGTCACATCTGACCTCCTGAAGGAGGTTATTGGTTCACGCCCTCTGTGAGTTTAAGGGACCTGGCACTATTTGGCCATAGCAAACAGGAAGATTTTTGTGGATTTATTTCCTCTCAACATTTTATTAGTGGATATTTCCCTATGACTCAATAAACCCCTGTCTACATTTGCTGCAGAACCAAATGGAGATCAGCAAAGGGTTTTGGAGCAGGAGTCAGAAATGCATTGATTCAAAGAAAGATGGAAGTGGACAGGATCTTAGAGACCATCAGTTTAGTGCCCCACTTTACAGGTGAAGACATCAAAGACCAGAGGACTTTGGTCTAATGCTCCAAGTCCTATAGGCAGGGTGAGAAGCAGAGGGAGCACCAGAATTCCTGATTCCAGACTCCCAGGTCAATATTCTGTCCATTACCCCAGAGTTGGAATCGAAGCTGCCACTGAGACCCACCTACAGGACCTGGACAGGTTACAACAGTTCTTGTCCCAGTTGCCTCATGGCTCTTATCCATCTTGGAGTAGCACTGCTAAGGGCCTCAGATGAAATAATGACTGTTAGGTGCCATGCAAATCATCAAGCAATTTTCAAGTACCGAAAGTGAACTACATTTCAGTTACTGGCAAGACAAGCATTTGTAATTAGTCAATCAACAATCATCACCTACCTGAATAAACATTTTGGGAATCTGGCCAGGAAGCTTTGCTTTTTAGTTCTGTTTTGGGTTTTTAAGTTCCCTAGAAACTAGGTTAAGTACTGAGGGTTGTATGAGCTTAGGAAATTATTTTTAATTTGATTCGGTGTGATAATGGTGTTGTGGTTATGCCCAGGGTGTCATTAATTTGGGGGACTGTGGGGCGAAGTATTTCTGGATTATTGTTTAGGTGTCATCTATCATGATGTCTGTAATTTACTGTTTAATAGTTCGGCAGTTATAGATGCATGTTTGTGGGTGTACACACGCGTATGGCAAAAATGTTAATTTGTGGCTCTTGGTGATAGGTATGTTATATGTGTGGCTGTTGAGTAGACCATCCTTGTATCTTTTTGTATATTTGGAAATGTTTATAATGAAATGACTAGTAAAACACATTTTCCAGGTGATCTTGATTCTCCCTAATGTTTTGAGCACTGCTGACGTGGAGCTGCAAGCCACTGAACAATGACAATGTGTAAGTGGGAAAATCTTTTAAATTCCCTGCTTGGTATCTTGTCAGAATTGGAACCACTTTTGCTCGGCAATACTGCTGCTTTGTTCTGCCTGTCTGAGTCACCTGGAAACCAAAGTATGAAAAAACCATCTTTTTCATTTCTAGGCAGACCTAGAGGTGACACTGACTTGACTTGAAGATATTGATTAGATCAGTGGTTCCCAAACTTAGGTGCCTAGAAACATCACACACAGACTTTCACCAGGCTTAGAGTGAGAAGCAGACAACTGATTGAACAGCCATCAGATGTCATGCTGATGTACATCTAGGTTTGAGATGCATATTTTAGACCTTGATGACCACAAAGCCAAAGTCATGGGTTCAATTCCCAACTTGAGAGCTGTTTAACTTTGCATGAAGGAAAGTTCTGTTCCTTGATGACATCCTGCACACCTTACCCTGTTCCACCATTTTTAAATAGAGGTCCTGGTGGGAAAACTGGAAAAAGGGAACCAAGGGAAAGAAGATGAATGGATCAGAGCGATTTCCGATTGCAAACACATATGACTTGTTCCCCTTCTTCTGAGAATGCTATGTTCTATTGTAGAGGTGGCTGCATTTTATTGATGGGTGAAAGGGGACCTTTGTTGTTCTCCAATTGCCAAGTGTATCAAGTATTCCAGGAATTTTGGATGGAAAGGTAAAAATATCTTGTTAGTATCCATGAATTTTGATCCGAATGAACCATGCTTTTAATGATAAACACCTGATGAGCACATACCCAGCAAGCCCAAAAGGAGAAACTGAACCTCAGGAAACAGAAAAATGAGCACCCTACCCCTCACCCTGATTAAGAACACTTTCTGGGACTTCCTCCACCGCCCTTTGGTGCAGTCCTGGTTTCTGCAGCAGGAACCAGCAGGGTCCTTCACTGACACGCCATAAAGCAGCATCCCTTATTCTTATGTAATACGTCTTTGCAGCTCAAACCTTTAATTAACCAGAGTTGTCATCGAGAAAAGTTTGCCAAGGAAGAGGGTGCCTGGTTTAATTAAAAAGATCTTTAATAGTTATTAAGGAAATCAATTTGGAATTCAGGCTCAAGAGCAGTGATGGGGGAAGAAATCACTGAGAAGAACTTTGCCATCTCTCTGGGTAATGGATTTTTTAACCCTTTGATCTGCGTTGCTTCAAAATCCCTGGGGCTGTGGTGCAGGGGATGGACAGCCAAGCTTATTTATCACTTACCACTCTTGAATCTATCTTCCAGATCCTTAAGGCATACAGAAAGCCTAACCTTCCTGGAATGCAGTTATCCTGACAATTGAAGGAAATAGGAAACCATTATAAATTGAAAATCTCCTGCCTCATAAGTATAAGCTATTTTTTTCCAAGAGATGCATTATTTCTCCCTGAGGATTTGTGCTTGGACTGTACATCAGGCATCTTTCTATTACCGCTCAAACCTGCATTCTTTGGATCAAGCCAGCAAAAGGGATTTGGCTCTTTGGAGCACAAGAGAAATATTATTTTCACTTGTCTCATGAAAATGATGACACAAAAGGTGAAATAGCCAGAGGATGGGCAAAATAAATTGTCTGTGTAGGGGAAAACTGCAAAAAAGGAAGGAGTTTTTACTTTATAAAACAGCATTCTGCCAACAGGGGGATGGTGTTAATATCATCCTCTGATGCAGCCCAGTTGAGTTCAAATGCTAAAAGCACTTTTCAGATAATCTATGTTTAATTAATATTTGTACAGCACTTAGAGAGGGAAACCAAAGACAGGTGCAGAGTGTGGCTACAAAAATGACTTTCCTGTTGTGTTGTAGTGAGTTCTCAGGTGGACTGAAGCACCTCTACCTAGAACTCCTATCATCACTCAAGGGAAACTCACCAGAGAGGAGGGACCAGATCTTTTAAGGCTCAAGCCTGCACCCTAATCACCAGCTTACACATTCTTGAAGACTTGGGAACAGATGTATTTATTTGTATTCCTCACAGCAAATTGCCCTAAATCCGTGCTCACAATGTATTTATTGATTGCTTTGCTGATTACCTATAGACTTCTGGGTGTGATTGCCTCCAAAACGTCTCAGCTCCCTGTTTCACTTGGTCTGTTGAACCTAGTGGCAGATGACACTTGGGAGAACTGGGGGTTCGGGGTAGATGTATTATAATGCAAGCCCTACTGATGAACTCGTCTTGCTGGAAGTAGATCATGTAGGTTCTGAGCTCCATTTTCCTCAATTACAAAATAAGGAGCATCAAACTAGATGGTCTTCAAGGTGCCTTCTGACTCTAATATAGTCTGATCCACTATTTCCCGTTTGTCTTGGCTGGGTATATCTGTTCTAACTTGGTTGAATGATGGTACACAGGAAACCACAGTGCTTATTAAGACATTTGAGGCTGAAGAACAGGTTGTAAACCAGCAAGCAGGAGGCTAGATCCAGTCTGCAGACCTGTTTAGTTTAGCCCACCTGATATTTTTTGGGGGGGGGGGGTTAGGAATTAAATTAGTTAACAATTAAAATCCAGGGGATATCACAGAGTTGAACTTTTGCTTCTGTTGAGAAGCTGGAAAACCCTGGCTCCACTTCATCTTCATTGGCGATGATCATTTAGGGCTGCTTCCTTGTGAGTCCTACCTGGACCCCAGTGCTTCCCACTGTGTCTTCAACAAGAAGGGTGAATATCGGTTCCGTTGTTTTCATTGCGTTCATTGTGTTTATGCTATTGTTTCCCTGACCCCATCCCATTTTGCTCATTCAAGGCCAATGAAGGGAAATGGGTAGAGAAAGAGATGATTGGAAGGACAATTAGAGTCTGATGACAGGAACTCTCTGCCCTTTGAAGAGACACCTGTGCCAGCAACCTGGCTGCTTCCTGAGATGTGTGAGCTCCTAGGTGGATAAAATGCCTTCAGTAGAGTGGATAGGATCAGACAGCCATTGACTGATATGGGCAACACAATTATTTCCTGTTTAAAGCTAGCTCAATTTGTCTACATTATCTCTACTTGGAATAAATGTCTTGAGTATCATCCACTCAGAATAGTGCCCCACAGGAACATCCAGACTACCCCAAACTCAGTGCACACACAAAAGAACTTGAATGGCAAAGACCCTTTAGTCACTTCAGAAACTCAATCTTCCTTTTAGCAACATCATTGGAAGGCCTCCTGTCCATTAGAGTGGCCATCTAATTTACTGTCTAAAAATAAGAATTTCTTGAAAGTGAAAGGGGGCACTATTAATACTTATGCCAGGAATTGGAAGCCAGGACTGACCTAAGCAAACTGGGGGGTGTGGTTGCCCTGCTCAGTGTGCTACATCCACCAATGACTTGATTACTTCTAAATTGACCATTGGCTGCAGCAGGTTGTCCTGGGAACCAGGTTTGTCTCATTTCCCCCCTTGGCGTGTGTTTGGCTCCTCTCACTGTTGAAATTCCTGCCAGATTGGAGAGGACCCTCCATGGTTCTGTTCCTTCCAGAATTTGAGCTCTCTTTCTCCCTTCAACCTTTCACTGATGCCTCTAAACTTAAGCCGACCAAGAAGGACTCTTTTTGACTGTCGGAGATGATGCAGGTGGCTATCAGACATGGCTGTCTGAAATCTGGGTTCTGGGGAATAAATGATCTCTGTCTTTGGATCCCTTCAATCCTTCTTCTGTTTGTGCTCTTCTCTTTCAGAGGCCCTGCTAGGTAATTCAGCTTAAAGAATTTTCCTCTACATTTCTTTAAGCTAATTGGGTCACCCCTTCATGCTGCTGGAGCTTGACATTTTCCATGGGGGGCAGGGTGGTCCATGGCTCAGGTCGCTGCAGGACACCACCACTGAAGATCAAACCACTTTCACAATCAGCACAGGCGAATCATTGCAGCAATAGTGAGTTTTACATTTGGCATTTGGGTGAGGAACAAAGAAAGTTTGGGGGCATTTCAAATAATGACAGAAAGAAGCAGGCTTTTGAAATGCAAAGATATAAATCCCTTTCCAGGAAGCAAATTATTCAGTGATACATAAGAAAAAAAAAAAAAAAAAGGCAGGGGGAGGGGTGGAGGGTAGTAGAATGGTGAAAGGAGGTGTTTAATGGATAGAGGAAGATCCGGAAAGGTGATTCTCAGATCGCTTAGATAAAGCCACCCATCTACTCGGTAAAGATAAGAGGAAAAGCCGGCTGGCTTTATTCTTTTGACACAGATGTACCAATGTGGCAGAGAGGGGAGGTAAGAAGGTTGGTAATGGCTCATTCTCATTTACCACACAGCCTAAACTGTTCTATCACTCACCTTATAAAAAGGCCTCGCAGGAGACTCGGGACAGGCAGTTTGACAGAATCTACAGTGGCAAGGAAAAAGGAGAGGTGCACAGAGGAAAAGGGAGCTGATGTATTATTTACAGGTGGAGTGCTTGAACAAAGCAGGCCACGGGAATGGGCCCAAAGACTTGTGTCTGTACGACTGTGGAATAAAGACAGACATCTTTGAATTCTTGTTGCTACTCCTTTGGCTGCCAGGGGCCCCTGCCAGTGCTGGGCCAGCGTGTGTGTGTCTCATCTCTGCCCCGCTACCGGTTACCCTTCCTTACGTTCGGGAGGGGCAAAGACCTCCCCAGAAAGCTGTCAGACCTCTGTGGGTGAAATCTCATTAGGCTGGGCACAGAGGGCATCTCGCTGGCGGCGGCAGGTCTGATCAGCACGCGGATGGAAGACACACACACGCACACACATCCTGACTGAAGTCATGCAGTGGGCAGAGAGGAGGGATGCGGGACTTGGATCCAAAAGGAACAAAAGGCGGCAGCCTCTGCAGAGAGCTGAGCGAGAGTGACAGGAGGACTGCTGAAGGCAACCAGAAGCAAAGTGTGAAAGCCCACAGCACAAGCCGCCGGGGAGCATATGCACTGGACTTCACAGCTTCCTCCCGTTTCCAGCTTACATTTGCTCCATATGCTGCTTTACACAGCTTTCTGGGGCCATAATGGGTTTTATTCCATAGTTTTTATACTAACACGAATGACTCACATCTGCTCCAATACCCAATTCGCTCTCTAATGTCTTCGGCTGCTAGGGAAGAACAGCTTACACGGAACTTGCCAATAACAAGAGTGTCACACACACAAAAAATCCTAATTCAGGGACCAGAGGGAGGACGGTTTCAATGCTATACGTGTGAGCTGGGAGGGTCTTTGAGAGGGCATGATGGGGAAACAGACCCAAAGAAATGAAGGACTTGCTTAAGGCTATCAAGACCATAGGTAGATCCATTTTCGGGCACCAGGATGATCCTAACTCAGAATGTACTTCTTTTCCTCATTTTTCTGCCATGTTAAATCTTTTGCTAGGAGCTTTTCCTCCCCATACAGGCTGTGATGAGAAAAGGAGTACCTTGGATTAATCACCAATGATAGCTAATCCCCCACTGGGATCAACTGTGCTCTGCATTACTTAAGCTGGTTATTAAAGTTTTAAATATCTGCCGGAGCACAGGGGACCCCTGGATAGGCTGGAAGAGACTTACAGGGTCAGGCCCTGTGTGGAGACTCCCCTGGCTTCCAGATGTTTGAAGTCATGTCTGAAATCATTTTCAGTCCTTATGACACTGGCTCAACAACCCAGATTAATACGCCTATTGGCTGGATGAGGTAATGACCTTCGGTGAAACCAGACTCCTTTGACAGTTTCCATTGGCCCAGGGAATCTTCTCCACTTGAGAAAATAATTCAAGAAGCAAGCTCCTTGAAAGGCAAGCCCTGCTCTCCTAGGCATTGCAGGCCCTGCAAAGGGCTGCCATGGGAGACCCAGGACCTCGGTTTCCCCAGATGCCAAACAGCACAAAGCACCTTACACCCTCAGCAGCAGGCAGTGTGGGGTTGCACCATCTCTAAAGCTTGGCGGTGGTGTTGTGTAACCGTCTGCCATCTGTTACTCAGAAGCAGCATCACAAAGCACTGAGCAGTGGACTACGGTGCTGCAGCTCCTGCCTGGAGCTGACGGCATCTCAGCGGCTTGCCTGGGGGTCCCCTGCAGTCTGCTGCAGAATACTTTGCAGGCCTCAGCCTGCAGGTCTGGGGTGAGGCTCCTGGAAGGGATCCAGGAAGCTCAAGATGCCGCAGGGAGGGGTTCTCTTGCTGCTGTTCCACCCCCATCCCTCCCGTGACTGTGATCTACCTGGACCTTTGCCCAGGCAAAGTGGTGGCTGGGGAGTCTACCCCGACCTTTCAGCATAAAGAATTCTAATAAAGGCAAATCCTGGACCATCCTCAGGGTTCTGCATGAGGTCTGAGAGCTCAGCGGAATCTTGAGATGGGCTGGCAAGAGTGCCCAGCTTTTCTGGGCTGTTTGATTTCCACCATTGTTTCCAACCAAAAACTTCTTATCTACAGCCTGGCCAGGAACTCTGTGAGGCTGTGAGAAAGGACTGCCCTCGGGCTGAAAGACAGGGTACCGAACCTTTCAGCAGATTCCTCCATTTCTGCTCCACTTTTTGTCTGCTCCATCTTACTGGAAAGTGAATTCTGGAGCCCTGCTTTACACCTGCCTTACCTCCCTCTGGGATGGGGGCTTCCCCTATGCTGAGCTCTTTGGGGGAGGCAGGGGAGTGATGTCTTCAGTAGTAGAAGCATCACTTTCACCTCTGCAAACAACTTGATGAGATAAGCGTCCCTCCAGCTCAGGCTACACACATAAGATAGCACTGTTCCCCAGGGAGAGCGAGGTTTTATCTTCCCCTTTTTGAGGGATCAGATGATCAGGTAACACCAGCACCTTGCGTTTAGTTTTCACAACTCTTCATTCACTTAGAGGAGGTAGTATCATCCCCATTTTACAGATGAGGAATCTAAGGCTCAAGGAAAGTACTTGCCCAAGATTCCCACTGCTGTTGTGGCTGACCCAGGCCAAGAACCCCTAATCCAGTGATAGCACATTTATTCCAGCCTAGCTGAGGCCTACATGGGAATCCCATTCAGACTTTGCTCTGCCTCTAGACCTGAGTGGTTTCAATTTGCAAGAGGAAGGAGGACCCACTTCCAAAAGGCATTTGGGGAAGGCAGCTTTTGAAAGATAGCCCTCTGTACCCAGTTCCTTCCTGCCCCAAATCACTTTCCAAGAACACCATGTGGTCGACCCAACTTTGGACCCCCCCTTTCCTAGCACAGAGTTCTGATCCTTATAGGGAGACATACTCTTAAGGGAGATAATTGCACCTTAATTTTTTCAAAGGATTACGTTAAAGTTAAATTTAGACCAACTCAGCATTCCATTAAGCAGAAAAGTTGCCAGGCACCTGCAGGCAGGCAGAGAAACACTCTGGGGAGTTGGCCGAACTCAGCCTTGGCCCTGAAGGGCCACGAAGGTGACTCGAGGGTTGGGTAGCTGCCCCGCCAGCGTCCCGAGGTCCCAGCGCCGGCTCCGGTACGGAAGGTGCTCTGAGGGCGGGAGCACGCTGTGAACGCCACGTGCAGCCCCCGGCGGAGAGCGGGAAACTCCTCCCAGGCACAGCTCCGCCTGGCGCCGGCTGGCCCTCAGGCCCTAGTTTGCAGCTGGGGGTGGCGGGCTTCGCGGACGCACCGTTCCCGCCCCGCTCCATCCCAGGATAGTCCCGGAGCTGCTCCCAGGGTTCGGCGCCTGCGGCCCCCAAACAGCGCCCGGCGCCTCAGTGGGCTGACGGCGGTAGCTCCCCCTCTCAGAGCCCCGCTCGCTCCCGCCGGGGCGCCCTGGGAGTCCGCCTGTGGGTCGATCCTCCCTCCCCCTTCGCTGCTTCCCTTCCCTCCTCCCTCGTGCTCCTCCCGGGGTGCCGGGCACAGCCTCACATTCCTCCCTCCCCGCAGCTCGAGTCAGTTTCCCTCGCGCGGCGGCAGCGGTGGCGGCGGCGGCGCAGAGAACACCTCAGCGGCCACCGAGCTTCTCCGGCTGGAGCGGGCGTCCAGCTTGGCTTCCCCTCGGCCCTTCCCTGCCGCTCCTCTGGGCACCTTGCGCCTCCCCCCCACCCCCCGCGCTCGCTTCCCTCACAAGCGGGCGGGGCGCCTGGCAAAATCCTGTCAGCATTCCACCCGGATCCCGGGGCGAGCGTTCCCAGCAGCCAGACACTCTCCGGGACTCCTGCCCCTCCGACCCTGACCGCCAGGGGGTGCCCTAGGGGGCGTAGCGTCGGCGAGAGGAGAAGGCGAGGGGGACCATGCGGCGCCTGAGTCGCCGCCTGGTGCTGCCTATCTTCGGGGTGCTCTGGATCACCGTGCTGCTGTTCTTCTGGGTAACCAAGAAGAAGTTGGAGGTGTCGACGGGACTTGAAGTGCAGACCCCCAAGGTACTGGGTTTGGCGGCGCGCCGGGCGCGGGGCAGTGGTTGGCGGGAGGGCGCGCAGCTCTCGAGCCGGGTTTGCGGGCTCTCGGGAAGCCAGGGCCGGGGTCTGGGTGCTGTGAGCAGGTAACCGGGCGCCGGATGCGGCTACAGTGTGACATTTCTGGATTTAAAAAAGCTCAGGGGCATCCCCGGCCCCGCGCTGTGTGTAAGTGAGAGTGGGTGTAGGCGGTGGGCGCGCGCTGGTGGGCAGAGCGGGGCTCTCAACTTGGGCAGCGCGCCGGGGCCCTGGGGCGGCGGGGGACCCTGATGTCGAGCCGCCCAGGGGGTGGCGGTCCGTGGACGCCGCGAGAGAGTCGCCGGTGGTGGGGCCGGGTGGCAGGGCCGGTCGGTGCTGGCGTCCGCCAGAAGTCTGGCGGCTGCACTGACCTCCTTGCTTCCCTCAGCTGCCAGGCCCGATCAGGGGAGGCCGGCGCCGGCGAGCGCCCTGCAGCCTCCCGGGCGGCTGCTGCTCGGGCCCACCCGGCCTGCCGCCACCCCTGCTTTATAATAGTCCTCTATCCCTTCAGCTGCATTGGAAGTTGAATTGACTGTGCCCTGAACATCACTAAAGAGCCTGTAAAACAGACGCCTTGGTATTGGTGGGGAGTTGGGGAAATGAGAATCCAAGTGGCTTTTCCAACTCCAGCCCAGTGGGTTCTTCGGAGCGGAGCCACAAGGCTCTCCCTGCAGGCTCTGTCTCACCTTTAATGCAGACCCCCCATTCCTCAGCCTACTCTTCCACAGACCTGGCGGTGGGACACTGAAGGAGGCCTCCGGCCATTTCCTGACTCACCAGACATTTATGAACTGGATCCAGAGCGGTCCTCCAGCGACTGAGAAAAAGTCCTTGGAGAAGCTTAGGGCCCCAAGCGGGAGACTGAAAAAAAATGGGGGATAGGGGGAGAGAGGGGAAGCTCCCAGTAAGTACAGTGCGGAGGACCTACTAGATGCCAGGTACATAGTGGGTGCTTCTTTGTAAGTAGTTGTGTGAGTTGGGTGGTATTCTTCTTATTACACAAATTAGGAAACAGGTTCAGTCTTTAAGTACCTTGCCTGATTTGAACTCAGACCTCTGATATGCAGTATCTGTCCACTGTATCACTTTGCCTCTGAGATCTCCTTTTAACTAAAACCTTTGGGCGCTTATGTTTTGGAATCTTGCCAATGCTCGATTGATTTCCACAAACATTTATTGATGATCTGCGGTGTGCCAGGCAGTATGCTAGGTGCTGTGTGTACAGAGATGCAGAACTTTTTCTCTGGGGGTGGGGGATTTGCTTAGGAATGGACCAGGATGGTACAGTGTGCTGAGGACTAAGATGATTCCATGCACTGGACATCATGGGAACCTGGGGTCTTCCTGGAGGAGAAGGCGGACATAACAGAACTGAGTTGAGAAGGGTGAACAGTAGGTTTGGCCAGTAGGTAGGGAGGGCATTCCAGGTAGAGGTTAACTGCACCAAACAGGCTGAGAGGAATGACACAGCACGCTGTGTGAGTTTGGCATAATTTGAGCGTCAAAGCACGTGGCCAAAGGCACGGATGAGGCTGGGGAGATGTATAAGGGTAGGGCCATGTGCGTACCAGGGGGGCCTTTGAGGTGAACTGAGCAGGGGAGTGATGAGGTCAGACTGATGACTTCAAACAGCCTTTATCACACTGGATCAATTTTCTCACTCACCTCAGACCTGTCCATAGATCTGGAGAGCTTTTCTTCTTTTTCCCTGGGTGCTTCTGCTCCTTGTGATGCAGTTAATGATGCCTACAGGGACATGAACTCTGTTTTGCACTGAACCTCATTACCTTAAGCTTACTTATTCCTAGTTTACACTAGGGAGCTGGGACAAGAGATCTGTCTCCTTCTTTGTGCACTTTGTCCTTCTGCCTTACTTGTCTCTTCTCATCCCAGTGGGCACTGAACACACATTTATCGAATGCAGCCATAGGCCAGGCTCTGTTAGGTTTGGGGCTTGCAGTGATAATAAGTACACTGTGTCCCTGAATTTGGGGGGCTCTCCCAAGTTCCTGGTTGAGGGAGAATTACAAATGAACGAGTAGTAGGTTGGGATGGGGCAGTGGTGTAATGTCAGGAGTCCGGCACTACTAGTGCTGTAGTTTTGACGAGGTGTTCTTTGTCTTAACATCTTCCTTTCCCCCCATTTTCTGTGTTCTTTATAACCGTGAATTCTTTAGATTTAAAAAATCTTGATACTTATTATTAGACACACGCCTTCTTTGTTATATATTTCTTCTTCCTATTCAGTGACTTTGTGTCTACATATATGTGTTGTGTGTCTGACTGTTTTATGTTTTATGACCTTGTGTGTCTACATAAATGTGTTATGTGTATTCATGGATGTGTTTTGTGTCTGGTGGATGGGAACCCCTCTGTATCTTACTGTATATGTGTTTGAGGAGAGGGGTGGAGAGACAAAATGAGATCCTTCTTAGCATGGAACAGTTTTATTCCAGGTACCAGGTGCAGGAAAGGCAAAATTCTACAAACGATGGAAATTTGCAGGTCACGTCTCAAGGAGTGCAGTTGGTTCCCAAACCTGACTGCAGGTGAGAATCACCTGGAGAGCTTGTTTAATATACACATTTTTGTGTTTAGTTGCAGAGATTATGATCCTTTGGGTTTGGTAAAGTTCCTAGAATCAATATTTTTACAAGGGCTTCATGTGAGTCTGAAGCAGCTTGTTGATGGATGGTATTTGGGAGCTGGATGAAGAATATCAAGTCTTTTGATTTTTTTTGGTAGTTCGGTTGGCCCCATGTATGTATGGCCGAATGATTTCATTCTTCCTGAGCTTTTGGTAGATCACGCTTGTGTGACTGTGTGCATTCATGTGAAATAACAATAGCTAGCATTTGTCTAGTGCTTTACAAATTCTCCATCTCCATTTCACATGTATTAGCTCATTTAGTCTCCACAACAACCACAGACAATAGGCTGATCATACTTTTATGCTGTTGAGCTTGAGTAATGAGGTTAAACAATTGGCCCAAGATAACAAGGCTATTATTAAGTGGCAGCGTCAGGACAAGAATGGAATGGGCTCATTCTGGGAACTGCCCATGTAAGTGCTCCTTCCATGCCACCGAACCTGGGTCTGCACTAGTGGCTGATGGGCTGAGTTTGGGGTACTGACAGCTGCACGATACCCATCTACTTTCCAAGCACTTCCATGGCTCATCCCTAGGTGCTGGCCTTTGGAGAGCTCCAGGGAGGTGGGTGTCATTTGAAGGGGGAACCTATCTCAGAGGGTAATCCTGCTCTGCCCTTGGAGGAGGCCAGCTGGGGCAGAGGAGGCTCCTCTGGCTGGACAGGGTGCACCCCAGTGGGGAGGGTCTGCTGGGAGGAGACAGCATCATTGAGTGGTTGCACCAAATGGCAGGTGGTTGTAGCACCTTTGGTTTAGGACTCCTTTGCCAGGACAGAGATTGTTGCCTCAACAGTAGGAATTCAGATGGGATGTTGTCTATTGTAGGGAAAAAAAAAATTTGGTTTTTGAGTGAGTTCAGTATCTTAGGTTTCCCTAGGCAATGCTCATGCCTAGTTATGGGAAGAGCTCTTGCCTTGGGCATGTCGGAGCCCTGGGGAAGTTTTCATCCTGCCTGGGGCTCTTCCCAGTGTGGTGGAGGGGGTCAGCTTATTTCTCAAAGCCAGAGCAGTGGGCTCCTGTCCCTTAAAAATATTTAGAGAAATTGAAAGGGGTTGGACAGGAGAAGGCTGGGACCTCCCAACTTGTAGATTCCATGCTGCCAGTTGTCTTTTAGTGGAGATGCTGCCAGTTCTAGTCTGGGGCTCCCAGGCTTTTATTCTCCTTTCCTCAGTGTTAGGAAACATCCTTATTCACCTGGCAATGGGATCTCCAAAGTGGGTCTGATAATAAAATAAAACCCATTGCCAGTCACAATCCAGGTGATATAGAGAAGCCAGTCTGCACTTCTGGTTTCGGAAAATTGATTGGATTTCCCCCCTTACTTTCAGGAAAGGCTGGTTCTATTAATAGCTCAAATAAAGATTTCTTGAAGTTTGACTTTTCAATGTTGAGTTGATTTTTTTTTTTATGGGAGTTTCCCACCCCCAAATTCAGTAAATCTCTTAATTCCTTATTGAAAATCATGTAACATGCTTGATGCGTTAATTTAAATTGTATTTTAGCGATAAATACTGTCCCACTAGAAAGGACCTGAAAAATGTTTCCATTGCTTCTCTCCTCTATCATTTGTTTGCCATTTGGAGAATTATACAATAACTGACAGAATTTAAAAAAAAAAACCCCAAAACAAACAACCTAGCAAATTTGTCTCTTATTTCCAAGAAACTAAATTTAGTCCAGGGGCTTAGAGCTTAGTAAAAACAGAAGAATTTGAGGCCTGAGGGTACTTTTGGAGGAAAGTTTTGGAAATGTAAAGGCTTTGAATAAAGTGCCTCGGGCTCATGTAAATGTATTTGTGCTGTACTAGAAATACAGCAAACACTCTTAGAAAAGAGCTTGTTTTCTGTAATATTTGCATACTTACTGCAGATGCGTTAAGTATATGACACTGGTATTTTGTTCCCCATTTACTAGATAATTTCTCCCACTAAAAAAAAATCCATCAATTTTAGAGAGAGACCCTAATAATCTGCTGATGCTCAGTGGGTGCATTTTAGAGTCTGTCCAGGGACCTTTGACTCTGGAATGACCAGAAAGAGCCCATTATCAGATGAATGGTCATCCTTCCACTCGTTCCTGTGTGTGCTGGTGCCTGCACTGGGCGCTGGGCTGTTTTCCCATCTAAGGCAGTTCCTGGAGCAGATGGGGAGGAAGGTGTTGCCTAGTGGCCCAGATGTGTCTGCTGTGAGACCTGGGAAATATGAGAGCAGAAAGTTAGAACCTCAGGGATTCAAGAAAGGCATGCTTTTTCTTTCTAGATAGCGACAAGCTTTTTTTTTAAAAAACCCTGCGCTCCCCCTGAACTTCCCCTCTCCTCCTGTTCAGTCCCAGCTAGCTGGTGGGAATTTCTCTGCCCGGGGACATTGTGGGCCTGCCCTGTGTTGTACCTCTGTTCTAGGTCCCTTTTCCAGCTGGCATTCTCCCCCAGGCCCTGTCTCAGGGACCCCTGGGTCTGTTCTAAGGGAATCTCTTTGAGTCAGTCTGGGGAGCTCTCTCCCTCTCTCTCTCCCCCCCTAAACCCTCGTTCCACTAAGTGACCTGGTGCTTTTGGAAACAAAGACCAGGAATCCCTGTCTCAGAATTTCCAAGAGGCACAGAATGATACCTAATCAAAACAGGAAAGACCTAAGGGTAAGGCTAGAAAGGAAAGAGAAATTAATGTCCTTGTCACAAGCTTCCCCAGCCTGTCTAGAGACTACCCTTTTCCAAGGTTGCTCATCTGTTTGAATCATTTAAAAGTGTTAATTTCCATTCATCAGAATTAACTGAACAGGGGCTAAATGAGGCTGCCATTCGCTGATGCCTAAGGCCTGGGATTTCCACACAGCCAAGTTCATGTGCCATTTCATCTACCTCCTTTGCCTACATCCTTTCCCACACCTTTCCCATCCCAAATTTCCAGAACAGTCTTGTGCATTATCAGGCACCCAGGAACACATTTTGAAGTTGAAGAAACATGTTTCTGTGCCCTTGTTTTGTTTTTAACATTCATGGTTCTGTCACTCTTCCAGAGCATCTCAAAGTCCCCAACGCATTTTTTGGAAAAGAATCTGAATTAGAAAGTAAGGACAAATCCTGGGCTCCTCTCTCTGGGGGAGTCTGTGAGCCCTGCCATGACATTTGCACATTCCACCAGAGACTAGCACTATAGACCTGCCATCTGTTTGGGGAAGTGAGTCTGGATGTGCCCTGTGCCCTTTATAGCTGGCTGCTGACTATTCTTACTTGCGCGCTGTGACCCTGAGCTGGAGGGGGGATGGTCAGCCATCCTCCTTATATGGAACTCGAGATGCACATTTTTCACCAGAGTCCAGAGATGGAGAGCCCAGCTCCCACCATGTCATCATCAAGTGTGGCTTCACTTTCCAGCTTTTCTTACACACTTGGCAGCCCGCGGGTCTCTTTCTGCCATTGGCAGTGCTGGGTGTAACTCTGACGGTCTCTTCCGGGCTCAATCTCCTAGACTGTGAAATGGGAGCAGCATATGGCAGCCCTGCCTATCTCCTCCTGGCCTTGCCAGCAGTCTGAGCCATTTGGGGTTACTTGTGAATTACTCTGAAGTGAGACCTCATGGCTTTAAATAATTATACTACAGATACTCTGTGTCTATTACTTATCTTTTAATTATTTTACCAGAAACGCTAGATTAACCAAAAAATAAATCAGTTTCCAAGTCCTTAGATATTGAGCTGATTAAGAAAGAACCCCTTTGGGATACTAAAGAACACACACACACATGCACACATGTACACTGGTACCTTGGGGAATTCTGCAGAAGCTCCTGAAATTTGCTGGCTCTGATATTTTGGTATTTCAGAATAAATGGCCTGAGATGACCTTTTGGGGCAGCAGTCTTTGCATTTGGCAGGAGCTGCCGCCATCACAGGACCTAATGAACACTAGGAAACTAATGGGGAGAGAGGAAGAGCTCTCTATGGTGTGTGAGAAACTTGTGCGCCACCCAGGGGGTCCGCTTTCCTCCTGCTTTTCTTTCCGTTGCTTCCCTCCTCCCTTCATCACATCGTTCCCCCTTCTCTTATTCACATCTCCCGGAAAGGAAAGCGAGAGGGGTCCAGAGCAGAGAGGCACAGGACCCTTGGGCAGTAGCCCCAAGGAAGAAGTCTGGAGGCACAGGAGCCCAGTACTTCCCTGCAGGCTCTGACCAAAGTCAGGAGCTGCCTGCCTCGCTGCCTGCCTTGCTCTTTCCGAAGGAGGGAAGTAGCCCCTCTGGGTCAGCCTGAGCCATTCTGCTTGTACGCCCTTATATCAGCATGAGTCCTCATCGCAGGAATTAAGGAGCCTCCCAGACAATGCTGATTGCAAGTACAAAGTCTCTTATGTGTAACATTTCCCGGAGACGAGATTAAGCACTTAAAAAAAATAATTAAATTCTCCTCATGTCACTTGTCTTCTTAACTGTGAGCACTCCAGAGACCTTTCAAGGAAATGCAGGGAAAGCAGCACACTCTCGTGTTCCTGCCACTCGATCTGAGTGCCCAGAGGAAGAGAACCACAACCCAGCTGCCTCTTTGCTAATGATCCTGTTGTTTAAACCCAATTTGCATCTCATTCCTGGCCAGGAACGTGGGGTAACATCTACAGAACGGGTAGGACCACCCCATCTTGATGAACTCTCTCCAAAGAAGCTATCAGTCCCTTTCCTCTGTCCTCACTAGGGTTCAGAAATTAGAATTTTTTTTTCCCCTAATGGTCCAGGCTGAGGATTTATGTAGCTTCTGCTGTTCCTCTGAGAACACTCTAATCATTAATTCCCCCCAGCCACAGAGAGACTGAGCCAATCAATATTTATGCTCCCATCTCTCGCAGCTGCAACACGCAGGCATAATGGACGCCAAACTCCGTGATGGTCATTGAGAAATTAGCTGGCACCTGTATTTCAGGCCCATTGTTTTCTAGAATCTCAGGGAGCTCAGACCACGTGGCCCGTGGATTAATTAAGCCACCCAGATAATTGGCTGTTAATAGATGGCCAGTTGATAGCTGCCAGCTGAGGGCTGAACTGACTGTGGTCCTTATTGTGGTGGGTTGATGGTCTGTATCAGGAGAGGCACTGGCTCAAAGACCTGCCGAATTCCAGGGGAATGAAGAGCAGGAACATCAGAGGTAGCTTCCTCTCTCCACCTCTTCCGGGGATGCTTTACAGTTTATCAAGTGTTTTTCTTCATAGGTGACTCGTTTGATCCTTCCTGCAAAGGCGTGTGGTGGGTGTGGTTATGATCCTTGTTTTCTGGAGTTCGAGGAGACTGAGGTTATAAGCGGGAGGAGACTCTGGCAAGCTCCCCCAACCAATAAGTGGCCTGGAGCTCACGCGTCCCTCTGTAAAGCACGTGCTGTTTGCATCATGGCTGTGCTCGTCTTCTGGCTAGCTTCCTTTTCCAGGGGAAATGAACTCTATTTTATATATGTACGTGTTACATGTATGTTTTCACATGGACAAAAAGCTTATGCTTTTGCTGAGAAATGACTCTGTACCTCTGATAAAACACTAGTGTTGCTTTTCTGTACGCAGATTAAGGCAACTAGAGAGCCCATCTCTGGAGGGCCACCAGGACTTGGGGTTTTCTCCCAGGACAAGCCAGGTTTAACTCACCTGCAGGTCCTCCAGGAAAGTCCCATAGGTTACTGTTTTCTCCTGTGGGAAGGTGCTGGGCTGGGCGGACTCGTGGTCCTGGGAGAAGTGGAGAGAGGCTTTCCCACCCCTTCAGTCCTGTAGTCAGCGCTGGCTCTGTCCTTGTACCCATGGGCCTCCCGGGCTGGTAGGGGTTTGATGGCAGGAAATGAGGCTCTGCTGTCACTCAAGAGGCTGCTCAACTCAGAAGTCAACAGGATTGTGCAATTAAGACAGAAACCATTGATTTGAATTCCTTTCGTGATGAGTGCGGTCCTTAAACAATCAGAAGCAACTCCCTTGTAAGAGGAAAAATGTCAGAAAGAACCTAGGATGTACATCTTATTTGAAATGTGAGGTAGGTGTATGGGGGAATGACTCCAGCCAAGTGTCTTCGGAAGGTACCCAGCCTCACCTGAGATCCTCCCAGCTCAAAGACAGAAGGCGCCCTGCCTGTGTCATGCTCTTTAGCCTTAAAGGCCCATTGATGGCTGCGGCGGCGGCTCACTTCTGCTCTGTAGACGGACTGCTGGTTCTACCCAGTACAGGGTACAGCCTCTTGGTGGCTGCTTTGGAGGTTAGATGTGAGTAATATACTTACTGCCTGTGTATAAGCTTAAACTTATGACAGCATAAAATCAGGACGTTGCTAATATCTTCTGGGTATTTCGTCTGCAATTCGGGTAAGCTACTGGAGGGATCATGGTGGTGCTTTGGTGATGTGGCCTGAATGACAAAGTCAGTCTCTATTGCAGGATTCTAAGCAGAAACATGACTTTTCTTGTCCGTTTCTGCAGAGCATGGCAACGTTAAAGGGGACTGTATTTTTAGAGTGTGCATGGAGTAAGAATGAAAAGAAATGGTAAATCTCGGTAACTCTGACATTTTTCCTCTCCACTCAAAGGTCCTGATGATTTTCTAATCATTTGTTCAATTCTGGATCAGATAAACTCCCTGTAATTCTTCCTGCCTCTCTTAACACTGAGATTATAGCTTCTGCTCCAGTTTTTAGCTTTTCTCTTAAAACTGCGTGTATATTTTGGAAAACATCTTAGAAGTGTCTACTAAAGCCAAACATGTTTACATTTACGACCCCGCAATTTCACTCCTAGCGATAAACCCCAAAGAAAAGCCTTCCTGTTTCAGTGAATCTGTGCACTGGAATCAGAGCAGGCCAACTTTTCCTGTAAAGGGTCAGATACTAGTTATTTTTGTTTTGTTTAGGTCATACGATTTCTGTTGTAACTACTCAACTCTGCCGTTGTGGAGTGAAAGACAATATGTAAATAAATGAACATGGCTGTGTTCCAATAAAACTTTATTTGTGGACCCTGAAATTTGAATTTCGTATAGTTTTCACATCTTGTGAAATAATTATTCTTTGGCATAATTTTCAAAGATTTATAAATGCAAACCCCATTCTTAGTTTGCAGGGTGTCCTAAGACAGGTGGCAGGTCAGATTTGGCGGGCTTGTGGAGTTCCATTTTCATAAAGTACAAGAACTGGCCAAACTAATTTACGGTGTTTGAAATCGGTTTCATGGTGACCGTTGGTTGGTGTTAGTGACTGGAAGGAAGCAGGAGGGCATTTGGGGAACTTGTACCGTGTCAGTTTCTTGATTGGGGTGCTTGTAACTTGGGTGTGTTCACTTTGTGAAAATTCCTTTTGAATACCTGCTCTTTTCTGTTTCCACCTGAATACGACGTTTAAAAAGAAAAAGTCGGCACTGAGTGGGTGGCTTCTAACTCCAGGTTTTAGCACCGCCTTTGAGGTCAGAGTGTAGAAGTTTTCATTCTTTTTTTAGCCACTGGTTTCTGAGTGAGAGAGCCTTTGGTGAAAGGTCTTGAGAGGTCTTCCCAATTTCCCAACTCTTACTCCCTTTTTACACACAGGGAGACGTTTAACAACCAGTGTAGTAGGGGTACCAGTCACAAAAAGTACACATGCCTGCTGAGAGTTAACCATTTAGTTGCTGAATCATAGGAAGATGAGAGGTGAATGCTAGGGGAGAGAAGGGCAGTGGGAGGACCTTCAAGACAGTGGGAACCACTAGGAGGAATTCAGCTGGTATAGCTGCTCCACAGTGAACCCAGGCTGAAGTTGACCTATGTTTATAATTAAGAGATGGAGGCTTAGTGACAGTCAATGGAATTTTATGACTCATGCTACTGGCTTGTAGAAATCCAGCTTCTATTGATTGATTGATTGACTGATTGCCTCCAGGAGGAAAAAAAGCAGAGAACTAACAATCTGAGCCCCTACGGGTGCTGCCAGGTGTATCCTGTGTCAACCATCTATTCTTCGTAACAACCCTGGACAGTTGGTATTATTAGCTTTGTTTGTCAGGTGAGAAGCATCCAGGCTAAGGATCATGAAGTGACTTTCCCAAAATCATGCTGCTCATCCGTGGAGGAACTGGATTCCAAACCAGATCTGTCTGGCTCCAGAACCCACCCTCTTACCACCTTACCACGCTCACCCTGGCTTCCTTCCTCCCCTCCCAGCCACACATGGTCTCCTGAAAGTGATGATTGAATATATTTTCCCCCTATAAAGGTGCCTTTATAGCCTGCCTTTGCTCCTCTTCCTAGAACTACACGTGTCTTGTTGAGACCAGAAGCTGTTGAATGAAACAGTTTTATATCAGAAGCTACCTCTTCCAGGACAAGTCATTTTAGAACAACAGTTGAAGGGAAAACTTTATAACACTTTCAAAGAGAAATACATTGTGCTTTCAGCACTGTTTGATAGCCATTAGGAACACATCCCCCCTACAGACCATGGGGAAGGTTTCTGGTCCCTGGGTTAAGCTTTAAAAAAGGAGTCTCCAAGCTATCACATTCTTAAGGGTGTTAAGCTACTTTCGATCTGCCTCAAGGCTGATTAAAGAGGGGATGGTGAGGAATCAATCAACAGATGCTGAAAATGCAAAGACCACGGTAAATGGTAACCACCCCACCCTGCCCCACATCATTCTTCGGAGAGGAATAGTCCTGTATCCAGCATAATAGCACCGATTATTTGGTTGTTTGTGCTGAGGAGTTGAAAGCTATCATGTGCCGGGGAAATACTCAGCATGGAGCAGTAATTATGGATCAGCTGATAATAAAGGATGCATTGGATTGACTGCTAATTAGATTATTAGCAGGAAAAACAAATACCTGCTATTAACCATAAATAAGCCACATTTGTGATATCTTCTCCTTTTTAATGCATATTCCTTTTTATAATGTGCAATTTCTTCTCTGTGCCAGGACTTCCTATCTTCCCCAGTCATATAGAAACATAGCTGTTGAGCTGTAATCGAGTCGTTTTCTGGTTTCTTTCCGATCTCAAAAGGGGTTGAGAGGGGTTGAGAGCACTGACATGTGTTGAGTGTCATGTGTCAGGCCCTACATGAGATGTGTTGGGTCTTTTCAGGGAAGAAGTTGGGGGCTATATCAGAGCAGGAGCCAGGTGTTTCTCACAGGCACGGAGTCTCTCTGAGGGGTGAGGGATGAAAGGGTTTTCCCTATGAAATCCAGCCTGGAGTTAATTGCCAACAAAATGACCTAGTTGCTTCTTTGTTGCCACTTTGAGGTTTGGTCCTCATTATCCTGCTTTGAGGAGGATGGATGGGCATTTGGGTGCTTTGTGTGTCTGCCCCCACCCTCTCCCCACCAAGCAGGCCATCTTCCTACCCAGTGTGTCCCCAGTGGTGTGAGAATCCGGCTGTCTTCCTGCCCAGGGTGATTATGCGTTCTCTGGGTGGGGACCATCTGAAAGAGCCCTTGGGAGCTCCCTGGGTTGTCTGCAGGGGTCAGGGGGCAGCTCTGACCACGCCCTCAGTAAGTGGTGCAAGTGGCCGTCAACTGTCCTGCAGGAAGCGCCAGGGATGGAATTTGTCCCTGACCACACTGTATGCTAGGAGTCTATGTAGGAGGGAAAGGTTTCCGTGGGGAGAGGGCTATATGGCTGCCTCTTGGGAGAAATGCTAGGTGCTTTATCTGTGTTGAGTTATTTGTTCTTTACAAGGCCCACCACGAGGTTAGGCAGGCTGAGACCTAGCTGGTGCTTGCCAGTACAGCCCTACCATGTGTTCAAGGCTGGCACCTTTCTGATTAACTAGTGCCTGAGCCATACATGTTGTTAAAATATTCTCTGAAAGAAATGCAAATCAAAACTATAATGAGGTACCACCTCACACTGGTCAGAATGGCCATCATTAAAAAGTCCACAAACGATAAATGCTGGATAGGATGTGGAGAAAAGGAACCCTCCTACACTGTTGGTGGGAATGTAGTTTGGTGCAGCCACTACGGAAAATAATTCCTTAAAAACTGAAAATAGAGTTACCATATGATCCAGCAATCCCACCCCTGGGCATATATCTGGAGAAAACTCTAATTTGAAAAGATACATGCGACCCAGTGTTGATAGCAGCACTATTTGCAGTAGGTAAGACATGGAAGCAACTTAAATGTCCATCAAGAGATGACTGGATAAAGAAGTTATGGTATATTTATACAAAAGAATACCACTCAGCCATAAAAAGAATGAAATAATGCCATTTGTAGCAACATGGATGGACCTAGACATGATCATATTAAGTGAAATAAGTCAGGCAGAGAAAGGCAAATATCATATGACATATCACTTATAGGTGGAATCTAAAAAAAATGACACAAATGAACTTATTTACAGAACAGACTCACAGACATAGAAAACAAACTTATGGTTACCAAAGGGGAAAGTGGGGAGAGGGATAAATTTGAAGTTTGGAACTAATACATACACACTACTATATATCAAACAGATAATCAACAAGGTCCTACTGTATAGCACAGGGGACTATATCCAATAGCTTGGAATAACCTATTATGAAAAAGAATATATGTGTGTAACTGAATCACTATGGTGTACACCAGAAACTAACACAACATTGTAAATCAACTATAGTTCAATTTTTTAAAGTTCTCTTATGAATATTATCTCTGGATGACATGTGGATTTCCCTTATTTTACGAAGAAGAACTTGAGGTTCATAAACACGCAGTGAGACTTGCCCAGTTCAACAGAGCTAATAGGTGGTGGAGCTAAGACAGGTCTATGTGATGCCAGGGTACCGTTGGGGTAGTTGGCAAGTGAGAAAGACGGTGATCTCCTTGAAGGAGTTTCTCCTTTTGAGTCCTTATCCAGCGTGGGGAGACAGGCTTACCAAACAGGAGAGACAGTGGGCCGGTTCTCCTGTACCAGGCCACTGGTGCAGACCCGTATAGGCAATCCTGGGTGGAAAGCACTGTGCAGGGTGTGGGAGATGGCCGAGCCCGGTTCTGCCTTCCTGGCCCAGGGTGAATCCTGAAGCAGTAGTGGCGTGTGGAGCAGCAGTGCCTGGCAGAACTCTGTCTCCCTCTTGGACTGGAAGGTGTGTTGCTTTATTCCTGGAGAGACAGAACTGGGTCACTTGGATGGCTGTTTAATGGTGAGAGGGCTGCAAGATGAAGCGACATCTTTTTTCTCTTTTGAGTCAGAGTGGAATGTGAGGCAAGGGGTTGGAGAGGATCTTTACATGGGTTCCAGGGATAAAAGTTTGAGACGATGGCTTCCAAATTTACTAGGAGTTGTTCTGCAAGGTTGAATTCTTCCCCTGCTCATGTCACTCTTCAGTTAGCTCAGAAAAGCGTGGTTGAAGTTTAATCTCATCCTTAAAGCTCTTTCACTAAAACAGGAATCCATTATTCCACAGGGCCTCTTATTAGGAGAAGAAGGATTTAGGGCGGTCTTTTCAAGTCATTTCAGTGAGTTTTGAAGAAGTACATTTGCCGGGATCCACTTGTCCCCAAAGTGTCTGCTGTTTGAAAAGTACAGCATTAGCAAAAGGAAAACAGGAACAGAAAACCAAGTTCAGGAAAGAGAAATAGGCTAACTGAGCACCCCTCTTTAATTTAATCAGACAGTCATGCCTATTATGGGTTCTGTACTATTTTAGACAGTCTTTACTGGGCTCTGCCCATGGGCCAAAATCAGACCCCACCTCCTCCTGTGAGCTAAGAATGCCTTTATGTGTGTGCGTGTATAAATTTTTAATAGTTGGAGAAAAACTAGAAAGAAAAATATTTTGTGTCACATGAAAATCATATGAAATTCAAATTTCAGTGTCCATAAATAAAGTTTTATGATAACAGTCAGACTCATCCCTGTACAGATTGTTTGTGGCAGTGCTCTCTATCGTGGCCGAGCTGAATAGCTGTGATGGAGAGTAGGAGGCCCGCCAAACTGAAAGTTTTGTTATCTGGCTGGCCCTTTGCAGAAAAAGTTTGCTAACTCTGCCCTAGATCTATGCTTCTCAAAGTGTGGTTGGCAGGTCAGGGTTGGACATTTGTTAGAAATGCAGATTCTCAGGCCATTCCACAGCCATTAATTCAAAATCTGCATCTTTTTTTTTTTTTTAATCTGCATCTTAGCAAGACTCCCAGGGGTACCCAGGCAGCTGACGTTTGGGAAGCATTGCCGCAGATGACAACTATCTTTTGCTCACAAAAATCAAGTGTTAATTGTAGTTCACAAACTGGGGTCTAGGGTTGGTGCTCCATTTCCCTATTTATTGAATTCAGTATGATTCTGAGATCCCATTCTCCTGGATTGGAGTGGGGATTCCTCTTCTACTCACAGATTCATGAGGATCCAGAAGGCTTCCTCGTTGCTAGAGGATGTGGGAAGAGCCTCGAACCTTCCCGGCATTGTGGTCATGTCTGTGACATCATTGAGCCCTCATCATTCTCCTGCTCCCCGGCCACTGGGTTCCTTGTGACACTGGGACCCCCAAGCCCAGGGTCCAGCCTCCGTAGGGGCACTGCACAGCCATTCCTCTCGGACGCTGCTGTCCAATGGGGCACCCACCACTTTCAGGACTGGTTGCCTTCATTGTCTTTCCAAGCTGGAGGAATTCCCTTTTCCATCACCCTCTGGGCTACTTACTCTTTCAACACACCAGCTTTTTTGTACCGCCTGGGAGCAAGGGAGCATCCTGTTTGGATTCTATGCTGAGGTTAGGAATTGGAGCTGGGCTGGGGTCAGGGTGAAGGGGTAGAATGCAGTGAGAACAAATTCAAATGAATATCCCAATACATTATCCTGCCATGCCTGTGGCAAGTTAGGAGGCAGTTGGGGGACGTGACCAGCACAGCACAGTAGCAAATCTAGGATATCTTCCTGTAGAACATGGAGTAAATTCTGTAGGAATTCAGAGAAAGGGCGATTGTGTGGCTGGCGGGGTGAGGAGGGTCTTCCTGAGGTAGTGGGACTCAGCAAATGGCCAGAGTGGAAGAGTTTTAAAATAAAGCAATTTGCTTATTTTTATTCTCAGATGTGAATGTGTCTGAAAATGAATGGATCTCTTCAGTTGGGAATATTACAGTTTACTCACTGGGGACCTGTTCAGGGTATGTTTTTGGTTTAAGGATTTTAACTGCTCAGAGTATGCTGTTTACTCTTAAAGGGGCGGTTCAGTGAAACTCTATGAGGCATCCCCTTTCTCTTAACCTCTGGTCTAAATGAGAGTTGCTAAATATGTTCTGTATTTCTCACCAAGGTTGGTTCTGGCTTTTCTTGACCACCTATTTTCATCTTTAATTAGTGGAGCTCCTGTTAGAGAAACACCCCATGGAGAAGTCATCTTGTCGATCTACATTCTGTTGAATGAGGTCTTGGGAAAAGTCACGTAGAGCAGTCCTCTGACAGGTGTGTGGGAGTCCTGGAGACCCGAGTCTGTGTGCATTGGTTGGAGGAATCAAGAAGGGAAGATATCCTGGCTGGTGTTACCAGGAGGCTGGATGGGGTTCCCAGGCTGGGAGATTTTCTTCTTCTTGTATCTACCAAGCAGCTCGGAGGCTGATGGCCCACTTGTGTTCACAGACATGTGTGGTGATCCACTATGCCTCTTGCTAAGTTATCCTTCTAGGAAGCTGGACGAGGAAAGGACCTAACACAGTGGACATGGACATACATCATGATATACCAAGTTTAAAAAAAAAAAAGTATTCAGAATTGTGTCCCTAGTAGGATCCTATTTTGTTTAAAACAAGATATATATTGAAAAAATTTTTAGATTATCAAAGTGAGTAATTTACATAAATGGGTATGGTCTATGTTGTGTTTCTCATTCTTGCCTAGTAAGTGATTGATTTAGGCTTATCTTCTTCCTGATTTCCTCCACGCACCCCTCCCCTTACTTTATTTTTTTTGCAGGAGGAAGATAATTAGGTTTATTTATTTGTTTGTTTGTTTGTGTGTTTTTGGAGGAGATACTGGGGATTGAACCCAGGATCTTTTGTATGCTAAGCATGTACTCTACCACTTGAGCTATACCCTCCCCACCTCCCCCCACTTTTAAATAAGCATCGTAACAACCTGAATGTGTAAACTTCTGTACCTTTCTCTGTCCACTCTCTAGTCGGTATGTAAACAAATATAAACATTTACCAATCTGTTTGGGTCATTATTAAGGAGGAGAGAGAAAGAGATTGACCATAGTATATATCCTTCTTTGTATCTTACACTTTCATTAACTGTACATACTAGAAATCCTGAGGGCAGTGAGTTCATTATTTTTAATGACTGCATAATATTCTATGACATGGCTGTGGCTTATTTTATTCAACCACTTTCATATAATGAGTATATCCCTTGTCTCTTATCTCTTGTCATTGCACACAATCTGCAGTAAATATCTATGTATACATACTCTTACCTATTGGTGCTTTTATTTCTATGGGATAGATTTTGAGGAGAGGGAGTTCTGAGTCAAAGGGAGTCTAATTTCTATATTAATGGATATATTGAGATTGCTTTTTAAAAGAGCGTAATATTCCACATTTCCACTGTCAAGGTGAGTATTCTTTCCACAGCAGCCCCTTTAGCATAAATGTTGTCATTTTCATTTTGCCAGTCTAATGGGTGTGTAATAGAATCCTACTGTAATTTTATATTCCTCTGACTACCAGAGAGGTTAAGTATGTTCTCACATAATATTGCCCTGAAGGATCTGTTCTATGAAATGTCTTTTTAGATCCTCTGCCCACTTTTCCACTGGGCTCTTTATCTTTTGTTGTCAGGAGTAAGAACTCTTTGTAAGTTACAGGTGGCTCTTTGTTGGTCATATGTATTGTAGACTTTTTTCTAGTCAGCTCTTACACTGTTGACTTTGTTTATGGTATATATTACCATAAAATCGTTTGCTTATTTTTATATAGTTAAAAATAGCTAATGAGTGTTCTGTCTTATTAAAAAGATCTTCCTAACTCCTAGGTTGTATGTAGAACATCCTAAATTTCCTCTTCTATATGAATTTCAAAAAAACTTTAAAATCTTAAGTCCATCTGGATTTTATTTTTATTTCTAGTTTGAGGTAAGAATTTAACTCCATTTTCTTCTAAATGAATAGTTATTTGTGTCAATATCATTAGTTAAACAAACCATCATTTTCTTCCACTGACTGAAATACTGCCTTTATCATAAATTTATTTCCCCTAAACATTGGGTTTTAGTTCTGGGAACTCCATTCTGCTCTATTGATCTATGTATCTCTTCCTATCCCAATATCATACTTTTTACTAGAATTTTCTTGTTAAACCCAGGGGCTACTTCTCAATTAGTCCATCATATTTTCCAGGTATAAAATCATATCATTATCAGAATGAGTTAAATTTCTCTCTTTTTGAATATTGAGCTTGATCACTTTATTATCTTGTTTTGTCTCATACATGAGAACATTCAAAATGAAATACCATGGAATATAGAACTCTTTCTTGACTTTGATGCAAATAGCTCTGATATTTCACTATTTACTATTTCACACTTATGAAATATTCTTTATCATATTGTAGTAGTTTCATTTCCTGTTTTACTTCAAGTTTTTCTTAGAAATGACTTTGGATTTTTATCATATTTTGTTTGACTCATACAGTTTTTCTCTTTTGTTGATACAGTGAATCAGTTTGACTTCCTTATTTTGAACCATCCTTGCTCTCCTGGAATAAACCCTGTATAGTTAGAGTTTATTTATGCTGCTGGATTTTATTTGTTGGCATTTATTTGGAAGTTTAACAGCTGTATTCACGAATTATATTGACTTATAGTTGTTTTTTTGTACTCTGTCAGGGTTTAGATTTAAGAATATACTGCTTTTATAAGATAAACTGGGAGATTTGGGTTTTTTAAGCATACAATAGTTAAAATAATAGTTGAAATAACTTTGACATCTGTCTTTTAATGAGCACATAAAAACTCAGCTCTGAAACTGTTGACTCCTTCAATAGTAGCCCGTGACTCCCTTGAATACCAATTTTTATTTTGCAGTCCAATCTGAAAAATGTTAGTATTTTAACAGGAATATTCAGCCTATCATAATTAGTGAAATAATTGGTATATTGAATATTTACTGTTTATTTTTCTTTCTTCTTTTTATGATTTTCGCTATTTTGGCCAATCACTATCTCAACTTCTGTTTCCTTTTTAAATTCAGACATCTTATTTTACCATCATCACTGACTGTTACCTTCCTTTTCAGGACATTCAGATAGACATTTCTGTAAAAATAAGATATCAGTGAGTTATCCCCACAAAGATGTTTTACTCACTTATTATCAGTCTAATACATTGAGGCTTTTAGGAGTATTTTTACTTCCTAACTCTTCCTTCCACTGAAATCAGGCGGACCGTTAGAAGACTTTTACTCATTAATTTCTTGGTTTTGCTAAGATAATTTAACACTTGTAGAACTAAATGTCAAGTTTTTCTTCGCAGAGTGCCTCTTCTTTTTCAAGTATTCTTATTTATCACTTTTGTTACACGTTTCCAGTACTTTAATACTCTCTATTTAGATTCAACTGTGCAAATTGCACGGTTCATCACTCACCACTGTTTTCTCTTTATCTCACTCATCTCAAGATTTGTTTGAATTCATTTTTTGATGTGAGTATTTTCCTGAGATGGGATTTGTGGGTTATATTTTCTATGAACCCTTGCACATCCACAGATATCCTAAAATCAGACAGGTGGATAACCTCTATCCTGGATGTTTGGCAGTATGTGGATGGTTTCCCACTGTCTCCTAGATTCCCGTTTTGCAGATGGCAGGTAAACTTGGTGCCTAATTACTTTTCCTTTGTTAAGTTACTTGTTCTTTCTGTCTGGAGACTTGTGAGATTTCCTCCTTATCTTTGGAACTTAGAAACCCACCTTGGGGTACGTCCTTTGCTGTAACTCCTGTGAGGAGCTCAGTTCCATTTGCAGACTCGGGTCTTTCTTCAAGGGAAACCTACTTTTGTTTGTTTAATTCTTGTGTATTCTTTATTTGTGCCTTTTCTCCCTCTGGGATTATTCTTATTCACAAGTTAGGTCTTCAGAATGGGTCTCTTCTCCACATCTCTTTTTGTGCGTGATTTCTATTTCTTTGTATTTCTTTGTATTTTTGCTCTTCTGCAACACACACACACACACACACACACACACATACATTTATTTCTTTTTCCATTTGATCTCCTGAGCCAACAATTCAGGTCAGTATAGAAACCATCCCTTTCATCAACTCATCTAATGAGCTTTTTAGTTTGAAAACCATGGTTTTTAGTACCAGAGAGTCTTTTTTTCTTCTTCTTCTTCTTTTTCTTTCTTTCTTTCTTCTTCTTCTATTTTTTTTTTTTCTGGTGCTGTAGTTGAACATCATTAAGTGCTGTTGTTGGTTTTCTTGCTTGTGTTGCCCTTGCCTCTGCCAGCAGCTCTGTTTCATCAGCAGCCTTGCCTTCTGGGTGTTTTGCTCATTCACCTCTCTGGCTTCTGGTCCCCTCTGGTGGGGGGGCTCTTTTCCTCTGTCTACTGGATGAGTCTTAGGGCCAGCTGTCCATTGCCTTCAGGTGTGATCAGCAGAGAGTGGTGATGGCATTGCAGTCTTGGCTCTTGTACTTTGGAGTGGTTCCCCCTGGCAGATTGTCAGTTCCCCGAGACACCAGAAGGAGCCCCTGAGGTACCCTAGCTCCAGGCTAGAGAGGACTTGGCAGGCTGCTCAGTTTCCAGACTTTTCTCTGGGCCATGGAGACAGGAAGTCCTCTCAGAACACTCAGCTAGCTGAGTTGCCTCCTCCCGGGGTCCGTCCCTCTCTGGGCTGAGCTGCCCACAGGGTTTGGGAGTTCTGAGCTTGCTCTGGCCCCTCTGCTGCTGCCCTCTTTCAATCCTGCAACAGCTTTCTCCATCCAACTCTGCAGGACCTGAGGTATCTCTCTTCACAGACTCCAGACCATACCTGCTTGCTGGTCTTGTGGCTGCCAGGCTCAAAACAGCATCCTGCAGTTAGCTGGATTGGCATTGAGAGAGATTGGTCCAGTTGTCAGCAGGGGCACGTTCAAGACCATGGTCCAAAATTGCCTCATCACCTCCTGAATTTTCAACAGTGAATTTTCAGACACTTCCCAGCAAATTTGTTTTTAAATGTAGGTCTTTTTGTAGAGCAATTAAGTTCTAGGAGGAAGATGAGAAGATAGAGTCTTTGCATTGACTTTTGTATCCTGTTAACCTTCTAGGAGATGGGTTTTGCTCTGGTTTTGAAAGAATTTCTATGCATTGGGAAGTGTTACTATGATTTTACAGTAGCTGCATAGAATGATACCACTGAATAGGCCTAATTTATCTAGACTGAAAGTATTCTCTTATGGGGTCTGTTAGGGGCTTTTAGGTTTAATCCGTCATAAAGTAAGAGTTCCAGAAGCATATGGTGATGGCATTTTCTAACCACAGAAAGGAGGACTTGGTGTAGCTTGAAGATCAAAGGGAAGAATTTGGGGATGGCAGGAAGGGGAGGGTTGGAAGGAAAATCAGGGACAGACTCAGAGGTGTTGTGGACACTGAGAATGGTACAGGATTTGGTTCCTTAGAGTGGGCAGAAGGCCAAGTGGACCCTGACTTGTTAGGAAATGCATTGGCCAAGATGTTATCATGTGTCCTTCCAAGTGCAAAGAATTGGAATATGACCTGGTGGTGAAGGTTGGCTGTTTTTCCTTGAGGACTGTAACATGTCACAAAGACTGGCTCATGAATAAGTCAAGAGATCATCTTTTTCAGAATGTATTAAACATCAGTTCCATACAAAAATTTGTGCCTGGAGCTGTCCTGTATATCTTGTTTACTCTCCACCCAACACCCTATGTTAGGCAGCATTTTCCCCAGTTTACATGAAGAGCAAGACTGAGAAACTAAGGGACTTATTCGAGGTCACAGGTCCGTAAATGTCCACTGTGATTTATTTGCTGATTGGGAGGCCTGACTCCGATGTGATAATGGGATCGAGAAGCACAGGTTTTTGCCCAGAATTTGCTCAAACAGTGGTCAGAGTAAGGAAGCCACAGCGGTAGGTTGGTCTCCTGCGCCCTGGGGCCGGTGCTCCAAGAGGAGCGTTTCAAGGACCTTCTGCCAAATGGGCAGGAGTGTGACCACTGGCCATCTTCAAGGACAGTCTTTTACAAAATTGGACTGACGGGGAGCCCACATCCTTTGTGGAACAAGGAGGGATACACAGAAGAAAAGAGAAGCCATAGGGAGAGGAGGCGCCCAGCCCCGTGGGTGGAGGCAGCAGCTGTGTGCAGGTCTGTCTTGTTGGTCACGGTGCTGCTGGTGGCCTATATAAAAAATTAAAAAGTAAATAAGATATGAGAAAGAAGCAAAATAGGTGCAGTCAGAAGAGGAGAGGATCACATTGAAACCCATCTTGCATAGAAAAAGTGATGAAAGCCAAATAAGGACCTTTGTTGGAAGAAAAGCCTTAAGCAAACATCTATTTACCTGCATCATCTCACCTCATTTTAAAAGGCAACCAAAGCTCTTAAGGTGCACCGCAGGCTTCTCCAGAGGGGCAGGTTCAGGGATGAGCTTGGTGCAGTCTGTGATAGTTTTTTATAGTTTATTTTCAGTTTGCTGGGTTTTAGTTTGAAGTCCTGGATGAAAGCCACACGGGGCAGGGGAAAGGAAAGCTGTCCCAATCCAACCAGCTTGGGAACCAGCAGAGAGGGGCCCCCCACCGGCGATTTAGTGAACAGATTAAACTCTGTAAGTGTTTAGGATGAGTATCTGCAGTGTGTCCAGTGATGAACTTGGCCTTGTGAGAGTAAGTGTGTAGGCCCTGGCCTTTTGCCTTGGGGACTTGTGAAGTCTTGCAGGGTGGCCGCCCTGGGAGGCCTCCGTCCTTGGCTCTCGGGGCTGCAGAATCCCGGGGTCTTTGTGCTGGTGATGGCAGTTTCCCATCTGCGGCCTGGATGGTTCCCTGGGGCTTCGGGGTGGAAATAGGGGGCAGCATTTTGTTTTCTGCTTCACCCCAGCGTGAACCCTTGAGGGTTCGGTGTGCCCCCTGTTTTAAATTCTCTGGCCCTGCTGGCAGACCAGAGGGCGAGGGACAGTTTGTCCAGCTCTGTCTTACAAATGGGCTACATACACGAGGGAGGACTAAAGTCCAAGTTCCCACCTTTTTCCTTAACCCACATGAGTCAGGGTAAGTCATGGCTTTGAAAATCTGACTTACAGATTTTTTTTTCTCTGAATCTAGAGCCTGTGTAAGTTGATGTAAGTCTCGCAGAGTCAGTTTTTCCTGTATCCTTGAGGGTCTGGTATTCAGAGAAAAAGACTAATCAGCTTGACATTAATTCCCCCAAATTTGAGAACAGATGGTTTTCTGAGCACGTAGGGAAAAATCGTGGTGGTTACCAGGCCTCACATGGCTCCCCTAAGAACAAAGCCTGTCTTCTTTTCCGTGCTCATTCTACTGGAAGGTGAGGGGAAGGACATAGCAAGGGATGGCTAACATCGAATCCCCGTGCTGTCGTTCCTTCCCCTCGCTCTCAGTCCAAGGGAGATGGTGCTAACTGTCTCTGTGCCAGCACACGGCCACAGCTTTTATGTTGCTTATCATTAAAGATTGCCTTCTGGGTAAGAAATAGGGTTCTCTCTTTTGGTGACTTTTTAAATCCTTGGCCTGTTCAATTTCCGAGATGCCTAGTGTTTGGAAGATGTATCCTTTGGAGTTACTACAGGTAGGCAACCTTCGACTTGATGAGCCAGTGAAAGGAGTGTCTAGAAACGGAGATCGGGAGTAATCTGTGTGCTTCTTGCATTTATAGGGGATAAAGAGACTGAGGAGGTAAGAAAGGGAGAAAAAAGGATTGAATCTGGCTATTCAGACATCTGGAATATTGTTTCAAAGAAAGGCAATGCAGAAATTAAGCCTTTTTTTTTTTTTTTGAGAGATAGGACTCAAAGACAAGGAAAGAATGGATTTTGTTTTTAACGATTTCAAGTAGAATTGAGGCTGTTCCTGCGATTGTTGGAAATAAAATTGGTTAGAAAATGATGTCAGCAGAGAGTGGGGACTGTGAACCAGGAAAATAAATGAGCTCTGAAATCACCTTCTATTTTATAAATATTGTTTCTGGAGCTGAGAAAATTGAGACAGATGATTCCTTCTTTCTGTCTCCCAAGCTATGGGTGGAAGAAGCCCTGAGTATCCCATTTGGACCTTGTGAGAAGCATCCTATCTTGTCCTGGCGCGCTAAGTAGCTTTGTCTGCATTTAGACACACTCCATTTCCCTCTCAAGGACCACTATCAGCAGTAGCCAATTACAAACACACCTCATAACACATTATTGAGACACACTGCACACAAATAAGCTGGAGAGATGTTTAATGATTGTACCGCATCGTGTCCATTTCAATCTGTCCGCACTGTCGTAAGACGGAGGAGCTGTGCCTGGGTGTGAGCGTCTCTGTGTACGTGTGCTCATGTGTATTTCATTTTCACTGTGTCCTAATTGGGTATAATTTGAGCCAAACCAGTTTACACTTTCAAGAAGGGAGAGAGGGCATCATTTCACATTCTGACAGTTTCCTTTTAAGCCCAAGATTTCTTGTCTTTGCTTTCCTAAAAGTGTCAGCGCTATTAGCAGACTGAATTCATCAAAGAACAAGGGATGATGCATTTTCCGACTCCCTGGGTGGCTTTCTTCTGTTATCTGTTTCTTGTAGAGAAGCAAAAGGTGGGCAATTTAGAGAAATGCTACTTAGGCAGTCACTTCCTCCACTCTTTCATCTGTGGGTTTGATTTTGCAGTAAGAGTTCGCTGAATTTTATTTTCTCTGCCATTCACCACTGCTGTTGGTTTTGAAGTAATGACTGTGTTTTGCCACCATAACAGCCACATTCCAGTCCTGGGTGAAGTGACGGCTGATTCACAAAGCATCAGGCCTTCCCTTATGGTGTGGTGGAAGGGGTATCAGATCTGGGTGATGAGATAACAGCCAGGCTCCGGGGCGTAAGCCAGAATCCTCACTTGTTGAAGCAGGGATCCCTTGGGTTTATCAGGTCCATTTGCTCTCCCTGTATCTGAGGATGCTAAGATGAAGGAGGAGTTTACTCCTGCAAGAGTACTCAGCTGGTTGGTGGTAGAACTTACCTGGAACTTGGCCTCTTGGCACTGAATCCAAGCTCTTTGCATTCTGCCTGTTCCAAGTTGGCTGTGTTTGCCTCTGTATAATGCAGAGCTCAGGAGGGAGATAAGAACTGCTGACAGGGATGCTGGGAGCCTGCTGGACCCTCCAGCCATGAAAACCATCACAGAGCACACAGACGATGAACACTCGTACAGTTCTCATTTCCCAGGGGAACTCCTTCTATTCCGCGGAGTCTTTTGAAAGAGAGCATACGATCTCACGATTTTTTAATCAAAGGATTGTTTTTAGCCTTCTTTTGGAAAAAAACAGAATGCTCAATGCTCCTTACTCATGTTGCCTTGCTTGAGTTTCACTCTTGTAGTTCGGGGCCTTGAAGGGGTAGCAGAGGGGAGAGAGAACAGACCGTTGTGTTTGCCTTTAAATCAGCCGGGGAGGTTTTCAGCTGGATGGAAAACTAGGTCGGCTCTTCTAGAGCCTGTGTGTATAGCTGAGTGGGTGACGTGTCCAGCCTCCCGAACTTGGAAAAATTTACTGTTCACACTTCATTCATATGTTCCTTAGTCCTTGGCAAGCGAATTGCTTTTGAAGAATTTATGTTCCCATCTGCCACTTCTCTTAGTAAAGGCGATATTTGTGACTGATACGGTGACAGCTGAGACCTGGGGCCTCAGTAACTTGACATTGCCCATCTGTAGCCTGAAACTTTGGGGTTCACGTGGGGTCAGAGACAGGAACCTTGGTTTGGTATTTCCCAAATCACACCACCTGGCTGAGGGAGCCTGTGTTTGCTCACAGCCAGGCGGATGGTGCCAAGTAGTGGCACACTCCTACTGCTACTTTTGCAGCCAGTAAGAGAAATGAGACAGGACAGCCAGCACATTGGTATTTTGAAGAATCTGCTATGTCTGTGGGTGTGAATGTGGGTGGTGTTGGGGGAGGTGGTGAGAGTCTACAGTCTAGTCCTAAAGAACCAGCTGTTTTCTGGCTGGTAGTCTCCAGAAGAGCAGTTCTAAAGAAGTAGCATGAGAGGTAAAATGATCAGCACCATGGAAAGCACCATATTTCTCACCATTTAGGAAACTCTTCCTAAGGGCACTGAGACTTGCCTCATGTCTGCACCCCCCGTACTCTGCTTTGATCATCTTCAGAAGGAGCTCAGAGAAGGACAGACATTCCTTCTCCCATTCTGTGAACGGGGAGACAGAGGCTCATGGGGTGACTGGTTTGAGATGTTGTGATGACCCAGTAGACCAGGCAAACAGGGCTTTTGGCATGATATGGTTGTTTGTACAAGACGAACTCCTTTTGCTTTCTGCTGTTGGATATTATACAAAAGCAACCTGGAGAATAGTAATCATTCAGAAATGCAAAATGTCATTTTCATTGGAATTATAGAAGAGATATCATCTATGGAATCTGAAGTGTGTGCAAGGGCTACCCAAGCAGCTGGATTCGGGAGAGGCCGCTGGCAGATGTGAAGAGGTTTAGAAGATCAGCGGGAGGGCTATGGGGCTGCAGATGGCAGAGAGTGTCAGCAAAATGCATGTCCTGGAGGTGCAGGGGCATCCTGAAGGGTCCCAGCTGTATCCCTTATTTGCAGACACTGGGCAGGGACTGGCATGAGCAGAACTGAAGGAGGGTGCCTCCTGGGCCTGTTTTACTTCTGAGAAGCAGAGGAGGTGAGTTGATACAAGATTCTCCAGAGAGACCTGTCTGTAGGAAGTAATAACTGTTGCAGAAGGAAAAAAGTCATCCCTCCCTCTTCCTTCTTTTCTTCCTTCCTTAACATTTTTCTTGAGGGCTAACATGCATGCAGTAAAGTATATAACTAATTTTTAGCTCGACAAACCTGTATGTATGTGTACAGTTATGTAACTTGACCCAGGCCAAGTTCTAGAGCATTTTTGGCACCCAGAAAATCTTCTTGTGCCTCCTCCCAGTTGTTAGTCTTTCCTACAAAGAGCTTTTTTTTTTTTTTTTTTTTAATGTAATGAAAGTCTACCCTGGTCTTTCCTTCTATCCCACAGGAACTTCCTGCCAAGAGCTGGACCAAGAAAGTCCACTCCTACAATGATAACTAGTGAAAGAGACATGAGAAATTGAGAGTATTGGTAGAATCAATGCAAAGATATTACAGTGCAAAATATCAATAATAGCCACAAAACTACTCCAAATAAGGAAGATTCCTAGGAAAATGTAGGGAGGAGATGACAACTGAAACTTGATATTTTACAGTGAATTTAAAGAACTCACTGAAGCAATCATTTCTATGAAGAAGAGCTATGAAGCAGAAACAAGGATTCTGGAAAGGATGACATGATGGCAAGAGGTAGGGAAATATGAGCTGTCAGGACTTGAGGGGGAAATGGAAAAAAGGCAAATCTGTCTCAG
Source organism: Camelus dromedarius (assembly GCF_036321535.1). Lineage (NCBI taxonomy): Eukaryota > Metazoa > Chordata > Mammalia > Artiodactyla > Camelidae > Camelus > Camelus dromedarius. Next base: position 42,220,207 of record NC_087450.1, read on the forward strand.
AAGTGAAGATAAAGTTGGAAGGATCTCAAGGGAAAATAAACATTGGAAAATTTGGCATGGAACTTGGACAACAGAAATGAGAACGGTGAATAAATGCAATTGAAAGAAGGGAAATGTTACTAAAGATTAGAGAGAAAATGATAGACCTAGAAGACAGGCAGTGGAAATCCGACAGAAGCCTAATTTTGGTCCCTGAAGGAAAACACAAGATAATTGAATAGAACAAATATTTAAAATATAAATTAGGAAAGCTTTCATAATATAAGAGAAGAGTTAAATCTCAGTGTTGAAAGAACACAAATTTGCGCTTTGGGGAAAATTGCCCAGAACAGTTAACATCAAGATGCAGTCTTGGAAAGTTTTAGGCATTAAAGAAAGGGAGTAATTCCCTCCCTTCTTTCTTTCCTCCCCGCCTCCCTCCCTCCTTCCCTTTCCCCTCCTCCTCTTCCCAGCAGGGTAGAGAGTAGGTGTGGAGGTGGCAGGCACAGAAGGTGACTAGAATGATTGGGAGATTAGTTATGGGGCAAATAGTTATTTATTGAGCAGGTAAATATATAGAGGATAATAGGACCCATGTTTTTTACTGTTTGAGAAGAGATTTGTAAACATGCAAAGAGGGAAGGCTAGACAGAGCCTGGGGTGCTGGACTGGAATTAGAAGTACCAGTACGTGTATATACATACATGTCCTTCCTAACTCATTCTGCTCAGATGGTCCAGAGGCAATAGCATTGCAGTAGCACTGAGTGCACACTGAATACTCAGACCCTGGTTTCCAACAACTGTCTTCCACTAAAAGTGACTGAGGCTCCTCAGAGAAGTGGCTGATTGAAGGGATGGGGCAGAGAAAATATAAAATGGACCTAAAGTATTTTATTTTGCAGAAAGTAAAGAAAATACTAGAACATGTCAAAAGGACACAAAAGCCAGCTTGGAGTTTCCAACGGCAAAATTGAGGACAATTTGAGCATCAAAGTAAATAATGAGTATCAGATTACAACCTATTGCATAAAATAGGAATCCATGTTATATATGAATGAATGAATGGGTCAGTGGATATATAGATAAATAGATAAGTGAGTGGGGGAGAAGGGGAACCTTTTCCTTACAGTAGAATGCCAACTGAGAAATGTAAAAGGAATGATGGATGTAGTAGATATTCATCACTTGGCAACCATCGTAGTGGTAGTTGATACAGACAGGGGTTGTCAATGGATGCTAAGTTTTGTGGGTGGAGGTTTCATAAAGATCAGTGTATTGACACAGTATTGGAACAGCTTCCCACTAAATTGTAGTCAAATACAGTGGAAACATGGTGAATTGTCAGTCGGGAAACCTGGTAGACACTACCTTGGCCAGGTGAGCAAAATGGTGGAATGGGTTGACCTAGGGGACCCTGGATGTGATGCATTGAGAACACAGCATCATTTGTATTGTATTCCTGCCAAGAATGCATGGCTTTTGTCTGGTCATGTGGAAGCATCAGATATACCCAGACCCCACCGAATGAAAGGCCTGTAACTCTGAGACTTTTAAGGGCTTGAGAAAGAGAGAAAGATTGAGGAACTGTTCCAGATTGGAGGAGATTATTAAGACATGACCAGTAAACGGAACACATGTTGATGGATATGAACCTACACCATGAAGGGAAAGGAGACATTATTAGGACAGTCGGAGAAATTTGAGTGGTCCTGTGGGCCAGGCTGTATCAGTGTTGATTTCTTGACTGGGAGGGTTTGTATAGTGCTTATGCTCAGGAGAGGGGTCTTTGTCTTTGGGAGGCATACACTGGAGTAATTCAAGAGGAAAGACATCATGCCAAAAGAAAATCTCTTTCTCTCACTCCTCAAATGGGAAAAATACAGTCAAATGTTCTCATCTAGGGAATTTGTGTGGAGGGGATGTAAGAGTTTGTATCGCTCTTGCAACTTTTGTTTAAAGGTTTGAAATTATTTTGAAATTAACAAAAGGATCATGGAAAAGACAGTTGAAAGGAAGGTAAGAAAAGGAAGAAAGAATCAGGAAAGAAAGGAAAGACAGATGGAAAGATAGACGGACTAGAAAGACAGACAGACTGGAAAGAAAGGAAAGAAAGCTGGGAAAAACAATTTATTGGGGATCTGGGCAAAGAAATCAAGTCACTTACGAGGAGAAAAGTATAGGTTGGCTCCAGTTTCCTCTACAGCAACATTCAATGCCCAGAAGACAGTGAGCATCTACAGTGTAAGCAAGGAAAATGTGAGCCAAAATCTGTATCCATCCCAGCCATCTTTTAAGTAGAAAGACAGTTTTGAGCATGCGGTAACTCAGAATATTATTCTCATGAGCTCTTCCTGAGCAAACTAGTGGAGGATGAACTTCAGCTAACAAAGAGAAGACTGAGGGTGAACGCTGAGTAGTTCCAGCTGTCAATCTACGCTAAAACTAAAACAAATAGAAGGATTAGAGCAACAGAGGAGAATGTAAATGTTATGTGCCCTGATGATGCAGAAATAACCTAGCCAACCAAGATGGGAAGGGGAAGGGGGGAAAAGAGAAAATTGTCTGAATGCCTCATTCGATAATAGCAGGGAGTCAAAGGATATCATTTAGAGCTGACAGATGAAGTAATATAAGCTTAATTATATTTACCAATAAATGGTAAACATTAAGGAAGATAAAACTATTGACTAAAATCAGGTGATGGAAGAGAGACGCAGCCTAGCCAGAGTAAATGATGCCCGGGGGCTCTGTAATGTGTGTGTCACCTCCCTCCCTGCGTGCAGCTGCCACTGTGTTAAATCTCTGTGCATTTTTATAGCTGGCATCCAGGGATGTGCGTCTGTTTCTCTCCCCACCCCGACCATGCCATTGCTGTGGAAAGGGAAGTGAAGGGGAAGAAGAGGAAGTAGACTGATTCTATCTTTGCTTATAGTATAGGATTCATAAATCTTGTCTAAGGACATAGATTAAGATTATTATATAATGTTGTAGTTGTGAAATGTAACCACTTGAATAAAAACATGAGCTTTCCCAGAGGAATCCCACAGAAGAAACAATCACAGAAAGGCCCAGAAACCAGGAAACATGATATAAAATGAGAATGAGAAGCAAACCCATTTGTCATGTTGCTAAATATAAATGAGTTTAACTCACCTTTTAAAAAGATTTTCAGACTGGATAACAAATCACAACCCAATTCTTTGTTGTTTAGAGAGACACCTCTAAAGGAAAGTGATATGGAAAGGTTGAAACTACAGGAGGAATGAGTACAGGAACACCAGGAAAATGCTTAAAAAGGTTAATGAAAAAGTAAATGTAGAAATAAATAGTAATCACCGGCTTGCATCAGAAGAAGTGGAATTTGGGTTAAAATGCTTTAAATGAGATAAAGGAACCTCATTATGCTGAAGTGTACATTTCACAATGAAAAAAACCAGCAGCAATATTGAAAAAAAAAACCGAAGTTCCAGGAGATGCAAGGATAAGTGGACCAAAGCACACTAGTAACAGATTACTTTAATTTACATGTTTCAGTCTCCTGATAATTGGACAAGAATAAAAATCAATATTGAAGACCTAATTAACATAAGTAATAAGTCAGATCTGATTGATGAATAGTAAACCCTGTTGACTAAATCAAGAGAATTCAACTTTCAAGAGCCCATGAAACATTCACACATATTGACCATTTATTAGGGGCAAACCTCAGTAAACCCCCAAAATTAGAAAAAAAAAAAAGCAGTATTCTCTGATTACAGTACAATTAAGCTAAAATGTAATACTAATTCAGAAAGTCAGAAGGACCATTCCACTGAAAGTCAAGTCAAAACAAAACAAAATGAAAAGACCCCCTCAGTGCATGGCTCCAAGAGGAAAATAGAAACTGAAAGTTCAGATTTTATGAAAAACAGGAATTGATAAAAACACTAAATATCAGAACTGATGCGATAACACTAAAGTAGTCCTCAGAGGGAAAATGATGCCTTAAATATTTACACAAAAGAATGAGAACACATGAATTAATCATCTAAGTCAAGGAGTTATAATGGAATAAAAAGATTATAGCAGAGGGAAAGCAGAAGGAAGAAATAGATAAAAGTAAAAATGAATGAGTTAGAAAGGAATGCAGTTGAGATAAATTTCAGAGCTGGTTTGGGGGGAAAAAAACAACAATGAAATAGATAAACTACCAGTTAATATAATCAAGAGAGTGTAGGAGCAAGTGCAGACACATAAAACAAAAGATGATATGTGGGAGGTGACATAAACAGGAAATTAAAGGACTCCCAAGAGATTACTTCACTCAGATTTATGCAGATACATTTGAAAGTCTAAATTGTTTAGATTATTTTTCAGGAAAATCAAATTTACTAAACTGACCGCAGAAAAGAATCCAAAGTTTCCAAGGAGGAAAACAAAAAGCAAAAAATACTCTTCCCCTAAGAAGAAAACACCAGTCCATGTGGTTTTACAAAGAACATTTTATCAAACTTCCAAGGAACAGACAATTCTAATATGTTCCAGAGCAGAGACAAACAAGAGAGGTAGTTACCAAAATCTGACAAAGAATGCACAGATAGAAAACCAAAAACTAATCCCACTTATGATACCAATTCAAAAATCCTAAAAATTATTTAGCAAAACAATTTTAGCAATGCATTTGAAGACTAATCTTAATCAAGAGGCCTTTATTCCTGGACTGTAGAGACAGTTTTGCACTAGTGAACATTAGCATAAAAGATATGGTTATTTTCATAGATGTTGAAAAGGCCTTCGAGAAAGTTCAGTGATCACATTTTATTAAAAAAAATACACACACGAAAACAGGAACAGATATGTACTTTCTTACCATGCTAAAAATACATCTATCTCAGACTAAAAGCCAGCATCATGTTTAATGGGGAAGCATTAAAGGAATTCTCACTAAAGAACAGGGATCTACACTATTCAGTACTATTATTCATCACTGTGCTGGTGATACTTAGCAATGCAACTAGATAAGAGAAAATAATTAGAAGAGAGAAATGGGAAGGAGGCAATAGTAACTTTGTGAGATATCGTGGCTGCATGGCTGGAGAAAATAAGAGAAATCACTGGAAAACTATTTCAGACAACACAAGAGCCCCATAAAGTAACAATGTACAAAAATTAGTAAACACAAACCAGTATCTTTCATATATACAGACATTAAACAGAATATACACCAGAAAAGCCCTAAGTTACAACAACAACAAAAAATCTAAAACAATAATAAACTTAACAAGAAGATATATAGGATATATAACAGGATTTAAAAGCACTGAAGCCTTAAGGAGACCCTTGAGCAAATGGAAGAGATATTTTGTGTTCATTGGTAGAAAAAGAATACATGTCATTCTCTTTATAGATTTAATACAACCTAAATAAAAGTACCAGTAGATCCTTTTTTAAAAATTAGGCAAGCTTATTAAAAAGTTCACATAAAAGTTAAATAAGAATAGTCAGGAAAATTCTGAAAAAGAAAAACAATGTGGAAGGACTGGCTCTGCCAAATATTAGAACTTATTATAATGCCTCACTTATTGAAACAGTGTTATAGGCATTTGCACAAATAGTTAAAAGGAACAGAATGGATAGTTTAGAAATAGACCCAAGTGGGGAGGGTCTAGCTCAGTGGTGGAGTGGGTGCTTAGCATGCACAAGGTCCTGGGTTCAATCCCCAGTACCTCCATTATAAATAAATTAATAAATAAATAAGCCCAATTATTACCCCCCCAAAAAAGAAGTGGACTCAAATACATATGATCATTTACTATTTGATAAACATGGCAACTCAAGTCACTGGAGGAAAAGTTTAAATAAAGCCCTATGGGAGAAAAATAAAATTGGATCTATACCTCACCCGATATAGATACTGGGATAAAATTCTAAAAAAAATAAGATTTAAATGTAAAAACAAAACTATCAAAGTGCCAGAAGAAAACACAGAGAAGGCTTTTCTAACCAAGATTTAAGTCCAGAAACCATAGAAGGAAAATCTGATATATTTAACGAGACAAAAATTGAAAGGAAAAAAAAAAAAAAACCAACAGTGTCACCTGAGTAGGTAAAAATAACCTGCATAAAGTAAACTGAAAAAACAAATGGCAAAGAACTAATCATCTTTGAGATAAAGAGCTCCAAAGAGTCAATAAGATAAAGAATTTCAACCCCATAGGAAAAATAGGCAAAGACTATAACCAGGCAAGTCATAGAAAAAAATATGAACAGCCTTTAATGTGTTCAAAGCTAAGCTCAACCTTACCTCAGAAAAAGTCAAATTAAAACTACATATAAATACCATATTTCACCTATCAGATTACCAAATGAAAAAAAATTCTGAACAGTGTGTATACAGTACTACCTTTTGTATAAAAGGTGGTGGAGTGGGTTGGGGCAGAATAAGAATGTGTATTTATATCTGCTTCCATATACATAGGAAATTTTGGAAAGATGCATAACAGAGTAATAATGGTTAGCCTTTGGGGTGCTCATGTGAACTAGGGATGGACAGGGGTAGAAGGGAAGCTTCATTGTATACCTTCTTTTTTCAACCATGTAAATGTATGTATTATTGAAGTACCATCAGTTACAATGTGTCAATTTTTGGTGTACAGCACAAGCCCCAGTCATGCATATACATAGATATATTTGTTTTCATATTTTTAAATTAAAGGTTATTACAAGATATTGAACAACATTCCCTGTGCTGTACAGTAGAAACTTTTTTTAAAAATCTATTTTTTTATATAGTAGCTAACAATTGTAAATCTCAAACTCCCAAATTTATCCCTTCCCACCTCCTTACTCCGGTAATCATAAGATTGTTTACTATGTCTGCGAGTCTGTTTCTGTTTTGTAGATGAGTTCATAGTGTCCTTTTTTTCTTTTTCTTTTTAAAGGGATTATTATACTGACAGGATTCTAACATATGTACAGATACATTTATGTCACAAGATAGTGCACATCCCCTTACCCCCAACCTACAGAACAGGGTACAGATGCTTCTACTCCAACCAAATGTAATTTGCCCAAACTTTTCTGCCCTTAATAAGCTGTGAAGGATGGAGGCAGAGCTCCTCAGAGTCCACTGTGAGTTTTACAGGTAAAATCAGCATCATCTCGAATCACTGACTTTTATTAGGCACTGGAGTTTTTGTTTACAGATTGCAGTGCATTTGCTGAGTATGCAGTTTGCATCTCCCCTGACGATTCGGTATAGATCTGGATCAAGTATTAGATGCTTGTTTTGCAGCTTTTTAATAGAGATGTAAGATGATGACTGATACCAGTTTGAGATTACTCAGTTCCCAGCTATAATGCAAGTCTGAGCAGTTCTGACCATATAGGACATAGGACATAAGATGGTGCACTTGGAATGAATCATTGAGATTGACTCGTGAAATTCACCCATTTCATTGGTGAAAAAACACTCCAGTCCAGGTGGAAGGTCCTCGGCTAGTCAATGCTGAGCTAGAACCAGAGCCTTGAGGTTCTGAGCTGAACCTGCCAGTTCTAGTTCTTTCTCATCTGCCCATTTCCCATGGGCACTAAGGTGTTGGTCTGGTTAGTACAGTGTGACTCTGTGGACAGTGTTAAGTGGGCTCAGTATTAGGGGGTGAATGCCACCTGTGTTAGGATGCTTGCATGTGGACAGCAGGAAACAAAAGAAGAATTAAGCTAACATGACTAAAAAGTCCTTGGTCTCTCTCTGTAACAAAAACCGTATTTTATTTTCTCATAGCCTGTAACACTCTCAAAAAGATCCTGTTGGGTTTTTTGCTCATTTGTTTATTTTTTAGCTCTGTGACAGAAGAGGCTCATCTGGCTTTTCTCCTGTTGTATCTCTGACGCCTAGAGCACGTATTAGGTGCTTAGTGAATATTGATGGGAGAAGTTAATTCTCTGCCCTTAGAGTAGAGGATGGAGGATGCAGCAAGTGCATGGTCTAAGAGTGCAGAGAGGGACCGTCCCCAAAAGACACTGAGAAGTGACAATGGATGCTCAGGGCCAAAAGATAACGAATGTCTACCAGACCTCAGAGACTTTCAGATAATCTTCTTTTGCTCTCTTCTCCTTCCTGTATCCTAGAAGATGTCTTCATGTCTGTATTTTCCCTTCTGCTAGATTTTACTCAAGAGAATGAGGGAGAAGCTTCTATAACTGTGATTAGTTATCCTGTCTCACAAGCAGGCAGTACCTCTCATACCCCCTGACACTGCATGGAGTCCATGAGACTCTCCCTGAGTCTTCCCCCAGTTAGAGGCTCCTGACTGCTTCTCCTTGATTGAGAACCAGGACTAAGCTGATGGTGTGTAGTCATACAGAAAGAAAGGAGGAATGTTTTCAGGAGGATACATTCAATAGGATACAACCAGACAGAGGACAGAAATCCAAAGTGAGAGACCCAGGGTCCTGAGTTATCTTCAGAGACCAGCATCTACTATTGCCAGACCTCTCCACTTAGGTCAAGTTGTGCTTTGGCCAAATGTGGTGTTGATGGCGGCGGTGGTGATGGTGGTGGTGATATTTACCATCTTCCCTGTGTGTACATTTCCATGGTATTCAGAACAGGTTTTCACTTAGGGCATGTGTTATTAGAAGACCCTAGTGTGAAATCGTGACTGTCATTTTTTAGTTGTGTGATCCTGGGTGAATCATTTAACTTTTTACTCTCAGATTACACTTACACAAAGTGGGAATAATGGCAGTATTTTCCCTGTATATTTCCCAGGATTGATGCGAGGATTAAATGAGACAAAATATAGACAAGTGCTTTGAAAACTAATGCACAGAAGAGAGCCTTATCTTTTAACGACTTTATTTTTACCTGCATAAAGTTATATATTTTAAGAATCTTAGACTAAACTCTTGATTTTAGAGGAGGAAACCAAAGTGACAGGAGGTTTGGTCAGGATCATAGGCTTAGTGAGTCAGACTCGCTTCCAGTCCATTCTGAGACAGTACCGTGGTAGGTAAAATAAGAGCCCCCGCTTCCCCAGGATGTCCTCGTCCTAATCCTAGAAACTATGTTAAGTTACATGACAAAGGAGAGTGAAGTTGTTAATCAGTTGACCTGAAATTAAGGAGATTATCCTGGATTACCCAGGGGAATCCAACGTAAATACAAGAGTCCTTAGAAGGGGTGGGGGTCGGAATGATTAATGTGAGGACTTCACTCACTGTTGCTGGCTTTGGAGATAGAGATGGAGGAGAGAGAACATGGGCCAAGGAATACAGGTGGACTCTAGGAGCTGGAAAAGGGAGGGAAACCTGTTCTGCCCTAGAGCCTCCAAAGGACCACACCCTTGCTGACACCTTGATTCTAGTCCAGAGACACGTGTTGGGCTTCTAACCTACAGAACTCTGGGAGAATACATTCACATTGTTTTAAGCCACCAATTTATGGTCAGTTGTGATAGCAGCCATGTGAAAGGAATTCAGGCACCGCTCCTCACATTTAATTAGGCACAGATAGGTGGAGAGACTCTTAAGTCCTAAGTGTCAGCTACTTTGGGAACTTTTTCTTGAGAAAGGAGTTGCTGGGTTGAAAATATTCAATAACTACTATGGGAGATAGCCTGGAACAGATTAGGATGTTAAATCGCTGGTTTGGGAAATAAATTTTCTTCTCTTTTTAGCTAGCCTGCATTCCCTCCTTGGAGGGTCAGGAGCTTTAAATTTTTTTAGTGGCCTGGTGTAATCATTGCTTGTCCTGATGAGTAGGCAGGTTGACTTTTCCAGGACCGAAGAACACTCTAGTGGAAAGTAAAAAGTAGGAAGTTGAGGCAAAGACCATTTTCGTATAAATGGAAGTGGTGACTCTGGCATATGCACTTTTTGGGGATGATTTCCCCCATGTCCAATTAGTACTAGGTAGGAAAGGAGTAGCTTGAGGCAGGACCCAGGCTGGGTCAGATACGAATAGCTTGCAGTTGTTCTGTTGTTGGGGCTGATGTGCATTTGTTAGCACATCTGGAACAAGGTGGAAATTCACAGACACTGAAGGCTGGGTGGGATCCTAGTGGTTACCCTACCTTGTTTTGTGTTGGTGACATTGAGCTATTAAGGTGACAAATGTCTACCAAGATTAAGCCATCTCTGGTTGTCTTCTCTTTGTTTGCCACCTTTTCTTTCTTTGCCTACTCCCACTGTTGTTTCCATAACTCTTGTCTGCTGTCAGTTCCTCTTTAACTCAGCACATTATTTGTACTTGCAGTGATTCAGCCAGAATATGCTCATTGATTCCACCCCAGATTTGACATTTGTCTGGCGGTTCTTTTGTATCAGCTTCTGGCCTCTTTCTCATTTTCATCTTGATACTCTTACCTGGCTTCTGGTCCAGTCTGCTTATTGGACAGATGAGCTACTAAGGCCAGAGAGGAGAAATGACCCTGATGGGGCCCAGTATCATGGGACAGCAATGGGACCAGAGCCCAATTTCTTCTCCAGAGATTCCTGCCCCTCACCCAACACATTCCCCACAGTGAGTCTCTGTGGGGGCATCACTGCTGGAGCAGATGCAGCCTGTGCCTTCCAGTCTCAAGGCCAGCCTCATGCTCTTTGGGAAAACCACTTAATCATGAACTTTCATTTTCCACATGCAAAATGGAGAAAGCAGAGAAGCTGAGAGGCACCTGGGGAATGGTAGAGTCTGGCATGTGCAATAAAAATGGATCAAAGAAGGCCAAAGGCTGTTATATTGCTGGGGCAAAGAGGGCATCTGGCCATGTGTTGCCCATGTCCTGTCTCTGTCATAGAATTCCCTTTAATCACTCTCTGATCACACAAATAGCTTTGACTTTCAAGTCGTGTAATGCCCAAGCCTGCAGCTGGGGTAGATCTTATTGCACCAAAACGAATATGAATGACCTGGATAAAATGGGTTTCCACCCAATCACCGTGCTTGGGAGGGGCTTCTCAGGTCCTGCTCAGACTAGTTCAGCCCAGGTCTGGGAATAACCTGGCAGCCTTACTGTTCTGCTCATGGATGTTTTTCTTTCTAGGAGGCTGCAAGTCTGCGAAAGTGTTTTTCAGTCCATTGGCATTCGACACCCACTGGATGCTACAGAAACAAAGTGATGTAGACATGATAGATAATAATAAGAAATGTAGCACTTGTCATTTGTTAACAGTGCTATTCATTATTCTTTGCAGCAGCGTGGTATGATAGATTCATGTTATCTTCTGCCTAAAGAGGAGGGACGGAAGCCTGGTGTGCGGGAATCCACATACTGTGTCTGTGGTCTCTGCTCAGGATGTGTGGCCCCAGACTCCGCAGACATCGCCTCTAGAAGTGGTGTGTCCTCTCCTGTGGGTTGGCTAACTTAGATCCCCAGTATTGGTAAAGACTGGGCAGGCTGTCAAGGTTTCAGTCTCCCTTACCTCAGAACTATCCCTTAAGATTCTTTGAGCTGTACTTCAGCGAATTCATCTCAAGCTAGCTTCTGCCATGTGAGACTCTTCTAGTGGTCCAGAAGTGTGGTCATGGAACCCAGGCCTCAGGCAGAGTTTGGAGCCCAGGACTGCAAGGCTATTGGGAACCTAGGGGAACTCTTTCTCTGTCTCAGCCCTCTCCTCCTCTCTGTGCATCTGCTTTATTCTTCTTTCCTGGCAGACCAGCCTTCCCTGCTCCTCAGCCCACATGCTGAGCAGAAAGGTTATGCTCAGTCACACAGAGCACCCCTGTTTTTTCCATCCCTGTCCTGACCAGCTCTCAGGTTCTAAGGTAAGCAACACTAGTGTGCCAAGCTCCGGACAGGAGCCATGTGGTTGAATCACGTTGTATAAACATGGCATCCAGGAACCTCCTACCCTGCGGATGCTTGTGATGTAGTTAAGGAGGCCTTTGCAAAATGAGTCATCTTCTAAAAGTTGAACAGATGCTGGTCACTGATCACTGCATTTTATACTCACAATATTGTATATTCGCTACTTTGAGTATATGTGGGGATGGGGAGATCATCGCTGGAGGCAGCACAGACGGCTTGGGTGCCTCCTTATGCTGAGCTGAAAGGGGTCTTCAGTCCCAGGTTTATTTCTTGCAGCCACATAGAAGGATCGTGATCTTCCTTCTGCATGACAGTTCTTTGCATCATTGAAGGCACCCTCTTAATGATTTCTCTAACCGTTCTTCCTGTGACACATGTCTGAGTACCAGAACATTCCTGGTTGCCTACCTGAAAGTGATCCATTTAGTCTGTACCTCTAGTAAAGCAGAATTCCCAGAATCAAATCCCAGCTCATTCTAGATCTTTTTCCAGGAGTAGTCTTTTTTTTTTTTTTTCTTCCCAACATCTTCTTTAATCATTTCTTTTTCAGGAGTAGTCTTGGGGTGAGTAGAAAGATGGTCTATAGCAGGAGTTGGCAGACTTTTCCATTGAAGAACCAATTAGTAAATAATTTGCCTTTACAGGCCATATGGTCCCTGGTGCAGCTGCTCAGCTCTGCTGGTGTAGCCTGAAAGCAGCCATGGACAATCTGTAAACACGTGGGCATGGCTGTGTTTCGATAAATCTTTATTTATGGACACTGTAATTTGAATTTCATCTACTTTTCATGTGTCACAAAATGCTCTTCTTTTGAGTTTTTTTCAAACTTATTTGAAAATGTTAAAATCAGTGCTTAGTACACCTGTTATACCAAAGCAGGTGGTGGGTCAGATTTGGCCAGTGGGCTGTAGCTTGCCAACCTCTGGTCTATATTCTATATTTAAGGGGTCTGAGTACCTCTCTCAGTCAAAGCAAATACAACTCTTTTCACCCAGGTCTGAAATACTACCATTGCTGGAGGAGGGAAAACTTGCCCTCTACGCAAGGAAAGGGAGGTCAGAGGGTCTGTTTAAAAGTGAAATACTTGGGGGTGAGGAATCCAGACGCTACAACTTTAGTATGAATTAGTACTAATGATGTACCTTTGTAAGACACTTGCCAGTTTATAAATAAACATGCATTATTTAGTTCTGTCCTCATGGAACCTGTGAGGTATATATTAAAATACGTGCCTTCACAAAAGAGGAGAAAGTCCCTTAAATATAAAGGGACAGCCTCCGGCTCCATGGTTCAGGCAGAACTGAGACTCCTCTCAGGCAGGTTGAGTGCTCCACCACCTCTGTTGTCAGAATAGAACAAAACGTATCAGGCACCCACTTGTGTCGGTCACCCTCCTGGAGGAGGAAATATAGGTAGATCAGACATAGCCCCGGACCCAGAGAGCTCAGACCGTCTTGGGGAAGATACCTTATGTCATTGTTTGGCTATAAGGTGAGAGTAGGGGGCCTTTGGAAGCTCAGAAGAGAGGACCCTCACCCAGCCCAGCCATGGACTGGAGGGCTTCTTGAGGGACACTTTTCTCCAACAGAGGAGGAGGGGTGGGCTGGCTTGACGATTCTGGCGTGTGGACATGATGGGAACTTGGGAGGGTGGCTTGGAGCCCTGGAGGGGAGGGAAGGTGAGCGCCCCCACCTGCTTCATGAGTTTGCCTGTGGCAGCCCTGTTGCCAAGCGAGGAGTGTTCTTTGGACTCGTCCTGTTTTCTCCCCACATAACTGGTGGATGTGAAGATGGCGCTGCAGGAAAGCTTCTGAAACCATCAGATTCCTTGAACCATGACTTCAAGGTCCACTCCGTCACCCTGGCTCAGGCTGGGAAGAGCCTCAAGAGTGAGCTCCCTTTCCTGTGTTTCAGATATAAAGAAGATCTGCATAGCTGGGATGGAGGGAGCATGCCGGCTGCTTGTTATTTCTGGGACCCCTTGCATGAAATACAGGCTCCCTAGCATCACCTGTCAGATCTGCTGTCTTTTGTTTCATTAAAAATAAAACAGAAAGCCCTCTAAGCAGTGGCATTAAAGAACACCTGGAAAATAACCCTTCTGATTTCTCAGGGAAGATGTCAGTACGTCCGAGGCAGGATTGATTTTTGAGGCAGTCATGAAGAAAAAAAAACCCAAAACCCAAATGGATCAGGCTCCAGGGAAGTTGGCCTAAGAAGTGAGAAAAAAAATAACCCCAAACCAGAAAATGTGCCTGTCTCCAAAAACAATAGTTCTGGTGGCTAACTCTTTAACAGCTGGTCTTGCCTGATTTGTTTTGGTCCAAGTCAGCTATTCTAGCAGATGAAACAGTGACAGACAAATACTTTTTCTTCTTAAGCCAGTTAACAAGTAATTATTAAGCCTCCTCAGCATGACCGTCACAATGTCATTGGTATTGTGGGGGACTCAAAAGGAGCAGATGGCATGGCCCACATGTCTTACCAAGCCCAAGTCCAGCCAAGGGGAGGGGAGGTGTTAGCCTTGCATCTAACAGTCAGAAGGCTAATCAGCATTGGGCACTGTAGGAAAAGGGAGGGGTCATGGGGGCTAGGGTAGTTAGCAAAGGCTTTCAGAGAGTGGGGCTTATTAGAGTTTAAATCAGTGGAGAAAATGAGACATTTAAGGAGAGGCAAACAGCAGGCAACAAATCACCTCTTACCACCATCTTTGAGTTGCTGTCATTATCCTCTGAGAAGTTCAAGTCCCTCCAGTCTGAGCACCTCATCTTTCCTTGACCAGACTTTTAAACCTTCTGTCATCTGCACCCACATTTTCCCCTCTTATTACAGTGGAGGATGCCACACCCTCCTTTTATCTAAGGCCAACCTCATCACTTGTCCTTGGGAATCTTCCCTTCTCGCTCTCTCATAGATGTTGCCCTTCTGAAGCTATCTCACCTCTCCCAGACATCAAAATCCTCTGTCATGATAGTAGGTCATTTTCCCGTTAGTATACAAACATAACTCCAGTATCACCTATATTAAAACTAATCCTATCTGACCACACACTCCCCCTTGTATCAATCAGTCATATCCATAATAATGCTGCATAACAAATAACCACAGCATCTCAAGGGCATGCATACAACAAGCATTTGTTTTCTTGCTTATAGAATTGTGGGTTGGCTACAAGTCCACAGATCTAAGCTGGGCTCCAAGTTGTGGGTTGTGTTCTAGTCTGTTCCATGTCTTTCATCATCCTTTATCCACAGGTTACCCAATGTGTATTTTTCTCATTGAGAAGGGCAGGAGCCAAAGACAGCAAGCCCAATTTGGCAGGTACATTTTAAGCCTTTGTTCAGGGCATATCTGCACATCTCATGGCCTGACCATATCAGATGTCCAGGCCAGTGGGGTGGGAAGCACACTTCTCTCTTGTAGATGGAGGGAGAGGGAGTGAATGTTTGCTGAGCAATAATCTACCATATTCTTTTATCTTCAGTGCTTTTGTTCTATTTCTCATGATCGTCAGTGCTCTGGAAGAGGTTGCCTGCTCACGGTAAGCCATCCCCCAGTTCCTCACCTCCTGTTCTGTCTTCATCTCCTCTAGTGGTTTCTGCCACAACCACTCCACTTTGGCCCCTCTGGTCAAGGTCACCAGCATTGTCACACTGTCAAAGCCAATGGATGTGTTTCCATCCTCATCTTACTTTGTCTGTCTCCCAGTAACATTCCCTCCTTCTGGAACTCCATTCTCTTTGGGATTTTCCAGCTTCCTGCCCCTCCATGACTGCCCCTCCTCATCTCTTTCTTCTCTCCTCCAGCTCAGTGGTGGTATTTCTCAGGACTGGGTCTGGAGGCCCTCTTCTCTTCTTTCTCTAAGCTCCATCACTGTTCACAGAGTTTGAGGAATCTTCTCTGTGTTGATGACCCCTGAATGTATGGGTTTCACTCAGGGATCTGAGTGTTACATGCTCTCTATTCAGCTGTCTTGACCTTGCCGTTTGGTTGTTGTGCATAATCCTTGAAGTCAATCTGTTCAAGTGGAATAGCTTTTCCCTATATAATTTGCCCCTTCAACGTCCCCACCTTCAGCCATAAAGGTCTTAAACAGACCACAATGGCGCCTGCCTCAGAGCCTTTGGAAAGGCTGTTTCTTCTTCCTGGAATGCCTTCTGCCCTCCTTCTTCCCACCCCACCCCACCCCTTCCCATCGCTGGTGTCTTGCCATAGTCGGGGTCCTAGGGTCAAATGTTACCATCCCAAAGAAGCCTTCCTTAACTGGTCCCTCTAAAGGAGACTGCACTCCCCATGCTGCCTCATTTTTAATGTCAGTCCTTATGTTTCCTACCAGTTGCCATGATTAGTCATTCTTTTTATTTGTTCTCTTGGATTTTCTGTCTCCCCAACTATAATGTACAATTCCTGGCAGGCACTCGGTAAATATTTGTTGAGTTAATGACCTTGAAAGGCCCACAGAGATGGTTTAGTCAACTATTTGCTAACCTGCAGGCTGTGGACCCCTGGGGGACTGAGGAATTATTACCCTGGGTCCAGGAGTCCATAGTGTACCAGTCCTCGCTTTGCTGTTGGAGAACCAGTAATAAATCAGACTCATCTATGGACTACTATTTTCCAGATGATGGTGTTGTAATGAATAAAATACAAATTCATTTGAAAGTATTGCTAAATTCATAGGGTCTTTTTTATCTCACCTTCTAACATAATTCCTGTAACTCTGTCCTGATAGCTGTAAGCACATCTCCAGAGGGATGAAGTTACTTGCTCAAGGTCACATTCTTCCGTGGCAGAAAGGCCTGGAGAGGAATGGAAAGTAAAGGTCAGGGGCCTGGGGATTAAGAGCACGGCTATGAGCAGACATTCTGAAGGCACCTGCTTCAGCACGATGGTCCCAGGTGCCTGGGTCTGAGCTGACTTCTGGGGCTAAAAGGCAGTGGTGTGGGGGGAGTAGCAGGTGAGGGTGGAAGAGCTGGCAATTCTGTGTGCCTGAAAATCAAGGTTCGACTGGAATAGTGTGGCCCTGGTCCAGAGAGTCTGGGACGCAGTGAAGGCCTGATGGCCAGGGAGGGAGGTGATGGTGGCAGAGAAAGTGTGGCACGTGGGCTGGAGCCGAGCATTTCCATTAGATAAGCAACAGAAAGGCACGAGCGAGCTGAGGGGTTACAGCAATGCCGAGAACGGAAATGGATGACTTCTGATGAGCCCCTAAGAAGGTGGTGGGGCAGTGGTGACAGGGAGATGGCACAAGTGTGACAGAGGTGGCGGAAGTCAGCATGGGACTTGGGTGTTCCTGGTGTGTACATTGGTGCCCAGGCCAGGGGCTGCAGAAGCTACCTTCTCTGCCTCACCCAGTGTGCCTCTTGCCTCATCTCCCCGGCTGCCTTCCTGTGGTTAAGGCTCCCTTGTTGTCCCTGGGCTCGGGGTAGAACTCCTCTGTGGCTGATCATGGGAGCATCTTTTTGAGGCTCTGAAGATCATGCCTCAGAACAGGCTCCTCCCTCTTTCTGGAAGCTCTTCTCATCATCTTGATCCTGGTTCACCTTTCTGGATCCCTGGAAGACCAGGAGTGTGGAGTGAAGACTTTGAATCAGGCTCTGAGTTGGACAGGTCAGCCTGGCATGGTTAAATGCCATTAATTGGAGGATACCATTGCTTCTGTTTGGCCTGTGGGCCTGGCATCCTGGCAGGTTAGCAAACATTTGCTTGAAATAATGTTCTCCATGTATGGAAGGATGCTCAGCATGTCACATGTGCTATTTTTAATACTTAACACCAGCTACAGGAGAGCCAGGTTATAGATGAAGAGACTGGGGTTCAGAGAGGTTAAGTGACTTGCTTAAGACTGCTTAGTTACCAGGGAGCAGAGCCATTATTCCAGTCCTGACGTGTGGGGTGCACAAACCCATGCTTCTTCTCCTTCACTGGCCCCCATCTCAGCAGTGTTTCCAAAGAGGATACCCCCACCCCCGCCACGCCCACTCCTAGGACCCAGGCAAGCTGAGCATCAGGTCAGGCAGCAAAGCCCTTAATAAATGTGGAGGAGCCAGAACACATCAACCACAGGGCTTCAAAAGCTATACCTACAGCTGGCCCAAAGAAGACTCTTCCTCCAGCTTCAGGTTCCTGGTTCCTCGCATCAGCCCCCATCTGTTCAGTGCATGTTCCCAAAACCTGTCCCAACGCACATCTTTAAGGTTCCAGAATCAGCTGCTTCTGCTTCAGCCAACAATAAATGTGGAGGAGCCAGAACACATCAACCACAGGGCTTCAAAAGCTATACCTACAGCTGGCCCAAAGAAGACTCTTCCTCCAGCTTCAGGTTCCTGGTTCCTCGCATCAGCCCCCATCTGTTCAGTGCATGTTCCCAAAACCTGTCCCAACGCACATCTTTAAGGTTCCAGAATCAGCTGCTTCTGCTTCAGCCAACACACCCAACTCCTAAGTAGCTTGGTCACGTGAACAGCTCACTTCTCTTAGCCTCTGATTCCACCTCTCTGAGATCGTTTCCTCATCAAAAGCAAAGGGAAAAAATGGGGCACAATAATGCTTATTTTGGACTTTTGTGCTGAGGATTAAAGGAGGACAAAATTGGAGAACGAGCCTTGGGCGGCAGCTGCTCCCAGTGCCTGTTCAGCTTGTGTTGGCTGAGGCTGCACGTGGACAGGGATAAACAGGCAGGTTCACACTAAGTGAAGTAGTGCAGACAGACAAGTACCATATGATGTCCCTTATACGTGGGATCGAAAAAAATGTCACAAGTGAACTTATTTACAAACCAGAAATACACTCATAGACACAAAAAACAAGCTATGGTTACCAAAGGGGAAAGGGCTGGAGGGATAAATTAGGAGTTTGGGATTAACAGATACACACTACTATATATGAAAGAGATAAACAACCAGGACCTACTGCATAGCACAGGGAACTATGTTCAATATCTTGTAATAACCTATAATGGAAAAGAATCTGAAAAAGAATATATATGTATAATTGAATCACTGCTGTACACTTGAAACTAACACAACATTATGAATCAACTATATACTTCAATAAAAAAGAAAGAAAAAGAAAATTCCGGTTCTGACTGTCAACCTGGTGCACTTTCTCCCCTACCTGCTGGATATCAGCAGCCTGTAAAAATCATGTTCCTAAGTCCATCCCTAAAACCCTCAAGGAACTGAGGGGTCCCTTCAACAACCTCTCACAGAGCATTCTCTGGGCCCTCCTTGCTGGCACTGTTTCTAAGTTTCACCAGCCCCAGGAGACGAAGTAGGAACCCAGGGTTGTGTAATGTCCTTTCTGTGGGTCACACATAAGGTCTGGTGACAGGGTATGGGGAAGGCCTTCGGCCTCAGCCCCTACCCAGGAGACCAGGACCTGCCCACTGAACCAGGGCTCCCTGAGAGTAATTCCCAGACACATCCCAGGACACAGCAGATCAGAACCCTAGTCCCACTACTCAGCTTATTCAAATGCTGTGCACCACCTGTCGGGCTTCTGCAGTGAGTGACACTCTGGGTAGAGGTTAAAACTCAATGAAGGGCAGAGAGACCAGCTGAAACTCAGTGAGCCCAGGCATGGCCAGACCTCACTTCCGACCATTCCCTCCCACACCCTTGTTTGTTTCCTTTAACTGGAACCGACAGGAGGAAATGATTAGCCTGGGCAGCTTGTTAATGATCATCGATTCCCTGGGTTCTCTTCATCAGGTGCTGTGATGGGAAAAGCTAGACCATGATCCTCCAACAAGAAAACTCAGCTTTACCCCCAAGCAGATGTGGTACCTGGCTCCCTAACTCTCCTGGCCTATGATGTCCAGAGCTAAAGGCACTTAAGCCTACCTGCAGCTTCTGTCCCACCCCAGGCTCTGTCATCAGTCTGGGCACAAGGCAGGGAGAGAAGGACCAGCCATCTGGGTTTGCCCAGTCTTTGGAGCTTTCGCATGGGATGTCCCTTATCTTGGGAAACCATCAATCCTGAGCCGACTGGACAGTTGTTTACCTAGCAGGGAACATTTCATCCTCCCTCTCCTCCTCCTCATCGGTAATAACTAATATTGAGTGCTTCCTGGGTACCAAGTTGAACTGTGCCACACATTCTAAATCTTTAGGAAGTTGATAATCCCTGTCAGGAAGTTGAGACAGAGGTCAGTTAATTCACTGGGTCAGCTCCTGCACGACTATTTCCCTGAACCCCTAACTCATGTTCTCAGTGCAGGTCAGCCTCCTGTGGGGGCTTCTCTAATCCGGTTTCCCCCAAGCTCCTTCCTTGTCCTGGTCTCTGATTCTCATCCTCTCCTCTGGCTGAGACCCGCTGAGTATTACAGTACCCCGGGACTGAGGTCAGCCTTGTTCCTGACCTCTGTCCTGGAATTCTGTAAGACCCTGGCGCATCACACTTGAACTTCGAACGCTGAGGCTTGGTCTTTACACCAGCACTTGGATCCTGTGTGACTGCCTGCTCCGTTGCTTAGTAATTATAGTTGGTGCTTGGTTGGCCTTCCTGGAATTATTTGCAGCTGGCCTAGGTTTGCAGAAGGCTCTCCTTTCCCTGTTGGCAAGGCAGGGAGAGCTCAGCCTTTTTCATATCAGTCTGAACATCCTATAACTAGGGAGACAAATAGACCACTGGAAATATCATGCACTCCAAAGGCACATACAAATGACTTTTGGAAAGGGTGGGCTCAATTAAAATCAAATTGATTCAAATCATGATTTGAATCACTAGTCGGGAAGAGTCGATTAAATCAATATTTTCCCTGCAAAAGTGCATTCATTTTTGATATAATTTTAATGCACAGTCTTCACAGCTCTGACAGAGATAGATGTGGTTTTCATTTTTAGAAGTTACATACCATGCATTTTTAAGCTGTGATTTATTTTGACATTTCGTTGAATCAATTTTGCAGCCACGTCTGAGTCTTGAGTGATGACTTGTTTATTTTATTTACCAAAGCTAATCAAACAAATGTGTATAATTTTCCCAACAAAATAAGCATGTGCACTTTTGAATGTTTAACTGTTTTTTCTTTTCTGTAAATGTAAAAATATAAAAAAATTGCTGAGATGAAATTAGACTGTTTTGGGCAGATCCAACCCAAAATACTTACTATATTTTGGACTTAACTTGGTCTTTTCCTTTCCTTTCTGCTTACTTATATTAGGAAAGAATGGGTAAGCTCTTCTACTTTTGTAGTTCCCAAATGATTTTAAAACTTAGGCTGTATTAGTCTTCTTTGGGAGATGCTTTTGTATGTGTAGAGAGAAATGGCTCTGATCACACCCACTTGATATTCCTCCTAATCGTTGCTGAGAATCCAGTGGTTGACTTCTGCCAGCCTTTGGTGTGACCTTCACGAAGCTTTGTCAGCATCTTTCATGATTGATTGAGCTTTACCCTATCTAAAACAAATTCTTTTCATACAGATCAGTGGATTTTATTTTAAGAACATCTTTTCATAGTAACAAAAACTACCCACCCCCTGCCGTTTTCCCCCTTTTTTATTGAAGTATAGGCAGTTTACAATGTTCTATCACTTTCTGGTGTACAGCATTATGTTTCAGTCATACATATACATATATATTTATTTTCATAATCTTTTTCATTATAGGTTACTATAAGATATTGAATATAGTTCCCTGTGCTATACAGAAGAAGCTTGCTGTTCATCTATTTTACATATAGTAGTTAGTATCTGCAAATCTCAAACTCTCAATTTGTACCTTCCCACCCACTTTCCCCCCTGGCAACCATAAGTTTGTTTTCTATGTCTGTGAGTCAGTTTCTGTTTTGTAAATAAGTTCATTCATGCACCCCAATGTTCACAGCAGCACTATTTATAATAGCCAAGACATGGAAACAACCTAAATGTCCATCGACAGATGACTGGATAAAGAAGATGTGGTATATATACACAGTGGAACACTACTCAGCCATAAAAAAGAGCAAAATCTTTTAAGGTGCACATTTGGGATCAGATGCAGTCTTAATAGGGCTGTCTGTGGAAGGCTGTTCTCTACCCTTCTGTCAGCCTCAGAAGGCTTTGGATGGACCCCATACAGCATTAGTGGCCCAGATAACCTACTTGGGTTTATCTTTTCTGATCTTGTTTCTGGCTTCAGCCAGATGACATCATCTCTTAGAACACAGCCACCTGCATTCTCTGCCTGCTGAGAAATCAAGTGTCTGTTGACAGATGAATGGATAAAGAAAATGTGGCTTATATATACAATGAAATGTTATTCGGCTATAAAAAAGATGGAAATCCTGTCATTTGTGACAACATGGATGAACTTGGAGGATATGATGCTAGTGAACCAGACCTAGAAAGAGAAATACTGCATGATCTCATTTATATGTGGAATATAAAGTAGTCACACTCATAGATGCAAAGAGTAGAATGGTGGTTGATTATCAGGGGCTGTGGGGAGGGGAAAGGGGGATAGATGTTGGTCAAAAGGTACCCAGTTTTAGTTATGAAGGATGAAGAAATTCTAGAGATCTGATGTGCAGCGTGGTGACTCTAGTTAATAATGCTGTATTATATACTTGAAATTTGCTAAGAGAGTAAATCTTAATTGTTCTCACCAAAAAAGGGTAACTTGGTAAGGTGATGGGTATGTTAGAAAAGATCTGCAAAGAAAGAAAGGACCTGCGTCTTTCAAGCTGAAACAGGTGCTCTCTAGTTTTGTTTTCTAGGACTTGGAACATAAATACATTTGTTTTCATGCTGTTCATATAGTTCTAATAGAATAGAATCATAACATTTTAGGATTGGAAAGAAAATAGCGATTTCCTAGTCTCATCCTCACACTAACTCTTTAATGTAAAAGTTAACTGACTTGCTCAGGTCACAAGCCTGGGACAAGAAACCATGTCCTCTGAATCTTCCAGAATAGGATGTTTCCTGTAATAAATCATGCCTGGATTTGAGTAATTTCTCCTCTTAGTCTTCCTCTTTTGGAAAGTAATGATTTTTTTAAAACTTTTTTCCATATAAAAACATCTAACTTTTGTTCACATACTTATACTAAAAACTTAACTGGGCTCCTGTATTTTACCTAGCAATCTTGTTTCCCCCCGGTCTTCAGGGTAATGTGTTTTATGTGGTTTCCCATGGTATTTCTAAGGTGTTGAGTAATCCATTTTATTCTTGAGTAACATTTTCACAGCACATTCTACTCTTCTGTTTTGTTTCATTAAAAAAATCATTTTGTATATAGAAAAGCAATAGATTTCTATATGTGAATCTTGTATTCTGCAACTTAACTGAACTCATTTATTCTCATTTTTTTGGTAGAGACTTTAGAGTTTTCTATATATACTGTCATGTCATCTATAAATAGTGACAGTTTTATTTCTTCCAATTTGGATGCCCTCTGTTTCTTTTTCTTGTCTGATTGTTGTGGCAAGGACTTCAAATACTACGTTAAATATGGTAAGAGTGGGTATCCTTGTCTTGTTTCTGATTTTAGAGGAAAAGCTTTCAGCTTTTCATCATTGAGTATGATGTTAGCTGTGGGTTTGTCATAAATGGCCTTTATTATAATGAGATATGTTCCCTCTGGACCAGTGTTGTTGAGAGTTTTTATCATGAATGGGTGTTGAATTTCACCAAATGCTCTAATAATGAAGTGTCAGAAAGAAAAAGCAAAACAACCCCATTTATAAGCACTACAAAAAGAATAAAATACATCAGAATAAATTTCACCAAGGAGGTGAAAGACCTATACTCTGAAAACTGTAAGACTCTGATGAAGGAAATTGAAGACAAAAAAAAAAAAATCATTTTGAGCAGCTCTGATTTTTGCCCCATGCACCATTTTCATTAACATGCACCACCACATCCCTTTGAGGAGGGATCCTGATGCCTGCAAAGCTCATGCCTGCCTAAGCCAACCTGTGTGGCACCAGGTTGCAGGGAATCCAGGTGCTGGAGGCTGGAGTGGATCACTGAGTGCCCAGCCTGGTCTTCCAGGGAAGCAGCAAGAGGGCCCAACATCAGGGTGACCACCAGAGGGAGTTGCTATTATGGAGACCGAGTGACATGAATCTCACTGTGCCCCGAATGGGAGATCTAGACCCTGCCTGATTACGGAAGTCAGTGGACAGCTCATGCTGAAACAGCCAATTTGCCGCTTGATGGGAGTCTCGCCTGGAAGCCAATTAACCCTAGATGTGTGGCTGTCTAATTGAAGAAGCAGCTCTTCCTGGCCATCTTCTTCCCTCCAGATGTGGAGCCTGGGCTGTAGCTCTTGGTTTAGAAAAGCTGATTTCCCAAAGGTGTGGCCACCTGAGCCAAATATCATGGCATGCATTTCTATTTCTTATTTCTTTATGTTTTTGCAGATTGAAAATGGTCTACAGCTGAGGTCTAGGCTGACCCACCTCTGAATGCAGCCCTAGCACCCCAGCAAAGCTCCCCTGCTCTCCCTCTGAGGCCCTGAGATGGGCCTGCACAGCAGCAGACCTGCCTGTGCAGCTTCCTGCTGCTGCAGACCTGAAGTGCCTGAGTTTGCAGCTCTATGTTCCTCTGATCTATGAACCAGCCCTGCCTTGCCCTGCTCTCCAGCATCCAAGTTCTCCACGCCCGTATCTTATCCCGTGTCCGATCTCACGTGCCCGTGACCTTCCCTGTTGCTCATCCTGGTGGCCTCACCATGCTGTCCAGCTTCTGAACCTTTGCCACAAGTGACCACTGTCCTGAGTGGGCCGCATGGTCCCCAGGAGCCAGGACCTGAGAGCTCCTTGGTCCTGGCTCTGCTGCAGGGCTGGCCCCAAGAGAGCTCACTGCAGGGTGAGTGGGCTGATTTGATTGCGGTCCCAGGAGTGGGAAGAGAAACCTTTAGCAGGCCAGATCTGCCCAGGATTGCTTTGATGAGAAATTCTGATTCAGACCCATTATTCTGAAGTCATTTAGTTGGCTTTAACTCTGGATGCAACTCTCTGGTAACCTTTAAAACAATAGGGTTTTCTTATCAATCTGTGTGCCTTTAATAAGGGAAGGGCTGATTAAGGCAGGAGTGGGGGGCAAACCAGGTGCACTTATGATTGTCTAATGTTATCAAGCCTAATTACCATTTTCAAAGCCCTGCTGAAATTTGAAAGTTGTCGAGTCGGATGATTACCATTCAAGTTTTCTCCTTCTAACGAGCCTGAACTTTCTCTGCCATAGCTTAGCCTGATGCTTTTTGACGGTGGTCCCTATTGACTAATGAGTGTAATTGGCCCTGGCCTTTTTTTCCGGGCTCCTCATTTCCAGTCTCCGCTGGAGCCAGTCTTTTCCCAAGATTACCCCCGTCCCTTCACTTTTGCTCCTGCATTGTCACCTCCGGCATGATGTAGCAATGTCCTCAGCTCCTGACTTGAGCCTCTTGTTCTGCCCTGGTCTCTCCTGTACCCAGGGTGGTGTTGGACAACTCCATTTGTGACCTGGTACACATTTCCGCATGGGCACAACGTGACAAATCTTGGTCCAGTTCCTCGGCCCATCCGCCCTAGCCTTTTGACATAGACTGGAATGGAGATGCGATGCTCCTGTGGTGGAAAATAGGCAGTGCTGGGCTACCCTGCTTGTTATGGGATGAGACCCAGGGTGATGAGCTCAAGAGAGAAATGTGGGTATTTTGCTGGTGCTCAGGGAAAAGTCTGTTTAATTAAAGACAGATAAGGAGGTAAATTAAGATTTCTGGGGATTGTGCAAGGGGACTTCTGGGCACTTGCAGTGTCATTATTGGATGATAGAACTGTTTATTATTTTAAATTTTATCTTACAACTTAGGCTCTCATTTCCCTTCATAAAGGAACTTAGGCTTATCAAATAAGATTAGTGAGCATCTTTGGAGATTTGTAACAGGAATGGAAATGGGGAAAGAGATATTTAGAGAGAAGGGAAATGTTTTTCCTGAGATAATTGAAGGGAAAAGAAGGACAGATGTTAAGTAGGGAAACAGATGTGAAAATGGAGAGAGGGAAACTGCCTGAGATGGCAGGGGCTGAGCTGTGGGGGTGAAAGATGGGCATGTGTACTAGATTTCATAGCCTCCTTGAGGGATAGAGGTGAGAACTTGCAGCTTGTAGTTCAGATGAGGTCCTTTATATTCGGACAGTGCTGGAGTACTCACTTTTGTGGCTGTTGGGCATGTCATGTAACATAAATTCTTTGTACTCTGTTTTACTACCTGTAAAATGGGTCTAACAATGCCCACCTCTTAGCATTGTGAGAATCAGAGGAGCCGATGTCTGTGATAGCTTAGCACAGTATCCAGCATCTCTAATCAACAGAAGCTGCAATTATTATAAGAATTGTTACTATAATACAAATTACAGCAGTAATCATTAGTGCTGACATCACAAGGGATAGGGTGGCATTGTGCAGAATTCAGCACTTGTATAGGACACTTGAAAGTAGAGTCTGTAAGTTTGGCTGGGGCTACGACCATTGAACTACCTTAGGTGACCTTAGGTTCACCTTGGCCATTCCCATTTATATCTTGTGTCCCAGTGCAGTTATTAGCTGTGCTTCAATTCTTTCATTCTTAAGAGTGTTCCAGTGTGGATGACAAATCCTACAGCTACCCTGCATGCGGTTCTTACTGTCTAAACCAGTGAGACAGTATTATTGCGTTATTCATTGTTTCCCATTTTCTCAAAAAGATCATGTGTTTCTTGAGGCCACTCTATACACTTGTATGTGTAAATCTGTGTATATGTACGTACACACACCCTTAGTACTTCTTTTGTGTTTGTATCTGCTCATCACATAGAGATACAGTACCCTTGTTTTGCTTCAGAGCGGAGATCATTCATCTAAGATTTGCCTGTCTCCTCCACGAGACTGCAGCCTCCAAGGGGGCAAGGGCTTTGTTAGTTTTCTTGACCACTATATCCCCCGTGCCTAGATCCACATCTGCACACAGCTGGCATGCAACAAATGTATTTATTTAAACCCTGTCTTTATAATGAAGTGCATGTCACAGGCCAGGCACAGGGCTTATTTATGTCTCTAGATCTTGTCAAAACCCCACGGAGTGAGTCCTATTAATATTCCTGTTTGGCAGATGAGGACCCTGAAGCATCGAGTGGTTAAATATTTTGTCCAAGATCCTACAGCAGCTTCGTGTTGGAGCCGGGGCTTTTTAACTCCAGATCAGAGCCCTCAATCCCTGTTCTTGGGTGACCCTTGCTGCCATCACTAAGCAACTGGGGGAAGGGTTTTCCCAGCAGAGAATGCCTGGCCCCTGCAGTTCCTGGGTTTTCCTCTGAGCTCGGGTGTTTTTCTTACTCACATTTTCTTCCATGTACCCAACACTCAGATGTTTAAGTGCAAAAGGCAGTTTATCGTCATATGTGGAGAATGTAGGGCTCAAATAAGACACGTAGACAATTAGCAAGGCCAGAGCAGGGCAGAGGCCCGGAGTGGTCGTGGCAGGAGCTGGGAGCTCATCCTAAGTGGCCATTTCTACAGGACCCAGCCCCTCCCGCTGTTGCTCCTCCAGGGGCCCCTCCCTTACTGCTCAAAGGGGATCATCAGAGGATGGTGGGCTGAGAGAAGTGGAGATAGAGTGTTTATGGAGTGTTTAGAGCAGAGTTGGTTCTAAAGTGGAGCTGTGGGCCGACCATGGATCTGCACCCTCAACATCTCCTGGGCCAGTCATTGAACTTTCCTGAGTTTGCGTATATAGAAAAGTGAGTAACACAATAGACTTAGAAGGCTTGTTGGAAGGATTGCATTGCGGACAGCCCTCTAAATACACGTGGGCAGCATCGTGCCCCTCCTCGCTCTTTCCTCCAGTTCTCCAAGCTGTTCTTTATACACCGTGCTTTTCTGGTCTGCTGTTGACCCAAATATGCTTGAGTGAAGACAGCTTCTGGCCAGAGGGATGGATGGGTCATTTCATGTGGCTGTCGGGGTTGTTTGCGGGATCCTTTAGAAGGAGTTTCCTCCCTGACTCTCAAATGTGTTTGTAGAACCTGCCAGAGTTGGAGAGCCCAGTGATGGGAAGAGGTCTTTTTACCATGGGCTTTGTACTTCCTGCCTGCCTTGACCTTAAATCATGTTATTCAAATGGGATATTTGTGATTCAATAATCAATTCAACAGTGAAAGGCAAAGGAGCAGTCTGCCAGTCCTGGCGGAGTAAATCATCCCATAAGCATACGAGGAGCAGCAGCCCCTAATAGCTCTTGTAAACATGCTGTCACTCTCAGGGTTGGGCACCGTCCAGCCAAACCTCTCTCTATGTTCATCTCTAGTTCTCGGAATCGCTGCGTGAACCAGCTGTGACACACATTCTGTATCAGTTGAGAAATGCTTCCAACACGTGTCTCTATGCCCCAGAGACTGTTTCTGATTGTTTGCAGATTAATCAACAAGCCTTTTTAGAGCAGCTTCTGGGTGGGGGGAGAGGGGAGGCTCAAAGATGCTTGAGCCAGATTGCGGGTAAAAGGTGTGTGGGGACAGCAGGACCCCGTTCTGAGCTGAGCTCAGCAGATGTGCTTCCACTCATGTTCACAGCAACTGACCCTTGTTACCTTCATTTGACACATGAGGAAGCTAAAACCTGGGAGGTCAAGTGGCTTCCCCAAGGTCACGAGCTGAGAGCTGGATCCAGGGCTGACACTGCAGGCTGTTCTCTGCTCAGTTTACGGTCAGCTGAAGATCTCCATTTGACCTCTCCCGCAGTGACCTCGGGCCCTCCCTTCTCTACTTCCCCTGCACCTCGGTGTCGTCCTCACCGACATTTCTCTCTTCCACATCCCCAACTCACAGGCAGCTGTCTGCAGTGGAAATCCTAATTGATTATTATGATGTGCAGAGAGCTCAGAGCTCAAAAATATACAGGTAGGTAAGTGGGCAGCCTGGGGTAAAGCAGAGGGCTCCATGTGGCCATGATTCCACCCCAGATGTTGTGCCTCCCTTTCTCTCTAGTCCCCACATTGGCTTCATTTTGCTTCAGAGCAGAGATCATTCATCTAAGATTTGCCTGTCTCCTCCACGAGAATGCAGCCTCCAAGGGGGCAAGGGCTTTGTTAGTTTTCTTGACCACTATATCCCCCGTGCCTAGATCCACACCTGCACACAGCTGGCATGCAACAAATGTATTTATTTAAGCCCCATCTTTATAATGAAGTGCATGTCACAGGCCAGACACAGGGCTTATTTATGTCTCTAAATCTTGTCAAAACCCCATGGAGTGAGTCCTATTAATATTCCTGTTTGGCAGATGAGGACCCTGAAGCATTGAGTGGTTAAATATTTTGTCCAAGATCCTACAACTGCTTCATGTTGGAGCCGGGGTTTTTGACTCCAGATCAGAGCTGTTAGATTCTATTCTTGGGTGACCCTTGCTGCCATCACTAAGCAACTAGGGGAAGGGTTTTCCCGGCAGAGATTGCCTGGCCCCTGCAGTTCCTGGGTTTTCCTCTGAACTCGGGTGTTTTTCTTACTCACATTTTCTTCCATGTACCCAACACTCAGATGTTTAAGTGCAAAAGGCAGTTTATCGTCATATGTGGAGAATGTAGGGCTCAAATAAGACACATAGACAATTAGCAAGGCCAGAGCAGGGTAGAGGCCCGGAGTGGTCATGGCAGGAGCCCGGCATGGTGGCCTTCCGGCACATCTCTGTCTGGGGTCCTCCTGTGCATAGCTTCCCTCACCGTCTGGCCCCATCTTCAGGGCTGAGGGGAAGTCCCCTTATCCCCATGCACTGAGTGCAGGGTCCTATTAGAGGGATGTTGTCTGCAGCAGGGCTGGATGTCCTCCAGGTCTCCTTTTGCTACAGGAATCCAAGTCTGTGGGTCTGTGAGTCCACTAAGGGAGAAGCCGAGGAAGGCAGAATTTTCCAAGCAAACTGGAGCAGTGGGCTGTGAAACAGGATGGAAAAGTGAAGAAGAGAAGCAGGGCAGAGAGAGGACAAGAGAGGACAGGCCAGGGGACCAGAAGAGTGAGAATGAGAGAGAAGAAATCAATGAAGGAACAATGAAATAAAAGAACGGGAGCAGGAAGGGGAAATATGTATTTGGCATATTTGTGTGTGTGTGTGTGTGTGTGAGACCAAGAGAGAAAAATAAAGTGGGTGAAGGAAGGAGACTGGAAGTGGGGGAGGGGAGTGAGCACCTTGGAGCCTGAGCCACCCCTGCTCCTCCTCCCCTCCCTTCCCTGGCCCCCTGCCCAGTGCAGGCTGATGGTCACACCTCCCGTCCACCCTTCCAACTGAAGTGCTCCTCTCTGCCCCAGGTTGGTGTGTTCTTCCACGTGTCTCTGTCCCACCTCCCTTTTCACCGCCCTCCATTCCCTCTTCTCCCACACATGGTGGCCCCTGTGTGTGGTCCTCGCCATCCCTGGGTGACATCTCCACTGGGGTGGCTCAGCACCTCCAGTTGGAACGCTGTGTCAGGGCAGCCCCCAGGCACGGCTGGCTTCCTGGTCCTGCGGTTCCGGCAGCTGCACATGGGACTGTGCTGGGTTTCAAGTCTGCCGTTACTGTCTTGAAACTGGTAATGATTTTTGATCGAGAAGGCTGCACTTTTTCTTTGCACTGGGCCCTACTAGTGACATAGCCAGTCCTGCCTCAGAACCTAGAAGCCCACCAAGGGGTCTGAAGTACAGAAGAGACACCAGCATTCAGAGGAGGGTAGAGGTGAGAGGAAGAAAGTCCCAAACACACCACTTGAGGTGAGGAGGAGGAGGGCTGGGGAGCAGCTCGGAAGCCATGGGGCAGGTTCCTGGGACCGGGTGAGCCAGGTTGTCCTGTGCAGCAGGAGAGGCAGCCAGGGATGCAGAGAGTCAGAAGCTCCAGGGCCTTAGCCCTGCGTGGGGGGGGGGGGGGGAAGGAGCTGGAACGGCTGCAGTGAGGAAGGAGATGTCATTTGACACCAGTTTCTGAACGAAGCTTCTCTGTCCACCCTCCGTTTTAGATCCAAGTGGCTGACCTTGAAGCCATCGGCTCTCCGTTACGCTCCGGTGTCCTCTGGACTTGGTTCAGGAGACAGCTGCAGAAGCATAAGTCCAGGGAGAACTCAGGGTCATGGTGGGCATCCTTGGTTGATCCTGGTTCTACTTTTCTCCAAGTCCAAGGGAGGCCCTGGCATCTCTCTGCCAGTAAAGACGGCCCTGACTGCTCCTGCAAGCATGTGCCCAGCCCCAAATAGGCCCCCCATCCCTCCCTCAAACATCAAGCCCACACTTCCAGATCTGCATTTTTGCATTTGGGCAGGGGATCTTGGATGGCTCTACTAACTCAGTATGATCTGGGCATTTGCCACACACTGGAGTTTGGATGTGCCTGAAAAAAAAAAATTCAGACTCCTTGATGTAGGATTTCAAATTAAAATTAGAAGCGTGGTTCACAGCATTACTTGTTTCGGCTGCAATGGCTCGTGGCTGTCAACTGCTTCCCCTTGAGCGCTCTGATAAATTGCTGCTGCGGGGTTTTTGGGCTGGTCGAAAATGGATGAATCACGGGGCTTTGGGGGCCTACCTGCAAGCCTGTGAAGTGCAGGGTGAAACAGGAGGTGGAAGGAGATGGCCTTGAGTCAGGGCCCCACCAAGGGTACAGAAGCACCTCTGTGTCTGAGAACAGGACCTCCTGGCCAAGAGCTGCGTGGTGTTGCCATATCTAGGTTCCTTCTGTCTCCAGAGGGATGTTAGGACCTAAATGGTCCCCTTTCTAGCCCTCAAACTGATGTCCTAGGTTTGTTTCTGGGCTCCTTTCAGGATTGTGGACAAGCACTAGGTGCATTCTGAATTTCCACCTGGCACTTGGCGAGTGAGTGGCTGTGTGGGGCAGTCCCTGGTTAATGTGGGATGGAGGCTGGAATCTGGGATTGCGCTGAATGTCCTGGGACTTCACTCTGGTGGTTTGTCTCTTTCCTCCCAGAGGTTCTTGGAGGATGCTCTGTGTAACTCGAAGGAGAGGTGTAGGTGGGTGGAGGAAGGATTGTGGCTTGGCTGCTGGTTGCTGATTAAGCCATTCTCCTTTCCTTCCACTGGCTTTGGGCTGGTGATGCTGGAGCTCTCTCCTCCCCATCACAGCGCCTGCTTCTCACTGAGTGGGGCCGTTCATCACCCATCGGGATGGGGGAGACAAATGACAGCAGTTACGTGAACTGAGGAGGATTAGATAAAACCAAAGAGCTATCACACACAACAGTGGACAGTCATTTAAGAGGAAATCCATCTCGTTGTTGGCCCGAGGCCTCTTGGGAAGAAAAAGACATCTTCCTATCTCGAGTTTGGTTTTTATTGCCAGGGGTCAGCTTCCAGGAAGCTCGCCCGGGCCCTGCTCCTGCAGCAAACTCTCCCAGGCTCTGGAGACACACCGCCTGGGGTCACACTCAGGGTCTGCCCGTCCTCGGGTGAGACATCACATTTAACCTGGGAGAGTCTATGTCCTCCTTTGTAGAGAGCAGATAATAAAAGTGTTTCCTTTGTAGGGCCGTCGTGAAGGATAAAAGAGGGGATACAAGCCAAGTGCTTAGGACATAAGTCGGCTGCAATCAGTGATACGTATGACAGATGGGGCAGATGCTGGCTGTCTAACCTGACCATAGACAGATACCCTCTAATAAATACAGGCCCTCTCACCTCCCTGCTGGGGCCTTGTGGTAAATAACCCTGAGAATGTTTAATGCTACTTCTGAGATACCTTCTCCCTGTCTTTCTCCAGAAAGGAAGACAAAGGGGATGACCCAGCATTTTTATTATTTTAAAATAGCTTTTTTTTAAAACATAGAGTTTTATTTGCAATATATTTCAATTGAGGATTTCTTTCTTTTTTTTTAAATTAAAATACAGTCAGTTACAATGTGTCAATTTCTGGTGTATAGCATAATATTTCAATCATTCTTAGACATGTATATATTCATTTTTTAAAAATGTTTATGAACCATAAAACCTACCTGTAGAAAGTACACAATTCAGTGTTTCAGTGTATTCACAAGGTGTACGAGCATCACCTAAGATAATTTTAGAGCATCGTCATCCCCCCAGAGGAAACTGTACCCAGGAGCATTCATGCCCCATGCCCCTCACCCAGCCCCTGGCAACCACTGATCTAGTCTGTCTCTATGGATTTGCCTCTAATGGAGAGTTCATATGGATGGACCTGTACAATCTGTGGTCCTTTGTGACTGGCTTCTTTCACTTAGCATAATGTCTTCAGGGTTTATCCACGTTGTAGCATAAATGGACTTCATTCCTTTTAATTGGGGAATAAGGAATAATATTCCTGCGTATGGCTGTACCTCATTTTGTTCACCCATTCATCGGTTGGTGGATGTTTGGGTGGTTTCCACTTTATTGTGAAGATAATCCAGCCTCATCTGAAACACCTAGGGGTCCCACTGCCGTCCTGGGCTGCCAGGGCTGGGGGGTGAGTGGCCGTGCGCTGGAAGGTGGCCAAGCCTCTAGTTTGCATCCTCTGCAGTTGGGAGGGGAACAGGGGTAGCCCTACACCTTTTGTAACTCTTTAAAGTCAGTGTGCCATTAGGTAGGGGCCAGCCCTTTGTCTTCCTTCAGAATCAGCCAGAACCCAGGTGCCTGCAGGGGTGGGCCCCCACAGTCATGCACAGAGGCTCCAGTCTAGCGGTTGACTTAGAGCCTCTTTCTGGGCAGAGCTGGCAGCAAGATGGTAGTGGAGGCTCCTGAACTTTGTTGCCGGTGCAGGTGGGGAGACTCCACACCCACAGGAAGACAGAGTGGACATGAGGTCGAGGCACTGTGTCCCCAGCCTTTCTGCCTGCATCTCCCTCAGATCTCAGCTCATGGGAACAGTCCTGCTGTGCATGTCCAGACTACCTGGATGTGGCTCAGACAAAGGGTGACTTTGAGCGGGTCACTGAGCCCCAGTCCTTGTCTGAAAAATGGGGTGAGTCATGCCCACTTCCTAAAATGTTAATGAAAATGCAGCGAGCTGATGGTAGCGGGAGCAGAGAGAGCCCTGTGTCAATATGGAGGGTGATTTTTATTGCAGGAGTAGGTCTGGGCTCCCCTGCCCTCCCTTTCCAATAGGATAGACCACCCTGTCTTTGAAGCTGGGTAAACTGAGGCCTGGAAGGCAACAGGGATTGCCTCAGAGCTGGGGACCCTGACCAGTTTCACAACAGATCCATGCACCTATGGACGCCCCTCTTTCCTGAGCAAATGTATCTGCCTGTCATAAAACTGGCTGGAGGAGGACCTTAGGGGAGGAGCTCGGTATTCTGTAAGTCCTGGGGATGCGGTGAAGAAAGCCCACGCGTCCATGGTTCTGCGCCTCTGTGCTCACCAAGACGGGGGCCTCTACGCCTTCTGTTGACCCCAGTGGGGACACTGCTCCTGCCTCTGGACTCCCCGTGTGGCTACAAGTCTGGGGTCCTCAACCTTCTTCCTCTCGGTTAAAGAGCGAATCTGCTCACCGTGGACCGGAGGGAGGAAGAGTCCGAGCAGATAAAGTAGTCCCCGAGGGAAGGATGCTGCCACAACCTCTGGGGCCAGAAAGAGGAGATCCTTGGCCGGATGGGAGGACGGTACCAGCCAGCTGCATCACTGGTGTTGCTGAGTTTGGGCTTCCTTTGCTAAAGGGGGTTCGGGCTGGTGTTGGAGCAAACTCGCACGTGGGCGAGGTGGGCATGTGGTCAGTGTGCCTCCCAGCCTTCCCCCTTTCTCGGCCTGATCAGGCCTCAGAATTAGGTTTTCCCCAGCAGGGGCAGCTTCCCACCGACTTAATTTCTCTTTTATGTGTCTGGAGCATGGCCCAGCTTGAGGGGCCAGCTTGGAGAGGAACCGTCTGTGCAGCGGCGGGGCAACTCCCTGTCCACCTGCTGCCCAGCCCCGCAGGTCACCCACGCTCCGGATCTTCGCAGAAACTGATATTTGCAGCCGATTTTATCTTTCCGCCGGGATCTTTCGGATGACGATGTTTTGGCCGAGATGTTGTTCCTGTCCAATGCATGTCAGCATTTCTGAGGGGAAGTGCTCTAATTAAAGGCTTCCCTGCACGGCCCACTCCCTGTTCGCTCAGCTCGAGTGACATAAATAAGCCCCTTGTTTCTCTTACCCCAGCAAATCGAGACCCTTAAAGGTGGCTGAATGCCACCTCCCCCAGCCCCACCCCCTCGCGGCCACAAGGAGTCCCGGACAGAGCCGGTGAATAATGGCTGCTGTCCAAGCCTCAGCCTCGCTCCTCTAGCTTCTGACAGGCTCCTGGGTGCTTTACAGCAGGGGAGGGTGTTAATGAATTTTCCCTCCGTCTCCCTCTGACTGTGTGTCTCTGGCCCCTGGGGTGGTCTAAAAGAGGCTCAGCTGAGGAGTCAGTTGATGAGAAGCATCTTACAGTGGGCACACACAGAATGGAACCTCCAGATGGATGGGAAGGGGCAACAGGGTCCTGGGAAGGGGGCATCTGCTGTGTGGTGTCCTGCTCTGGGCCAGGCACCTTGCAGCTCTGATCTCATCTCTCTCACATAGCAACCCTGTGAGCAAGCTAAGGAAAGGGAGGCTCAGAGAAGTTGAGCCACTTGCCCTAGGTCACACAGCTAGGGAGAGGCTAGAGCAGGGATTTAAATCCTGTGCTGAAGGCCCATGCTCTGGTCATCGTGCTCTACTGCCTTTCTGGGCAGTTTATGGGGCTATTTGGCACAAATGTGTCAGAGCTGGAACTCGTGACCTCTGCCCTGGTATTCCACTTCTCCTGGGCAGCCAGGGCAGATTTGCTGGACACCCAGGATTTGTTGGGCACCTGGGGAAGACATGTAGAAGGGTTGGTTGTGGTCTTCTCAAAGCAGGAGGTCCCCAGTGCAATTTGAATGTGATTCCTTTCACGATGCTTCAGTCACACATCATTTTAAAAATTCAACATGGTGAGCAGGACTTGTAAATCTGAGACTCAGGAGGGACTGTTGCCAAATTGATGGGGCTGGAGTGTTTGTAGCAGTATTCACCCATCCCAGACCTTTCTCCTGGCCTTTTATGGGTTCTGGCTAACCCCCTCCAGCACCCTCTTGATTGCTGCTGCATCTTGTCCACTGAGATTTGCTAGGCACTGAGCTGTGTGTTTTACCCAGAGCATTGCCTTTGCCTTAATTCTTACCGCTTTTCTGAAAATTATTCTCCCCATTTTTCCTATGCACGAAATGGAGCCAGAGAGTCGATGGACTTGCCTAAGTTCACACAGCTTTGAAATAGAAGGGAGGGATCTGGGTTGACTCGGTGCGATGCTTTTCCCACGATTATCTAGGCCTTCCGTGGATGGAGGAGAGAGGAAATGGGAGGCTTGAAGACAGAGTATAAAACATCAGGCATCCGGGGAGGGTACAGCCCAGTGGTAGAGTGCATGCTTAACATGCACGAGGTCCAGGGTTCAATCCCCAGAACCTCCATTAAAAAAAATAAAATAGATAAAGTAATAAATATAAAAACGAATTACTCTCCTGCCCACCTCCCAATAAAAACCATCAGGCATCATCTTTGCCCTCAAGGCCCTGGGACTTTAAGCATCCATATAATGGGTAAAATGATAAAACAAAAAGGGTGGTTGATAAAGGACCAAGATGGAGGCAAGGACTGCTAATTCACTGGGAGCCCAGAGTTGGGAAGTCTTCAGGGCTGATCCAGAAAGGAGAGGTCGGTTTGGGGCTTGCTTCTAGCTGCCCCTCCATTGCCCCACTTTTTCATACCCGCGGAAAAGCGCAGCCAACCTGAGAGTGTGAGCACTTAATCTGCTGGCCGTGAAGGAGGAGATGAATTTCTTTAACCGTGTAGCGTTTTCCACCACTCTGTCCATTCCCATCTCTGTTTATTCTGAAGATCAATACAGACAAAGGAGAAGTTATTCCCTGGAGAGGACCTGGCTATGTAGTTTGTAAAAATATCCTTAGTCCTTCTTCCTGGTCCTGCTCACCTTCCCCCATCGTGTTTATTTAGAGCAGAACTGTTTCTGAGAAGCAACATTGGGTAGTGGTGTTGAACTGGAGAGCTCCAACTGCTGCAGCCCAGTCCTTCGCAGGCCAGCGGAGGACCCGGACACCCAGGCTGCATGGACACCCAGCACAGGGAGCACATCTCTTTCCTTCATCAGGAATGTTTGCTTCCTGAGCCAGAGTCTTCACTTGATCTTAGCCAAAAGGCCAAGAAGCGATTCTGAGCCAGAGTCTTTGCAGGAGAGGGATTAAGAGGCAGAGAGGAGCTATGGTGGGTGGGGAAGGAGACATCAGTGTCCTACTGCCTTCGGATCTCATGGGGCAGAGATGTCTAGCAAGATCCAGTAAGATGATCTGAAGTCTGCCAGTCCAACAGAAATCAGTATCGGCTGTGCCATGTATTCTGACATGGAAACATAACAGTCTTGGCTATTCCACAAGCTAGTGGAGTGATCTAGGGAATCAGAATAGATGTTAACTTTCAAACGCTTCCCCCAGTGGAATCCTTTTAGTTAGATTGAAATCTGTGCCAGGTCCCAGATGAAGGTGTAGCTCTGGCTGTAGGGGACCAGGGTTTGGGACAGACTCCACCTCCTCTCTGCACTGCTGTAGGATCCGGGGTTCTGAGGAAGGTGAGGAAGGCATTGGAGGAGTTGGCCCCAGAGGTTGTCTCTAGCTCTGATAATCTAGAAATTTACCATCTTCCATCATTTTCCTTTGTGCTGTGCCTGTCTCTAGACTCTGCAGGGAGCCAGTGAAAGCTGTCGGGGCAGAGACACTGTCTTACGTTTGATTTATGCCCTTGCACACAGTAGGAACACGAAAGCAGATTTGCACCCAGCTGAGCTTCAATCTCTGTTCCCACTAAAGTCAGGTGTTTGCAGCAGGTTATCTGGAGGAGAGAGTCACTCTCCACCAGCCTGGATGTGACATCGTTCTGTGTTCTGGTGGAGCTGGCTGTGAACCTGGCACCATTTTTCCTCTTTTATGATCTGTAAAAATGGACTCTTGGCCTTGTAGGGATGAAATGAGAATGAAATCCTCATCTTGGAAGTCCCTTCCTGTAGCATTGTCTTTTCAAATCTTTTCTGGCCAGGTGAGACTATTCTTTGAGTACTACCAGGGAGGAATCAGTTCATTTTCAAGATTTTATGGAAACCATTTGGTTCAGGCACTGCATTAAATGCGAGGGGTAAGAATAAACTTAAACTATGATCTTGTCTTCAAGAGGCAGGTATAGAGTAAGTTGCACGTTATTCTTAAAGGGCTGGGGAACTGTGCTGAAAGGATGAGGGACAGAGGAATAGAACAGTCCAGTCCCGGGAATAGCAAGAGCAAAGCCTTGCGTGTATTGTGATGCTGGTGCTCTTAAGTAGTCTGGGGTTGGGTAAAGTAGTTGGAGATGAGCCTGGCTAGAGAGTTTCAGTCCCAAGTGGTTGAAGAATTTGTTTCCGGGAGGGGAAATTTACACTCATAACTCAGTTTTTGGAAAATTACCCTGATGATATTTTAGAGGATGTGTGTTGGGTGAGGAGAAAGGGGGCCTTGTTTCTCCTTGGGAGGAAGGATGGGAGCCCAGACTGAGATGGGATGGCTTCATTTAAAATAGGAGAAAGGAGGGAGGTAGATGCTGGACGGATTTGGAAGTGGAATTAATAAACCCCTCCATGGATGCGAGGCTTGAGAAAGAGAAATTGAGGACGAGGCCAAATGTTTGGTTTGTGAAATTGGATAGAGAAAGGAACTTACTGTTGAGTTTGGAGTTGACGGAGGAAAAGCATGTGGGGTTCGGGAGGTGGAGATAAGGCTGGAGCCGCGTTGGGTTTGCAGGGTCTATGGGACGGGACATCCAAGCAGGATGTCCTGTAGCAGCTCAAGAGAGAGGAGGAGGAGCAAGAGGAAGGCCTGCCTTCTCTTAAAAGCCTACTGGAAGAAAGGCTGTGGTTCCTGCAGCCGCCGCCTGTTTCTGGGAGATCCGTCCTGGGGCAGCAGAAACCAGTCTTACGGCTGTGTCCTGGAGCTTCCCTACAGAAGTCCTGGCTGGGTGGTGTGCAGTCGAGAAGCGGGACAGAGCCGAGCCAGGTGGTTCTGCAGAATTGGCTGTCTTCTGGGCCGCATCAGCTTTCCTTAGAGAGAGGTGACCCGCTGGGCCCAAACACCGAAACTAATTGGAAGAGCTCTTTAACTTAAACGTATCACCCAGCTGTGGGCTGTGCAGTGACGGGGGCCCCAGGTGTCACGTTGACAGCCGCTGGTCCATTAAAGGTGCAGCTCGACTGGTGAGACACAGTTTTGAGGAGCTGCTATTAACAGCATTTAATAGCAGGACTGTAGTTAATGGTTAGCAAATGTTTTATGAACAGATTCCTCGTGCTCTGTGAAGGCAGATTCAATTTATTCGGAGTGGATTTGCTTTCCCCTATTAAGCTCAGGAGTGTGTAATCAGCTTCTTCCCTCCACTGAAGGGCTTTCTGTCTGGCAGGAGAGGGGCCTGTTTAATGCTGGGCCTATTCAAGTTAAATAGGAGGCCCTGGGTGGTGGGCGTGTGTGTCCTGGGGGGTCTCGTGTGGATTGTTGGCAAAGCAGAGCCTCAAGGGACTAGTTTGTGGTGGGCAGAGAAAGATCCTCT
Organism: Camelus dromedarius; assembly: GCF_036321535.1. NCBI lineage: Eukaryota > Metazoa > Chordata > Mammalia > Artiodactyla > Camelidae > Camelus > Camelus dromedarius. The sequence continues at coordinate 42,259,510 of NC_087450.1, forward strand.
GGGACAGCTGTGTGGCCATCATGGCTTCTTCCCAGGCTGAGCTGGGCCTTCCCTGGATCTGGTCCCGGCTGGAGCCCTGGTTTCCTTGTCACTCTTAAGCAAGCCATTTAGCCTTTCTGCCTCTGGTCTCTTCAACTGTGAAATACAGCTAATCACACCTCTCATCCTCTTGGGTGTGTGGTCGGTATTAATGACCTTGAAGCATCTCAAGGGTTGGGGAGGGGAGGGGATGGGGCAGGGGGTGTCCACGCTAAGTCTTCAAGGAGAGTCAGGAATTCCCATCGGGAGGGAGGGGAAATATAATTTGGCATCGCCAATACATCATATATTAAATTGAATTTCCCATAGTATTTTTTCAGGCCAAGTCACATTTTAAGAGGTAGAGGAAGCACTGGACTCTCTGTTTAGAAGAGAAGTGGGCTGTGATGTCTGTTTCTAATTCAGAGAATTCTACCACTGTTTTTCCTTTTGTGCTGAAAGGTGAGGAGAGGGGCAGGCCTGCCAGGTAGGTTCACTTGCCCTTTATACAAAGGCAAAGAAAGTATTGTCCCTTAGGAAATAAAAAAAGGTTAAGATTTTCAACTCCAGCTTTTACTTAAATGTAAGTTGCTGCTTTTATCTCTCTGCTTTTTCCTGAAATTATTTTCACTGAATTATACAATCGAACCACAAATTCTCCATGCCTAGTAGATGGATGATTATATCTCTTTGGTGCCATTTCTGTTTCTCAGTGGAAGGACCTGTCTTTCCAGAGAAAGAAGGTGGCCAGTGATGACTGTACTAGCAGGTTCTCACCCTGTGCCAATCGGGAAGGCAGGAGATATAACAGATCCACTGGACAGTCCTTCAAGTGGTCAACATAGCCAGGGGCTGGCTGGTGGGGAGGCTGTGCCCTCTGCAGTGAGCCTGTTCAAAGCTGCTCATTACAACAGGGGGCCGCTCCCAGGACCCAGTGCGCTGTGGCAGTGGCAGGGGGGGATGCACAGACACCCGAGTGGCAGGGGCACACCTGAGCACAGAGAGCAGGTAATGGCATGATGGCCCCTTGGCCTCCAGCAGCTGGAGTCTCAGCTGACCTGGGCTGCTCTGTTTTGACCGTGAGTTTTCACGTTGCAATTGCCAGTCATTTGATAAAGGGAAAGGACAAGGCTGTAGTTTATCCAGCACCTTTAATCCCAGCATTTAAAGAGCTATTCCTTTCTTGAATATGTGTAAGCACATTTGACTATCTTTTATGATTGGATTACTGCATTCTGTTGATTCTTATTTTGTCATTGGCTTTATTCCTTTGATAACTATGTAAGTTTAAAAAGCTAAAGATCTAATCTGTCCTTAGAAACAATAATTAGTACATATATGTAAGCTAAAAAAGTGCAGTGTACTGTATATATGTATTTACATGCAATATAGTGTGTATGTGCATTTGAACTGTAATAATTGTACCTAATAAAACTGAAAAAGAAAAAAAAGCTATTTCAAGGTCAGCTTCCAAGAAGTAAATGCCTGTGTCGTTTACGTTTTTTAAAATGTTAGAATAAACAAAGAGCAGTATGCTAGCGCCTTGCTAATGGGTGCCCTCTCTCCAAATTTTCATTAGCCCTTCCAAGAAGTGCAGTCTTATATGGTGACCCATTTGACAGCAGTGAGCCTGAAGACACATGGTATCTGCTGCCAATAATCATGTCGTCTTTCATTTAAATTACTTTTTTTCCCAGAACATGATTTCTTTTATGAGCAATATTAAGTCTCATCCTCCTTTGCTCTGATAGTATAGTGGGCAGGGCTCAGATCTGGGTTCCTTGTGGTGGCTCTTGCTATGGCCTTGGTCCTCAGTCCTGCCATCCAGAAAATGGGCAGCTCTTCCCAGTCTCTCCTCCGCTGTGAGTACCCTTTCTTGCATTTTGTTTTGCTTCCTGATTTTCTGTCTTAAAAGATGTTATCCACCAAATAAACAACTTTGATGCTATGATGCTTTTGTTTTCCCACTTTTAAAAATCAAAATATATTTACGAATTAAAATTTCTGATTAGCCAGGGAGCCAGGAGTACTAGTTGAGTTGATATCCTTCTAGTCAAAGGCCCAAAATGTGATATTTTCTTTATCCTGGGGGGCTTTGTCCAGGGTAAGCAAACAGATGAAGTCTGTTAGGCTTTGAAATATATGAAAATAGCTCACAGGTCCTGTTCCTTCATTTGTTCCTTCATTTGTGCAGTGAACTCTGGTGGGGGGAGCACTGTGCTGGGTGCTGGGGGTGTAGCACCCACCGACACAGGCAAGAGTCTGCTCTGGGGGGGGGGGCAGGTGAACAAGGAAGGGGCGGTCAGACTGTGAGAAATGCCAGAATAATAACGAGACAGGAGGGTGGGACGGAGAGTGCCAGGGTGGGGGCTGCTTTAGTCAGGCTGTTGGGAGAGGTCTCAGGGGAGCGGGCATCTAAGGTGAGACCAAGAGGATAAGGAGCCAGCACGCCAAGGTTGTCTTTGGTCCCATTGACAGAATGGCCCGAGGAAGTCCACACATATGTAAATGGGACTTCTGTCTTGCTGCCAACCATTTTTCAAAAAAAACCCCATTAAAAAAAAATGTCATGAAGTAGACAGCTCACTCCAGGGGCTCGAAGCATTTGTCACACTTCTGTGAAATGGCCTCCTGTTTCCTTCTCTCCCTCCCTAAATAATGTGCCACCTCCTTGGAGGCAGGGGCCCTGACTTGCTCATCCCTGTATCCACAGAGCCTGATGCAGCGCCTGGCTCGGGGGAGGCCTGCAGGGAATTCTACAGGTGGAGGAAGGAAGGAAGGAAGCAGGGAGGGAGGGAGACAGGCAGGCACAGTGTTGATTTTCATTGTCCTCGGGCTTTGCAGGACCACAGTGTAGTGGGGGGTTCTTGCCAAGCAGTGGCAGAGGCTTGAAGGTGGCCAAGGGCTGGCTGGTAAGTGAAGACTGGAAGGGTCTTCCCTGCCTTGATCTGATTCGCTGGCCCCTTGAACAGTATGCTCTGGAAACTGCATGTGAAGAAAAGATTTAATCCTTAGTGCCCTGCTATGTTCTTATTAAGAGAGCGTGGGTGCCGGCAGAGCTGAGAAGCGGCCTCATCAGGAGCATGATTGTTTGTGGACTGGGAACTGTCTGGAAGCAGCAGTGTCTGTCGGGAAAGCCGGAAATGGGAGCAGGAGACTGTCTGTTAGCGGCGGGGGACGGGCCTGGGCCTCAGGGGAAGCAATGGGATGTCTTGGGTGGCATAGTCTTCCTGTCAGAGGTGGTCCTGCCCAGGTACTGTACCTGGTTAAGGCCTGATCCGTGGCCAGCAGAGCTGGAGGCGGGCAGGACGGGAAGGTATGACAGGGCAGGTGGGGGAAACAGGCTGAGAAGAGTCCCAGTTCCCGCTGTGGGGCGCTCACACCGCTGCTGGTGCTGGTTGGCGAGTGCACACCTACATCCGTGCTGTTGTCCCTAGTTGTCTTCAGTCTCAGAGCCACCAGGGAGGCTGGCTACTGAAGAGGAAGTGGCCGACCATCCCAGCAGTCAGGGCCCTCCCCCTGTTACGCTGGGGTTTAGGCACTGGACCCAAGGTCTGGCACAGGGCCCCTATTAACAGGCAGATGCTCCAGCCTCAAAGAGGTGACAGACAGAACCTCAGCACAGGCACCGGAAGTGAAATGGGAGACTGGGGCCAGGGACTGAGTGAGGGTCTGTTGGGGGCACTGGAGCTCTGCTTTGCTGTGTCTGCAGCTGCTTAAATCCCTCCTGCTTCAGCTTAGGGTTGGGCACCGGCTGAGTGAGGGGCTGAGCTGTGAAGAAATGGCATAGGAGGCCTGGAGGCCGGGGCCCAGCAGGGCCTGAAGCGGCAGCTGCCCTGCCTTCCTCCACTGGAAGTAGACATGCCAGATAAGATGCAGGACACCCAGCTATGTTTGAATTTCAGAGAAACAACAAATAATTTTTTTTACTATAAGTCTATCCCAAATATCATGTGAGATGTATCTATAGTTGATGTGAAATTTGGATTTAATTGGGCATCCCGTATTTTTATTTGCTAAATCTGGCAACCCTGATTTGAAGGCAGAAGATGGAAGCCCCCAAAGAAAGCAATGATTTCTGTCCTCTGGAATCAAGGCTGCTGGAGATGGTGTTTCTCTTCCACCTCCCTGAGCATGTGTCCCTCTGGGTCAGCAGCTGGGCTGAGGGGAGGAGCTGGTGTGGTGATGGGGCTGTTGCCGGGGGCAGGCCTCCTGGCCAAGTAGGGGAGGATGTCCCGATGTCCTCAGGCATCTGCTCTTTGCTCCACCTTCTTGGAAAATCTTCAAAGTGAAAATGCCTAACTTCTCACTCTGCTGTTTGACACTGAATGTGTCCTGTGTTGACACCTAGGACGTGACCTCAGGGATGTCGTCTACCCATCGGTTCTGTGGGGTGAAGTTGCTCCGCTTCACAGAGCGGGGGCCTGAGGCTCTCAAGAGGCTGGGAGATGAGTGACTCAATGCAGCGGGGGTGATGAGGACGTCACCCCAATCTGCAGACTCCCCACATCCCTGGGATGCTGCTGGTTCCCTTGATGCTGAGAGAACTACGGGCAGGACAGCGTGGCAGGGCCAGCAGCCTGCTGCAGTGGGCTGGTTCTGTCGTGTGCTGTGGGTACCTCGGCGCCCTGGTTAGTCTGTCTCCTTCGCAGGTGGCACGTTTGTTCTCCTCACTGAGGAAGTTTTGTCAGCCTGGGATGCATGTGACTGGGGGAGTGGGAAGTCGAGTGATGTTCTGTTACTTCTGAGTTGAAAGTGAGAGGCAGTGGGGGGAGTGTCCACTAAGCTGTTTCTGAAATGTTTGTTACTTCCTGTCACTGTTGAGCCCAGGGAAAGACATCCTCTTAAAATGATCAATATGAGCTCTTTATCTCAGTGAGTGAACGATGGAGCTGTGGAAGTGCCAGTGATGGGATGTCACCATCTCTCAACACAGAAGGGCGCCAACAGGACAGGTATGGGAGCAGGTACTTCGGACCCAGCCCAGGTCTTCTGGACCCTCTGCTCCCCTTGAGTCAGTGAGGGTTCTCCGGGGAAGCAGAGCCAGTCTGTGTCTCTGTCTCTGCATATGTCTGTTTATCTCTGTATCTCCATCTATTCATCCATCCATCCATTTATCTATATATCTAGGGAGGTTCATTTCAAGGCATTGGCTTACATGATGTGGGGCTGGCAAATCCAAACTCTGTAGGTCTGGATATTCAGGTCAGAGCTTACAGGGCAGTCTTGAGCTGGAAATCCATTGGCAGGCCAGGCAGGATGGAAACTCTGCATGGGTTTCTCTGTTGTAGTCATGAGGAGAATTCCTTCTTCTCCACACTTTGCTCTTAAGGCCTTCAACTGATTGGATGAGGCCCACCCATGTTACAGAGGGTCATCTCCTTGACTTCGAGTCTATTGAGTTAAATGGTAATCTACCCTCAGAGTCTGCTGGTTGACATGTAAATCATATCTAAAAAATATCTTCACAGCAGCATCTAGAGTGGTGTTGACCACACAGCTGGGCCCCATAGCCTCTCTGGCTGACACATGGCATTAACCATTGCAATGGGCTTGTCCTTGGATTTGCCAAGTGTGTGGAACTGGCTGGCCACCCAGGAGGAGTGTCAGGCACTTTCATGAGGCCATGTCTCTCCAGTAAGGGGCTGGGCCACTGGATTTTCTGCAGGAGGTTCACAAAGGTCAGAGTGTCTGTCTTGATTTCCCTCCTCCTCTTCTCACTACAGCAGATCTCTTATTGCCTTGGGAGATCACTTTATTCTCTTCAACTGATTGGATGAGGCCCACCACTTATTCAGGGCCATCTGCTTGTTTCAGAGTCTCTTGACTATAAATATTAATCACATCTGAAAAAATGCCTTCACAACAACATCTATACTGGTGTTCAACCAACTGGGCACCATAGCCTAACCCAGCTGACACAAAAAATTAAGTATTACACTTCTCTTCTGCTGTATCCTGAGAATTGGGAATCTCTGCCCTTGCCTTGGTGAGAAGAGAGGCAAGAAGGGTATGGGCATCTGTGTGCAGAGTAGAAATTTGACACAGTGAGAGTGGGCCAGGAGCTCCAGAGAGCAGGAGGAGGGAGGGTACACATTGCACTGGTAACATCCACCTGCTTCACCACCCCTGTTCTGGAGGAGGTTTGGTGGGCCTCCAGGCAGTGGCCAGCAGAGACTGGCACGAGACAGGAGAGATCAGAAAAGCCCAAAGCCCCTTCCAGCAGGTGGGAGATCACTGACAGGGGTCCCCTCCCTGGTCAAGGATGTTATACTCCCTCATGGACCAGTAGGGAGAATTCCAAATATGCCCAGCTGGGTAGAGGGTCTCACACAGCCCACTGGAGGCAGGTTCAACAGGATTCCAGCAACGGGCTGCCTGATGCAAGCCCAGAGTGTTCTGCGTGGCACAAGCCTGTCTTCCCACGTCATTTTGCTGCCTCCGTCAAGTGGGCTTTTCTGGCAATGAAGGTGGTTTCTCGGAAGCATCTTCTTGCCTGATTCCTTTTCTTCCATCTCCACGGGGAGACTTCCCTCTCTGCTCTCCCCCTCTGCTCTCCCCCTCTGCCCTTCTCCTCTTTAGTTACAACCTGCCTGTGACTTGCAGGCTGTCTCTGGGGTGAGGTCGCATACAGGGACGTTCCTCATTGGTGAGGGCTACCCGCAAGCCCCACCACCCATGATGGAGAACCCTCACCTCCAAGAAGGCAGCACATTCCCTTTTTTAAAAAAATTCAACTTTTGGTTTAGAATAACTTTCAGTTCATAGAGAAGTTGCAGAGATAGTACAGAGTTTCTCACCTAACTCTCCCCCGTTATCCTTTTACATCACATGCAACGTTTGTCACTGTGAAGAAGCCAGCGTGGGTGCACCACCGTGAACCTCAGGATTGTTTTGGGTTTCACTGGTTTTCCTGTTCCAGGAGTCAGTCTAGGATGCCGCGTTGTGTTAGTGCTCCTCCACTTCCCAGGCAGGCTGGATCCCTTGGCCACTTGCTCCTTCTCACCACACCCCTGTCCAGCTCTCTCGTCCTGTCCTCCCCAGTCTCCAAGTCTCGGGCTTGACCAGTCACTGCTGAAGCTCATGGCCATGTCTATGGATCTTTGTCCAGAGACCTCACCTGGAGCTTTTTTCCTTCTTTCATGCTGAGAGGAAGGAAGCCTCCCTGGCCACTTGGTAAATATTTTACAATGTCTAATGGAATCAAGTTGTTTACTCTGCAGGAAATAGAAAGGCATTTGTTAAAGTAAGTAACAAGCTGGCTGGTTGCTGATGCTTCAGGTTTAGTGAGAGACCTGGGAGCTTGAATGATTTCTGCTTAAGAAGCTTTAGTGCTGGGGCTGCAACTGGAACATCCCAGAAGTGATCAGCTTTGGCACTTTCTTGAGGCTCAAAACCACAGGAGGCAACAGGATGTGGGAGCCAGGATCCCCGCAGCCTCAGACTCACTAGGGACTTTGCTGGGCTCCTGCTCAACTCTGTCCCCTGAATGTCTTCCTGCCCCCAAACCTCATTCTCCAAAAGTTCTCCCCTTGGCCTCTTCTTCCTTAGCTTGACTCTCCCAGCCCATACCCTTTGGGGGTGCCTTGCGAGGCTGTGGGCCACATCTTGAACCTGTCATGTTGGTGACTTACCAGAACCCCAATGAGCTGTGCCCATCCACACTGCCTCTTGCCCGTGGGACCTGGCTTTCTGGTCTAGAATGAGAAGGATGGTGCTCAGCTCAGCCCAGAGATCGAGGGAAGGGGACTGTTCTTCCCAGTTGGGTCTGGGAACTCCCACGTGGCCGGAGGATGCTGTGTCATTTCCTGGTCCTGCCCAACCTTCCCCACCTCTTCGTCCCACCCCTGCTTTCCCATACTCCCCACCCACCACTGCAAGAAGAAGAGTGAAATAAAAATGTTTATTATTTAAGCCAAGGCGTATAAAGGCTGTAGTAAATTGTTTTGATGCCATTTACAAGCTGTGCCTCATAGTAAAGTTTAATGTGAAGTCACAAGGGAATCAGTGAAGGAGGTCTGAGCGGCATCTTGAATGTGGGGAAACGGGTCTCACAGACCCACAAGTTTGCAGTTTCGTCCCCTCTTTGCTTGTCACTCTAAGACGAGCACTGTCCTCCTGGTCTTCCATGTTTTGCCCTGTGAACTCCTTTCCCTCTTCTTAGCCTGCACCCCGACCTCACCCCTCGCCCCCTCACCCCCTTATTGGTCCCCCTGACCCCCTTCACATGCACACCCCATTCCATGTTCTCCACGACCCAAGGGAATGGGCTGCTGGTGTGGTTCCTTGGTGCTTCCCTAGGTGATCTGGAAGCCATTCAGGGAGTCAGCTCGGAGCCCTCAGAAGCCTCTGATTGGATTTTAGAGATTTACGAGGAGCATTGGGTCATCTTTCTCTGTTGTCTTCAGTGATCATCGTTCCCGTTTTGAGCATTTAACAAGTGCAAGTTGGCATGTGATACCTGAGAACAAGCTGAAGACACAGACCCTAACCCTGAAAGGGGGGATCCAAGACAGAGGTTACTGAAGCGGACAGATGAACAACTACACCTGGAGAACAGCCAACAGGATCTGTTCGGAAGTGAGCCAGTGGAGGACCATGTTACCCTGCAGAGAACCAACACATAAGATACATACCAGGCGAACCTGCGTGATCTGCAAGGATGGCTGGGGAAATTTGCCATGGCCTGGGGTCCTCCGTCCTCATCATGAGGGAAGGCTGGCCAGGCAGGGTGACAGGAGGGAAAGGAGAGGATGGAAGAGGGGCCTGTGGGCTGGAGGGGGCCTTTGTCCAGTGAAGGGGTCTGGGTGGGAATGAGCGGGTCAGGGGAAGGGCTCTGAATCCTGGCAAGTGGGTAGGGGAGTGAGTGGGGTGCGAATTCAGTCCTCTTCACAAGGACAGAGGGGTGTCTCTGGGGTCTAGGGGAGAGACCTGACCTGGTCCAAGGTCAAGAGAATGATATCAGTGACATTGAGTGAAGGGGTCAGCACAGAGCTCTCGGTATATTGAGGGAGAGAGGATGAGACCTTGGCTCATGGTGGGCAGCTCAGTGGTAGAGCCATGGCAGAACTCCATCGAAGGATGCAGCTTTTGGTGTGGGAGGGCAGACGAGGCAGGGTTTGGGGTGGGAGGCTGTCCCATGGCCTGGTCATCTCTACCATTCTCCCTCTTTCATTTTTGTTCCTAAGAAACTGCCCACCTAATACTTTAGCTTCTAGAGGCCGGTAGGCGGTGAGTTTTGGAAGTGGATGAAGGCAGGTGAGGTCCTTACCTAACCTGGGGCTTCCAGGCCCAGCCCTGCAGTCCAGCTACCATGAGGGGTCTCAGCCAGAAGAGAAGCAGAACCTGCTCTTCCTTCTGCCATTCTCCCTTATCAGGGTCCTCGCGTGGAAGAAGTGGCTGGTTGAAAGCACATTTGGGCATTCCTATGTCCCTTGCCAAAAGCCATAGAGCCAGCAGGGCCCCAAGCCTATGGTTCTAATAGAAAGCAGGAAAAAAAGACCAGTTCAGGTTTCCTACTCCGCCCTCTTGCCTGGCTGGGCAGCACGTACAGCTAGGAGTCCTCTTTCATGGTGACAGTTATCCCTGACTCTGAACATGTCCCTCTGGGCCCTGGGCAGGTGTCTTCTTGGCCTTTGCGTCTGGGCCATTTCTCACAGAGAGCTAGGAGCTGGCTCTCTGGCATCTGGAGGCATCCCATGTGCTCAGCAGCTTTGGATTAAAATGTTCTAAATCCACCTATTATGGACCATAAGCTGCAGCCCCAAGGGGCTGGTGCTTGGCTGCGAGCCAGCACTCCCTGGTGTGGGCTGGACACTGCACTGAAAACGAGCCTGGAGACAAGGGCGGTGGGTCCTCGGCAGCTGGGGGGCCCCGGCTCCTGCAGCACGACTCCGGCTGTGTGGTCCTCTTTCTGGTCGAGGCTGCTGAGACTCCATCACTGCTTTGTCCCCTGAGGGCACAAGTCTCATCTGCACAGATGGTTGATATGCAGATTCCAGGGCCTTCTTGCCTAGTTTATGATTTAGTATGTCTGGCGTGTGGCCCTGGGATCTTCTGGGGGGTCCTGACATACAGCTGGATTTGAGAACCCTTGCTCCAGTCCACCTTCTTCTAGAAACGATCCCTTCCAGATCCTAGCCCAGGCTCTCCTGGATTTGGTTGTGGAAGGGATACTGGGGACACACCCTGGGGCTTCCCTCCCCTTGATTTTGGCTCTACAAAGGGAAGAAGTGTTACCTGTAGTGCCCTCAGACCTCAGAGTACAGAGTCCTTGGGGAGACCTAATTCTGAAGCTATTCAGAGCCCAGTGAGTGGCTACAAACAGGAACCGGGGCCCCTGGGACCCCCTGTCTTCTAGAAGAGGGCTGGGTAAGGAGCAGCATAGTAAGCAGGATAAGGGTCTCTTGCCGGCATCGGGGGAGGCAGGGCTACGTGGTGGGCCTCCTCCCTGCGCCTCTCAGTGGCCCCACACTCAGCCTCCTGCTGGGCTGGCCCTGCTCTGTGTTGTCCTGATGGAGGGCTCTCTCCCAGCTCAGAGGCTGGCCTCTGTTCTTTGGGGTTCTGCTGGGGAGGGTGACTTATGCTATGAGATTCAGCCCCGCACAAGGAAACAGGAGTCTCTCCAGCCACGTCACTTCCTAGCATGTGCCCAGGCGAGAGGGTCCCAACCCTGCTGAGCCTGTTTCTCCATTTGCAAAAGGGGATTTTGGTTTCTGTCTGGCCTCCCCTATAAAAACATTTCAGAGACCAAATGAGCTGAGAGATGGGAGACTTGAAATTTCGGAAGCAAGGTCTTAATACGCGGGACAGAAATGAGCGAGCTGGGCAGTGGGGAATGGGAGGAGCTGGGGGAACCAGACAGCAGAATATGATTCAGTTAGAAAAGTAAATGCCCCCAGGCTCTGAATATGAGTATCAGGCCCAAATTTGGCTTGTAGGCCAATAGTTAACCCCTATTATGAAGTGTCATTCAAAAGCCAGGTAGCTGGCATAAAATTCCATATCACATTAATCAACTGTGATATAGCAGCATTGCAACCCCCCCACCACACACACAATGTGTTATGCATATGCTATGCCTCGAGGTGTGTACATGCAGAGGCTCTAAGACATGGGCTGCAGAGTCAGTCTGCTTCGATTCAAATTTGGTCCCTGGTGCTCGGACACATTATTTCAATTTCCTCAACTGTCATTTTTTTTCTTTCTGTGTAACATGTGGATAATAATAACACCTACCTCACTCAAATCCTGTGAGGATTCATCCATGAAAAGCATAGCCCAACGGCTGCTGATAACTTGCTCAGTAAAAAAAAATTGATATGATTATTATTGTTGTGTTATTATTATTCTCTGCCTGGTTGCACAAAGGATGGGAGGGGCGTGTGCAGCAATAACACGATGATGATGCAGAATGAGAGATGGCAGGGAAGAAAAGTCGGAACTTAGGAGCAGACGAAGATGAGCGCAAGGGTCTCATGAGGTTCCTCTGCAAAGTTTTACATTTTACTTTGTATTTCCGTTAACTACAGGGAACAAGGAGAAGTGGCTCGTTATAAGTTTATTATCCAAAAGAAAGAGGGATCATGGAATCTCCTCCTGGATCTGTCTTTGTTGTTTCTTCAAGGAAAGAAGTGGAAAAAACTTTTGTCCTTGGTTAACAGACTGTGAGTGCACCTAGGTTGCTCAGGTGTGTGGATTTTGGAGACTAGCGTTTTCTCACTTGCGTGTCTGAGCCCAGTGTGGCACCTTGCTTGTTATTAAGCCTCAGCTGGTCCCCGGATGCTGGGATGTAGAAATGGCTCCCCAACAACTAGGGCTTCAAAGCTCAAGATTTGGACCAGTTTTCTCATCTTCTCTTCCCAAATGTGCCAGATTGTGGGTGTGGCTCAGATACTTCAGTAGATCCATCCTTCCTGCCCCTTGCACCTAACCCTCTTCTTCAGCAAACTGGTCTTTTCTTGCCAACGTTCAAATGGCTCTGACATCTGCCTTCCCACCTCCTATCCTGAAAGGTTTAAGGTTTTCTGGGTGATGATTTCCTGTGAGCATATTGGCTTGAATTTCCAATGCCTTTGGTGGATCTGGCACCCCATACTTCTGACTACCCAGATGCTGCTGGGATAGAGTGTAGCCAGTGTGTAATTTCTAGAAGAATCCTTTCTGGTTTGTGCACTGTTAATATTGAAGCATTGAAGTACACATTTCTAGAGTGCATAGATCACACATCTGTTTATTGCTCTGATTTACCTCCTACACACAGAATAGTTAAATCCACGTCCTGATGGAGATGGTGGTAGTGTCAGTAATGTTAATAATTGGGAATGCCAAAGAGGAAAACGGGACGATTTGAATGTGAACCTGGAGTCTGGGGAGGAAAGCAGTGCAGTGTCTGCATTTCAAAAGGGCGGTGTGTTCACTTTGCAAGCCATTGCTAGGTGAAGTGATCAGGGCAGTATTTTCTTGCTGAGTCCCTCCAGATACTTCTGGGAACTCTGATGTGTCAGGACAAAAGGCTTTCTTTTTACAATGATGTGTGGCTGTCAAAGGCTTACTAAAGGGAACATGGGGAAACAATTATATGAAAAAAATTGATCTTTGAATGATTAAAGGGTCTTGTAATACGTTGTCAGTCCTTTGCTGTGCTGTTATAGAGTACAGTACATGAAGTGGGCAGTCAGGAAACTTGACAGCATTCCCAGAGGGTGGGTCTTCCTGGTACTGCTTTCCGAGGTGCAGGGAGGCACCCTGTAGCCTGGCCCGCTCTTTCCCCTGTCATCTTTTACCCTTGCCTGACTTGTTACTGAACACTGTTGTGTCTGTGATCATGGCACCTTGTATAGACGTCTGCCGTCGTAATGTATTATAATTCTTGGTTTACATGTTGATTTCTCTGGACTGTGGGGAGGAATTGGTGCGGTGTGGTGTGGTGTCTTATTAGTCTTTACATACATAAAGACTAGCATGTAGTAAGCCCTCAATATATGTTTGTTGAATAAATTAATTTTGGAAAAACACTAGGAAAAGAAAAAAAGAATCACCTGGTCCATCCCTTCCTGGTAGAGTGGAGGATCCCAGAGAGTTTTAATACCTTGTCCAGAGCCCCAGCGCCAGATTGTGTCCCCTACAGGGACTGGATCTTTTGCTTTCTGTCTCCAAGTGCAGCGTTTTTGGCTGGAGTTCTCAAGTTGTGGTTTTTTCCCCTCTTGTTTATCTACAGCATTTTTCTTCTTCACATATTCATTCATTGACTCATGCTTAGGTTGTTTGTTGAACAGCTACAGTGGGCTAGGTACAAAACAAAGCAGATAAAGAACGCTAATGGAGCTTTTGTTTTAGTAGGGGAAGACAGCCAATGAATAATCAGCATAATTAATAAGGAAAGTATATCGTACATCAGAAGGAAATCAGTGCTATGTAAAAAGGAAACAGGAGAGTGGGGGGATTGGAAATATTGAGCAGGCGCTGGCAGTAGGTTGCAGCATTTCATGGGATGTGAGTGAGAAAGTGAGGTTTGAGCAAAGACTTGAAGGAGGGGTAGGATTTCGTCTTGTGTATGCCTGGGGAAGTGTGTTTCTGGCTGACAGAAGCACTCAAGCCAAGGCTCCAAGGTTAGCTTTGCTTGGAGTGTCTGAAGCCAGGGGCCGGCAGAGTGGAGTGGGCAGGGGTGAGAGGAGGGGAAGAAGTCGGGGATGAGCTGAGGCAGGCACCAGAGCCATGGCAGGTAGGGCCTTTCAAGCCCTACACAGAATTTTGGCTTGGATTCGGAATGAAATGGAGAGCCATTGGAGGGTTTTGAGGAAAGGAATGACATGATTTGACTTGTTTTGAAAAAGAGCCCGTTGTTGTCTTGAAAACAGACATTAGGAGAGCAAGGGTACAAGCAAGGAGATCTAGTGGGAGGCTGTTGAAATCATCCAGACCCAAGATGAAGGGGACTTGGATCAAGGTGGTAGCAGCAGTAGAGGTGGGGAGAGGAGGCAGGTGCTGGATACATTTCAAAGGGCGAGCCAAGAAGAGTTCCTGATGGACTAGCTACAGGGTGTAAGAAAGAGGAAGAGAGTGAAAGATAGCCCAAGGTTTTCACCTCAGCAGATGGATGTATGGAATCACCCATCCACAGAGATGGAAAGGCGGTGTGTGAAGTTGGATTCCCCATCTCCCAGCTCGCCCCACTGGTTCCATCCCTGAGATGAAAGAGAAGTAGGGGGATATGGAAGGCCACCCATCCCAGTGAGACAACAGTTTCCACTTCTGTTTGGAACACTCCTTTTTCTTCTCCAATTCTAGTGCTACCCTTTTATTATTCCTTTTGAGATTCACCACCTCCTTCATGCCATCTACCTTGATTAATTTTACCTGGCTGAAGTCTCCCAGTTCCTTCCGTATTCATACATAGATATGCTTTACTTAACACAGTAGATGAGCTTTTGAAAAGAGAGGTGTAAGTCATCCTTTAAAAAATATTGAAGCCTATTTTATATTTGCCAGGGGAGTGAACTATTTAAAGTACCCTATTATTAATGCTTTTGTAAGGTGAAGAATTCTTTTGTTAGATGACTGTGGATCTCCACTAATTTATCCTTTTGGAAAGATCAGGTTACAAATGTATAAAACTGAGTGTGCACTTACATAACCCGTCTCTATACATGAGGTACCTGCTAAGCATCTCACTGGGGGGCCACTGGGACCCCAGGCTCAGTGTGTTCTCACCTGAGCTCATCATTTTCCTCCTAGACCCTCTTTTCACCCAGGCCTGAAACCTCAGAGTTATCTCTTGATGTCTATCCTCCTCCTCCTCTCGGTCCCTCTCTCCGCAGCTCCTCCCTTCACACCTGTGAATTCCCTCGCATCTCCTGCGTTCTCTCCCTGAACCTCTGCCTCTGTCATAGTTCAGGTGCCCAGGACATTGTAATGGACTTCTAACTCTTCTCCCTGTAACTACTCTATCCTGTCCTCTGATGCCTCATTCCTCATTCAGCTATGCCCCCAAACTGCCAAAAGCGTCATTCTCATCACGACTCTTCTCTGCTCAGACATCTGTAATCTCCCCCATCACCTTGCCTGGAGCGTCCAACTAAACACCTGAGCGTCGTGTCTGAATCCTGTCTGTATCAGTCTGCATGCACCTTTCTGGCCTTCCCGGCTCCTCTTCTGCATTCATCTTCGTGCACCAGGAGGGGTGTACGGGGTGAGACATTTACTGCCTGCCTGCGGCCCTGAGCGTGAGCAGGTGTGGGCCCAACTTCATCAGCCCAGGCCGGCAGTGCCCCTCGGGCCACCTTATTTTGCTCAAATCCTCTCCATTTTCAAAGACCTCCCAAGCACCCCTTCCTATTGGAAGCTGTCCGTTCTTCAGACAGCCCTGAGCGCTCCCTCCATAGCACTGTATGCAAGCTATTTTGATTGCACGCATCCTTCTGGTCCTTATTCTCCCTTTCATATCTTCCTCCCCAGAACTGCGTGCTTCCTGCATGGCCATCTTCATCCTCACCTTTCTCTTTCACGTCTTATGTGAAGCGAGAACTTAATAAAAGTGTGCTGTCCTGTCTGGTTGTCCTTCGTCTTATTAATGTTTTATTGTTGACATGTGCTGCATACATTAAATTGAAAGTTGTGGGAAGTCTGGAGCTGTCTTTGGTTTTTTTTTTTTTCACCTCCATCCTTGCCATACAGTCCCCACAGAAGGTGTTTCTTGTGCGAGGAGCTGAGTTCTCCAATAGCCCTTGTGTTTCAAGGTTGTCCGACCCTAGTGGCAGAAGCACAGCAAATTGGGAATTCATCCCAGGCACTCTGGCCTGGGGGTTTGTTTATTCCTTCCTTCATTTATTTATATCCCATATGGCGGGTATGAATTTCAGGCCACAACAGTCAAGTACAAGAAATGTCACATTTCTTTATTTCTCTAAATCAAATTTAATCTGTGCCAAGCTTCCACCTGCTGAACTGGCAGGAAATTCAATCTGTCTTTTGAGAGTCCCTCGCGCCCAGCTGCTCCCTGAAGTTTGTACAGAAGCCTCAGGGGTCTCGCTCATCCTGAGTTGCTGAGGAAGGACCCTTTGGTTTGGGGCCATATTGGTCACATCCTAGTTCATGTGATCTGCAGGCGGGTGGCTCTTCTGCTTTTGGATTAAGGGAGTTTGAGGGCCCAGGCCGGAAGCATCCAGTCCTTTCTGAGACCCTCCCACAGCCCCCTGCACTGTAAGTAGAAGAGCCCCAGCCTCCAGCACTCAAGGTGGCTCCAGAAACCAGGCTCCATCTCAGCTTCAGGGGACATTCTTAAAACTTCCTCCAGATAGGAGGGGAGAGATGCCTCTTGTCCTTGTAGCCTATTTCAGTATTGCCAGAAAAAAAGTTAATATCAGAGTGATTTACCTCTCATACCTCTCAATAAAGTGATTTATGCTCAGTACACATGTTATAAATTCGTGACAGTGTAGAAATAGAAATAAAAAATGTGGACCTGGGAAAGAACCCAGAGTCCCAGTAACTGTAATTGCTATAGTTAAGCTTCACATTGGACTCTGTGCTTTCTGGTTGTCAAAGTGAAAAGGGAGATGGGATTTCATAACCCTATTATCAGAAAGGGAGAAACAATCCGTTTCCCAAGAGAAGCAAAGATTTTTCTATTACTTGATTTGAACATAAATTTCTCTTATGAAGCTTTGTAAAGGGGATACCCAGCTCAACCCTCTAAGATATTGCATGCAGGTCTCTGTTCCTTGTAGCTTGTACCTCTTGGTAACCATGTGTGGCGGTAAGTGTGTCTGAGCCCTGCACAGAGGAGCTGTGGGCACAGATGTTGATTCCTTCCTTTGCTACCTTTATCTCTTGTTCAGATTTCTAAATATGGCCAGATGGTATTGATCTCCCCACTGCACCATAGCCTAAGTGGAACACAGACTGAAAGCAACACCAACTAAAGACCATAACCGAAGCGACAGAAAAGTCTGGCCAGTCTGGGCAGGTAGTTCAGCTCCTAATGTTGCCTTTGTCTGTTAATGGCCTTGGCTGTTTTTTTTTTTTTTTTTTTTACTGCTGAAATCTCTTTGAACCTCAGGGCTGGGACTCTGTCTTCATCATGGAATCACCAATGCCTTGTATGGTGCCTTTCATTTAAGAAGTACTGAGTAAAGCATTGTTGAGTTCATGCGCTTGCTTTTCTCTCTACTTCCTACCTGTAACATACTCTTTTAAGTTACCCTCCTGTGTTTCAGGAATAATGTGGAGCTAGGGAGAAAAGAGTTCCTCCAAGGTGGACGTTTCTCCACCTCATACAAGTCAGGACTAAGGAAATAAGTCTGAGGATCCATCAGTGATTTAAGGGACATATGAGAATTAAAGGAAAGTGTAAGAACATCGTTTCATTAAATAGGGAGTATCAATAAAGAGATAAGAAATATATATATATAAAATATTATACACACACACACACACACACCCCAAATAGACATTCTGGACTTGAAAAGTATAATAACTGAAATGAAAAATTCACTGGAGAGACTCAACAGTATATTCGAGTTGGCAGAAGAAAGAATCAGTGAACTTAAAAATAGGTCAATCGAGATTATCTGGTCTGAGGAACAGGATGAAAAAAGAAGAATAGACAAAATATGAGACCTGTGGGACACTATAAAGTAAACCATCATATGGGTAATAGAGTTCCAGAAGGAGAGAAGAGAAAGTGGCAGAAAGAATATTTGAAGAAATATTGTCCAAAAACTTTCTAAATTTATGGAAAGCACTAATCTACACATCCAAGAATCTCAACGAATTCTAAGTAGAGTAACTCCAAGAAATCAACACCCAAATACATAAACCATCGAAAGTCAAAGACAGAGAGAATCTTTAAAGCAGCAGGAGAGATGTGTCAGGGACTAGGAATCTCAAAAGCTTAACAGCTGACTTCTCATCAGAAAGCTTGGAAGCCAGAAGTCAGAGGTCTGGAATATTCCACATGTTGAAAGAAAAAGACTGTCAGCTAAACACTTTTATATTCGGTAAAAACTATCCTTCAAAAGGAGAAATTGAGACATTCTCAGGTAAAGGAAAACAAAATTTGTTGTTAGAAGACCTGCTCTACAAGAAATATGAAAGAGAGTCTACCAGGCTGAAATGCAGAAAACACTGGAGGTAACTCAAATCCACACCAAGAAATAGAGAACAGTAGTAAAAATTACTACAGTGTAAGTGTATTTTTCTTTTGTTACTCTTTTCTTTTCCTACCTGATTTAAAAGACTGCTATACAAAGCAGTAATTACAAGAGTGTATTGTCATGCTTAGCATGCATGACGACATGATTTGTATGGCAATAATAGCATGAAGTAGAGGGCAAAGAATGGAGCTATACTGGAGCAAAGTTTTTATATCCTACTGAAAATAAGTTGGTATTCATCTGAACTAGACTGTTATAAATTGAGATGTTAATTGTAATTTCCAGGGAACTCACTAAAAAAAGAATACAAAGATGAAGAAGAAGAAAAAACAGTGGGAAATAAAAATGGTACACTAGAAAACATCCATATAACATAAAAAAGGCAATAATGGAGAAATAAAGGGAAAAAAGACGTAAGACACACAGAAGACAAACAGCAAAATAGCAGGCATATAAATCCCACCTTATCGCTAATTATATTATATTTAAATAGACTCAACACTTTAATCAAAAGGCAGAGATTGGCAAAATGGATTTTGAAAAAACATGATCCAACCTACATGTAGTCTACAGTAGACGTATTTTCAATTCAAAAACATGGATTGGTTGGAAATCAAAGGATAGTTAGAGATAGAACGTGCAAATAGTAACCAAAAGGATATATACTAATATCCAGACATAATAAACTTTAAGACCAAATTTGTACTGGAGACGCAGAATATTTTATAATGATAAAAGGGTCAATTTATCAGGAGGATGTAACAAAGATAAGCATAATCACCTAACAGCAGAACCCCAAAATACATGAGATGGAAGTTAACAGAACTGAAGGAAGCAATAGACAATTTGACGATAATAGCAGATTTCAATACCCCACTTTCAATAATGGATAGAAAGCTCAGCAGATGACCAACAAGGGAATAGATGGCATGGTCACCATAAACCTACTAGACTAAACTGATATTCTTGGAACATTCCATCCAACAGCAACAGAATAGACATTCTTCTCCAGTGCACATGGGACATTCTCCAGGATATACTATATATCAGGACTTGCAAGAACTCAGTAAATTAAAAAGGATTGAATTCATACAAAATAGTCTCTCCAACTACAGCGGAGTAACATTGGAAAGCAATTACAGAAGGAAGTTTGGGAAATGAACAAATATGTGGAAACTAAACAACTTCTAACTACTTCTAACTAACTAATGGATTAAAGAAGAAATCACAGGGAAACTAGAGCATGAAAGCATGAAAAAGAAAACATAACATACCCAAACCTATGGGGTGCTGCTTAATCAGCGCTGAGAGGGAAATTGATGGCTGTAAGTGCCTATATTTAAAACGAAGAAAGATCTTAAATCAATAACCTAAACTTCCACCTTGAGAAATCAGAAAAAGCAGATCAAAGAGACAGAAGGAAATTCATAAAGATTAGAGCAGGAATAAATCAAATAGAGAATAGAAAAACAATCAAAAGACCAGAAAAAGATGAAAAGTCAGTGACTGCTGTAGCCACACGGGGCTCAAGGGAACCTGCCAGGCAAGGCTGCCAAGTAAGCCACTTCCCACTGGGCAGGGTCCTGGTGTGGACTCAGCACAAAGCAGGGGCTGGGAGGAGTCCCTGAAAATTTTTCCTTGAAGAGTGACAAAACGAAATAAGTATTATAAAGGATTATTTGGTGTCAGTGTTCTGTTCATTATTTGGGACCTGTTTTAGGTGCCTTATAAAGGCTAAAGAATGAAATTTAAGGTGAAGCTAGAGGCCACTGCAGTAATCCAGGCAGCGAGGGACAGAAGTCTAGAGTTGAGTTGTGCCAGTGGAAGGACAGATTTGTATTAAAGAGATTAGGAGGAGGGAAGACTTACAGGATTTGATGGCTGTCTGGATCTTTGATCTGAGAAGGAAGAAAGGAGAAAAACTGAGGTTAATCTTGGCTCCATAATTTACTTGCTCTTTGATTTTAGACAAGTCTTCTGAACCCCCAGTTCCCTCATCTATGAAATGAGACTAGTCATGCTTGCCTGGCCTATATTTTAGGATTTTTTTTTTTTTTTTGGTATGATTGAAATGGGATAGTGGGTGTAAAAGGTATAAAAGCCACTTGTGAACGTTCAAAGTCTTGACAAGTATGAGGGTTTGTTTGCTGTTATCATGAGTTCCATCTCTGACGTGCATTTTCAGTAGTGAGAGCTCCAAGAGGAAGCGTTGAGCGGACAGTTGGAAACATGGGGGGGAATTCTGGAGAGAAGTGAGTGCCAGAACTCACATTTGGGTCTCACCTGCCTATCTCTGGGGGAGGGGTGGAGAGAGGAGAGGGATGGGGTGGGTGGGCAAGGACTCGCCAGCAGAGAAATGGAACTGATTAGAGGCAGAGGTGTGGGGGTTGGAGATGAACCAGGAACTCAATGAGGACAGGGTTTCCCAGAGCTGCAGCTCACCATCGCCCCCAAGATGTGAGAGAGAAGATAACGGATCTAGGGATGAGAGGGTGTCTGGACTATGCACAGGAGTTTCTGTAGAAAGTGAAGAAGCAAAAGCAGCAGCAGCTGAATTTAGCTGGAGAATCAAGAGTAAGGGGAGGTAGGTCACAGGCTAGACAGAGCGATCATCTAAACGGCTGGCTTTGGAAGAGACAATTGGGACAACCTCAGAGTCTTGCACTGAGATGGCATCATTCTGTATTTTGAAATGGAGACTCTTGTGGTTCTGCTGTGTGAAGTGTCAGGGTCATGAGGGAGGCCACCAGGGAAGACAGGTGCATTGGGTTTTGCAAGTAGTAGCCATGCCACACGTCACCCCGTCCGTGGGCACAGGAAGGAAATGCTCTCGAATCAGATATCTCAAAGCTTCCAGGGTTCAGTTGCCGGAGCACCTGGGGAAGTAGCCCACCCCAGCCAGCAGGGCTCATTTTGGAGAACTGATTCCTCGACTGCCATCTGTCCCCACCCCTGTGGCCAATTCGTTCCCCAACCTGAGGACGTTCACTGATCACAGTATGGCACTCAACTTGGGCTCAGTGTGACTCCAGGCTCTCCCAGCTCAGAGCTGCTTTAGGAGCTGACTGCTCCCGTGATGCCCTTAGGGTGTGGAATGCAGCCTTTCCCAGCTCCTCTCACAAAGCCTGAGCAGAACCCAGCTGTTTTTCCAGTGTGGAGCAAAGTGCAGCCCGAGGAGGGCTTCCTAGCTCCCAGTGCAGGATGCACCTTCTGTCTTCAGGGCAGATCAGTGGAAGGTTGATATGACCTTAATGGCTCAGCTGTGCTGCTGGGCTGTGCTGAGCAGGGGCTTCCTGGGCCAGAAAGAGAGAGAACAGCTCCCCTGGCAGGAAGGTTACAGAAGCAAGTTGTGCACTTGTTTGCAGGGACCTCTGGGCTTCTTCTGTCCTTTCATAGCCCTAAAATGCTTCCTAATCCAGAGCTCGGTGGAAGGCACCAGAAAAGTGAAATAGCAAAAGTTGAACCCCGCTACCCTAAAGAGCTGACTTCATGAGTTTCTTGCAGCCTGGAGATGAAAATTGCCCTGCCTTTGGTTGCTGTTCAGGACATTCTGGAGCCCCACACCCCGACTTTCTCTTTCCCAGCCTGAGCTCAGGTAGGGATTAGAGATCTGGGATGTCAGTGGCTGGAGTTACCTTAAGTGGGTGAGTCCTCAGCCAGCCAGCCCCACCAGTTCCCCAGGGACCGTGGGCACAGAAGGCTTTCTGAGAAAAATCGCTCTTTCACAGGACAGGGCTTTGGGCCTGAGCCTCTGATTGGCTGCGCACCTTGAAGACCTGAATGACTCCTTTGTATTAGGGAGTCTGACCCCTGGGTATTCCTCCCCACATCCCACCGTGGCTTCAGCATGGCCTTCCTGAAGGACAGAGGCACCTCGTTAGTTAGTGTGGCAGCTCCAAGGAGTTCCTCTGAGGAGGCAGAGGGAGCAGGGCAGGAAGACACTGGAGAGGGGACACATTGCTGAGGGAAGGGTCCGACCCCTGCACTGCTCTTGCACGGGGGCATGGAGGGGAAGGGTAGCCTCTGTCCCTCCTTACAAGTTGGGCTGAATGTCTAGCCAAGGTCCTGCCCCCACAGCCACATTTCCTTATGGGATTCTAAGGGTAGCAGTTATTTTCAAGGCTCAGGCAGGGCATCTGCTGACTTCCTTTTAATCCGCATGATCTTGTTTGCATGCATCCTGATGTTGAGAGGTGAGCCAGCAAGCTGGAACTGTTTGGGGGTGAAGGAGGCACAAACTGTGCTCTCCAGCTGCTTGCTGTCTGGAAGACACACATGTAATAGCCAAGTACATTTGTAGGACATGCTCTCATAGAGTGCTGTCGGAGAGCCGGCGCGCTGTGGCTATCCAGAGCAGAGCAGGACCCATTCTTCCTGGAAAGACGGTGCGCGGTATATCTGTTAGGATATGGCTAAGCTGCTGTACCAAAAATTACAGTGTTTCTACCAAGATAGACACATCTTGTTTCCTTTGGAACAGTCTGGAGGTGGTCCAGGGTGGGCCGTGCTCTACGGCACGAAGTCATGTGGAGATCCCAGCTGTCTTGTTGCTTTCCAAGCCTTGGTGTGTTGTTCTTGTCCCCATGGCTGAGACTGGCCGTCACCATCACATCCATGTCCCAGCGCAGGGGCCGGGGGATGGAGAGGAGTGGAGACGGTCCATGTCCTTTATAAAGGTTGTGACTTGTATGTTGTACACATGATTTCCATTCACCTTCCATTCGTTATGTGGTTCCATCTGGCTGCAAGGCAGGCTGGGAAATATGGTCGCTAGTTGGGTGGCCGTGCCCTCCTAAGATGCAGGGATTCTCTTAACAAATGGATGAAGTGGAGAAAGATTTAAGGAGACAGTGATCAGTCTTTGCCCAGGTGGCTTCACAAGAGCCACTGCTGCCCTGTGTGACTGATTGGGTGGGTGGTTGGGTGTGGGTGGCAATGATAAGGTATTTGGGGATGATGCTGGTGGAGACACTAAGGTGATGGTGGTGGCAGAGGCATCTGTGACCATGAATGTGGAGGTGTGAGGGGCAGAGTGTGTGTGAAGAGGCAGGCTGACTCTTCCTGACTTCGGTTCTTTGTAGAAGAGTCACAGAGCTTGTCTGACCCTTCCTTTTGCAAATAAGAAAACAGATCCAGAGAGCTGAAGCGACGTGCTCAAGGTCGCACCGTTCCTGAGTTGCTAAATATAGAAACTCAGAGCTGAGCGTCTGCTCTTCTGGGCCAATACTCTTCCGGGCCAATACTCTTCCCTCTGCGCACAGTAGAATTTTCTTGGGTGGAGCAGTTTGATAAATGGGAGCATGGAAGGGCCCGGGAGAGCTGAGGGTAGTAAGAACATGAGAACCGCTACAGATGCCCTCCAGAAATGGCCCTCCACCTTCATTCTGGAAAGCAACGCTTTTATTTTGCTTTTGTTTTTGTTTTTGTTTTTGGATACAGCCAATCCCTCAACTGTAAGTTCCTCTCAGCTGCTGCTACTTAGCACGGGAGCTGTCCTTTCCCTCTACTCACCTTCCCATCCCTGCTAGATATCGTGGCAATGACATACCACCTTCGCAGAGTTGGAGAATTTGTCATTTTTACATCTCCACATCCTAGTGTCTTCTGCTCCGAGTGACAAATAAATCCCTGGGCTGATGGCTGGCCCCGGCCATTCATTAAGCAAATAAAGCCCCAGCGTTCGAGCCGGAGACTCGTAAATAATCCCTGGTATTTTATCCCCGTTGCCTGCTGCCTCCCAAGCTTTGCATATTTATAATACAGGAGCAGTATTTCTGACATAGCCTATTACGTGTGGGAGACGCAGGGGAGAAGGACAGACAGCAGAGGCTCTAAGCTGGATGGAGGTGGCCCGTTAACCAGGTCAGGTGCCCTGCAGCCCTGAGTGTTGACATTATCACCCAGCAGGGCTGAATTAGGGGTTGTGTCCTGCTGGGCCCAGAGCCCGCCCCAAGCTGGCTCCAATCAAGATGGGGGGGAGGAGGGAGACCTGGGCCAAGCGGCAGCTTCAGCCGTTCTGTCCTGGGGGTGGAGGACCATCATCTTGGAGAAGGGAAGTGGCTGTGGTATGGTGGAACCCTTGGCAAGGTCGTTAAGGGCATGGTTAATAATACTCCCCCCTCAGAGAGGCCACACACCCTCACTCCTGTCTCCCTGGGGAGCCTCACGGGTGAGGGGTCAGACTTCCCCAGTAGGGAGCAGGAGGAAGATGAGAAAAAGTTCATGCCGGTAACAATGAGAACGAGGAGAGTAATCAACACTAAAGAAGGGGCTCGAGCTCACATCGTCATATGCGTTACGTGCCTCACTACGTACGCCCGTGAGCAGTGAACTCAGCAGACCTCTGTTACCCCAGGAGGATGCCGCTGATGCAGCATCCTGCCCCTGGCATGCATGTGTGCACACACGCACTCATGTGCACACACCCACACCACGGCCCTCTCAGTGTGTCATATCCCTCAGGCAGCATCTGCTGCCTAAAGCCTTCCAGAGGCGAAAGCTATTATTTGTAGAGGTGCACAGTGTACACAGGAATAGGATGGTGGGTGTGCATTTCATTTCAATTCCTATTTTAACCACAAAGGGTGTGCACATGGATTGTGGTGGGAAACAGTAACACAGATAGTGGGGCAACCCAGACTCTATATGATTTCTGAGAGAAATGGTTGGGACACACTACTATTAACTCACTGGTATCCATGTACCAGGTTTCTTCCAAAAGTGGCAAATGTTGGCTGATCTCACCCAGGACCCCTTTTGTCTGGGATCTGTGTACACTGTGCTAGGACCCCCGAGATTGAAGGTTTGCTCTCTGACCGGGCCCTGTGACATCACACAGTAGGGAAATGATGAGAGCAGAGCCTGTCTTTAGCCCCTGGTGAAAGCATGTGGTTGTCTCATTTAGTGGGAAGTGGACCAGGGTGTTTTTTAAATATGGATTATGATGCATTAGTGAATTGTAATTTTTTTTTTAAAGGCACAGGATGGAATGAGAAAGCATTACGAGCAGAAAGGGAGAGTTCATTCATAAAATGTAAGTTTCCATTGTGCTTGCAGGTGTAAGTGCTGGGTGGGTATACTGGTCACAGCACGGAATGTGCTGCTTACCTGGGGTTGGACCCTGAGAAGTGGGCAGCGTTGGGAAGGCTGGAGCAGACAGGGCTCTGGATTTGGAGTTGAAGGTCTTGGGTTCAATTTCCAGCTGTGCCCTTGAGTTCTTCCACACATACTCACACACCCAGACGCAGGCCAGTCCTATTTCTTGGTACATGAGCATAACAGAAATGAGCAGCCACGATAGCATGGTGGAACATTCCAGCTGGGAGACATCCTGGAGATTAGCCAGGTCTGCGTGGACATTTAAGGCCAGAGATGGGGAAAGGCTGGTCCACGGCCACCCGGCACATTAGTGGCTGAGGCAGGACTGGAACTCACTGTGATTCTTGCCACAGCCCCCCTTCTGAGAAGCCATAGGCACGAAGGCCTCAGGAATCTCCTTAGAAGCAAAAGTCTCCATGAAGCGGCCAGGGTGTCCCAGCGTCACCCCCTTCTAGGCCTCATTTGTCTCTGAGCTTGGGCAGGTGGCCACTTACACTATCACAGTCTACTCTCCAGCGTCTGTCTAGGGAGAGAAGACAAGATACTCTGCATCCAATTAAAAGCAGCAGGAGAGTGTAAGGGAGACAGAAAGTAATTCTCCTTCTTGGAAGCCAGCCAGGGCGTCCTCGTGCCAAGATTAAGAAGAATCATACTATAGTGGGAAGGAGAAGCTTCCACAAGGCCTCAGGGACCTGGTGGAGTAAGAAGAGGAGAAAGGGAATCAAGGTGGGCACGTTGTAGAGAATCCAGTGGCCCAGGCCCTCACTGGAGAGAAGCCCCCTCCTGGAAGTGCCCTTGGGTCTCCAGCTGGCTCTGCACACTCGGAATGTCTAAGCACAAGCTCACTGAAGTGGTCAGTGCCACATGTCAGCTGGGTGAGGCTATGCATCCCAGCTGCTTGGCCAACACCTGTCTAGATGTTGCTGAGAAGGTATTTTAAACACGCAATGAACATTTAAATCAGTAGCCCTGGAGTCAAGCAGATGACCCTCCATTGGGTGGATGGGCCTCATCTAATCAGCTGAAAACCTTAAGCACAAAGAGTGAGGTTTCCTGGAGAAGCAGGAATTCTCCTCAAAACAGTAACATAGAAACCCTGCTGGAGTCAAGACTGAACATCAACTCTTGCAGGAGCCAATTCCTTAAAAACTCTCCCTCCATCTCCCTCTCTCTCCTGTTGGTTCTGTGTCTCTGGACAGCTCTGACGAATGCACTCGCCATTTCATCTCCGCGCCTCCTCCTGTCACAGGTACCCACATCCTCATCCCCACCCTGGGTAGAGCTCACAGCCGACCTCATCTCTGCTCCCCTCTTCCCTCCACCGACATCCAGTTGGCCAACAAGCCTGTGAGTGTTTTCTCACTGCTGTAGGACTGTCATTTTCTACTGCCCGGCTCACATCTGGCCCTGTCTTGTCATTCTCTAGTCCGTCCCGTTTAGCCTTTTCCTATCTGGACAGTTGCAGTAGCCTCTTTAGCTCGCTCATACTCTCCCTCTCTCTCTCTCCATCCATGTCTCCTTGTGTCTATCGTCTGTCTCCACTCCTCTCTCTCTCTCTCAAGTTCTCTCTCTCTCTCTCCATGTTATAATGGAGTGTGAGGGCAGATGCCTTGCAGATCGTGAGATCCAACCCCCGCTCATTGGTTCTGGAATCAGACCTCCTGCATTGGGATCTAGGCTTGCCAACTTCCCAGCATTACTGTACATCTTTCTGCCTCAGTTTTCTCATCTCTGAAATAGGTATAATAGTAATAGCTACACCTTAGAGTTACAAGAAGGATTCAGTGAGGTGATCCACATAAAGTGTTTAACCCAATATAAATACTCAAATCAACGGTAGCTAGTTTCATTATTATCACAGAAAAAAAAAGTTGGCCCAAATTGACGAAGTGACTGGCTTGATGAAGAATGTTCCATGGTGTGCTGAGCCACTGGTCAGGTATTCTGACTTCCAGTTTAGGGCTCTTTCTCTACTGTTCCAGCAGCCACCATCACTGCCGGAAAGACTGTCCTGGAGCTGGCTGTGTGGGATCGCCCTCCTCAGAAGTTTTCAGTGGCTCCCCATTGCTTCTCCAAATAAAATCCACACTTTGGGACCTGGCATCCATTCAGCTACTATTTATTGAGTAGGACCACATGCCAGACCCTGGGCTGGGCATTAGGGATACCCAGTGGAGTTCCTACCCTCATGGGGCTTACATTCTAGTGAGAGAAAATAGAAGGCAAATAGATATATGGTCTATATGGTGCCGATGAATGCTATGAAGAAAAATAAAACAAAGTAAGGGGAAGGGTAGTCTGGAAAAGTCCTCTGAAAAGGTGAGGTGAGATTTGAGTGGGAGGGAGCAAGCCATGCAGATATTTCAGGGCTAGGCATTCCAGGTGGCAGAAACAGCAAGTACAAAGGCCCTGAGGTGGGAGCTTGGCAGGCATGGTGGAGGAACAGGCAGGAGCCCAGTATGGCTGGAATGGGGTGAGTGGGGTCGGGGGGAGAGCAGCAGGAGATGAGAGCAGGTGGGGTTTGGGGCTATTGTCAGGACTTTGTTCCTGAGGGAGTCGCAGCCAGGAGACAGTTTTGTGAAGAGGTGTGTCATGACTTGACTTACATGTTTAAAGGATAATTATCATTGGTTTCTATGTGGAGAATAACCTCTAGGGGGAAACGAAAGCAGCAGGGAGGCCAGTTAAGAGTTCCGATGAGAGATGACATTGGCTTGGGCTCTGGTGGTTGTGGTGGAAGTGCTGAGAGGTCCCCTGGGATATAGTTCAAGTTTATTGACAGAAAGGCTATGGGGAGTGAAATGAATGCAGAGTGATACATCCATTGGAGGCTGGAGAAGTGGGAAGGATGGATTTGTCTTGTACTGCAACGGGGAAGGCTTAGAGGAGCAGGTTCAGAGAGGAAACCACGGGTTGGGGACGTATGTTCGGGATATATTTTAGATCTTAAAGTGGAGACACTGGGGAAGCAGTTGGAAATGAAGAGGGGGAGGGGTTGGAGTCATCTCTGTGTTGAAATCCTTGGGACTAGATGAGATCACACAGGATGCGTGTGTGGTATAGAAGAGAGGATGACTGGGTGCAGAACCGGGGGCACTTCCATGCTTAGCTGAGAGGAAGAGGCTGGAAGGGGCAGCCGGAGAGGTGGGAGAAAACCAAGAGAGAGTAGGGTCCCAGAGGCAAAGGAGGAAAGCACTCCCCTGGGAGGGCTGGAGCCACTGTGCAGTGATGCTGCTGAATCAAGCATACTGAGCACTGAGACTTATCAGCTGGCTTTGATCATATGGATGACCTCGATAACTGCCACTGCAGTGGAGACATCAGGGTGAAAGCCTGATGCGGTGGGACTCAGGAGAGAAGGGGAGGAGACAGTGAAGACGGGAGTCTTTTTCCATAAAAGGAGTGACTGATGCGAGGGACCTGGGGTCAAGGGAGGGTTTTAAAGATGGAAAATATAGTACTAGGTCTGTGTGCTAATGGGAATGGTCCAGCAGAGAAGGGAACTGTGATGATGCAAGACTGAGAGGGCGCAATTATAGGAAGCAATCCCTTGAGGAGGCAAGAGGGGAGGCAAGTAGCGTTCCCACAAGACTCATCCTGGAAGTGGTCCCTGTTGGCCATCTGGGCTCTCTGTTCGGGCTCTCCAAGCAATTTCACTATCAGTGCTGATTTCTTCACTAAGCAGATGGAGTGCATGCTGAGGACAACAGCATAGCAGGGCCATCTGTGGGCGGGGAGTGAGGGAAGGGATTCAGCTCCCATCCGCTTACGCAGAATTTTGGCTGCGAAGAACCTCTGTCCATTTCAGTCTACTTGTAAGTCCTGAGCTTTACTGTGGCATACTGTTTTTATTTAGAATTACAGGTGGGAGGCATCATGATTTCTTCTGGTCTTAGGACCCCCAAAGATCCTCATCAGGCTGCTCTCCTTTGCCCGCCTTTCTTCCCCTAAGAGGCTGTAAGTGCCAGAAACAGGCATTGCACTCCGCCTCCCACCCATCTCGGGGCCCCTGCAGTACCTCCTTAGCTCCTAAATATATATTTGCTACAGTGTGAAGGCACTGTTTTGCAGAAGTGTTACATGGCAACTGGAGGCCCCGTGTGGGATGATATTCTGCCTTTGCAGGAGGTAGAGCGATGGTGAAGAGTGGTCTATTCCAGAACTGGGGGAGAGCAGGACCGTGGGGCTGAGGCTGGGGTCAGGATCCATAGACTCAGCCCACGGGGAGGCTGAGCAGGGTATTAGGATGGGCCTGGCATCCCCCCATTCCCCACAGAGGGCGGCCCCCGTGGCCTTCGTGTCAATATTAAAAGAGAAGACAGGCTTTGATTTGCCTGCTGATCCATATTTCTCCTAAGAAAATCAAGTGAGTCAAAGAACGGCTCTCCCTTCTTCCCTCCCTCCCCACCGTCCTGACCCCACCTCCCATCAATCCATACACATATTTGCAAAACATGCGCAGGTCTCTGCAAATATCTAGCTGTGAAAAATAGGCTGCAAAGATATATTTCAAAGCCACAGGGGAAGGAAGAATCTCGCTTCTATCTAATTCCTTATTGATGCATCTGCCTTCGCCCTTCACCACACACATAGCATATCTCATTACTCATAAGGACCACACCCTGGAAAGTAGATGTTATATCCCCATTTTAAAGATGAGAAAAACTGATCCGTAGAGAAGTGGAGGAACCTCCCCAGGGCACACAGCTAGGACAGGACAGAGCACACGTTCATCTCCAGCCTCCGGGATCCCAGGATCCAGCCCAGTGCTCTTTCTACTACCCCAAGGGTCTATCAACTTTTTCTTGAAAGGGCCAGATGGTGAATATTTTAGGCTCTGCAGGCCGTAGGGGCTCAGCTCTGCTGTTGGGGTGAGAAAGCAGCGCAGTGTGTCTGTCAGCCGGTGGGCGTGGCTTGTGCTTCCAGAGAGCTGTCTTCATCAGAGCAGGCGGCAGGCTGAATGTGGCGCCCAGGTCCAAGATGAGTACCCCAGGCCTCCTCCAGCGCTGCTCTTCCCTTCATGCCCTCTCGTGCCCACAGCTTCACAAGGCCCTTGAAGGGTCCCTTCCTCGCCTAAACACTCCCCATCTGTGGGGCGCCTGCTGGCCTTCCCAGCTCTTGCGTGCATCTCTCTTGGCTCCTGGATGGGCATTTCCACTCCTGCTCCCCCCGCCCCAGGACCAGTGCAGGTGATGAAGAGCCCGGCTCCACATTTCTGACAGCAGTGGCTGGCAGAAGGGACCGCGTGGCTGAGATAAGTGAGTGTGTGCTGGGGAAGGGGGCTGGCCACGTGGGACGAGGGTTTCATTCCTGGAGAGGAATAATAAGCATGTAATTGGCTCTTCAGAAGTGTTCAGGCTGCTGGAAAGCCTGCTTCTCCCGCACACCGTGCTCTCTTCAGAGCCGCCGAGGCTGGCTCCCCCAGAGCGGGGCTGAGCTAGATGAATTCTGGACCAGCACAGGGGCCACCTTGTTCTCAGTGATCACTCTAAGCTGTATGATGTTTGGGAACTGAGAGGCCGGTTAGGACAAGACACAGGTAAGTTATTCCCACCAGCAACACAGGAGAAGTGGGTCTGGGAGGACCATTCCTAGACTCAGCATGACTACTGAGGAGAAGAGAATTAAATAGCTTCCCCAGGATGCCAGGTCTCTTGGGGTCTGTAGACCATCTTTAAGTGACCCCGAGGCCACCTTGAACTCCAGGCACAGGTGGGAACTGCCCACCCCCCCAGCTCTGTGCTGCCTGGAGAGGGTGCTCTGACAGTCTTTGGTGATGGGGAGAGCAGGGGCTGCTGGAGTGTTCTGTACTCCAGGGTGTCACTGACCCCGACGAAGTTATTAAAAACTGCAGCTGTGTGTTTGATGGATGCATTTTTACAAAACTCAGCTTTCACTTCTGGTTCAATCCCCTTTTAATGAACACAATTAAAATGTACTCTTCTATAGAGTGACTCCGTTTTCATGTCCCAGATAATGATTCAGCCCTGCTTTGCTGTGTTCTAACTCATCTATCTAGCGTGTTTGTTCCCCAGCCCCTGGTCAGTTAGCACTTGTCTGTCCAGTGCTGTTCGTGGGGGAGACCGTTCACGCACCTCGAGCGACCCTAGCACAGTTCCGCCCTTGGATTCTGGCACCGCAGTCCTCTCTCATATTTGTGGAGAACTGTGAGGTTGGCAAACACTCTAACGTGCATCCTTTCACTTCATTCCCACACTGACCCTGTGACCCAGGCAGCTCGGCTACCATGGTTCCCACTTCACAGAACGGCTAATGGAGGCTCCAAGCTTGGTCTTTTCAGGTCACACGGGGACTAAGCGCCGGCCTCTGGAAAGGTAGCAAAAGCTGCTTACCATCAATGTTTCCCCTGGGCTGCCCCATCATAACCCTCATGAGCTTTCACTGCAGCCTGCAGGCTCTTGATGCAGGTGGTGTGGTTACGTGGTTGTGTGGTGCACCCCCGGTGGCCTGCTGCCTGACCCGAACCCCACAGGGCACAGACAGATTCTCAGTGAGTGGTCATTAGATGGGTGAATGAGTGAGTGACCCTGGGACCCTTGTAAGTGACAACTTAAGTGTCAGACACTAGGCCCTGCAATTCCAGAAGGAAGAGTTCTTTACAAATGAAAATTAAAGCCAAACCCACTCAAAATAGCTCTGATGTCAACAAATTCTCAGCTCAAGTCTGATTCTAAATTGACTGCACTGTTTTGTGTTGACCTAGCGTTTAAGCTGGAGGACCAAGTGGAGGTGCGGCAGCCTCCACCCTTTCCGAGAAGGTTCCGGGCCTTGGGCTTCCATCCTCGCATTCTGGAGGCCCAGAGTGGTGATGTAGGACGCCTGCATTTGCAGCCTGACTGCCCTTTACTACCTGTGGCCTTGGGGACATGACTTAATCTTTCCTACCTCCCGGTATTGTTCTGATGATTATTGAGATGATATCCAATAAAACATTAAGCACAATGCCAGCCAACACCTAACTCATCTGTTACCAGCCCCTGTCACATAGTCATTTGTGAGGGGCCCAGAGTCACTGTTCATTCACCCACTGAATAACCACTCATTGAGAATCTGTCTACCCTGCAGGGCCTGGGCCAGGCAGGTGGCCGTGGGGCCCCACCACACGACCGCTGAGCCTGCAGGCCGCAGGGAAAGGCCCTGAGGTCCTGAGGGCCACGTGCTGAGCAAAGCGGTGTGTTGTATTGTTACCACCCTGACCTCATGCTCTCATATCTCTAAGAACCTACGCAAATTTCCTTGCTCCTCACTCAGTCTACCCCCAGAATCTCTCCCTGTTCCAGATGTCCTGTGCCTCAAATACCTTTTTTAAAAAAGGAAAAAGAGCCCATCCTTCTAGACTCTTTAGTAAGACGGAACAATATGTGGCGATTATTCCTTAAAGTCCTTCAGAGCTGCCGCTGCCGGGTGCCCGAGACGGGTGCCCTCCTCTTCGCTGGCGGAAGCCGGCCTGGAGGGCCCAGCCGCCCTGCTGGAGCTCCGGCCCGAGTGCCCCCTCACCCCCTCGCCGCTCGCTCTCCAAGGCCTTCTCCCTTCACATGTCTCCAGGCCCCTTGCTTCTCAGGAAAACTGCCTCTCCAGTGGGCCGGGAGGCCGTTGACTGGTTGGCCCTGACCTGAGTCAGGACGTGAGCCGAGAGCCGCCCCCAAGGCCGAGGCCTGCGGGAGGGTCACCTCCCCCTTGTCACTGTAACTGGAGACGCTCTTATTACTCACACAGACGGCTCACCCTTGTTTAACAACATATTAAACCATTAGTCTCCATGCCAGTGGGTTCAGTTAGTTCACAGTGGCAAAAGCTGATCATTAAATCCCCTTTTCCCTGCTTAATCTCTTTTAAATTGGTTGCCTTTTAATTTCATGAAGTGCCCTCTTTCTCGACAGTTCTATCATCTGGTGTGGCAGCGCGGTGAATTCCAGGGTGGGGGGCTGCTGGGCTTTCTGGTCTTCCCTGGGTGGCCTCTATGGGCAGCAAGGGCACAGGGCAGAGGCGACACGGGACCCTCCCCCTGCTGAACGGGCCCCGCACTGGGGTGGCGAAAGTGTTCTCGGTTTTGCTCTCCTGTCACCTCGGATTCTGTCCCTGGGGCAGAAGATTCCAGGCTTTAAATCCTTTGCCTCATCAGTCTGTCCAAGAACCTGGGTCCTCTGTAGGTACAAATAAAAATCTTGTGTTTTCTTAGAAGGAGATTTAACTATTCATAAAAATGGACAGCGTGTTATGTGTATACATTACTGAGTAAATTCAGGCGTCATTAAGGTTGTAGTAGAGCGAGGAGAATTCATGTTGCCAGGGCCCATCAGCAATCCTGGCCGTGGGCGCGGAAAGGGGATGGGAGGTGGGTGCTGAGATCCACTGCCACTCCTAACAAGCCTTATGGGCCACGGGGGGTTAACTCCAAGCTTGCAAGGTACCAGGGGTCATCCCTGCTAAGGGCCATGGGGATGGAGAGAGATTGAGTCGTAGGAACTTTTATGGAAAGGGGGAGACAGAATTGATACATGAAGCAAATGATATTAACAGAATAACCCTGGGGCCAGACAGACTGGGGTTCAGATGAGAAGTCTGCTCATCTGAACAGCTTGCTTGGAGGCCTTTGCTCATCATGTGGTGGTCATGACCTTAATCACATTGCAGGGTTGAATCATGAGTGCAGAGCCTGGCACGTTGTAATAATCATAGCTAACGTCACTGAGCAATCACTGTCATCCAGGTACTGTTTTAAACTTTACAGGCATTTGGTACCTTGTGTCTTGGATCAGGATCCACAGAAGTAGAGCCTTGTGAAAGTGGTGTCATGAGAGTACTCCTAGGAGAAGGGGAGTCAGGGAGCACAGGAAGGCACAGGGAGGCCATACACGGCTGGCGTCTCAAAGCCTGGCTTTGGCCTAGACCCATGGGAGCTCTGGAGAGAAGACTGCTCAGCCCATGGAATTGGCTGCTCGGCAGGGTTGGTGGGTCCCACTCAGTGGAGGGCGGGTCTCTGGAGCTGAGGGCGGCTGTGAGAGGTGGGCTGTGAGCACTCTCTGCAGCTGGGGGAGGGCTGTGCAGGTGCAGTGAAGGGGATCTGGGTGGGGCCACAGTGGCATCCACCATAGTCCACCACTCCATTCAGTACAGTCCAGACTCCACCCACATACAGCTTCTCTGGGATTTGGCTTGGTCCCAGGTTCTGCGGAAAGTGGTAAGGGAGGGTTAGTAGAATAAAGCATGGCTCCTGCTGCTGCAGTGGTTCCCAGGGCTGTACCTGATTCTCGTTGTCCCCCTCTCCGCCACCCACTCTGGATCCCCCTCTGCCTCCATCTACACAGAGGTCTGGTCTAGGCGGCTCACTTGGCCAGATGATCCAGACCTTCATCCCCGAGGCCCTGGTTACCGTGCCCGTCAGTCAGCAGACGTAGTGCCTGCCTAGTTACAGTTACGGCTGAGCACGAGGGCACCCAGAGATGCTCCAAGAAGTCACCCGAGCACCAAACATATTCCTCCTCCCCTTATCACGCAGCAGCCCCTTCTCACCTCACCTCACCTCCATCCCCCTCCCCGCTAGGTTAAGTAACTCTTTTCTGTGCCTGCTGGTTTGCTGGAAGAGGAATCAGGATGGAGGAGGTAGCACTCATAGCTTGGAGTTTAAAGGGACTCTGTCCCCTTAGGTGGGACTGAGAGTGGGAAGTGAGCAGTGACTCTCTGTTTCACATGGCACAGAGAGCCTTAACTGTGGACAGAAGCACAGACTCCGTAAGTGTGGCAGTGGTGAATAGGCCCACTCCTACTTCTGCTCCTTGGCCCCAGATCCATCCATGAATGCTGTGTGTTGCCTGTAGAGCACCATACCCTGGCCGTGGGTGTGTGGCGGCGCCCTGAGCGATGGTGTCCTGTCCTCTCAGGGCATCATCTCTTTGCAGGTGCCTCAGCTGCGCTCTAATAGGTCATGCGCTCTAATAGGATGTCATGAATGTTTTAGGACAAGTGCATCTGTAGTCTGGTACCCACAGCTTTTCCTCTTTGACGTAAAACAAATCCCTGGGTACAAGATGATGTTATTCTGGGTGGATCCTCTGCTGATAGGTCAGACTTTCTGCGAGCCCTTAACAGTGGTACTGGCTGGGTCTCCACAGACTAGAAATGCAAACACATACCTGGAATAGTGTTCATCCGGGAAGGATGAATCTCTTGCTGCCTTTTCCATTGTGGAAGGGTCCACTGTACAGTTCACCCTTGAACAACTCAGGGGATGTTCCCAGTATAACTTATAGTCCGCCTGTCATATCCAGAGTTCCTCTGCATCCTTGGATTCAACCAACAGCAGACCATGGAGTACTGTTTTATTTCCTATTGAAAAATATCTGTAAGTAGACCCATTCCAATTTCATTTTATGGGGGCTTCTCCCAGGCCTACTCAACCTTATGACTTTGTAGGTCCCATACCACCCAGTTCATTAGGAGTAGTTTTGACTACGTGGTTGCTTCATGTCCCATGGTTAAGGTTTTTTATGTTCTTCTTGTACTTGGTATCCCAGGATTAGTGGGGGGGGTTGTTTTAATATTCTCCTTCTATGGGGGCCCAGTAGCATGTCCTGGCATATAGCACCAGCCTCAGATGGCACATATAACCTTGCTGCATGGCCCTATGGTTCTCCATTGCAACTCCCCTATTGGGCATTTTTCTCCACCACAGATACCTCTGGTCCACGGAATCTGCCAAGCTGTATGCCCTGGGTGTCAGGGCTACTTGACCTGTAGTCTCAGTCTGCCATGGAGCATGTTTTTGTTCTGTGTCTTCTAAAACCAGCAGCCTTTGATGTTACCTGATAAGTGGGTAGGACCAGGGTTCCCAAGCGTGGAAGATGCTGATTCCAAAACCTGAAGAGAGCTGGCAAATGCTCTCCTTTTCTCTCAGTGGAGAAGGTACGAAGTGCAATCAGATAGATGTCTTTCACTTTGGAGGGGTGCTCCAACATTCCCCAGATCACTGGGCCCTAAAACTTCAGCCACAGGTCAAGCCCCTGTCTCTTGTCCCTCCCACCTGCTGCAGCACATGTATCTTACCAAGACTTCCGAGTTGTTGCCGGTTCTGCTTATCTGGCATGTTTTACATGATGCCGTCAGTGTATTGGACCCAGGTGATGTTCTGAGGTATGTCCAGATAGTCTGGGTCCCTGTGGATGATGCTGTGATAGAGAAGAGGAGAATGAACATATAGCACTGGAGCAAGTCTGTGAAAGTGTACTGTTGTCCATTCCCAGTGAAGGTGAACTTCTGATCTGCATTCTTGATGGATATTGAAATAAAACGTTCACCAGGTCAGTAGCTGCATATCGCCTGCCCAAGGCTGCATCAGTCTGTTCTAGCACGGATACACATGCTTGCCACCTGCTTAGCTTTGTGGTGGTTCATTATGATCTGCCATAATCCATCTAGTCCTTGGCTGGGCCAGGATGGCGATTTAAATGAGCATTGATAGACATCACTACCTTGGCATTTTTTAAAGCTTTGTGGGTGGTGCTAATTCCCCAGGGGGAATGGGATTTCAGGGGCTTCCACTTGTCCCTTCCTACCATGGTGCTCTTACGCTACAGGCCAAAGAAGCAATGTGGCATTTCTGCTAACTACGTATGTCCTTTCCAGTTTTATAATGAAGAACCAGGGAAATGACCACCAGGTGGGTCTGTGGATCCAGTCATCCCACTGCAAGACTAGTTTGGGCCATGTCTCCATCTCTTAGCTGACCCCTCTTTGCCCCCAGTCTGTGATGGCACCTTGGGTCATACGGTGTCAGTAACAAATTAGACCTTGTAATTGATAGTCCTCGAAAGACCTGGGTATAGTTACCCTTTTGAAAAAGGACTGACTTTTTTCTCCATTTAATTCCACAGCTCTTAGGTACTATATCCCTTGAAACTTCTTAAACACCAGTTGCCTCGCACCAGCCAGCCCACCCTTTCACCTGCATCCAGGACATTTTCCACTAATGTCCTTTGTCTCTTCTGGGATCCAATTCCGGATCCCACACCACCTTCAATTGCTTCTTAGTCTCTTCCCATCTGTGACAATTCTCTCTTCTGTGTCTTCAGTGCCCTTGACGCTTTGAAGAGTACCACTCAGTTATTTTGTAGACTGTCTTCTCAGTCGGGTTTTTCTGATGTCTTCTCCTGGTGAGACTGAGGAGGTTCTGTGCTTTGGGCAAGAATGCTGCAGAAGCCGTGTGGAGCCCTGGGTGCACCATTTCGGGGGATATGTGCTATCGACATGTCTGATTACTGTGATGTTAACCTTGATCCCTTGGCTAAGGTGGTGCCACCTGGTTTCTCCATTGTAAAATTGCCATTTTTCCCCTTTGTACTTAATATAAATCTTGGAGGGATATAGTTTGAGACTATGCGAATATCCTGTTTGACTTGGGTGTTAGGATAGGTGGATGCTGTTTTTATGCCACTTTCTGGACCCTTTTCATATGGTGGAGTTGACTTCTTTCAGCGGGTCTCTTATCAGGAGTGGAATTTGGGATGCTCTGTGCAGGCTGAAGGCAGCTACTTCTCAGCTCCCTCTGCGGGCAGCCAGCTGACACTCCTTAATGGCTATTGGTTGTGGTTGGCTCTGTCATAGGCAACAGGACTTTGTTAGCCTGTCCTGCTTCCTTTTCTCATCCCCTCTCCTGTTAATTTACACTCTAGTCTCATGTTTCCTGGCCTTTCTCCCTCCTTCCTTTGGTTTGCTGGTTGAATCTGTTGTGGCCACAAAGACTTCATGTGGGGCATGCAGTCTGCTCAGAGCTCAGCACCTAGACCCATGGGAAACCAGGGGGCTCAGAGATCATTGGCTCCCACCTTCTCACTTCCTGGAGGAGGAAAGAGACACAGGGAGGCTGAGAGGAATGAGTGGGCGCCAGTGCTGGGTCTAGAACTTGGCTTCCTGACCGCCACATGCCCCGTTCCCCGCGGTGCCCTGTCCCCCAGGGCCGGTCCCACAGAGACCACCTCCCGGTGCTCAGGAGGAGGTGCCCACCCCGTCCCTCACCCTGCTTCTCTCCTGCAGTGAAGTCTTGTTCCCGTTCAGTCTTGGGCTTCTCTTCCTCGGTCCTGAGGAAAGGGGGCTGCTCCCTGCCTGGATGGGAACTGGGGGCCCCCGCCTCCCTGTGGAGAAGGCTTCTCTCTGCTCTGACCTGGAGCGCTGGGACAGGGACCTTTGTGAAAGCCCAGAATCTCCCATGAGCCACCCAGACCCAGAGTAGTGGTTCCTCCTCTTGCTTTTTTGAGGGGAAAGTGGAGGGTGGGGGTCCTCACCTTCATGCTCATTTCATCCTCATCTTGATCTCTTTCACCTCTGAGTGAACAGATGTTATTTACAAGTCACTGGTTTTTACACGTGATATTTTCATTTAATCCTTAAACTCTATAAGATGACTCCGTTTTACAGATGAGGGAACTGAGGCTCAAATAGGTTACATGGCTTCCTCCAAATCACACAAATAGTAAGTGGTAGAGCTGGCGTCAAAACCCAGGTCTTGAGAAAACTTAGGTCTATTTTTGCATCTTATTAACAGCTTTCATGACAGCTTACAGGGATATAAGCTTAAAGCCATTATCCACATTATTATTATTTTTAGATCGCCAGAGTCTATAACATTTTCACAGTTTTATATGAGCATTCCCAGAGCTGTTTTGTTTTAATTTCATAATTAAATAGATTCAGTGTGCCACTGGTTCTTACACTGCATTCCTGGGCTTTTCATTTTAACCGTCTCTTCATCGGCTGGATGTTATCATTTAGCGGATTCTCCAAAATGGGCTCATGTGATCCCGGAGTTCTCTGATGGTGGGAATGTCAGTCCCTTGCCTTCTACGCTTGAACCGGTTAAGATGCTCTCGGGTCACACCTGGAGCTAGCCTTTGCAGGGATTCCTTCATTGTCCTCTGACGATGAGTGTTGCTCCGGGAAAGTCTGAGGTCAGCAAACATCGTCCCTTCTGTAGGTGTTTGTTAGTCCTGCCTGGATGCTTGATGGTTTCTGTCTTCATCTTCCAAGTTCAGTACCTAAACCAGAAAACGTCTCTGGGGCAATTTCTCTGTATCAGTTTTTTTGTGTGGAACGTGGTGTGCTCATTTGTTGTGTAGATTCAATTTTTTTATTCATTTCAGGGACTTTAATAAAAAAGATGAATACCTTTTTGTGCATTCCACCTGTGTCTCGGCTTCAGGGTCACCAGTTTTCTGATGTTGGGTCACCTTTGCTGTTTCTGCATGGTTTTTTGGTTTTTTTTTGTTTTTTTTTTTTTATCTCCTTTAGTTGCTTCAGTAACTTGAGGGTTTCCCCTCTGCAAGTCATGGTGACTTGCCTAAAGGACCTGCTGCTAGTGGGTGGCAGATGGGGACAGAACCCTTTAGTTGGTGTCAGCAATTAGATTTTCTGCTGTGTCTGCTCTGCTTCTTGGAACTTATACATTTATTTATAGGTCCTGCAAAAGCGTTTAGTGGTTCTCGATTTTATAACCCTTCATTTCATTTCTTTGTTTTATCATCTAATCTTCTAGCTCATGTTTTATTAAATTCATGTTCTTAAGTCGTTCTGTAACACGAAGTATGTTTGGGTAATTTCTTTCTGTTCCTTAGGTTATGTTTTGTTTCAGACTGGGATTTTTGGTTTATGTGTATGTATGGTGGGGTTTTTTTTTTTTCACGCTATACTGCATTTCTTTGCTTTGTCCCCACCCGCCAAACCCCCCAGCTCATTGATGTTTGCGTCGTTGCCCTGCAGTATTTTTTCAATTTGCCTTTCCTACTGACCCTGATTTAGGGTGAGTCAACTCTTAACCACTTTCCTAGCATGTTCTTTTTCTCCACCAGGCGTAGTTTGAGGGCTGGGGGGAGGTTCTGTGTCCTGTACACTTTCCTACAGCCTGGGAGCTTTGGCCAGGGCGAGGGTGGAGAGGCAGAGATGGCCTGAGGCTGGGAGTGGTCCTCATTAGAGTACCCAGAGTCTCTCCTGGATGCTCAGAGTCAGAGGGAAAACCGGGCTCCTACCTCTAAGGCATATGCAGTTTGGGAGAAGGCCCAATAAATAGGTAATTATAATAAGTGCCGTGACATAAGAGGAGAGGACACTTGCGGATTGCAGGGACTGGATTTCTCACCTTACTTTCAGTACTAGTGGTGGCAGTTTATTGTAAGAATGCCAGTTGTGTGTGGATTGGGATTAAGCCAGGTGAGGTCTGAAGTCCACCAAAAGCCATGGTAAGGAACTTGGCCTTGATTCTGTCTAGAGAATCTAACTATATTTTAGAAAAGTCACTCCAGCAGCAGTGTGAAAATTAAGTACTGATCTAAAGACTTACATCCCCAAAGCCTATCAGTTGGTCAGCTCTATAAAGAGGCCAAAGAAACACCTTTTGTCCTTGGAGCTGGGGCACCATGGACTGGAGAGGTTCCTGAAACAGGCTGACAGCCCCTACTCTTCTTTCTCCCTGAGGTGATTTCCTGAGGGTGATTTCAAATATCTTCAGCTTCTGGGCAACAGGTGAGGAACACCCAGCTTCCCCTCCCAGAGCTATTCCCTTGTGGGCCTCTGGAGATGCTTTCTAGAGCGGCCCAGATGGCAGCCAGGGCCAGAGTCTGCACATCTGGATAATATATCTCAAGGTTTTTGTCTTTCCAGCACAGCACAGAGCAGGGACCAATTCTGGGGTCCCTTTGCACAGCACGCCTCATTACTGGGCTCAGCATGGGATGGGCAGACGCTGGCAGAGCTGGGGAACCGGCTTCGGCCCCTTAAAGGGTAGCTGAGAGGGAAGGAGGGAGGACATTATTGATTTCTTCCCTGCCAGGCAGGTCTGCCTTTGTGAGCTCATCATTTCAGGGAGGTACCCACTCCTCTAGACTGGACTTGAAAGCCAAGTGCTTCATAGGGCCCTGGGATGGCACTGGGTCCTTGATACTGTAAGCAGAAATTGGCATCTGTGTCTGCAAAGACAGTACTCTGGGGAGAAGGGCTTCTATCACATTGGAAAGGGGGACATCCATCCTCAAAATAGTTAAGAATGCCTCTCTATCTAACCCTACACTTGACAGGTAGGGAAACTACCCAGAGACCCAGTGAACAGAGTGATTTACCACAGGATACAAGGTAATGACAGAGGGAGGTCTAAAAGCCAGATCTCATGGCTGCTTCCAGGAATCCTCACTGCCCCTCTGCTGAGATCACTCCCTGCCCCATGGGCACACCATGTCGTCTTCACTTTACTAACAGATGAAGTGGTAGCTACTATTTATCGAGTGCTTAGTGTGTGCACGGCCCAGTGCTCAGTGCTTTATTTAGTCTATTCGTTCACAAAACAGCATCATGATTTTACAGCATAGCCAGCCAAGGTGCAGTCAGCTGAGAAGGAGAGGTTCATCACTTGCCCAAGGTCACAGAGGCAGTCACTGGAGGAGAGAGATGGCACCCTCAGCTCTTTGAGGGCCTCCACTCTACCCAGCCCTCCTGTTTCAGTCCGATCCATCCCTCCAGGCTCAAGCCAGGACTCGCCCCCTCCCCGAAGTGACAGCCTGGCCTTGGCTGGTCTTCCCTCCTCTGCAAGTTCTTTGTAGGCAGATGGTCCTGGTTCAACTGCCAGTCCTGCGGCTTCCTTGACGGCTGCCCTCAGGCACATTTGCATCTCCTCCCCTAGCTCTGCTTGTGTATAATGTGGGAATCTTGGGGATGTTAAGAGGATTAAATGAGATAATTAACATCCATTGAGTCATTTATTTGACGAATATTGAAGAATCTACTGTGTGCCATGCAATATGCCAGCGATGATGGGCAAAACAGACAGGTTCTGCTCTCAGGAAGGTTATGGCCAAGTCGGAGAAGCAGGCATGAAATACATCATTAGACAACGGTACCTGGTACAGGCTGTGACTTCCACATTCTGTCAAAGATATGTCCAGGGTTCTAGGAGAGTACAGGAGGGGCTTTTTTTAGCGTCAAGGTTCATGGAAGGCCTCTTCAAAGACAGACCCTTAGTCTGAGAGCTAATGGGTGAATAGGAATGATGGGATGAAGAATGGTCCAGGCAGCGTGCATAGCAGGTGTGGAGACTTGCGACGGTGTGTTTGTTGGCTAGGATGGTCATTACAAAATACCACAGACTGGGTGGCTTAAATTGTAGAAGTTTATTTTCTTAAAGTTCTGGAGGCCTGCAGCTTAAGATCAAGGTGTTGACGGGGCTGGTTTTTCCTGAGGCCTCTCTGCTTGGTTTGGAGACAACTGTCTTCTCATTGTGTCCTCGCGTGGCCTTTTCTCTGAAAGTGTCTCCCCCTGTTTTTATAAGGACACCGGTCATACAGGATTAGGACTCCCCTCTGATGGCTTCAGTTTAACTTGATCACCTCTTTGAAGGCCCACATGCAGTCACATGAGTCAGGGCCTACCCATATAACCTCGCTGAACCTTAATTACCTCTCTAAAGGCCCTGTCTCCAAACACAGTTACATTATGAGGTATTGGAGACTTCAACAGATGAATTTGGGGGTGGGGCGGCAAAACTCAGATGGCAAACAGCTCACCTTGTTTTACAAGCTGAAGACAGGCCAGTGTGACTGGAGCCAAATAAACAAAGAGGGGAACGGAGGGTGGGGTGAGGCTGGAGGATTTGCAGGGCCAGATGAGGCAGGGCCCAGACAGAGTGGGGGTGGTGTTCTGAGTGCAGAGGGGAGCCACTGAGGGGTTTTTGAGCCAAAGTGGGAGAGGATCAGATGTCATCTTAAGAAGGTGATTCCTGGAAATGGGTTGTTGGGGCCAAAAGTAGAAATACGGAGTCGGGGCCTATTGCAGTCAGTATTCCAGAGAGGAGTCAGTGGTGGTGGGGTGTGGTTGTAGGAATGGGGATGGTGGGGGATGGATGGAGACATATTTTGGAGGTAGAGTCAGTGGGATGTGGTGAGGAGTAAGCTGTGCTGGGGGCTGGGGGAGTGGTACAGGTGATCCAAGTGAAGACGAGGGTGAGAGAGAAGGAGTGTGAAGGGTGACTCGCAGATCCCCGGTTGAGCAGCTGCACAGAGGGTGGTGCTCTTTCCTCCCGGAGGACAGACTGGAGGAGGTGCTGGTTGTGATGGGACGATCAGGAATTCCATTTGGGAGCTACTCAGGGTGGGAGGCTTGTGAGACACCCAAGTAGGCATCGCAGAATTGACATTTGTTGAATCTAGATTTTTTGAGCTGAGAAAAGAGATCTGGGCTGGAAAGATACATGGGGA
This sequence comes from Camelus dromedarius, assembly GCF_036321535.1. Classification (NCBI taxonomy): domain Eukaryota; kingdom Metazoa; phylum Chordata; class Mammalia; order Artiodactyla; family Camelidae; genus Camelus; species Camelus dromedarius. Next base: position 42,303,029 of record NC_087450.1, read on the forward strand.
GTTACCCACCTGTAGAAGGTTTTAAAGACGTGGGAACAGAAGTCACCTGTGATGAGCATCTAGTGACAACAAAAGAGGGACCAGGATTAAATCCACAGGTAGTTCCAATGTTTAGAAACCAGAGAGGAGGACAAGCCAGCAAAGGAGATGGGGAAGAGGCCAGAGGAGGAAGAGGATGAGAAAAAGCCCTAGAGAAAGGGCTTCTGGAGGCCAGGAGACAAGAGCATGCGATGGGAGCTTCCCCGGGGGTCAGAAGTTGCTGAGAGACCGAGGAAGAGAAATGTGCCAGATCCTGGCTCAGTGCTGGGCACCCAATCAACATGGGATCCTTTTCCTTGCCACTCTCTCCTTCTTAATTTGTTCTCATATTTCTGAATACTTGTTGCCTTTTCCCTCCGATTACACTAAGAACCCAAGAAATAATGAAATGAATGAAGAAGTGAATGACAAGGGCACCTGTGATGGGTAGTCTCCAGGGCAAGGTGTCACTCCTTGCATCTCCCTCCTGCAGCCCTGAGCATTGATTTTGTCCGAGGGCCAGGGCCAGGCTGGGTGCAAGCTTCTGGGAAGCCGATGGCTCCTGTTTAGCAGGGGGCCCTCTGGGAGCCACTTCGCATGCTCGTCAGGCATCCTGGCCTGAGCAGGACCTAGACAGTTCCCTTGGCTGCTGGTGCAGGGAGCCGCCTCCCCCAGCAGGTCGACAGAGTCCCTGTCGCCTTTCCTCCCCGAGCGGTGTCGGCTGCACTGTAATCACACAATTACGATGCCATTAAAATGTCACATTTGGAGAAATCCATATAAACAACGCATTAACAACCGCGTGAAAATTGTAGTCTTTACCTCTAATGACCCACTTTCTCTACACACCGCGCCCCCTCCCCCACCACAGCCTGGCTCGGCTGCCACGTTCCCCAGCCTTGCCTTCAGAGGCAGATAAGAAGGTGCAGTCTTCGCTGCCTGGAAAGCCTTAACGTTTCATGTGCTGGGAGAGGCTCTTTGATGGAGCTGAAGACAGTCAGGCCAGGGGGACCCCTGCGCTGAGCCACTTAGTGAATGAGACAAGAGGATGCCACGCCCGGTCCTCATGATGGAAGAGCCCTTGGAGAGAATCTGGTCCTTGGGAAACTGTGGAAAGAGGCGGGTGTTGAAAAACTTGAGGGTTGGATCCATGCTATTGGCTTTGACTCTCTCCTTTTGGGAAGAGATCAGAGACTTAACCAGGTTACTCTCACGGCATAAGGCATTTCTGGAAGGAATGTCCTGTCCAGGGGCTGTGGGCCAGTGGGCTTGGATCCCTGCTACTGTGAGACCAGCCTGAGAACCTAAGTGGGTTGAGAGGCATGGGGTAATAGGCCTGACACTTTTAACCTCATTCCTGGAATAGTGCTCTGGAAAAGTGGTGATACTGAATTTTCTTTGTCATCAGACTCTAACTTTAATACACTAAGGAAATGGATTTCTTAAAGGAATCTTGTAGTGAGTGCTCTTATGAAGTAAAACATAAACCAGAGCAGATCTGGCCAAGTGATTATTCTCTTCCCAGTGTATTCAAATTGCAAATCGGATTCCCAAGGAATCTCATTTGTGGTTAAAGTGAGAGTACGCTTTATTCCGAGGAAGCAAAAAAGACCACTGTGGATGAAAAGATGTGGAATTAGTGTAGGGGAGGTATTTTTACATTTTTTTAAATTGAAGTATAGTCGGTTTACAGTGTGTTAATTTCTGGCGTACAGCATAGTGATTCAGTTCTGCATACATATATATGTTCCTTTTCATATTCTTTGTCATTATAGGCTATTACAAGGTATTCAATACAGTTCCCTGTGCTACATACAGTAGGACCTTGCTGTGTATCTATTTTATATGTAGTAGTTTGTATCCACAAATCCCAAACTCCCGATTTATCCCCCCTCACCCTGTTCCCACTCTGGTGCCACAAGTTTGTTTTCTAGGTCTGTGAGTCTGTTTCTGTTCTGTAAATATGTTCATTTGTGTCATTTTTTAAATTGCACATATAAGTGATATATGGTATATGTCTTTCTCTTTCTGGCTTGCTTCACTTAGTATGACAGTCTCCAGGTCCATCCATGTTGCTGCAAATGGCATTATTTTATCCTTTTTTATGGCTGAGTAGTATTGAGTGTAGGAGAGGTTTTAAGCATCACTCTGGCACTTCCCATAGCTCTCACAGTTCAGAATTAACCTGCAGTGCAGAAAGGATCAGGCCACATGTAGGTGCTTTAAGGGGTGGCCAAGAATGGTTGGTGATGAGCATGTCATTTGGGAAGCAATGAAGGTGCTTCATGAGGTGAGAGGGATGCCCCAGTGGGTCTTGTTTGCATGAGCTAGGGCATTAGAATCCCTTCTTTATAGTTCATGCAAGGTCCACAGACAAGCCTCCCGAGAGGCTGTAAAGATGGTGTGTGTTTAGGACAGGCTCATAAGGATTTCTCCCAGTTTTTCGGCCCTCTGCCATTATCACTTGCCGTGTCGCGTGCAGCACTGAGTTTGCCCTTAATTCAGCAAGGCAGGCGTCCCACCCCCACCCAGATTCAGCAGCCATGACGCCTGCTTTTGACATAAAAAGAGCCTTTTTCACTAAAAGCCAGCCAGCGGCCCCCATGGAGTCCTGGGAGATAAAGACCTTTCACAGTTGTTCACGCTAGTCCCACACCTCCATATTCAGCAGCTGACCTAGTTTTGAGGGAGCTAGAGGGTATCTGGATGTCACCTTATTTACAGAGCGGATAGGAAATGAGTGAGCTCTGGGCCCGCACTGCACACCTATCTGGGGAGATCTAGCCCCCACCTCAGAGGCGCAGAAGAGAGGAACAAATTCTCCCTAGCCAAGAGCTTGATGCGTCTCGCTAATGTCACCTTTAGGGAATGAATGACAGGGCTTAGTGAGGGACATGACTCTGAAACTCTCCTTCTAGCCAGAAAATCCAGTTTAGTGCCTTTTGACCTGTGGATTAGGGGAGGTGTTTCCAGGATCACCTCAGCAGAAAGTATATGATGGGGCTCTGGGTGGGAGCTGCCTCCCCCGCCATCTCTAGGCAGGCACTGGCTCACTCCACTAATGACCCTCTGTCACTGCAGGTCCTGGTAAAGGATGTGATGGAGCCTACCTGCCTAGGCTTAATCCCCACACCTACGCTTACTAGTTATGTGACCTTGGCCAGGTCCCTTTAGTCCTCGAACCTCAGTTTCGCCTTCAGTAAAATGGGGTTTGTAATAGCACTTGCTGCAGGTTTGTTCTGAGTATTCAATGAGTCATTTTTTTAGGATGGAGCCTGGCACACAAGAAGTGCTACAAAACTACTGGTTGTGGTTGCTGCTGGACTGCTGTATCCAGTGTGCAAATTGGTGACCTATTCAAGTTGGTCCTTTTCCCTGACTTCCCACAGCCATGTCCATCTTGAGTTCTCCAAGGTCACCTTTGCCTGAGAAGAACCTAGAGGGAGATTTGGGGTGCTGCAGACCTTGCTGAATACATCCCTGTGAGGATTGCTGTAGGACCGGCCATCTAGCCCTGGGAAGCCAAGTCTCAGCGGACACAGAAAAGACCCTCTGGGGCTGAAGAGTCTGGAGGAGGAGAAGGGCCAGTGGGGAAACCCGACGCCCAGGCTCCTTGGCCAGATGGGAGTCTTGGGGGCTCAAGCAGGTTCAGGCTTCTGACCTCATCCTTGAGATCACTAGATCTCCCCCCGAGAATCACCTAGCACAGCTTCTGTGCCTGCCTCAGGCCTGCCCTCCACCCATGTGAAAAGGGAGTTAGCACAGAGGCCACACAGAGCTCAGTTCTAGCCTTCCAAGCTGGCAATAGATAATCTTACGTATTACATTTTTTACAAGTGGTGTTCTGGTTGTGTCATTTGCATGGCCCTGTGCTCAAACACAAATCTGAGATGGAGCCTTTGGAGGGAAGAGCCCTCCCTCTGGATGTTCGACTCCCAGGAAACACCAGCACTGATAATGACCTATTGCTTTCGTCACAGCGGGTCAGCAAGGAGGTGCATCCACTCACCGACTCACCTGAGGATGTAGTCAGAGTCCACATTTCTGCCACAGGGAAGGAAGAAGCTGACCGTAAACTCGCTGACTGTAAATTGTAAAATTGTACATTTTCTATTAGCATTCAGTCCCCAGAAGGAATAATAGTAACCACAGCAATGTTGACAATAATGTGTTACATATGCATTATGTTTGACCAAGCAATTTTTCCTGTCTTATCTCAGTCCTGAGACTTAATCTGGGCCTGTAAAGTTGTGTGGGGTAAAGATTAGTATGATGCTCTGGATGGCAGAAGAAACTGACCACCGGAGATTGAAAGGATATGTAGAGCAGAGCCGGGCTCGGGGCCGGCTTTCCCGACCCCCATTCTCTTAAGGCATTGACAGGACGGTCGAGAGGAATTACAGAATCATCTGTGGTGTGTGAATCCCCTTCTCTGCCCATCTCCACCTTCCCACACACCAGCACTCTTTGTGGCTGCATTTCTGTTCAGGTGAAATTGGCTTGAAATGTGCAAGGGCCCCCTTGAAGGAGAAGAGACATCACAAAAGTCGATGAACACTTTTCCCTTCGTTTCTTTCTTCCCGCCTTTATCTTTCTTTACCCTCTTCCTTTTATTCCGCCACTGTCCCCAGGTCGCCATTGGGTTGGCCTGCATGCTAAATTCACCCCATGGGCATATTTTGTTTCACCCAAAGGGGAAGTTTAAGGCAGTGTCACTAGGTAGATGTTGTGCAGTGCCTGCCAGGTCTTTACTCACATTTCTGTTCTCGGTGACTCTGAAAGCATGGTCATTTTTGACCCCTGCTTCACACCTTGGTTCAGTTCAGCCCCTTGAAAATTGCTTGTCACCACAGCTGTTCCATGAGGCTAATGAGATTTCTGATGATGTCTTCAGATATTTCTCAGCCTTGTACAGGTGAAGAGGGAGACCTCTTCGATCACTGGGAAGTCCATATCTTGTTTTTCGTGGGGTTTTCTTTACCTTCTAGAAGTGGCCTCTAGTAAGTGAGGCTCTGACCATGAGGTCCCATCTCTGTCCTGCTGGAGGCTGCTTGGACCAAGCTGTCGGGCCACCCCAGGAGGAGCTGGCCTCCTTGTCTCCTGCACCCCTGCCCTCGGAGAGGGCTGCAGCCTTACCCTGGCAGACCTGCCCTCAGTTTGATGAGGTGACTCTGCCCAAGACAATTCAGCCATCTATACCAGAGACAATGTGTTTCAGGGTCTGGTTCTGTCCAGCCCGCTTCCAGTCCCCTCTCCCTGGGTCCAGGCCCTGTCCTTGGTCTCTCCTGAGCACTGGCTCAGGCTCTTAGTGTGTGCTGTCCTCCAGCACTGGCCTCCTGGTGACAGGCACAACCACCCCCCTTGTGCCACCGTGCACTCCACCAAGTCCTCTTGCTCCTGAGCCCTGTGTGCTTACTCCCCCTGCCCTCCACCGCCCACATCTTGCTCTGTGGTTCCAGAGCTAGAAGGAACACAGGCTCCTCATGTTCCCATGATTGGTTTCCTGCTCAAGTCTTTCAACACAAAGAGGATGCAGAAATCAATTGTGGAGGTGGGGGCTGGCTCTCTCTCTATCCTCATGCCCACCAGCAACTGGGAGGTGTTCTTCAAGCAAACAACAAGCCATGAAGGAGCTCTGGGTTTGGTCTTTGGTGGTGGACTGTAGAGGGGGTTGGGTAGGAAGGGAGCAGACACGTAGCATGAGAGCTCTCTCACCCCGGCACGTGCAGGGGGACCAGACCTTCTTCCCCAGTCACGCCAATTTATACTTCCCTGGCACCTCCCTCTCAGGCTAATTAGTAAGCAAATTAATTTCCATATAAGGCTCAAATTGCCTGGGATTCTTTTCTATTTTCTATTCCAGAAACAAAAGCTGGGCTTCTGTCCATTCAGTTAATCACATTATATTTCACAGTTGGAGTTTTCAGGCAATTATAATAATTATCAGAAATTCTCTTCTTCCAGAAAGCTCGAAGCATCCCCCAAAGCTGTATTTTGCATGTGGTAGGCAACTGGGAAATAGGTGATGAGTATGTTTATTGGGGCAGTGGCAGGGAGGAGAGAGCTGGGGCAGGGGTGGCTCTTGTCACAGACTAAACGAGACTAAAGCTAGTAATAGAGAGGGTCTAGGTGTGGCGTCCAGGCTGTTAGACCCATCTTCTAGGCACCTGGCTCTTGAGGGAGTGGGGGTGAGAAGGAAAGTGGGGGAAAGAGACGGAAGGAGGTAGAAGAGAAGAATAAACTCATCCCCACTGAATTACCTACTACCTCATTTGGTCTGAGAAATGGCCCTTTCCTCCTCTATTATATGTCCATTCCATCTATCAAATTCTTTAAAGAGTGACTTTCATATAATTAATACTAACCATTAAACTACAACATTGAAGGAGCAATTGCCTAATTCTGAGGAAAATTTAAATTTATTACCAGCACCCGAGATAAAATGAATACTAAAGAGAAGGAGAGAAAACTGTGCGGAAGATAAATAGAAAGCCAAGTGGGATATTGACTTGATCCTTCTCCAGTGCAGGGTAATTTGGCTTCTAAAGTGAGTTAGATCATAATAAATTAAATTTAGATTTCTGCACATCAGTTAAATAACTCCCAAGACAGAATTCCAGTGAGAGGAAGAGGTGATAATACATGGTGGAAATATTAAAATGGAGATCTTATCTAATAACCCATAATTGATGTGCTTGTCCCTGGATGAGGGAAGAGGATTTTGCAGCTCTTTCCTTTGTCGTGAGCCCAGTTGGGTGAGTGAAGTGCTGGCGTGCCCCTCCCTCGCTGTTTGAGTTGGTCCTACTCTCTGCGGGGAGTCTATTACCAAGAGTCACTCCACTCCCAGACCATTCACACTAGGCGGGACTTGCATAGCAGTGTTAGTGTGATGAGGGGCTATGCTGTCCTCTCCCCACTCTTGACTGGCCCTTGGATAAAAAAGTCATTTCCTGTCTGAGTGGACCGTAGTGCAACTACAGATACAAGTACGAGGCACAGGGATGAGCAAATCCTTGTGCATTCTTGTAACTGCCCAGCAGGGGGAGCTAAGCGGTCCTGTTGATGAGTGAAACACCTGGTGATGGGGAAGGAACACAAGCTTTGAGGTCTGAAGTCCTGGGTTAGAGTCTCAGTCGTGAACTCACTACCTATGTGGTCTCGAGCAAGCTCCTTTCCTTTCTCGAGCCTCAGTTTCCCATCTGAAGAATGGGAGCAACCTACCTGGGCTGCCAGCTGCCTAGGGGTAATATAAATGAGATGTTCCACTGAAAATGCTTTGAAGATTGAAAACATTTCAGTTTGGCCTATTTGGTATTGACTTTTAATCGTGATTCTGCTTTTTTGTTTCTAAAAATTATGCTCAGTTCTTCTTTTGTTCTTTGCTCATTTTTTATTCCACATTTTAATCTACATATGCTTAATTTTGTATCTGTCATTCCTGCGTCTGAATTTCTCGGCAGATCAGCATATGTCGTTCATAGTTTCCACTGACTCTCCCTTATAGTGACTCGTTCCCTTGTGTGCCCGATCACTTTTTATTGCGATTTCATCTTTTGGCAAGCTATGTGGGAATCCTGAGGGTCTACCTGGAGATGCTTTCTGCCAGATGGGATTGATTGCCTCTGCTGGGAGCCAGGTTACAGCTGATCTGAGACCACTTAGTCTCCCTTCTTGGCCTTAATTCTGGAAGACTCAGATCAATTTCTCTACCTTTTAGGAATCCGGCTTTCCTTTCTCAGTGACCTTTGCCCTCAGGGCAGCCTCACATGTTGTCTTTACTCATCTTTCAACTACCCCAGCTCTGGCTTCAGCACCCTGCATTCTTCCCTGGCCTTACCGCTCCTCTCATGGTGAAGATTTTCCTAATAGAAAGCCCAGCAATGCATTAAAAACCATTGAGATTTATGCAGGATCTGGCTGTAGTTTTAGCATGAAAGTCCTCACAAGTATCTGGTCTGCCATGGTCCTGGAAACAGAAGCCCCCAGCAGAGGGGAGGCAGGGGCACTCGGGGTGGTGCTGGGAACCTAGTGGCTGCAGTCCTGGAGGATGAAATGCATGGAGATTAGACACCCAGGCTGTACAGCTGGTGTAGAAACTGAGCCTATGGGCTTCGAGACACACTTCTCAGTTGGGTGAACTTGGGCAAATTATTTATCCTCCCAGTGCTGCAGTTGGAGATTGGGGATTCCTCATTTGGAGATTGGGAATGCCATTTTCTGTTGTATATTTGGTTTGTAACGGTGAGAGAGCATTTGGGGTACCCCTCCATCACTCCTTCCCTCTTAGGCTCTGGCACGGGGAGCCGGGATGGGTAGTTTCGTGTGCCCATTAAATGGCAGGCATGATCAGAGGCACAGCACTTTCACAGAACAGCTTCCATTCGGGAAACCTGGATATACAAGTTAGACTCTATTGTGGGCAATGACTTCCTTCTCGTTCAGCACATATGGAAGGGTTTTCCATCCAGTGTTTGAGTTCTGTGATGAGCCCCACCTGACTTCATTTAATCTTGTTCTCCTGGACCTGGTGGATGCTTTGCTCTCCTCTGTGTCATTTTTTCTGAGTTGCAAGTTTGATATGATGAAACTGGGGGTTGGGGGCTGGAAGACTTGGGGGACACAATAATTGCCACTGGATATCTGAAGGGTATGAGAAAGAAAGCTCAGATTTGTATCAAATATGCCCAAGCATAAAGCCAGCCCCCAAAGGGAAATATTCCCAGGAGGCATATTCTGGTTCAATATTAGAAGAAAACTTCTAGGATTTATGGTCCTCTGAAGCTTGGAGTGGGCTTATTGGGACCTCTGTGGCCCTGGCTGGACCCAGAAGGGATGTCCGCTGCACAGTGGACTGTTAGCGCTGGAATTTCAAACATTGGCTGGATAGATGAATTATAAATTATATCATCTTTAAATAGTAAGTTTGATCATTTTTTTTCCATTATGACCTTATCCTGTGTGTTAACCTGTCACATCGCCACCTCCCTGTGGGAATCTGCCTACAGAGTTTCCCTTTCCTTGCCCTGGCTATCAGGATCAAGCCCGCTGCTGGGGGGAGAATGACTGTCCAGAAAGTGGAGTGAAGAGCAGGTGGGGGGAAGGTGGAAGGAGAGGAAAGGTGAAAGTCATCCATTCATAGAGAAAGACCCTAGTAATGAACTGGCCTGACAAAAATGGTGGGAAACACAGAGATAGTATTCAAAGATGATCCAAGAAAATGGCATTGAGGCTGTGACAAGGCAGAGTCACCGAATGGTTGAAAGCATGGGAGTTGGAGCTAGGCTACCTAGACTCAAGCCTGGCTCTAGGACTCACTCCCTGTGTGACATTGGGAAAGTTACTCAACCTCTCTGTGCTTCAGTTTCCCCAGCTGTAATGGAAATGGTGATATTGGTATCTCTTATCGTGGGGATTACATGTAAATATTGAGGACGTTGGGATAGGTGCCCCCTCAAGCTGTTAGCTGTTTGTAGTGGGTGAGTCTGAGACGTTCACTTCAGGATGAGGCGCGGTTCAGAGGAGGACGGACGCTTTATCAAGGGCTAGAGATCTTCTCATTTTAAAGTGAAAAGGAAGAGGATTGAGTCAGAGAGATCCAGTAGTAGCAAACTGGGGAAGGAAGGGAGGGAGACAGAAACATGAGTGGAAAATAGAGGCAGCTTCAAACCCTAACAGAAGGCAGGGCTACACCCGTGATTCCTGAGCCGAATAATCAGCTTGACATTAAAGTGAGATAAAACAGGCCAGGGGAGGATGGAGGACTAGGGATTCAGGATTTCTCACATTAGGAAGTGCAGTGGGAGGAAAGAAATGAAGCAACTTAACAGATGTGCTTTTGAGCTTTGGTTTTCAGTGCCAAATTATTTAAGCGTGGGTCTTAGCCAGGGGCTTGGCCAACTTAATCAGATATTTTCTATTTAAAAGATCGTCTTTGTTTTTGTCTGTGGCATCATACTCATCTTTTGAAACACACCCAATCTAGACTGAATAAATTCTGGTCAGAAAGCCAAGCAGGGGCAGCTTGGCGGCCCCGTGGGAGTGGGCCCTTGGCGGGTCTCCTGGCTCTGTGTTCTCGTTTTGGAGAAGAGCCTCACTTCCCGTGCTCGGAAGGTTTGTGAAGGTGAGAATGCACGTTCAGGTTTCCTGGATGCTCACACGAGCCAAGAAGCAACAAATCCAAAGCAGGGGTACAGTGTACTGTGCTCTGGGCCCTTAGAAGCTGCATGTGATGAATTGAAGAGCTTGGAAGCTAACTCCAAATTAAGACTGGAAGTATCTGGTGAAGTCAGTGTCCCTTCAGAAATCCCGGGAGGACCGTGGTCACTCTATTCTGGGGTCAGTCAGGGCTGCAGTGGCTGGCCCTTCCTGCAGGGACAACCCCCACTCCACTCCTCAGGGGGGTCTTTCTCTGGCCTCTCGCCTTCGGCAGAGAGGACATCCCTTGTTCTGTCTGTGATAAATGGAACAATCTGATAACAGATGGTGGGAGGCTCTGGGGAGATTCAATGGGTGGTCCCTTCTCTTACTAGCTGTCCAGCATGGGCACTCCCTCTTCCCTCTTTAAGCATATCCCGCCCTGTCCAAATGGGGGTTGTGTGCAGATTCTGTGACAATACCTGCAAGCTGCTTTGTAAAACAGAAATTACTATTCAAATGGTAGTGTTATTTTAAACACAGCTTTACCATTGTCTAATACATCCAGATATCATTATTGGAACAGCAAGCTCCCAGTGCAGGGAGATCCGCCCAGTGGCACCAGCTCTGCACACGAGACCCTCTGAGGGAGCAGTCTCCTCCAAGGATGCCCTCCACTGGCCATTCAGACAGTTTGTCTTGCCAGCCTGGCTGCTGCTCTGGCTCGAGGCTCTCTGGAAGCTAGCTGAGTTCTTGTGGCACCATCTCCATGGATGACAGGGGTGCTTAGCTTCCCTTAGGGTGGCGATTGCCAGGCCAAGCATACCGCCCTGCCTGGTGCCCCTTTGGCCCTGAGCCCCATCTGTGTGAAGAGTAGGAGTTGGGATGAGGCCAAGAGGTTGGTTGTGTGCCCTCTCTCTTAGCTCTGATGCCTCTCTGTGGTGCCGGCCCCCCCAGCTGCTTCTCCAGCTGATGGATGGAACCATCCCCCCGGGCCCCAGCGGGCTTCCCCTCCCACCTGGTTAAAGGACCGAGGTCACCTCCCTACTGGTCTCTTCACAAAGTTCTCTTCCCTCCACTTCCATCCTACACATGCAGCTGCAGACAGTCTCCCCTGACCTGCTTCCTATGGGACCAGCTGCATTCCAGGGTTTTCTTTCATTCATGCTCTCTTCGCAGTCCACACCCTGGCCTCCCCATCCCTGAGCCATTCTGCCTTTGATCTGGACCTTCACTGCACATGTGCTTTCCTTCTGCATCTCTTCTTAAGCAGAGCAAAATCCCGGCTCATCTTTCAAGCCCTAACTCATTTGATGCTTCTTCTGGGAAGCTGTTCCCATTTTCCTCTCTCCTCTTTTGGAGGTGTCTTCATTCCCGTCTCTCTGCCTTCCATCTCCACATCTCCCCTCCTTGACCCACGGCACCATGAGGGCTCACAACTTATTTTGAGAATTGCAGTGAATTCAACTGGGTGCCAGCCAGCAGAAGACAGTTCACGACCCTCTAACCTTTCCCAAAAGAATGGGATGTCAGAGTGGCCCTGAGGTCATGTTCCAGGCACAGGTGACAGCTGTCGGGCTGGGACATGGCACAGCCCAGGCTGCGGGTTTCCTACCCCCTCACATTCCCCCATGTAGCAACAGTATCACAGGACATTAATAAAATCAATTATTGGATAAAAATCACTGGTTTCCAATGCTTCATTTTGTGCTATTAGCAGGAGAATGCTGTTTCAAAAGGAGATAACAGAGAGAGAGAGAGAGAAAGGGAGAGATCAATTACCAGATAAGATCGCGTGGTGCCTGAGATGAATGTGCTCGCGGGCAAGCCGCCCCCCTTACCTGCCATCCGTGGGCTGAGCGCCTGCACTGCTGTCTGCAGCGCCTGCCTGGGGCCTTCCAAGTGCAGAGGGGCATCCTGGTTAACAATGGGTGGGTGGTACCCAGGCAGCTTCAGATACTTGCACGGCCACAAGTGTCAGTTACACATGAATGAACATCTCATTCTTGGTGATGATGCCAGCCCCAGGGCTGCAGCCTGCATGGTCCAGGTCAGAGCCTGGTCAATAGGTCCTTCCAGACACAATGTTCTTTTGGCTTTGATGAACCAGAAAGGTCTGAGCTTTGTTGATACAGACTGGCTCTCTCTTAGTGGGAGAGAAGGGAAGCACCCAGCATGCCATGGCCCTAAAGCCCACACACCTCCTGTTGTCCATACAAAGGGTCTCGTTGGCTGCGGAGCTGGGGTGGGCGGAGTGGAGGAGGCAACTCGAGCTCTGGGCAGGAGCTATCCCCTCCCTGTATCAGTCCCCCTGCGTTGTATGTATGCACTGGAGGGCCCAGGAGACTGAGCTCTGCTTTGAGCTCTGCCTCAGTCCACCTGGACGACCTCAGATAAGCCAGTAACCTTTCTGAAACCTCACCTTCCCTCCTCCCCATAGGGTCTTAGGGAGGACAAAACAAGATCGTGAATGCAGAAACCGCCTTCCACATTCTAAAGTGCTGTCTCCTCGTGTGGTGAGGGTGATTGCTTGCTCCCCTATGGATGCTTTTTAAAAATAATCAGATTCCTGGGATGGAGGAATAATGGAACACACAGGGCATCCATCTGGTGGGTAGCACACCATTCTAGATGGATCGCCGACTTCCCATCGCTGCCTTCCTTAAGCAGAGGAGGGAGTGACCATCATTGTGTACCTACTATGTCTCAGCCTCCAAGCCAGCACTTTTCACCAGGTGTTCTCGAATTACCCTGGAGAAGTGGCCTCTGGGGTTCATATTCTAGAATCTAAGTCCCAGCCCTGACGCTTCCTAATGGTGGGATCTTGAGCAAGGTACTTGGGCTACTGTGGCTGCTTCCTTATCTGTGTGGTGGGAGTATGACCAACATCCATCTCCTAAAACTGCTATGAGGATCACACGAGATGATGTGAGTCCGGGTACCTAGCAGAGTGCCTGGTATATGAGCGCAGAACTCAAACGGTACCTGCCATTGTCGCCGTCATTCTGTCTGTTGTTGTTGCTGATGGTTTAATGAACATCCGACACCTCTGCCCCCATCTTTGAGCTAAACCTCGCCCGCACAAGCCTGGTCCCTGTGGCTGGGCACTGACGGACAGGGGGGGGCTGAGAGCCAGAAGCCATTCTCACAGACTTCCCATTCATGTCATACAGATTTCGGATGCTGACTGGGATGACCTGTGGGACCAGTTTGATGAGCGGCAGTATCTGAATGCCAAGAAGTGGCGCGTCGGTGATGATCCCTATAAGCTGTATGCTTTCAACCAGCGGGAGAGCGAGCGCGTTGCCAGCAACCGGGTGGTCCCGGACACTCGCCTTTTAAGGTACTTCTTCCCGACCCCTCCCCACAGTCAAGACTGACCCATAGCAGGCTTGATTTGTGCAGTGCCCAGTGCCATGAATTGGGGCAGGCCAACTCTTCATTGCCAGTTGGACACCAAGGGGTCTGTGATGTGGTAAATCACCCTGTCTGTCCTGCTTATTGTCACGAGCCATTCCAAAGCGTCCCGTGGAGTGGGCGGGCAGCCTCCTGCGCCTGCACCTTGCCCCTCTTACCTGGTGGTCACCCTGAGCCCACCTGCCATGAAATCACGGAGCACTAAACACCCTCCAGCCAGGGCCTGTTTTCCCCTGGCAGATTCCCAGGGCTGGGCCTGGCTTTCAAACTGGGAGGGGCAGGATGGGCAGGCCCCTGGGAAGTCAGGCCAGCGGTCTCTTCTGTTGCTGGGAGAGGTCCTTCCTCTGACAGACTGACACTTTGCCACGTGAGAGGAGAAGCTGGCGGGGCCTCTTCACTTGCCATTGGGTCCACTGTCTGCTTCTAAGCAGGCCTTTGACATGGTCCATTCTGCCATCCCCTTGGTCAGGCCATATCTTCAGATGGTTGCAGAGATCAGGCCTGGGGCAATATGGAAGGCTTTGTTTCCCAGCAAAAAGAGGCTTTGTAAGGGCACTTTGCCTCATTTCCAATCTTTCCTAGGGTCATGCCAGCCCTTTGCTTCCCGGGGAGGCCTGAGGAAACAGATCAGTCTCAGGCCAGCACCTCCCACATTAGCCTCCAAGCTGGGAGGTGCAGCCATGTCCAAGACCCATGACGGTGTGTTTCCTGTCTGCTGCCGGAAATTGATGTTGTAACCAGAATAGCAAATGGGCAAGCTTGGGGTTCGAGGGGCTTGAAGGCAGTGTTGAATTGAGAGGCTGTAGGACTGCTGTTAGCTTCTTAAGATTTCTGTATTTGTTTGGACTTCTGGGTACCAAATTGTGGACACTGGGGTTTAGACACAAGACAGTAATAATTGTCAGTCAGGTGGTGCTTAAGTTGGGAATATGTGAAAGCTGGTGGACCTAGTCTCCCCAACGAGGCTGCACAAATCAGAAACCATGACTTAGGCAGTTCGTGTCCCAGGGAGGGGCTCAGCTGGTCCTGGTTAATCACCATCATTTCTAAGAGGAGCTGGAGTCCTGGTTTCCCCATGAATAAAGCCAGGGGGCTGAACTGGATGGGATCTGTGGCTTCTTCTAACTCTGGGAGTCTGCGAACTTAACGCTCCTGTTAAGGTACCCGTGAGACACTTCCTTACCGCGGGGCCTGGGAGTGCCCTATAACCAGATACCTGGGGTATGGGCTCTACCCAGAACACTCTCGCTGTTTGCCTGAGAGCTTCTTAAAGTCAGAGTCTTATATTGTTCCTATTAAAATTCCCCAGCACTAACCCTAGTCCTTAGCACCTGATAGGCTTGTTAGAAGTGCAAATTCTTAAGCTTCCCTCCAGAACTACTGAGTGAGGAACTCTGGGGGTGGAGCCTGGCAATCTCCACCAGCACCACCAGTGATTCTGACACCCGCTCAAGTTTACCAACCGCAGAGCATCAGCTAGCACTGTGGCTTCCCTTTGTGGAGACTTTGTGTCCATGGGTGGGTTGGTCCAGCCAAAAGTTCCTGAGTAGAAAGGAGAGGTCTCCCTGCCTCCGGGCTGCAACCCTCTCCCTCTGTCCAAGTGACAGGATTGCTTCACCCACTGGGGAGACCTCTGGCTTCCCTGGGTCCTTCCTGCCCCTCCTCTTCCCCCAGTTTCTTCAACCACAGGTTCTATATGCTGCCATCGTCTTGACAGTTGGCATCACCTTTACCAAAAAGCTCCTACTGCGGCCATTGGCCCACCCTGGACTCCTGGTCCCTTTGTGGTACCCCACCCCACCCCCACCCCCACCCCATGGACAAAGCTCCCCTCTCCCTGTCGGTGTTCCCATCATGCCTTGCAGCTGAGGTTCTACTAGGTATGACACCAGTTGCCCTCTAGGGGGAGTAATCTTAGATGTATGATAGGAATTCAATAACTGTTGAACAAATGAAAGGGAGAAGAAGCCTGAGAAGACAATTGACTGCTCTTCTTCCCAACTGCCTTATGAGTACACAGGACAAGAGAAGCTAGAGGAAGCCCCCTCCTCCATGTCCTTCCATCCTCAGGAGCTTCAGATAAGGGATCAGGAGAACAGCCTCTGTTAAAGGAAAAAGGCCTTTCCCCTTAAAGAGTTCTCATTAACGAAAAGAGAAGTGTGAAGAAACAGCCTGTGGGAGGGGTCTGAGCTTATTAAATTTGCTTCCAATTTTCCTACCACAGTAATTGGACTGTGATTTATAGGATGCGTTTGGACAGTGCCTGAAACAGAGAACTATTAGCTGAGCATGAGAGCAGGCATTGCGGAGAGAGCGGGCACTAGGGGGATGGCTTACGAGTCCAAAGATGCAGCAGGTGGAGTGAGGAGGGGAGAAGGAGGGGAAGGAGGGAGGCTGCTGTGGAGGTTTCCTCCCAACAGCCCGTTGTGCTGATTGAAAAGCCACATGCGTTGGCAGTGTGGAACCCCCGACAAACAGGTGGTGGCGGGGCGTCATGTGATAGAAGCCCCAGAGCGGCCGGGAGCTGGATCCCCTATGTGGAATGGAACGGAGTCACCATCTTTCTCCTGGGCCTCTGCCGCATGGAGCCCATGGTACTTTGTGGAGGACAATGGGGTCTACCTGGAGCCTGGGATGACCTAGGTGAGGAGTAGGAGACGAGGTGGGGCAGGCTTTGAACTCCCCATTCCAGGGTTTTTGGGGGCCATGGGGTGATGCTCACCCCCAGGATAGTTTAAAAAGTGAGTGTCTACACTTTCCAGTGGGTCTACTCCTTTGCCCTTTGGGGTCACCAACCTTCCTGTGCCCACCCCACCCCTTATGTAACATTTGACATTTTCACCATCTTGAGATGGAAACCTGCTGTCTTACGTCTTCAGACGTGTCTTTGCTGCGGCTCAGGCTCCCCATCCCCAAGTCGATCCCTGTGAGAAGGGTGGGGACGAGGTGACCAGCAATGGTCCTCTGCCCGTCCCTGCCCCTCTCTTAGCTTTGTTTTCTCATCTGTAGTTGGACTAGATAACCTCAAAGCTTTGTCATTGCGTGAGTGCCACCTGATTGTAGATGGATTTGTTCTTCGCGGTTGGTCTCTCTCTGGATATAAACACGTACATACACACTGCTTTCCCACCTGCCTCATGTAAACACAACACGGGGCGCCTCTTTGGGGCATCCTAGTTCCAAATTTCCCCCCTAAGGCCCATAATTCTGTTAACACAGACGAGAGCCTTAATTTCCAGGGCATGACCCAGGTCCCCTGAGGTCACGAGGATGAAGAGACGTGGCTGCCTGTATGGAGTGGGGTGGGGTGGGAGGGGTGTGCCATAAATAACTATTTCAAGTAAGGAAGAGACAGAGTCTAGCTGGGGGGAGTCTGAGAAGATTTCCTGGGGGAGTTCTGTTGTTTATAAAGCATTGACCAGTCCAACATAGTTCTCATTTTCCAGTCCTGTCGCCCCCACCCCCGTCACCACATTCTGGTGACAACAGCTGGATTTGCTGTCATCCAAGTGGCACATAAAACGTCTGGAAGACATGAAGCCATTAAATGGAGGCACACCCCTGAGAAGGGGGGAAATATTTTGATAAAGCACATGTGTATTTTCGCTGTTCCCTAGCAATGCATATTATGGGCTTGCTTTCATTGCAGGAGAGCAGGTGGTGGGGCAGATGCGCCCGTGAGCTGGGGGCTGGGGCACTGAGAGCTGGGAAGCCTCATTAGGTCCCCTCCCCCTGGCCAGGCTGGGCTTGATTGTTCCCCTTGGCATATCCTCCCGGGCTCTGTCCAGCGCGGTGCTAAATGGTTCAAACAGTGGGATGCCCATCACTTGCCTGGAGGGAAAATTCCACACTTCGATACATCTCACCAGGAAGACATTTTTCCTTTGCTCCTTTTCATCCTGGGAAATGAAGGGGCCATGGCCCGGTCTGGGATTGCATTTCTCCCTCCTTGTATTTACTCGGTCAGAACGGCTGCCAAAGATCATCATCACCTCTCTCCGCGTACTCGTCACTTAACAGTAATAGGATAAAAATCTTTATAGCTGGAATGGCTAAGCATAAAAAATGTTCATATTCCCTCAGAGTCAAGGCTATTCCACTAGCTCAGCACAGAGTTGGTGATTCCACATCAAGATGGAGGGGAGGGGAGGGGAAACCTATCACAGACACTTAGCTTTGCAAACTAGCTCGCCCATCTGCTGCGTCCTGGTCCCCCTGTGCGCCATTTTTCAGTGCAGGAGTTTATGCGCCTGCTGGCCCTGGCTCTGAGAGGACTTCACTCCAGGGCATCTCAGTTTCAAGGAGCCTTGGAAGGGGGATAGTGGGAGAAGTTTCCCAATACGCTGGAATGTCTCAGCAGGAGAACTGCATCTGCTGGCTTGGGTACCGCTGTTTGCAGAACGACCTGCAGGTCCTGGGAGTGGGTTCTCACCAGGGTGAGGGGAGAGAAAGACCACAGAGACTGGAGGACCAGGGGCCTCTGGGCCAGGATTCCTTTCACTTTCTCGGGTCCCCTGTCCCTGGTGTGCTGCCCTTGCAGGCCCCTCCCCCGCCTGCTCTGTGAGTTTCACACAGATTTCGTGAAGGGGCAGCTCTTCAGTTTTTGAAAGGGGACACGTCCAGAAAAGCTACTGATGAGAATTCATCTGGACAAACGGCCTTAGCTAATGTTTTCTCCCACCTTGTTTCCTGGTTAATTCCCACCAACCTGACGTTGCACTGTGCGTCTCACTCACTCACTAATTTTCCGGTTCATCTGCTCATCCATCCACTCAGCACATTTACTGAACACTAACCACGTGCCGAGCTCTGTGCTAGGAACTGGTCCCCATTCTCCAGGTGCTCACGGTCTAGTGGGGGAAATCCACCTGGGACTGATTCCTGATGCTCAAATGTGAATTGCCCTGAGGCCATAGCCTTAATTTTGGAGTTAATGCACAGCATCCCTGTCCTTGATTTTTAAGCACCCATCTCCTGCCCTTTCCCTGGTTTGGGTGTAGCTATTTCTGTCTTGGCCATGGCACAAAACACAGCAGTTAGGAACTTTTCAGTAGAAAAAAGAGTAAAGGAGCAAGGCTGGTATGTGTTCTCAGGAACCGAGATTCCCCAAGTGAGCAAACCCCCAGCTGGATGATCAGAAACTACCTTCGTGCCCCGCACAAGCCACCAGCCCCTCCTCACCTGACAGTCACTCCCCAGGGGAAGAGTGTTCACTTACGCTGGCCTTGAAACTAAGTCCTGGAGCTGAGGGCCAGTAAACCAAGGGGGAGGTGGGATCGTTTCTCTCTCCTCTCAATTATCTTTTTTTTTTGAAAATTAGGTTTTGGGTGTGCACTTTTAAAGGTCGAAGGCTGAGGAGGAAGCCCTGGATTTGCGTTCTGGGTTCTGAGGGGTTCTCTCTAGCGTGCTGAGGGGCACCAGGGTGGCTGGAGTTCTAAGAGGGGGAGGGAGAAGGCATTGATGAGTTTGCTGCCTGTTTCTTTTTTCTTTCTTTCTTTCTTTTTTTTTAGTGGGGGAGGTAATTAGGTTCACTTGTTTCTTTTTGGTGGAGGTTTTGGGGATTCAACCCAGGACCACCTGCATGCAAAGCAGGCGCTCTACCACTGAGCTGCACCCTCCCCCTTGCTGCCTGTTTCAATACAGCCCTTGCCTGTTACTTGGGCTGTATTGAATCCTTCCAGTTTCATGGCTATTGAAAGATTCCTGCAAGACCAAAATATGTCCCAGGATGAGGATCTCTCTTCATCTTCTCTTAAAGTAAATTTTCTGTCAAAGTATCACATCCATCCTGGAAAGCTCATACTTGGTACATGTACAGCTTGAAGAATTTTTCCCAAGAGAAGTCACCCGTGTTCCTACATCAAGCACCTCGATCAAGGACAAGGCCTTCAGTTTGCCAAATGCTGCCTTTGTCCCCTGCCCCTACTCCCCACCGTAACACTGCCTGGCCTTCAAATGCCATAGACAAGCTTTGCCTGTTCTCGAACCATTTATAAATGGAATTACACAGTCTGTCCTTGGTGTGTCTGGCTTCCCTCAAAATATGTGTGTGAAATCCAGCCACATGTTGCAAGACAGTTTGTTCATTCTTGTTGCTGAATAGTATTCCTTTGTAGGAATATATTACCATTTATATATCTATTCTACTGTTAATGTTTGTTTGAGGTTTTTCCAATGTGGAATTCTTCTGATTAGAGCTCCTGTGAGTAACCTTGTGTTGGTCTTTTGGTGAACAGGCGTATGTGTTTCTGTAGGGTGTATCCATGGCAACTTTTCTAGAGATACTGTCAAACATCTAGGGCAGTGGCTGTGCCCTTTCCACCCCCACCAGCAGTGTGAGAGTTTCAGTGGCTCCACGTCTTTGTTGCCCATCACTTCCTATGGCCTGTCTTTCATTTTAGCCTTTCCAGAGGCTGAGCAGCAGTATCTTACTGTGGTTTAAATCTGCCTTTCCCCACTGATCTGGGAAGTGGAGCACCTCTTCCTTAAGTGTATTGGCCACTTGAATATTTGGTCAAGGGTCTCGCCCCTTCCCTATTCATCTTTCCCTGCACTTCGCTCAAGAACCAAGCACGAAGCCTGGGTCTTAGTCCATCCTTAGTTGCCTGCTCCTCTTCTGATTAGCTTTTGGCATTTTGGCCCACACCTTGGCAGCGTGATAAAATGAGGGGGGAAATAGCTGGGCTGAACCTGAGAAGGTCTGGGTCCTGTCTGAGATACTTCCCAACTCTTCAGCTCTCTGGGTGTCTGTTTCCTCACCCAGAAGATAGTTATTAAGGTCACTTCCAGCTCTGTTGCTGGTGGAATATATGCAGCCAGTAAGAACGTGTGGGAAGTGACTTAGGAACCGAATCGAGAGTGGACGCTATTTCCAGATGCAGGACTCCCTCCGGCTCAGCAGCATGTCCCCGCCCCCAAGGCCAGGGATTACTCTTTCTCCTCACACACTTCCCTTCCTACAGGACTCGAGAGCCCCGCAGAACGAGTAGAGCTGTCCTCTTTCATTGTGGCCACGGCCGTTTCCATGCTCAGCCTTCCCCACCCGCTTTGCGCCTTCCCCTCAGTAGAGGTTACCCGACTCCCTCCCTGCTGCAGATCCAAATGTAAGCTGGTTTGACACTGTCTTTGTACTTACCTGAAGGTCTCAGAATCTATTAAAACACAATGACAAGAAAGCTGTTTGCTTCTGGAGTTGACATATCACATGGGTGGCAGCTTGGCTGCAAACTGGTGACCTGCCCACGTTTATCGGTCTAGAATAGGGAGTTGGAACATACAGACTTTTCCCTTTTAAGACCCAGAACGCTGTCATGTTTAGTCACCACTTCCCTCCAGCACTTTGAAGAACCCTTGGCGTGGTTTGATGCCTCTAAGGCTGGAAAGAAACAGGGATGATAGGACTGGCTTGAGGCTGAGGGCACCTGGAGCAATTCCTAAGGAAAAGGCAGAACCTCGCAGCAAGTCCGTAGAATAAGAATAATCACACTTTCTGTTTACAGGAGACTTCCCAGAGCCCTCTCACATCTCTTAGATGTGCTGTCCTCAGTAGCCCATTGGATGGAGGGATCGTTGTCACTTCACAGGGGGGGAAACTGAGGCCCAGGCAAGGCAACTTGTTCACTGAGTGGCAAAGTAGTTCTCCTTGCCATGTGAGCTTTGGGAGGAGGCAACTCTGTCATTTTCTAGCTGGTCCTTGGGTGAGTTACTCAACCCCCCGAGCCTCACTTTCCTCACCTTTAAAATGGGAATAATAATGGTACCCAGGGTTGCTGTGAGGGTGAGCAAATCCATAATCGATGTCAGATGCAGAGCCCAGCCTTTAATCCCTAGTAAGCACTCGGTGACAGTTTGTTGGCTGTGGTGTTGAGTACGAGGACAGCATCAGCACTCAGGCACACATCAGCACACAGAGGGCGCAGGCAGGGAATTTCTGCAGAGAGCTAGCTGCCTGCCTCAGCCTGGGCTCCCGGCACCCAATACTTGACTTGCCTGAATGTCAGACTCACTTTTTTTCCCACAGGAACACAAAATAAGCTCTGAGGCAATTGCGATGCTATGTCTGGTGAAATTTGCACTTTTCAGATACCGGGGATGGAAGCCAAGGCCAGCAGAGGGAGTGATTTAAGGGCGGGGGGTGGGGGGCAGGAAGTATAATGTGTGTTTGACAAGAGATGAAAAGAGCAGAGAGGAGATGACAGCTGCTGGTGGGAGAAGCTGTGGGAAGGAGGCCAGCCGAGCGGCCGCGGTGACAGACAGTGGGATGGAGTGATGTGAGTCCCGGGGGCCGAGGACGGCGGGAAAACTCACAGAGTGTGATGTGACAGAAGAGAGGCTCTGCTGGGGGACCCGTGGAGCCAGGGCTCCATCTGGGCTGGTGGGGGCGAGATCGGCAAATGCGCCCTGTGGTGTCCTTGGTGCCCTGGACGGGAGCAAGAGGAGCCACTTGGAGCAGATTGAAGCTTATTGTATCTGACAGTGCTCACCTCCTGCCCTCCCCTGGCCCTCACAGTGACCCCCCTGATGCCAGCCAGACCAGGCATCGTTACCTCTGTTCTCCTGCTTGCCCGCTCCTCCCTGTCTCTCTTTGATTCATCAGACGGACACATCATTTTTTCCTTACCACAAGCCTCACTGAGCCTGCCCGGGCCACCTCTCAAGATATCAAGGACCCATTTTGCTCTCAGGTCACCTGCTCCATCTCAGGGCAGGTTTATCGTTCACCCTGTGACCTCAGCCCAAATCCTTGGCATCCTCCTCCTCCCTCACCCTCACCCTCACCCTCACTTTGTTGTGTCTGCCTCTTAGATAGCTGTTGGTCCCTGACCTGGCTCCCTGCTCAGCTGCTGCCCTCTCCACCAGGGTGACTGCGGCAGCCCCCAGCTGCCCTCCCACTGGGCTCCGGCCCCACGCTGGTCCATCCTCCACACCTCCTCTGTAGAGAGCATCCCAAATGCGGATGCATCGTTCCTCATCCAAAACCCTGTAATGCCGCCTGCGCACCCCTCCCTGAGGGCACGTCCACCCCAGCCAAGCCTGGGCTTGCAGCTGCCTGACTGTGCTCGAAGGTTCACACCTTATCTTCGGTGCTCTCTCTGCTCAGCATGCTCTTTCGCCTTTCAGGAATCCCGGTTGGTGGCGTCCCTGCTCTAGGAAGACATTTTGCCCCTTCAGGCTGAGTAGGGCGGCTCATCCTACGCACATGCTCACCCCTGACCAGCACCTGTTACCCCGAGTTGCCCGCTTTCCCTCTCCCCTCCTTGAGCAACGCGGGCAGGGACGTGCTGACCTATCTTTGCACCTCCCTCCAGAGCCCGGCACAGTGCCTGGCACTCAGACTCTTCCTCCGTATCAGCTGATGACTGATGGATTCAAAGAGCACCTCACTGGCAAACTATCTACGGAAAGCATCAAGGTTTGCAAGTGCAGGCATGGGAATGAATCCTCAGAACAGAGGGAGAAAATTAAATCACGGGAAATTTAAAACCACCTTCACTCAACAGAAAATTCTCTGTGTTAGCACATAAATCCAGGAACATAATCAGCCAACATTTATTGATCAAACTATTCCCCTGACAGGTGGTAGGCACCTTATATATGTTCTCTCAGTGAAGCCTCACTGCTTTTCTGTGATACTGGGTTTAGAGATGAGGAGAGTGACTGCAGTTAGTGGAGTCACTGGCCCTTGGGAACATCAAGGAGTAGAAACGTGGCCGCTGCCCACAGAGAAGATGGCACAGTCGTGCAGAAAAGGGAGGGAGGCCAGGGAGCCCATGGGAAGCGAGATGGAGGAGCTGACCTGGGCTAAGCGTCACATACCGGTTACACTGAGGCAGCCCTGGAAAGGATGGTGGCTGGACAAGGAGAAGGCGTGTGGAGGTTGTGGTGGAGATGTGACCAAGGAGACATGGACTGGGTTAGGAGGACAGGAAGGCTCGGGCAAGGGAACTGTGGGGCAGGACTGGAGGGTTGACACCATGGCAGAAACCTTGGGATGCGGCCAAGGTTTAGCTTAGGTAACTACCAAAGGTAGGGAGAGTTATGTATGTGAAGAGAGTGTCGGGAAGGTAAATGTGGGAGAGGGGAGAGGAGTGAAATGAGGAGCCGTCAGGAGGCCATTGCAGTCCCTCAGACCAAGAGTGTGGGCCAGGCTCGGACAGATGGAAGTGAGAATAAAAGGAGGGGACAGAGGCAGAATTTGGTGCAGGACTGCCTCTGGGATGGACTGACTATCTAGAAGGAAAGCCTGGGGAGTCTTGGCTTCTTGCCTCCCCAGCTCGGACCTTCCAGAGGGCCCAACGTTGTGAGTCCCCTGGAGAAGAGGAGATGTTAGATGCCTGGCCCTCAGCCAGACCATTCCTGAGCTCAGTGTGTGGGTCTGGCTACAACCATGGAGTTACTAGGCTACAGGCCTTATCTCAGTTGCTTCAGTCTGAGGAACATTTACCTCTTTAGGTAAGAGGAGGGAATGACTCTTCTCTGATCCTGTAGCTGGGAAGTCTGAGAAATATCAGAAAGTAGCTCAGGGAAGATCCAGGGGAGACATCCTTCCTTAGCAGGCGAGGGACAGCCCAGACTTGTGACTTTCCATCTCTCCAGAACTTTCCATCATGCAGACTTCTAGGGCAAAGAGGGAGAGAAAGGTCAATGTGAAATAAAGGTTTGCAAGCTGGTGAGTCGGCTGACCATCCAGGGATGTTCTAATGGAGACTGAACTGGTGTGACGTCGAGGCTCTGCTTCTTGCTGACTGTGACCTCACAGTCTTCTCCACGAGAGAGGGGAACTCAGTACCTACCTCAGAAAACGCACAGATTTAAAGCTCTCGGAAGAATCCCTGAGACATAGCAAGAGCTCGACAAATGTTATCTGTTATTACTATTGTGTAATGTGATTCAGGCAGGGCTAAAATAAGACTTGAAGGAGCCCTAGTCCCAGACACTGAGGAATCTTTTTCAAGGAACACTTCAAAAATAAGCCTTGGCCCACCTCCACACTTCCTGGTCCCAGCTTTTGCCTTTTGAGCACACTCTCCCCTGTGCACACACATGCACACACCACAGGCACACAGCTGCCATCTGGGTGGTGCCTGATACCAACTAACAGGTCCTGGCAGTGTCCTGAGAGAAGCCTCTTGGCAGCTTCCGAGAGCAGCTGATCTCCATGGAGGAAAGGCGCACTTCTCCCTGGTTTCCACCTAACCTCAGTGTTCCACTCACTTCAAAGGGGCTGGTCAACAAAAGACTGAAATTAGTTGTCTGGAAAAACATGGTGGTGCAGAGTGGAGCAATGGTCATTCCTAGGAGGTCAAAATGCAGCCAGAGGCACCTGCATTCTCCAAGTCAGCTGTGTGTTCTGAGCCCAGATTGCATGTGACAGCTTGGGCAGCAGAAATGCATGAGGAGATATATCGAGGCCAGAGATTGGAGATGGAAAACTTATACCAGCTCATTAGCATCAGTAGCACCAGGAACAGAGCACCAGGGGCTGCTGGTTCCAAAGCAAAGCATGAGGATATCCTATCTTCTGGGTTTAGTACCCATGCTATCTGCCGAGGGTGGTCGGCCACAGGCTCGTCATAATTTAGTGAGACAAACCCTTGAACTGAACTTTCAGATGCCAGTTGGTGAATTAGTGCAGATCTGATTCATGGAGTTTGGGGAGAGGGAGATTTTCTTAAAACTTAATTTTACAATTTATAGTGCTTTTAATTCTTTGGAGATTGTGCCTTTTCTAGTGTTTAAACACCCTTTCTTTTATGAAATAAGAATGATGCTAGGTGATGAGATTTTTAAAATATAACCTTTGCTGCAAAAGACAATGCTGCAAGCCTAGTAATGGTCTCTATAACTTTTTAAACTTTTGTTTTACTCTTATGAAAGAATCCAACACCTAGAAACTATTGTCTGACACTAATATTGAAATTGTAAATTGGATTATCTACAGGCTAGGTTCAGTAATGACCTAGAACATCAATGTCCAATAGAAATAGACGTGAGCCACATATGTAATCTAAAATTTTCTGGTAGTTGCATTTTAAAAAGTAAAATTTTTAAAGTGAAGTTAATTTTAATAATATTTAACCCAGTATACCCAAATATTATCATTTTGACATATTGTCAATGTAAGAAAATTACTGATGAGATATCTTACGTTCTTTATCATATGAAGATTTTGAAATCCCGTGTGTATTTTATACTTACAGCATCTCTCCATTCTGATGCATCTCAAATGTTTCAATAGCCACATGTGGTTGGTGGCTATCATATTAGGCAGTGCAGTTCTCAAAGAAAAGTATGTCTGAGCCATAGTCTGGCAGCCCTATCAGGTAGGATTCAGTCTCTCCCATCTCGCATGAGGAAGCATTGTTCAACCCTGGGACTTTGGTAAACAGGAGGAACATCCCAGCCTTTTAAACACAACCGAGTCTTTTTAATGTGACTGAGAATGCATCAGAGCTGTCCCTAGACGCCAGGTAACTGTTCCAGACGTCTCCCAGGTCAGCCTTAGCCCAAGGCTCCCTGCCTTCCCCACAGGGCGCCATATTTAGTTTTGGTGACTTGTTTGGTCTCCTCTGCATGACTGATCTTGGCACCTCACACAGCTTACCAGTCTGCAGCCTCCTTGAGCTGGTGTCACCTGTAACTTGGCAAAGGACATTTTCTCCTCTGGCTTTACCCCATGGAGGCTTCATCTGCTTTCTCCCCAACTCATCCATCCACTCATTATTCCAACAATTATTGTTTGTCTCCTGTGTTGGGCCATTGTGCCAGGTACTGAGGTTATAACTATGAATATCCTTGCCTTCATTGCAGCTCACAATAGAAGAGTCAGAAAAGTAGTTCACAATGCTTGTAATAAACTGCAGTGGTGGAGTGAATGCAGGGTCCTAGGGGGAGCAGATTAGAAATGCCTTGGGGGATCAAGAAATGCTTCCCAGGGGAAGTACCTTCCAAGCCAGAATGAGAAGAGGAGAAAATATTCAGGTCTTAGAAGAGAGGAGAGTGCACTTCAGCTGCATGGGAGGGAGACAGTGCCTGCAGAGGTCCAGAGGGAGAAAGCAGGTGAGACAGCATGTGGCCAGAACTTGGAGGATGTGAAGGGAGAAGTCAGAAATGGTGCCAGGTCACTAAGGATAGTAAGCTGTGATTAGGAGTTTCAACTTTATTTTGTGAGCAACTGGGCAGTGTTGAAACATGTTAAAGATTGGCAATTTGGAAAGATCATTCTAGCTGTGTGCAGAATAGATTGGAAGGGATAAAGTTAGCTAGAAAGTTGCTGCAGTAATCCAGCAAAGACATGATGGGAATACAGAGAAACAGCCAGTTGGAGAGATAAGTAAGAAGGATTGACAGGACTCAGTTTAGTGAGATTGTGTGTCAAGGAGGGAGAGGCAGGATTTGAGAATATCTCTTGGGTTTGGGCACCTGGTAGATGGTGAGCTGGGGAACACAGAAGGGTCAGCAGTCTTGGGCGAGGTGTGGGAGGCAGAGAGTGGATGAAGAGGTCATTCAAGAGAAGATGCTCATCAGATGAAGGTTAGGGGTTGGGTCATCGCAAACAGATGGGAAATTGAAGGACTTCTAAACAAGTAAGATAATCTAAAGAGAAGGAAGACTGAGAAGAGGATGGCTTAGGAGAGAATCGAGGGAAACACCAAAGTTTCAGAGGAAAGAAAGAAAAGGAAAACCAAGAAGAAACAGCTTAAGAAGAGGGTGATTTTACCAAAGCCAGGAGCAAAGAATCAAACATTTAATGAAATGTATGACCCTCAGCATTAGCTACTACAGAGATGTCAAGCAAGATAAAGACTGATCTAGCATCATAGAGAAGTAATAGGGACCTTGGTGGTAGTATTTTGAGGGGAGAGGATGGCACAAGGGGACAGAAAAGCAGAGGTGGCTAGTAGCCCAATGTGGACTGGGGTCTGGGGCCTCTCTAAACAATCTGACATGCCTCCCCCAACCCCGCAAGCCTGAGTGTTTTAAGAAAACAGCAAGTTCAGTAGCCAAGAGCTAGGAGATCTTAGCTTGGCCACTATAATTAGCAGGGTGACCTTGGCAGGTCAGTTCACTCACTCTTCTGGGATCTAGTTTGCACATCTTTAAAAAAGGAAGCAGCTGGCATCAATGTTTTTTAAACCTGTGTCCTACAAAATTCTGTTTGGTAGGATGTTAAGTGGTAGGCTTGAGTCAATGTATATCCTGTAAATATTTGAGTGTCCATTGTATGCAAGGGATTGTCGGGCAGGGTTTGCAGTCAGAGCTTGGTAAGCAAGGGGCTAGTGGAAGTCTCAGAAGTGGAAGAGTCTCATTAACGTGTCAGTGTGTATTGGTGGATCACCAAGATGGTAATCTGGTATTTTTCCAGTATTTCTCATGTGCCAAACCTGTTTAACTCTTGTAGACTTTATTCACAAAGCGTGCACAGATTTCTGGAGATACTTCCAGCAGCTCACAATACGGGGACAGGCTAACCAGATGATCTCTGTGGTCGCTTTCAGTCCAGTATTGCAGCAACCCAGGAGTTTGTATGGAGCCAAAATAGAGGCAAAGCCTGAGGCTTTAGGGGACTCCAGACGACATGGCGCCTTACATCATAGTATCTGCCTTCCCCAGTTAGCTTCCCAGTTTATCAGCAAAGACTTGTTGGGGCATCCTTAAATTGCCAGTAAAATGAGCTTGCAGAGCTGAGTTCTGGGGTCATTATTTTAATATACAGCCTGCAATGAATAATCATAGTGGAAGTACTCTAAAATTGTCAAGATGGAGGTTTTCTTAGAAATCTGATGCTACTGGAAGTAGGTGGCTAAGAAGTCCAAAAGGTCCTCTGAGGAGCAGGAAGTGAATTGCAGATAGACTGAACCAAGAACATGGTGATGGTACAAGTGAATGTATTTTTGGCCTAAATAGACCCACCCCGAGACCAGGTCCTTTGCCAAATGGCCTTGTGTTCAAGGAATGGAGGAACGTCTGTGATGCTATCTAGGTCAACCTTTCTTAACTGCACTTGTGCAAGAGAATCAAGCCTTAAAGCCCTGCGACATGCATTGCATGAAATGAATGAACTTTTCTTGTATGCATGTGGAAGGTCCTAGGTACGCACCACCCATGGGAGAAATAAGAACAACCCCTAAAGATACTCCTAAAGAACTTTCATCTGTATGTAGGGACCAAAGGCTTCCCATACCCAGCAACATCTTGAGGGATGGAGACCACTAGAGCAGGAATGAAGGGTCCGGTGGGAGCTCTGGAGCTCCATGTGGGGGAGTCGTGATGCCTTTGCATAGCTGTTCCACCAAGGACCAGAGAGAATTTACCTGGGACCCTAGGGGAGTGAGAAACCCTGGGGGACTTGTTTTTTCAGGAGCTAAGTGTTCCTGTATTCATTGTCTGTGCTGCTTAACAAATTACCACAAAACTTAGTGGCTTAAAATAATGTTTATCATCTCACAGTTTCTGTGGGTCAGGAATTCAATGGTCCTTTCCTTCAGGGTCTCTCACAGGCAGCGTTCGAGGTGTCCGCTGGGGCTGCAGGCATCTTGGGGTAAGTGTTGGGGAGAAGGCTCTTCCAAGCTCACGGACATGGTTGTTGGCAGGATTCAGTCCCTCCGGGGCTGTTGACCAGAGGCCACACCTAGTTCCTTGCCATGTGGGGCTCCCCGTTGTGGCAGCTTGCTTCAGCAGAGTGTACAAGCCAAAAAGACAGAAGTTGCTATCTTGTGACCTGATCACAGGAGTGACATCTTCTCTCTCTAGCTGCAGTCTGTTCCTTAGAAGCAAGTCACCAGATTCAATCCACACTCAAAGGGATGCGATTCCACAAGGAGGTGGGGACTGGGGGCCATCAGCTACCCACCACCGAGCCCAGCCAAGCTCCTAAGCAGTTCATTCCCTGCCCTGGCCCACTTATCCCCTTCCCAGGATACTAGAATTTAATAACATGCTCAGCAATTCAAAATGTGGCAGTGTAATGAAATAGCAGGTCTCACTGTTAATTTAAGTGTCTATGAGATGCAGGATTTCTATAATATTAAGTAAGGGTGGCTGTTGAGGCAAAATACAGGAGCCGTATATGTTTATGTGGATGAACAAATTAATCTGCATGTGAAATCCCAGTGAAATTGACATGAAATAAAAATTTCATGCCTTACAGTGTATCAGTGTTGCCCATGAAATGAGATTAAAAGGAATTTCTGGTTTTACAGCTGTCATACTTTTTCTACTGCTTGTGTTTTTCTCTCCTGAAGAGTCGAGTTTGAATGGAAAGGCCAGTCACAGATTTGGCATTTTGTAGTTTTCAGTCATCTTCCTTTTCTCCTAAGCTGAGAGTAGGCTTCCTTACGTAGAACTAAACTGGGAATGTATTAGGTGTTCTCAGCTCCAAAAAAGAAATCTGGGCTTCTAAAAACTGGCAGCAAGTTCACGGTCCCTGTCCTGAGGGAAATGACATTCTGGAAAGGTCACTGGTCCAAGAGATTTTCCCCTCACACCTTTCTTCCTCACACACGTTGGCTTTGGGGTGGGTGTTGGTGGCAGTGTAGTCTCAGTGGAACCTCTTCTGTGCTAGCGCGAGGGCACAGTGAGACAGAGATGATGGGAGTGGGGAGGGAGGGAAGCCTGTGCCTCACCCACCTGCACAGAAATCCAGATTGTCACTCCCTTGGGGAAAGTGTTCTCCCAGGAAACCAGCCCCATCCCCCCACCCCCCTTACATCTTACACCTGTTTCCCTCGGCCTTTGTGATTGTAGAGCTCAGACAGATGGTATATGCAGAGAAGATAACCCATGCGTTTTCTCTGCCTGGGTCTGGCCTCTGGAGTGGGTGCTGGACCTGCAGGAATAGGAAGAATGGGCTGCAGCATTCCATCTAGAAACAGAGGTTCACAAACCATGCTTCCTAGCACCTTGTTGAAATCACCCCTGCACCCACCCTTGCAGGCTCCATCTGGGCAGTAAGTGGGAGCCCCTCGTAGGATGTTCCCTTGGCAGCTCAGCCAGCGGTTTCCCTGTCTTCCTGTCGCTACCCAGGAACCGCAGGCAGCCTGTCCCTCCCTTCTGGGCTGGTCGCTGCAACTGCTGGGTTCTAGAGCTCGGTGGAGGCTGCTTCTTGGGGTGTTGTGAGTCACATAGGGATCTACACGGTGTGCAGGGCACAGAGTAGACCTGGCGACAGCTGGCAGCTTACGGATACACTGGTGCTAGGAAAAGTGCTGGCATGGAGAGGTGGTGGCTTGGTGACAAGGATGTGCAGCAGGCCTGGGCTCACTAGCTGCAGTGAGTTACTTATCTCCCTGTGCCTTAGTCTCCTCTTGAGTGAATCCATTAAACAGTGCCCTACCCCCACAGGGTTACTGTGAGTATTAAATATGCGACATGCTCAGTACAGCACCTGGCAGCAGGGATCACTAAGTAGTCATTTAAAAACCTTCCCTGAAGTGGATAGTTTCATCACTGAAGTCACTGCCCAACTCTTGAGTGAGAAAGGGCCTGCCCAGGGTACCACCCCAGGCCTGTTTGATTTCTACTATGTCCTGCTGTGTATTAGCCTGACCTCTCCTTTTACTCTAATTGCCCTCAGTCTCTGCTCGAAGGACACCAGAGCCCCTCCTTCAGGAGTTTGCTTTCCAGATACAGAGCCATTATCATTTCTGGACATACTAGTAATAATAATTACACTCTCCTCTCTGCTTCCAAGTTATCGAGTGTGCCTCTCCATCACTCCCACCGATGTTTATACTCCAGAATGAAATCCTGAATGTTTATCATTTAGGACCACGTCTTTTCTTCTGTAAGGGTGACATGCTGTAGGAGGAGGACCAGGTGTATAGGACGTAGAGGACCTGGGTCGCAGCCCCAGCAGGCACGCCACTGGCCCAGCGGGAGCCCTGTTGCCCAGTGATAAAATGGGGATGATGGTGGTCATCATAGCCCTCTGTTTACGTCCACTGCCAGTTTAATGGACTTGTGCAATAAAATAAAAGGCATGTGCACAGCATTACATTTCTCTGATAACTAACAGCCATCTTCGCTTGGTATGTTTCCAATATGCCCGCGTTGGCACCTGTTCAGGTACAGGGACAGGGCGTGGTGGGCGGCAGAGCAGTGATTGGCTGGTGGAGAGACAGAAATAGATGGAAACGGAAGCTTCCACCTTGTGCCAGGGGTTAGCATCTCAGAAAACCTCTCTGGAAGCATCCTTGGCCAATAAATGACACTGAACACTTGAAAAATTGATGATTAGGAAGCACTGTGGGACCCACCTGAACTTGGGGGAATTAAACCTTAGTTGAAACTTTCTTTTAAAAAAAATATGAAACTACACGTGGAAAATCAACTCAGAGGAGCGTGCATTATTCAGGAGCTGCTGTGGCAGTCAGGACAGCAGCCTGGGGCTGGCATCTGTCTCCACACACAGCGGTGGTCCCCTGCTTCCTCCTGGCTCCACCCCCACCCCCTTCTTTCCTGCTTACCAGCTCTTCTTTCCAGTAAAACCCCTGAATCTTTAATAAATTATCAACCTGCTTTCTCGACTGTCTGCCGGCGCCAGATCTCAGTGTTGGCAGCCTTTTTCATTCCCCGGGTGCCCCTAATAGATCCTACTGTTTGATGACTCTTTTAGATCCTCTCACAGAAAGCCCATAAACAGGCCAAGCCAACTCTCCTCACTGCAGCCAGTGTTAAGATTTTTTCCTGGCCCCATGGCCTTGTTACTGTCAGTGAGCAGGGCTCATCCCTAAGCAGGGCTGTGGTCCCCTGGGCCTTGAAGGGCAGATCTGCCCAGTATCAACCCCTCGGACTCCTGTGCCGTAACCAGGGTGAGTTCACAGCCTGACAGTAGAGACCAATCCCATGTTAGAAGTCGTGGAAACACTCATCTCAGCCACTCACCAGGTATGTGACCTTGAGTGAGATTCTGAGCCTCAGTTCTTCTTATCTGTGGAGTACAGGTTCTCAGAGGCTGTTGTGAGGGTCAGAGGAGACAAGGATGCGTCCGGGCACCGTGAACTGTGAGCTGGGGTCGGAGGAGATACTGCCAAATGCCAGGAGTGGGGATGCCCATGCTTCGGAGCTATGAGGCACTTTCCTGCTGCCGGCCTGCCCTCCCTGGGCCTCTGCACATGGGAGGTGCTTATTGGACTCTGCTCAGCCTCGAGGAAGAGCCCCCTGTCCTTTATCCCCCAGGAGCATGAGGCTGGAGGGGGCAATGCCCAGGAGCATAGCAACCCGGGCTCTAGCTCATGCCTGTTATGCCACCAAGTTCTGCCCAGTTTAGGACATTGGACTGGGTCATCTCCAAGCCCCTTCCTTTTCTGAACTCTGACTTTGTAGTTCTAGTCCAGAAGCACTGAACATTGCCTGGAGGCTGGTCCAGCCACTATATGGTTGTGATAATAATCATTCTCGCCACCATTTACTCATCAGCTATGAAACTCCGGGAGTTTTGCCAGCATTCTCTGCAGTCTTCACAAACAAGCCTGAAAAGGAGGTATTTGTGCTTATTTTACAGGTGACAACATTGAGGCTCAGAAAATGTAAAGGACATGCCCACAGCCAGTTTTCAGCAGATTCGACATCACAGCCCCACTGCCTTTAAAACACTGGTGCTTCACTCTTTGCTCTATTCTCCTCTTGCCTCTCTGGGCCCCTCACCCACCATTGGACAGGGCAGAACCACTCACCAAAGATGCCTTTCCAGCCCATGCAAGATATGGCTCCACCCACTGGGAGGAGGAGTCTGCAGATTTGAACTTGATGTTAAAAACATTGGTAGTTACTATTTGTCAAGCATCTATTATTACCTAGCATGGTAATAATCTAGGGGAGGAATCGACAAGTTCAAAATTATTGTCTCCACTTCCCAGATGAAAAAACTAACTGAGGCTTAGAAAAGTAAATTCGGGTGTCCAGCCACACAGTGGAGCCTCAGCTGCAGAATGGGCTTTGCGATATTTCGTTCAAATCAACCACGCTTATTGGATGTCAGCTACAATCAAGGCTTCTGATAACTGATGCTCTGAGAACTTTAGCAGGAGAGCCTTGGGCCCAGCCGCTGTTTTACAGATGAGCAGACAGCAGCCTGGAGAGGTGGGTGGTTTGCCCACTGTCTCGCAGATGGTCAATGGTATCCAGACACCCAGGCCAGTATTCTGTGAACAGAATATTCACTCGGCACCCAGCCTGAGGGCCCAGAACTGTGCTGTGATGGGGATGCCATACCCCATTTCCATCCATCCGTTCCTACCTCACCCTGTGAGATTCAGCACCTCCTTCTCCATAAAGCCTTCTTCATCAGCACCCCAGGTGGAGGCCCCCCTCCCTCTGCTCTCCCAGCACCACGTGTGTGCACACTGCCGGTCCCTGTGCGGCCATACACCTGCTGTCCAGCTGGATGCTTCTAAGGCAGGAAGAGTGTCCCTGTCCCCAAAAGCTCTCTAAACAGATAACTCCCAGTACCTCCTGCACCAACTTGCCCCCGAATAACTTACCTCACAAAAGCTGGGACTTGGGATGTCGTTCCTTCCCAGGGTGTGGAACAGAAAGCCGTCTCCAGCATGGGGTCCTGCTTGACCCTTGGCACAACCCGGGCAGTGCGACCTTCTCGGTCATTCTGCTCATCCATGTTTTCGCCCCTTCTCTGGTGGAGACAAGGAGGTTCTGCTAAGCTCTCTGCTTTCTCACCTTCCTGTGAAGAGACACATGATTGTCCTTTTGCTCCCTGACATCCACCGCATTCCTTCTGGCGGTGACCGTGCTCACTACTGCCTGCCTCTCTGCCTGGGCCCCTCCAAGCCCCTCCTGCCCCCACGGACCCTGCAGCACACCAATTGATGGATCCCCCTGACCCCAAGTCCACCTTCCCCAGCCACTTGCCTTCCTCCCTCCCCACTGCTCCCAACTTAGACTCAGGTCTGTGTCTGAAGATAAGCAAGTCCAAGGCCTCTTCTCACTGGGGGGCTATTTCAAGACATTTTCTTTACCCTTTTATAATGCTTATTTAATGCACAACATATCACCCCCAAACCTTAGTGGCTTAAAACAGCAGGAACCATGATCATCTTTGTAGTCTGTGTGGGTCAGAATTCGGAGCATCTTGGCTGGGCAGTTTTGTCTTGGAGCCGCTGGAACTGCTGTCATCTGATGGCTTGACTGGAATTGGTGGACTCACTGCCGAAGTGGCTCATTCAGACTGGCTGTGGGCAGGAGGCCGCTGTTCCTCCACACGCCAGAGTCTCCCCACAGCGCTGCTTGAGTGTCCTCATGGCACGGCAGCTGGCTCCCCCCGAGGGGCCGAGGCAGGGCCTACAGTGCTTTTGTGACTTAGCCTTGGAAGTCCCACACTCATTTCCATCGTATTCTATTACTCATACAAGTTTGCCCTGATCCCACGAGGGACAGAAGGATACAAAGCATGAGGACCAGTAGGTGAGAATCTTTGGAAGCCATCTGGTTACAGCACCTTTTAAAACCATAAACAGCTAAGTCGTCAGCTGACCTAGGAATACATTTCCTGAATTTCTTTCTCTCTGTCTCCATGAATGGGGATCTGGTATACTTAATTCTTGTTCTAGGGACATGGAGCTAGACAAAGGTCCTTTCCTCAAGGAACTCATAGTCAACTGGGGGAGATAGTCCATCTTGAGAAGTGCCAGAACAGAGATATGTACAGAATTATGGGAGCACAAAGGACATTACTTACCTGGGGGAGTATGGAACATGTTCCCAGAAGATGGGATATTTGCTCTAGGTCTTGAAGGATGAGTAGGAGTTCAAGTAGAGAAAAGAGAGAGGACACTGCTCCATGCAGAAGTAATAGTGGGAGCAGTGGCAGAGAGTTATGGCAGCAAATGAAGCTGCCATTGTGATAGGGAGTTTGGACTTTCTACCTGAGGGGCCACCAAAGGCTTCCAGCCAGGGGAAGGCCCTGGCAGAGCTGTGTGGTGGACTGGACATGACTGGCGGGGGCACAGAACAGAGGGCAGAGGCAGGAAGGCTGGTGAGGAGGCTGCTTCAGGGACCCCCCAGAGGAGTAAAGACTCTCTGAGCTGGGCCCCCAGGGAGGGTTTACTAGTAGGTGGAGCTGATGTAATGGGGTGAGAAATTATCTGTGTGGGGGCTACACAGGAAGGCCTGAAGGTCATAATGTACCTTCCACTGTCTCTTCCCCTGGGGCCTTTATTCAGTGTTGCTCTTGTAGGAAAGAGTGTTCAGAATTATCAGGGAGGCCAAAGGGACGTCAGGCTCGTTGGCCTAGGACTGAGGTCCTTAAGTGTTTTAGGCCACAGACTTCTTTGAGAATCTACTGAAACTATGAACCATCTTCCCAGAAAAAAAAAAAAAAACCATTTGCATATACAACTTTGCAAATGATTTCAGAGAGCTCACATCCCGCTTATAGTCCATCCTTGGGTGTCCGGGCCCCAGATAAAAAGCCCCAAGCCTGGGAAGAAATTAGAAAATGGAGAGAGGAAATGTCTGACTCTCCAAACATCTGTTATTTACTTCCTCGTTTAATATCCCTGAAAGAGCGAGAAACAGGAGGAAACATTTACCCGGCGATCGCCCCTGGTGTCACCAGCCTCACTTGGTGGGTTTATTTCCATTATTATCGTAATTTCCGAGCTGCGGGCTACAATTTTCACTTGCAGTGAGGTATTAAATTGAAATTACCCCAGATGTAATTGTCATACAAATGATCCTGGACACAGGGAAATGAATGCTTTTTCAAGATGGGGTGTTATTGCGTATGTTGGGTTTTAGGGCTCTGCCTCTTTAAACAGGCTGGATTTCGGTGTGTGTGGCAGGAGGTCAGGGGTCAGCGTGGCGTGGGGTGGGGTGTGGGAGCTGCTGGCCCAGAACAGGAACACGGTGAGGCCTCAGCAGACTGGGCAGCAGAGCCCAAGACTTGGAGGTGGGCTTATGTGGCTACTAGGAAGCACTGTGCAGTAACTCAGGTGGGTGGAAAGTCCCACATTTATGTTCCATACATCAGCTTAATTTGGCTCCGTGCCCAGGTTCCCTCGAGGTGGGGGGAGATTCAGCTCTAATCATTCTCAGAGCATCCTTACCCCTCTTAGGGCCAGGTGAAGCCCTGGGGTCTCACCCAGTGCTATGCAGCTGGGGCGCTCCTCATCACCTGGACACCAGGCATCTGTCCACACAGGGGGTGCTCTTGGTTCCAGCCCTTTAGATCTGCTTTGCCTCTAAAGGCCTTCTTGTTCCATTGCCTTTCCTCCCCAAGATGCACGCTGCTTGTATACTGCAAGGACCTCCCCCCGACCAGCATCATCATCACCTTCCACAACGAGGCCCGCTCCACCCTGCTCAGAACCATCCGCAGGTAAGAGCCTTCCCGTCTGTCAGCCCTCAGCACTTAGCCAGGGTGTGCCTGCTCACCCGGGGACCCGTTCAGGCATCTCTAAGTATCTGCTAGGCCCCGTTTGGCACACTCCACGTACATCCACTGGTAGTCACTCCTCACACTTCTATGAGGGTGGCTATTATCCCATTTCTTAGAAGGGAAGACAGAGGCCTGGAGCATTAGATGACTTGTAGAAGGTCACTGAGAGTCACAGAATGCTTGGTCCCAGAGTGCTTGCCCTTAACCACTGCTCTAGGACATTATTTCTCATTTTCACAGCTGACGAGGAAGCTGGGTCCCCTTGTGGCTGAGTACATACTCCGCCGCAGCATCAGGCTGGGAGTAGTACTGGGGTCTGCCTCTCCACCGCCTCCCACACACCCAGGGGCCATGGTGCAAATCAGAGCAGCCTAAAGGTGATGGCTAACGTTTGCTTTTTCTGCCATCACCTTGTGTTCCAGCCCTGTGCCCCCTCGGGCCTCTCTGCCCACCCTCTGCTCCTAGTCTGGGCCATGCCTTTGCTCTGATAGACATATCCTTGCTGTGTGTGGCCTTGGACCTGCAGGGAGTTTTCCATATGCAGAAGTCCCAGTCCAGCCCTCAGCAGACCTCCCTTACAACACAGATGGGGCCCTGGAGACTTGGCCCGGAAAGCCTCACCCTCGTTCTCAGAAGACCCTGGTTGTTTCAGCTCCCCATCCCCATGCTGTGCCCCTTCCTCTCCTCTGGAGCCCTCTCCCCCCAACATCACCTGGCCTGCCCCTCCTCACTCAGTCGCCAGCAGCACTGGCATCTTAGGTGGTGGTCACAGCAGCCTCTGGTCACTAAGTCCCCTGGTGTGTAGACACGCCTTGGCTCATGCTCTCAGCTGGGGAGGTGAGTGGCCACTGCTGTGCCCCCTTTGCAGCTGAGGAAACTGAGACCTGAAGATGCAAAATTAAGGCCCCGAGTCACTCAGTTAACACTGGTGAAGCGGGGTTCTGACCCTTGCTCTTTGATCTCAGAGTTCTTCTCAGCAACCTGAATAGGCAAGGCCAGTCCAGTGGTGGCCTTCAGCACCCCTGGGGAAGGGGTTGGAACCAGGATGCACCCAGCCACGCCTCCAGCAGAGCGAGGGGCTGGCCCTGGGGTGAGGGGCTGGCCCTGGGGTAAAGTGCCCGAGGTACCTCCACCCACCTGGGACACATAGCCCATTGGAGACCATCTGGATCTGCTAGCACATCCTGATCAGATGGTCCCCTGATCCCACAGAGAAGGAGGTAAGATTAAACATGGACCAAAGAGAGTACAACCTAGCATAGCAAAATCTCTTGTCGTTTCCATCAATAAGCCACACCTTCCCCTCTCCCTCTCGCATGGGCATGGCTGTGGGCAGGCGGGACTGTCCAGGGATGGGAGGACATCAGCAATAGGCCCGCCCTGACAGTGGGCACCACGTCTTCGGTGCCATCTGTCACTCATGAAGAATGTCCTTCACAGTGTCTTCACTGTGTCTCTTAGAAATGCCTTCACAGTGTCTCTTAGAAATGCAGAGAAGGCCCAGCCAAGACACATGATCTTCAGCCTGGCGTTTCCTGCATCCACGGGGGCAAATGGTGAATGGAGGCCAAAGCCACGGAGCTGGGAAGGGCAGGAGCCAGGACTCGGGTCTCTGACTTCCTCGGTGGGAATGGGAGACAGCTCAGCGTGCAGCCCCAGCCTCTGTCCACTGAGGCCCTGGTGCCCTGCCCTCTGGAAGGGGCCTGAGGGCCCATCAACACCACCCTTTTCAGAAGGCCCCACGAAGTACCAGACTATACTCCAGACTCTGCTGGGCCCTTTGCTGAGAGATCCCTGATCTCTTTCCTGCCTCTCTGAACCACGCCCCGCAGCCTAGACCCGAGTGTGACACACAAAAACAACAGAATGGGGGCCCAGGAGCCAGGTGTGACCAGACCAGTGTTAGCATCATTAGCA
This sequence comes from Camelus dromedarius, assembly GCF_036321535.1. Taxonomy (NCBI): domain Eukaryota; kingdom Metazoa; phylum Chordata; class Mammalia; order Artiodactyla; family Camelidae; genus Camelus; species Camelus dromedarius. Next base: position 42,341,910 of record NC_087450.1, read on the forward strand.
GGTAGGATGGAAGTGAATTTCAAGGGGGAGACAAGGAAGCTTACTTCCAGGAACTTCCATGGCCAGGTGTCACTTGCCTTGGGAATTCGTACCTTCCGTCCACGCCCTATGCTGTCACACAAATAAACCACTAGCCACTGAGAAAGAATTGAATGAGAGCACTTCCTGTCTGCCTTTTGTCATCGATGAAAGACTCTTTCTAAGGTGTCTTTCATCTTTAACTTTCTAGAAATCTGATGGCTTTGCTTCCAGGCTCTGGCAGAGGAAAGATGCCCTAGGAACTGGGGAGGACTGAGTTGCCCTCTCCTCCCTCCCACCCAGCGCCCGGCCAGGCCTTTGTCCCTCTGCCTGTCCCTGCCCAAGCCCTCTGCCCCCTGAGCTCCTGTGTTAGCCAGGAGGCTGGGGGCTGGGAAGATACACATGGGGGCACTCAGAACCAGACAGAGGCACAGTGGGTGGGTGTTGGGGAAAGGGAGAGAGAGTCACAACCTTGATGAACTAGGGGACTTTCCTCACTTAAGGACGGAGCAGAGCCCTGAAGAATGGTTTGTGTGTATGAAATGAGGAAATGTGTTTGAAATTGACTGGTGTTGCCGTGGATCCCAGTGCATCTGTGAGACCCAGGGCCGTCCCCTTCCTTCTGGGGCACCCTCCGGCCGCATGCTTCCCTCGGGGCTCGAGTGTGCACAACTGACCGGTTGCCACCCCAAGTCTCCGTGCTGTTGCTTTTTGTAACAACTGAGATTGAGAGAAGCAGTCTCCCAGGCTCAGCTGTTAAGAAACTGGGTTCTGGGGCCAGATTTGCCTGCTCTGCCCTTACCAGCTGTGTGACCCTGGGCATCTCCTTCCCCTCTCTGCCTCAGTTTCCTTTTCTGCCAAACAAAGACCACTGATAATAACTACCTCACACGATTGTAGAGAAGGGTGAATGAGTTCAGGCAGGTAAAGGCCTTGGAAGAGTGCTTGGTGCAGAGTGAGCCTGGACAGGTGACAGCGGGTTCTGTGAGGCACCTCCAGCCCAGGTAGGCAGCTGGGTTCTAAGGCCCTGGCTCTCAAGCTTGAGTGGACATCAGAATCCCCTAGAGGGCTTGTTAAAACATGGTTTCTTGAGTCCCCTCCGCAGATATTCTGACTCAGTGGGTCTAGAGGGAGGGTCTAGAATTCACATCCCTAACAAGTCCCTGGGTGACGTGATGGCTGCTGACTCTGGGATCACACTCTGAGAACCAGGATCATCGTGATTATCAATACCCAGACTGCAGAGCAGCCGCTGTGTGCCGGGCACGGTGCTCAGCCCTTTTCCTGGGGCTGAGGAAGTTGTGGTGCTGACGGCTCAGTTCTTACAGGAGTTCTCCAGCTAGTGATTGGCGGACAGACAGACACAGCACTTGAACCCAAGTCAGTCTGATTCCAGAACGACTAAACTCAACTGTCAACCAGCCTCAGGTCTTCATTTTACTGGTATTTCTGGAGCCTTTGATAAACGCTGCCTGCATAGAGCCCCATGCAGTTCACAAAGCGATCGCAAATGCATTTCCTCATTTCATACACACAAAAGCCTGTGAAGTAGGTCAAGTATTAATATCACCTGCCTTTACAAGGAAAATGTAATTACAGATGGAAATGAAGGCTGGGAGCAGTCTGGCGTCATGCACAGGATCGCACAGGAGTAGATGGAGGAGGCTGCCTGGCCTCCCACGCTGCCGTACCTGCCACCTCTCAGGGTGCTCGGAGGTGGGGGGTAGCCAGTGGTTAGGGCTCAGCAGGCAGAAGGTGTAGACACTGATGGCAGCCGCCCTCTGGCAGAGAGCGGAGCTGTGGCTAGAAGACCCAGTTCTGGGATAATTCCCAGAGCGAATGTGACCTGGACGCACCCGTGAGGTGGGCTCTCACTCCCACGCGCGTCTACGAAAGGAAAGGGTGTGGAGCAGCCATGGGGAAGTGAGGCAAGGAAAAAGTGTGTGCTAAGCCGGGCCCTGGAGGAAAGGGAGGCTTGACTTTACTATAGAGGGACTGGTGAGATGTCCTGGCAGAAGAACTGGTGAGACCAAAGGAGAGAGACTCAAACAACCAGGGTCTGGGTGGTGAGGATGACAGTGGGATGTGCAGACGGTAGGGCCTGGGGGGACCATCTGGACTGAGCCAGGTCCCCTGGGCTGGACTTGACCTTTCTCCTTCTCCAGCCAACCCAGGCACCCAGAGCACCTGCCATCCCAGGCCCTCCCAGCTCTGAGCCACTTTTTGGAAGCACCCCCGCCATCACGCCAATTGCTCTGTTTAGAGGAGCAAAAACCAGCCAGGTGTTACCAGGAAATGGTCTAATGAGCACTTACTGCTGACAATTTCGCTCCTTTTTTTTTCTTTTTTAAAACTTGGACATTTTTTATTTGCTAATCATCTCTCCGTTCAACCAGCACAGAGCTGCACACGATTTACCTTTTGATGTTCACAGAAAAGAACTCTTGAATTTCAAAGAGCCAGCCGGGATTTGGGGGAATGGCATGCAGAAGCTCCAGCCGTAATCAAACCTCATTAGAGGGTATTCTTCGAGCAAGTTTTCCCCTCTCTTTCCGCCTCCCTCTCCCCCTCCCTCTCTGATGAGAGGGCTGGTTGTTGGGTTTGGCGTGTTTTCTTTTGGATGATTGTGGTGAGGGTTCCCTCCTACCACCTCCTGCCCTCCGTGTCCCCACCTCCCAGCAGTGGGCTCAGAGCTGGGATCTGGGTTCCTCTCTCCACCTCGCACTAGTTGCCATGGTGAGAATTAAGGCTTCATAAATAAAGGCAGCTCCAGGCAAAGAACTCCTCCCGGAAAGTCTCTGCATCCTACTTAGAAAGGGCAGCTCACCTGAAACGGGGCTCAGAATGGTCCTCCCAAGAGGAGGATGCACACCCACCTCCACCAGCACCCATCCGAACCCCCTCCCCAGCACACACAGGGCTCTGGGTGTCCCACTAGGGGTGGTGTCGTCCAGGAATGTTTCTGAGGAACCATGTGGATTGGGGTGTTCAGGATAAGCAGGATCCAGCTATCTTACTCAGGCCTGAGACCCTGAGTGAACATAGAAGCTTCACCTTGTTCCTTGGGTACAGATCCACAGCACAGGAGGGTAAATGAAGTCAATTCAAAAACCACTATGGGTGCACACAAAACAGTAATCGTTGCTACCACTTTTTACCGCTTTTATCAGCAGAAATTGTGCTAACTGCTTTAGAAGCAGTCTCCTTTAGTTCTCCCAATGGCCCTGTGAAGCAGGTACTACTATTACTATCCCCATTTTACAGATGGGAGTACTTCATTGCACAGAGCAGTGAAGTAACCTGCCCAAGGTTACACAGCTTGTAGTAAGTAGCCCCTAGACCACAAGCTTCTGGAGTCAGAGCTCACATCCCCCCCCTACTCTCATCATATACCCAGAACCTAGCACATAGGAGGTGTGCACTGAACATCCCTGGAGGGAATGGTTATGGGCCAAGGCACAGCTGGACTCTGGCAATACAGACAGTAACTTGACAAGGCCTCTGCCCCCAGGGAGATGACCATTAAAGGGGGCCAGAAAAACCAGCCCTCATAGTCAGAAAGCTTCAGATACAAACGGCAGAGGGAACCCCAGAGGAGGAAGCAATTAATTCTCACTCATTTTCCAGGAGGACCAGCACATCTTGGTCACTGATGTGATACAGGATTTCCAGGAGAGGGAGGGTCTTTGAGGATGATTTCCCAATCTCTGTCTGGGTGCTGGGGGTGGTGGTGGCATTCATTAAGACAAAGCAGGGTTATGTTCTGGTGGCTCTCAGGTGAGTTGTGTGGCTGAGTTTTATTCTTCAAATACAGTGGTGTCTATTTAAAGCTTAGGCTAATACATAGATTTGCCATTAGAAGTCATAATGCTCTTTCCTCTTTCCAACTCACAGCATATTAAACCGCACCCCTATGAATCTGATCCAGGAAATCATATTAGTGGATGACTTCAGCAATGACCGTAAGTACCATCACTCCCTGGTACTGTGGACACAAATGTGTTTCCAGCCCCTGTATAAGTGGCAGAGGTGAGCCTGCTGGTTCTCTGGGGATGGAGGAAAGCCTAGGTTTGTAGTGGGTATAGAAGACTTTGAGTGTCCGCGCGGGGCTCAAGAAGTACATAGACCTTCCATCCGAAAAACAGTGTCTTGTGTTCTCTGCGATGAGTCTTTGAGGATCTACCCAGTTCAGTTTAGTTGATTGCTGATGTGGTTGGTGTGTTTACGAATGTATGCATGCACGTGCTTATGTGGCACTGTCCCCAACCTGCATTCCTGGAAATGAAAAGAGGCCCCACACTTTCAAAGGATGGACACTGGGACCTCGAGCCCTGAAGCAGTGTCATATCTGGAGATTCCTGGCTCATATGTTCTGATAATCCGCCAGCCTGAGCTAAGGGCACCCATCTTCCCCCTTTGATTCCCACAGCAGGGCTGGGCTGGGAGGACTCTGTTTTGGGGACATCCCATCATCTGGCCGTGACAGTGAGCAGCTGCCTTCCAACCTTCCAACCACTGGTCGTTACTATCTCCTAGTCATCCTGTCCAAGAACCTGGGTCCCACCCAAATTCATACTCCAAGTCCACTTGCCCTGAGAAAAGCACACGGGTGTTTTTAGACACCTGTGTGTTCAGTTTGACAGTATGATTGTTGTAGAAGTCTTACACTTCAAGCACTGGTAGTGCTGACTCCTCTTCTGAGAGCCATCGTCCCAGCCCGGGTGCTGTTCCAGGCAGTCAACACATCCAGGCAGGACTGCCTCTTCCCTGTGATGAAATGGGGGAAGCGGGTGGTGGCCACTAGGGACAGCTCCAAGTCGCAGAAGTGTGGAGTCTATCCCCACCAGCCCTGGTGCTGGAAGCTGGGCGTAGAAGCCACTGCCATGTTGGGGTCTGTTGTAGGAAGGCTGGAAACCCACATTCCTGACACAGCATCTGAACTTTGGAAATAATGCCGAAGTGGGTTGTGCACCAGATCCAGGGTAATAAGATTGGGCTTGAGTTCTGAAACTCTGTGATCTGATCTCCCTTCCCTAGTGATGAAGGGTTGGAGGTGGGGAGACAGTTTTCCTGCCAGGAGGTAGCCTGCCATTGAAGCTGGAGAAGGGAATGCTGCTGGATTCACTTAGAAGCGGAGTAGCTGAGTGGTCAGAGCGTGGCCCCTGGTGCCAATTGCCTGGCTTCAAATCCCAGGCCTGTCCCTTACCCTCTTCCTGGCTGTGTGCCTTGGCAACCTGAAAGTGACTCAGTTGCCTTGCCTGTAAAATGGAGAGAACAGTAATATGTACAGTTTACATAAGGCTGCAACTGGGTTAATGCATTTGAAATGCTTTGAACAGTCCTTGGCTCAGAAGCCCCTGTGCATCTTTGTGGTCACTCTGTAGAGTCCAGAGCCAAGCAGAGAGGCAAAGGTTGGTAAACCACTGAAGCAAAACCAAAACTGAAGGTCCAGAGTTCAGCGCCAAGAATTGGTGAACTAGAGGAGTGATGGGGCAGGCAGGCAAGCCAGGGTGGGTCCCCAAGACCGGCCTCTTGCCCATCCTGGCATAGCTCCCCGCATGGTGGAGAGGTGAGCCAGCTCTTTGTGATGGAGTACATGGCCTGGATTCCTTAACAAATAGAGTCTCCTATACTAAGTGTCCATGATCTGAAAGGAAACTCCAAAAGTTATCTCACCTACTCTCTGGCCTCCCAGCAGTTTTTTACCAGACCCCACTAAAGTGAATAGGGCTCCTGTCTCATGCTTTGAATGATCTATAGAAAAGGAGCAACGTCCCCAGGTGACCATGCAATCCGGAAGTGTTCCAGCAATTATGCAGGTGCCACTGTGTGACTGACCTGCTCCCAAGAGGCCCCCCCAAGGCCGCTTTGCACAGACTGAGCCACGTTGTATACTGATAGCCGTGGCCAGTCAGCCCCTTCCAAAGCCCCCAACACCCTGAGTCAGGATGGGGCCCGGTAGTTGGGGGTGGGGACGGGAGCCCGGGCTGCCTCACCTACTGTGCACGTTCACCTCCATCCCTGGGCTCTCAATCCACGTCACCTTTTGTCTTTGCAGCCGAGGACTGCAAACAGCTCATCAAGCTACCCAAGGTGAAATGCTTACGGAATAATGAGCGGCAAGGTAGGTGTGTGCTGCTGGGCGGGCCTGGGGGTGGGGGTGTGGGGATCAGTGGTACATGTGTGCCTTTGAGTGTGTGTGTTCAATGTGGTTGGACAATTGAGCAACAGTGGCACCCAGTTAACCATTTGTCCCTCTTGCAGGTCTGGTCCGGTCCCGGATCCGGGGTGCTGATATAGCCCAGGGCACCACCCTGACTTTCCTCGACAGCCACTGTGAGGTGAACAGGGACTGGCTCCAGCCCCTGCTGCACAGGGTCAAAGAGGTGTGTGAGGTGGAGTCCATGCCCCTGACTTCCCCCAGCTCAGTCCTTCACATAGGCCTTCCATCCCTTGGGAGGTGGGTGGGACAGATTGCTGTCCCCTTTTTATAGGTGAAGCAACTGAAGGATAGCAGCCAGCCCAGGTCACCCAGCAGACAGTGGTGGAACAAAGTCCAGGACCTGTTCTCTGCATCACTCTATCACCCACAGCGGGTCCATGACACATGCAGCTTCCTGGGCAAGAGAACTGCCCAGAATGATTTCTCCCAGGCATCAGAAGTTTCCAGAAAGGGAGCACTGATGAGTGCCATTTGTGAAAATGAAGCAGCAGAATTAACCAGGCCTCGTCACTCATTTCCTGAACTTCCACCCACATGTCACCCTCAACCAAAGGCCAAGGCAGAGGGACTGGATGCTAAGAGACCTGAATTCCTTGCCTCTGTCTGCCGTTAAATTACTTGAGAATTCTGTCTGCTTTCTCTCTCCATGTCTCAGTTCTTCCTCTTGAGAGTGAAAAAAAAAATTTTAATTTCCCATCATCATTTTATAGTCCCCAAAAGGACTATAGGCACTGTGTGTTTAGATGCTAGTGTCTGTGATTAGCATTTATGCTGTTTATTTCCCCCCTCGAGTTACTGCCTCCTGCAGCTGCTCTGTGAAGTGGGAGGCCAGATATTTTTAACATACCCATTTCACAGATGAGGACATCACCTCAAGGAGAGTTTTATGTCTTGGGCTGATATTCCCTAGTTGGTACCGCCAGCACCAGAACCTTCCATGTTGCCTTAACAGCATCTTCCCTGTACTGTGGTTATTTCCTTCTCGCTCTTCAAGGGGGCTCCTTGACTCCTACCTGCAAAATGATGGTGTTCAGAGGATGAAAAAATTGAGATGTGTAAACAGCTCAGAGTGCTAAGAAATCCTTACCGACTTTGTTCATGCCAATGAGAGAACCTTGGTGGGTGTACAAAGTTCTCACACGTGAGCCTAGATATCCAAACTCATCTCTTGACCATTTTTCCTGAGATGGGGAGGGCTCGCATAAGGGTACAACATAACCAGGTGAAGAGGTCTGGATTGGGGAATGGAGATTATGAGCAGACCATTCCATTGAGCGGCTTCTCCTGGCACTGGAGGCCCTTCTAAGTCCTCCCCTCCCTCTGTTCTCCACCTACAAACAGCAGGCCCCCCCAGTCAACAACCCAACAAAGCTGGGCTGCTCCTTCCCCCAATTGTGCCCCAACATTCCTACTGCTTCATCTCCCACCAAGCCCTTCCTGTCCCTGGATGTCTTTTCCCTCCTCTCCACAACCCCCTTGATTTTCAGGGCCTCACTCACATTTCCCCTCCTCCAGGAAGCCTTTCCTGGCTGCATGGCCAGCTGGGATCACTCCCGGCAAGAATTGCCCACTTGGCCCCACAATTTCCTCTTCTGGGTTTAGTTCTCTGACTCCCCTGAAAGATTACAAACCCAAGGAGGGCACCAGTCACCTCCTTGTGGTCATAGAGTAAGGTGCTTAGTGTTTGGAAATGATATTAATAAGAAGCCAGACACAATGGGGTGGAGAGAGGGGTTGGAATAGGAGGTAAAAAAGCTCGCTTCCAGACTCTAAGTAGCAGACCTTTATCAAGCATCTATTTTGGGCAGAGTTTCTAGGGGAGATTTGGGATGGACCACATGAAGGGCATTCACACCCTCCTGGGCTCCCCAACCTGGAAGCTCTTCAAACCTTGCTGTTTAGGGGTTTTATGGAGCCTTCTTTATGTAGGCAAGATTGATTAAATCATTGGCTGTTGGTGGTTGAACTCAGTCTTCAGTACCTCCCCTCTCCCTGGGGGTGGCAGGCGAGTAGGGAAGGAAATGGGCAGGGTTGGGGCAGGGCTGAAATTTCCAACCCTTTAATCACATGTTTTGTTCCTCCGGTAACCAGCTCCCATCCTCTAAGAGTCAGCTCATTAGTATAAACTCAGACATCGTGAAAGAGGCTCATCATGATTAAGAACAGATGCTCCTGTCACCCCATCACTCAGGGAATTCCAAGGGTTTTAGAAGGAACAAAAGCCAAGTATGTATTTCTTATTATATCACAACATCACTGTGTATACCACCTTTTGTTCTTCCACTCATCCTCAGATGGACATTTGGGTCTGCCTTTTTACAGTTTTTGTGAATATTTTTGCTGCAAACATTTGTGTACAAGTTTTCCTCTGAGTACCTGCTTTCAGTTCTTCAGGGTTTATACTGAGGAGCGGAACTGCTGGGTCATATGGAAATTCAGTGTTTGACCTATGTGGACCTCCAGGCTGACTTGTCCCTTCAAGATGCTTTCCTGCAGCAGCCTTAATGAACCTGGAGTTCCCTTCCATCCTCATGGCTCTGAGTCCATCTCAGAAGCCCTCCTTGAAAAATGCCTTCTTGTGCATCCTTGGTCAGCTTCAGTGCACAGTGATCCTCCTGTAGGAGCCTTGTGGCCCCAAGATTGAGCTCAGCACCCCCAAGCCAAGCTCCTGGTCCCCACCACTGTCTGACCTAAAGCTTTCATAGCAGAGGATTGATCAGACAAACCCAGGACTATGTTCCTGCTCTGCCCCTGCAGAGGGATTCATCAGACCCCGACTCTGGATAACGAAAAGGTCCTGCTGAGACATCGCCTTCAGGACAGGGAGCATGGGCACGTGTCAGCCTGTTTCCACGTGTTTTTGTATGTGTCTCGTTTCAGAGTAAAATGTGATTTGATCTTGTGAGTGGAAGTGGAAATTTTCAGCTGTGATTGGAGTTTAGGATTTTCAAAAATAGAAAGAGATAAGAAGGAAACTGGGCTGGAGCTGCCAGAAGCTGTCCTTAGCTGGTGTTCTCCATGTGGAAAATCTCCTCGATTTCCCTCCCTTCCCTTCGATTTCATGATGCGACTTGAAACAAGCACCGAGTTGTTGGGGGCTTTTTAAACAGAGGCTCCTTTCTCCCCTCTCCTTATCTACATATTCCTTTAGTAGGAAAAAAGATTTTAAGAAATTTCAATCCCTGTAGAATTTGGTAAATTGATAAAAATAATGGCTTACATATACTTCAAAGCCCTTTCACATGTTTTCCTCTCTTGGTCCTAACAAAAGCCCTGTTAGGAAGGTGGGATTGTTTTGCAAATAATAATTTGTCTTTGCTTCATATATGAAGAAACAGAGTTTTCTTGAGGTTGCATGCATTCTAGATGGCAGAACCAGAATGGAAACCTGGTCTCTGGCCCCTCTCTTGTGCCCCACCCCTCCCTCCAGGCAATCAGAGATGCCACACTGTCATCCTCTATTCTCCTAGAGAGCAAGGTCTTCCTCATCTTTGTATCAACCACAATCCCTAAACCATAGTAGGTCCTCAGGAATGCTGGTTGATGAAGTGAGTGAATGATTGTCTCTAGAAGCTTTTTATTGTCCATTCACTACGTGGTTTCTGCGGAGAGAGGAGGGAGGTATGACTGGACGGGTGACTGATGTCCTGCCATTGGCTCTCACTAGCGGTGCTGAGGCATGGGCTTGGATTTGTGTAGGGGAAGGGGACGAAGTGTTCTGGATCTACCAGGGATTCCACCAGTTGCCCACTGGAGCCTACCTGTGGATCTAGCCTTGAAGACACAGCCACTGGGGCACAGAGGCGGGGACCTGCAGTGGGTCTGGGTATCTCTCTGGAGAGTCCATTCATCCCTGAGCCTATAGGAGGAGAGGCCTTCTTGCTCAGCTGTAATCGATCTACCTCTTTACTGCAGCCATTGATAGTGTCCTCAGAAGAGTCGGTAGCTGCCCTCTTGTAGCCAAATGACCACCTGCTGCCCAGCAGGCTCTGGCCTGGGGTTGAGGGCTGTGAAAGTGGAGCAGATCTGACCTCCAGGGTCACTTAGAGAGGTTCGTATCCTGGCTTTGATGGGTCATATCGAAAGTCTCCTGCAGCCCCTTCTTTACTCCACTTAGTCCCAAACATCCTACACTGCCTCTCTGGCCTCCATGTCTCTGAGCCAAGCAGATGCCACAACCGAGTTGTGATGTAAATAACAGAAGGGCAGACACCCTGAGAACTTACAGGAAGGTACCCCCAGAGCCTGCCGCAGCTCAGGAGGCAGAGCCCATGGGTGCCTTCTTAGGAAACCTGTTGCCCAAGTAACCAACCAGCATTTTATCTTGTATTTTGGTTTCCAAATATTGAGGAAAGACTAAAAAAAAGAAAAGGATTGCAGGTTAGGGGTCCCCAAGACCACCCTCAGTTTCAATAATTCACTAGAAGGACCAGAACTTAGCAAAGATGCTCACACGTGGCTACTGTTTATTACAATGAAAACATCTGGATTAAAATCAGCAGTGGGAAAGGATGCCGGGGGGAAAGTTCCAGGCATGATTGTCCAGTTGTCCCCTTCCAGTGCTGGCAGGCGTGTGTGCAGGCAGCACGCGCTTCTTCCAGCCAGGACGTGTGGCGACACTCACAGAGTGTTGCCAAACAGGGAAGCCCAGCCCAGCCTTGGTGTCCAGGGTTTTTATTGGAGATCAGTCACATAGACATGGCAGATAACCGCCATGGTCTCCATGCTTTTTGATCAAGTTGATGGCCAGAGGTCAAGTTGCATTGGTACCACATGGCCCAGGGCCCTTACCATAAATCTCATTGTTGGCATATACTGTCTGGTATAGCCTCAGGGTCCCAGGTAAGCAAAGACACTTTTATAGGCAGAACATGCCAAGGACTTAGAAGTTACCTCCCAGGAGTTGGGCAAGGGTCAGACATATCTGTGGGCAAGGTTAATCCTTGACTGTACAGGACTCAGTGAAGCTACAGAGGCCCCAAAACTCAGCAGACAAATGCAAAAAGGGGATTTTGTCAGGCCCACAGAGGAAGGTCAGCCTCTGAACTTTTAGAACATTTCAGAATTCAAGTTAGGAGGATGTCTTTGGGTGCATCTCTGTGTTGGTATTGGTGTGGATGGCGGGTGGCTATGTGTGCACTCAGTGTGTAATACACTCACAGACCCACGATGACAGTGGCCCCAGAGCATGTGGTGGCTGGGCAGGTGCCGCGCTGACTGTGCAGGAAGCATCTGTGCCCACCCTGGAGGGAGAGCAATGCATTGAAAATGAGCATTTCCTTCCACCGGAGCCAGTTAGCTTCAGAAGCACCTTGTCACTGTCAGGATGAGTCGCATGTAGAGGCTGAGGGCCACATTAAGTCTGTGAACGTAAAGGCAGGCACTTGGTGAATCTGAGCTTAAAAGAAGAAGACAGCCTCATTGGGGGAAGAGATTGAACCAGGAAATTAAATGGTTTCAAGGAGAAACAGAAGTTCCCGCCCGTGCTGAGCGAGGGTGCTGGGTGCAGAGGAGTGGAAAAGTGGTCCTGCCTGCTTGGCCCAGACCTGCTGACTCTCCCCAGCTGCTGGACTCCCATTCAGCTACCAGGTCTTCATGGTCGGTCACAGCTCATTTATACTGCCCGCGGGGGCCCAGTCTCCCCTCCTGCAGCTGGGACAGGACAGGAGTGTTCACTCAGAATTAAGGAACTTTTTAAAAATAGATGCCATGCCTTGATGGTGCCTAAGAATTTGTCTTGCAGATTTTGCAACCATCTCCTGGATGACTTTGATGGTTACAGATAGGGTAGCCTGGAGGAAACAGCAAGTTGTGAGGCTGGAAAGTTAGATCCAGGCCTGTTTTTGATGGTCTCAGATGCCAGGCTTGAGGAGTTTGAACCTTCTCTTTAAGGCAATTCAAGTTTTTAGCTGTAGAGCTACAGAATAAGATTTGATGTCAGCCACCTGTAGAATGAGAGGGGAAAGGGTGAGATGAGGTGGGGAGGGGCTAGGAGTCCATGGTGGTATACTCCAGGGGAGGGGCATGAGGGAGGGGCAGAATCTGTACAGAAGGGCAGTTTTAGAGTTATAGTTGGCAGGATTGATCAAGTTGATGGGCAGAGGTGAAGCTTCTTAAGTTAGTGCTGGGAAAGAAGAGAGATGTGTGATGGTTCTGTTGATAGAAATAGGGAACCAAGGGAAAGGAGCATGTGCAGGGAGACAGTGGTGAAGGCACCACTGAAAGGCTGTGTGAAATCCACATGGAGGTAGCTGGCGGCATCCTGGACCCATCTGAGTCTAGAAGTGAGGCACGAAGTCAAGGCTGGAGGGACAGATCTTAGTACTGCAGGAGAAAATGGAAGTTGGGGGTCTCTGGAGATGCTATTCATCAACTTGCCCATGAACTGTAAGCCGAGAAGGAAAGTCTTGGGAAATTCCAAGAGTTCCCACTGCGGGGCTGTGACTTTGCTTCTTGGAGCTGCAGGCTGGAGGCCACCTTCCCACTAACCATGTCTTCTGCCTCCTGAGAGCCCCATGCTAGGGAAGGACTCCTAGAGCTTCCTTCTTCCTGATGTCCCTCTGTTTGGTGTGAACCATGCTCCAACCAGCCTCCCTGCGTCTCTGCCATGCTTAGATGGCTGTGAGAAGGCTCCCGAGAGTTAGGGAAAGGCTCTTGCATTGGGGGCATCATAACTAGAAAGGTAACAGTGTCCACTGCCCCATTTTACAGATGAGAACATTGAGGTCCAGAGAGGAAAATGCTTGGTCAGGGTCCTGAAACTGATCTCCGGCCCTCCCAGGGTGAGGCCCTACCAAGTCCCCTGGTTCCCTGTCTGGTTCCTTGGCACCACCAACTGAGTGTGTGAGCCTTTTGTTTTCCAGGACTACACGCGGGTGGTGTGCCCTGTGATCGATATCATCCACCTGGACACTTTCAACTACATCGAGTCGGCCACAGAGCTCAGAGGGGGTGAGTGGGGCTAAGGCGCCTGCCCAGGAAGGACTTTCTTTTTCTGCTACTTGTTGCTGCCAAGGGGGAAAGTGAGCAAAGCCTCTTAGTGGTTTGTCTGGGACATCCAGCCCTGCAACCTGTGATGTCAGTAGCTCCAGTGTGGCCCTTACCACGGACACTGTGATTGGAAGGGCCAGACGAGCACACAGAGCTCTGGCTCCATCACAGGGCTCCCTTCAGGGTGGGAGGGTGTGAGGGAGGCAAGGACCCCCTGGCCGTGTGGGGCCTGAATTGTTCCGGCGCCCCATCAGAGGGCACCACCCTCTTCTATGTGGCCCCCACAGCTCTTCCCAGGACCGAGTGCTGCTTCCCCAAGATTGATTAGAAGTGATGCCACTCACACACCTCCTGCTTACACCCCTCCTGAGACTGCTGTCCTAGGGCCACACTCCATAACTGTCCATCGTGTCCCCCTTGGGCCCCACCCGTGGGTTCTATCAACCCCGACTCTTCATCCTCTGCCCTCATTCCCTAACTGCCCCGCCCCAGCAGAGAGGGCTCAGGGAGGCAGTAGGAGGTAGAGAAAGAGAAGGAAGCTGTGAAAGGGAAATTAGGCAGCTTTGTTACTGATCAGCCCGGGTGAGACCTGTTATCTCTGGGACCACCTGGGAAACTAGGTATATTCATGAACTTCTGGTGAAGGGCCAGAATGAGCAAGTTCTATAGATATATCAATGAATCAGCAGAGTGGATGCTGTGTTTTAGGGTTTGACTGGAGCCTCCACTTCCAATGGGAGCAGCTCACACCAGAGCAGAAGGCGCGGCGCCTGGACCCCACTGAGCCCATTAGGTAAGTCAAGGCAAGGGTAGGGTGGGCAGATTCATTACCACCTGGCCCTTCCCACTGTCACATGGTATAGGGAAGCAGTCCACATTAGATGCTCAGAATATTGGGCAGAAACCAAGAGGACCCTTTTTCAGGCCAGCACCACTTTTGCCCTTATTTTGGGAGGTTTCTGTCCTTGTGGAGACTTCTGCTGAAGGGAGTGAGGCCTGGCGGAGACGTGTGCTGAGGAGATGCCCAGCCTTGTCCACCCACGCACGTGCCGTGACGTACTTATGCTTCCTGCTAGGTGTTGGAGGGTCCCAGGTGGTCCTGTTTGAGCCTCTGACAAGGGAAAAGGTGGTCCCTTAACCCCCAGGTCTTGAATGTCAGGATTCAGCCCAGGAAGGTCGAGTCGAGCACTGCTGTAAGTGGAGGCCAGTGTCAAGGCATAGCCACTGCTACATCCTAACAAACATGACTGCTGGGTCCTGTGTGAGAACGTGGCAGGGGCATCAAGCACTGGGCTGCTCCGGCGGTGCTGTAGGTGGCTTTGTCCTGATCTACATTCTCGCACTCAGTCCCCACTGTGACCTGCAGCACATGTGGCAAGTTGGCCACCCGGAGTTCGGGACTATCTGAGGGCTTCTCTGTCCCCAGAGTGGGGTCCTCAGGGCAGGTTCTCTTCTGGGAATATCTCTGCTCATCAGAGGGCAAGTGTTTCCCAGAATTGGGCCAATTCTCAGGGGACAGTAGGGTGTCGTGGCATCAGGAGGCTGAGCTTCTGACCTGCTCCCCTTCAACTAACAGTTTGACATTGCAGAAAACTCTTTTAACCCCCTGGACCCACTGAACAACAGGCCAGGTCCCCGAAGGCTCACGCCCCAACCCCAGCCACTGATTCTTCCAGATACATGTCCCTGTGCTTATCGGGTCATTTGGCTGGACTCCCCCAACCTTTCCTTTCCAAGTGGCTTCTCTGACTCTTTCTCGGCGTCAAGGGGAGGGCAAGTTGAGATGAGACCCTAGGAAAAGAAAGTGAAGATGAGGCTGTGTTCCTTTACTAGGGCTGCTGCCACAAAGTAGGACAGACTGCGTGGCTTATACCACAGAGACATCCGGTCTCATGTTCTGGAGGCTGAAGGCCCAAGATCGAGGTGTCGGCAGGGTTGTCCCTTCCGAGGGCTGTGCCAGGCTGCTCGCCTTGGCTGTCAGATGGCCGTCTTCTCTGTGTCGCTTTCTGTCATCTTCTCTCTGTGCATGTCTATCTCTGTGCCTGTGTCCCCTGTGACACCAGTCCTATTGGTTTAGGACCCACCCTAATGACCTCATTTTAACTTGATCACCTCTGTAAAGACCTCTCCAAATAAGGTCACGTTCTGAGTTCCTGGGGTTAGGACCTCAACATATTTTTCTGGGGGCATAACTCAATATCTAGCAGAGGGGGAAAGAGGGGCAAAAAAGAGAAAAGCATGTCTCAAGAAATGGATGTGCTGTTCACAGGTGCTGCCTCAGCCCCTCTTCTCTGCCTGGTCAGTGGCCCACTGTCCCCGCTGCCAATAGTGAGGCTCCCAGGAGAGCCCCACTGGGCATGGCCTATGAGAGAGGCCGGGGGGGCTCCCAAGGCCCTCAGAACAGCCGGGGTTCTGAGCAAATCCCAGCCCCCCAGGGGAGATGTGCTGATGAGCGAATCAGCCCGTCTTCAAGGTGAGGAGATTTATAATCAAAGGGGAAAGCCCTGGAGTGAGTTCCTATTTGAGGTAAGTGGACAATGTATTGATCTTTATGAAGAAGAGCAGAAATAGGAAGAATATGGCCTTGAGGTCTGGACCACCAGGGCAGAAGAACGTGACCACGGTCCCCCTCCCATGACTGATACCCCTCTTTGCCTTCCAAATGCATAGGACTCCAATCATAGCTGGAGGGCTCTTTGTGATGGACAAATTCTGGTTTGACTACCTGGGGAAATATGACACGGACATGGACATCTGGGGCGGAGAGAACTTTGGTGAGTTGCTGTCTCTGCAAGCTGGGGCTGGGGTAGGGGTCTCTGTGTCCTTGGACCACATGTGCCTGGGATGAGGGTCAGGGAGATGAGGAGCAAGTCAGTCCTTTGGGGGAAGGCCACATGGGGCCAGAGGAGTGGTTGCCAGGAGGGCAGAGGTAAAGAGGGGATTTCTTCACGGGACAATGTGGATGCTGAGGACCGGGAAGCACGCCCAGGGGGACCATCAGGGGAAAGTTGAGATGCAAAAGTCAGGAAGACCAATGAGGGGCGCCAAGTCCAAGGGCCAGAGGCAGGCTTCAGTTAGGAGTACTAAACTTGGGAATTTGGAGTTGGGAGGAGACTGGGGATAAAGAAGATGAGGAGGAGGATGGACAGCAACACCATTAACATCTGGATCACATGTTGGTGACTCTAGCCACATCGCCCCGCACTGGGTTGATGAGGAAGGTCTGGGTGAATGCTGCAGAAACCCTAGGGGCGTCTCACCCTAATCTTTTAGTGCAGAGAAAGCGGTGGGGGTGGGAGGCTGGATTACAGGTTCCAGAACAGTGCCAGCAGGTGGCCCAGTGTGGTCGCAGTGGTGTTGGGCTGCCATTTGCAGCTATGGGAGAAAGTACAGTCAGAGACCTGCTCGATCTAACCAGTGACACTGACCTACCCTCCAGCTTCCTCGTGTGTTAAAAGTATCACTCGGGGATGCTGCTTGGAGTTGCTGTGGAAATCCATTCAGATGTCTGTAAAACTCCAGCACCATATGGACACAATGTTAGTTACCTCTCCCTCCCTCCAGCAGGGGAGACCTAAGAGATGACTCACATATAAGCTGCACAAGGGCAGGGATTTGGTCTGTTTTGTTCCCGGCTGTCTCCAGTGCTCAGTATGGTGCCTGCTGCAAGGGAGACTTCAGTATCTGTTGAATAAACCACAGAAGAGGAAGAGTCCGGAGTGTCAGCACCCCTTCCCATCTCTGGGCACCAGGGAACGCATTTGGCCTGGCCCCCCGAGCAGCCGGCAGGCCAGGAGAATGATCCATGAGGCTTGCCCGGCATTTAGTGGTAATCCCATACGTTGTCCTCTGCCATTGTTTTTGTCTGTCCCTGCCTCCAGGATGCTTTATGGCTTTCTTCCTTGGTCGCTAAGAGTTATTTCCTGGAAATTTATGACTGTTGGCCTGATCCACAGCATCTGTTCTCCCAAACTGGGCAGTGTAGGGAAATCCATCAGAAAAGTCCATCTCCTGCCATTCAGGGGCCAGCTTGGAAGCTCGGGAATCAGAGCAGAAAACCCCAACACCCACGAACAAAACCCTGAGACTCAGTCTGGGGATGTGATGGGGGTCTTTGGTGTGTCTGAGGTGGAATCTGCCTGTACCGGCCCAGGAGAACTTGGAGCTAGGTATGCCCTTGGCTTCCTCAATGGGGACGAGATTTCTCTGTTTCTGGGCATCTTCCTTCGTGATCTACTCTCACCTTTCCTCCCATCTGTTGAAGCCTTTTCTGCAGCCCTTTGGAGAGACAGGCGCCGTCCACTCTGCTTGAACTAACACTGCTTACGATGATGGGTTTGCTGCTCCACAGTTCGGCACATTCTGCCGTTGAGAATTTTCATGTCGAGTGGTTAGAAAATTCTTCTAAGTCCCAGCCCAGCTTCCATCCTTCAGGCCTCGTTCTCCCCTCTTGAGCCACGCAGAGTGCACGTGCTTCTTCCCCGCAGCAGCCCAGGGGGATTCAGGCACCACACTGTTATTCATGATGTCACATTCTGGTCCAGTCCACCGGTACCTTCTCTCTATAGCCATGTTGACACACATCTCACATCCAGGGGCCATCTCCTCTAGTTGGCTTCCCGGTCGTTTGGCATTAACAAGTGCTGATTGGAACAGGGAAGTTGGGAGGGGCTCCTGGGGGTGTGTGACAATCCACAAATTTTTTTTAATCACAAAAAAAAGCACTGCAGACAGCTCTCACAGGGAACACTGTTTCCTCCAGTTCCAACGTTCCATTATGCTACAGCCAGCTTCCAGCACTTTGAAAGCCAATTCTGGATTTTTGTTGTTGTTGTTTAGCGTTTTCAGTGGTGGGTATATCATGTGGACAGTGTCAGTTCTGCAGGTGAGGATCAGGGCTTTGGAGAGTGATGCTTCAGCTGCACAGGACAGAGGGTGCTGAGGGGTGGAGGGACTTCACTTTAGAATAAAGAGATCCCAACTCCAGTGTGCAGCAAGAGGACCCCTGGCCCCCAAGTCACCAAGTCTTGAAGATCCTCTCCCCTCAGCATGCACTCACTTCCATCCCTCTCTACATCCCCGAAATGGTTCTCCATCTCGAGTCTGCTCCCCTCAAAGCCATCCCCCACACTCCTGCCAAAGTGCTCTCTTGGAAATACAGGTCTCTCCCACCCTCCTGGGCCTGGCAGCTTCCGGTGGCTCCTTCCTGTCCTAGGGATGAGTCCCCATTCCTCAGCTGGGTGCCTCGTTGGCCTTGCCCACTTCCCCAGCCTTCAGTCCAGAGGCACTGCCAGCCCCTCCTACACTGCCCAGATGCATCCAGCCATCTGCGGAGACCTAGCCTCTGACCTCCACCAAGCGCTGGATGGCCATAGGGCACAGCTCTGGATCGCCCTCACCTCCCCCAGGACTAGGACCTGCCTGCGCTCTGCCAGCCCCCTCAGCTCCCCGCTCTCCTCTCCACTCCAACGATGGGCCTTCCCATGTATTTGTCTGCTTTTCTTTCTGTGCCTACCACCCTCCACCCACTAAACCTGGTTTGAGGATGGAGGGGGCAGCGTGGAAGTGGCAGAGGCTCCTGGCCTACAGACAGCGAGGAAGAGGGACAGGAGGGCAAGGAACTGGGTTCTACAAACAACCTGAATGAACCGGAAAGCTTCTGAGCCCCCAGAAAGGAACCCTCTCTTGTTGACATCTTGATTTTTGGCCTTGGGAGACCCTCTGGTGAGGGCCCAACACTAGGCTGGTGTGGTGATTTATTCCAGCAGCAGTAGAAACAGTTACACTCGTAGGCCTCTGTGAAGATTAATGAGGCCCTGTGCAGAGGCCCTACTTCCCCTTCAGGCTGCGTGCCAGCAGGTTTGTTAGAGGAGCGCAGTGTTGGGCCCTCGGGAGCAGTGGGTCCCTCCTACTTTCTCTTTCAGCCTCAGCCTTTCCAGGTTCAGTGGCTCAAGATGAGAGAAATGGCCTCCCCTGAGAAGAGCTCCGAGTCTGATGAAAAGTCATCTTCTCCCCCTGAATGGGGCTGCTTGCTAAGCCCAGGCCCAGGTGCGATCTCCTGAGGCCATGCTTCCCACAGGGCCTATGGAGTGGTCCAGAGCACTGCCACGACACTCAGTCAGACGGCCCGTGGCCACCACGGTAGGCTGGTGGTCACTGCATGTTCAACTTAGGGGCCTGGGTGCCACCTTGATTGTCTCAGATGGTGTGAAACATAGTTTTGCTCACAGGTTCAAGGCTGTCCTTTGTGGGTCAGTAAGATTGTCTCTTCTTGAGTCCACATACTCATTAAAAAATAATAGAGCTTTCTGGCCCAGGAGGCCCTGAGAATGTAAAAGTTATTGAAGGAAAAACCGTGTCACCACATTTGTATGTGTGGACTTAGGAGTAACAATAGCTGGATGTCTGTCTCTTTCTGCCCATCACTGTCCCCTCCAGTCCCTTTGTTCTCAATATTTTGCATTGTGGCCAGAGGTAGAGTGGATAATGCTGTGTAGACAATGGATGTCTGTACCCGGGACATGAGGCTCCACTGAGAACGGGGCCCACTGCCTTCAGTGGAGTCTGTGCCTAGTGCTCCACTTGCCTTTGTCTAGAAACCAGGCTCTAAAGGAAGCCCGAACCTTGACCAGACGGCTGACGAGTGGCATGTGAATAGCTGTGATTTGGTGCCTGGGAAGGAAGTTGTCCCCTCTCCCCTGAATTCTTGTCTATGGTTTGTCAAGTAGATGTTGGTTGTGGCGAAGGACCAGGGGCTTATGAGTGCTGGTAAAACTGCTGATGGGTTGCTAAGAAGACAGAAGGAAGGAGCTGAGAACAGAGGGTGGGGAGGGCAGTTTGCTCTCAATTATTAATCTGAAGTTGAAAGAAAATCAGGATGTAACAGTGCCCCCAATGAGGATGGAATAATTACACATCTCTCTGCCTGGAATTCAAAGTGGATTTGGGTCTGCGTGACATTCATCACCAGGGGCATTACGCGGGTGCTGAGTCAGTGGGAACCCCCTACAAACTCCCTGCATCGTCTTTTTGCTCCTTCACATAAGAAAGTGATGACTGCAGGAGCTGTGGACTTGGAGGGTGGAGGGTCTGGGCTGTACCTGGAAGTGCAGTGCAGGAGGGGCTGGCAGTGCCCACTGCCGTCCCCCTTGGTCTACAGCCATTCTGACGTACAAGGCTCCAGGTTCTGGGGCCTCTGGATCACAAAACCTTCCCAGAGGCCTCAGCATGTATCTACAAATCACTGGGCAGTCCTGGGAAGGTACATGTCTTTATCCTGAAGTCAGTGGTGTAGATGTGAGTAGGGCAACTCTCTGTCCTAGGTTTTAAGTATTCCACACTGCAGTCATGCCCCTGATCTGAACTCCCCAACTTCATCACCCAGACTGCCTTGACCCTGGCCACAGCACAGTGAGGCACACGTCTCAGATCACCTTGGTTAGGACAATCTAAACTCCAGAGCTGAGAAGCTCTCACTGCATCTCAGGCTGCAGGCTCCTGTGGGCAACATCAGCTGGCCTGAAGGCGAGCTGGGACAGACAGTTGTCAGGACTGGCTGAAGGAGTGGAGGAGATAGAAATGTGACAGCTGGTTATAGATCTTTCTCTCTTGTTATCCTGTGGTGCCTTGAAGTCAGCATCTTTGTATCCACAGCCATATTGGCTGATGGTGGGTGTTCAGCACTGAGGGAGGTGGAATCAGGGCAAGGGCTTGAGTTCTAGAGTTGGGGGGGATGTGCTTCAGTTTCCAGCTACCTGCTGTCAGTTGTCCTGTCAGAACTCCTTCTGCATCATAAAATAACACCAACAACCACGGGTAGGGTTGTGAGGATGGCTAAGTTACCGCCCCAGGGAGGACCAGACAAAGCCCAGCCCAGGAGTATATGAAGGGGTCATTCCTCCCACAGCTCATGTTTGCAGAACTAAGATACTCTAAAGTTGCAAAGCACAGACACAGGAAATCGAGGGGGAAGGACAGTTTTCAAGGCGGAAGAGAGTAGGCAGGCTGTAACACGGTATGAGAGGTTGCTGATGGGGGTAGAAGATGTATTGCATCTCAGGGCATCCAGTGCACCTTGACAGAACACAAGGCAGCCACAGAAGTCGGTGCTGGAGACCAGAGGAGAGCTGGGGCTGGCGGGATGGGGGTGAGCCCCTAGCATCAAGTGAATGTCAGGGTGAGATGAGGAAGCAGTGTCAGTAAGACACTCAGAGACGGAGTCTTGGGGTGAAGAATGCCAGGAGCCCATGAGAAGATGGAGAAGGACCAGAGTCAGGGGACCGTACTTTTCCACAGTAGGGCCTGTGCATGACTGTGGCAGAGGGGAGAGGGGGCCAACAGATTCAGAGAGAAGCAAAATTCTGGGCCAAGGAAGCACAGGGAGAGAAACAGGTTTCAGGGGTGTTGTTGAGGGGTGAATTGAGGCACAAGTTGGAGGGATTTGCTCTGCAAATGAGGAGGGACATATGTCTCATTTGAATACGTGAAAGGAAGAGACCGTGGCTGCAGCATATGCATATTTTTGGAGGAAAGCTGGCACAGAATTCATAGGTTATATCCAGTAAGCAAGGCCTCCATCTCTAGTTTTGAGGAATGAGAGGGTTTTCCTTTTTGGGAATGGGAGCAGACGCTGTTTTGAGATCCCAGAAAGGAGTTGACTGGAGCACAGTAGGCATTAGACCTGGAGACTCAGTTGACACGCATCCAATCATAATTCCCTGCAGCAACCCCATCAGCCCCTCAGTGCACCCCTGCGAGAGGGAGAGGTGGGACACTGGCAGCCAGCTGAACTCACTCACTGTCTCCCGCAAACACCAGGCTGGGACCCACGATTCCAGTGATGCCCCAGCCAAACGCCAGGTCGCCACGTGTCACAGACCTTTATGGAGGGTCAAAATCTCCAGTGTTGTGTCCACAAATTTCAAGCGCCCCCTGTGGCAGAAGCAGGAAGCTGTAAATGGTCTAGGAAGTTGGAAGTGGGCACAGGTGGGCGATGCCATCGGCATCCACATCTTAAACAGACTGGCTTCAGATGAGTGTTTCACAGTTGTCACTGCTCTTTCAATCACACTTAAGAGTTTTCACAATTGTTCTTGAAAATTGTTTCATTTGATGTCAACAGCCATCCTGCGGAGTAATTTTATGCTCTTCATTTGACAGGTGACAAAACCCAGCCTCAGTGATGTCAAGCAGGTTTCCACAGGGATGCGGCTAGTGGGTTACTGCAGACTTGGGGCCACTGACCCCAAAGCCAAAGGTCTTCCCGTGTCTCCCCGCCAACTCCATGTTCTTGCCAGCATTTGGTAGCAATCTTGAGATGTCCTTTATTCATCCTAGTGGACATGTTGCCCCCACTCTGAGGGAAATCCACGCTCACTGGGAATGAGCTGTAGCCGGTTTGGGAGAGCACCGGGCAGGCAGGCGGAGTATAGGTGTCAAGGAAGCCCTGCCTGCAGCTCAGGGGCTTTTGCAGGGACACGGGGCAGGCGGCAGAAGGGGACAAAAAAGGGGCTGAGGACAGGTGAGTGGGAGAGCAGGTGAGGATCAGGATGAAGAATTTGTGTCCAAGCACTTGCTGGGGGAGTTGGGATGAAGGAAGACAGAGAGCAGGAAGTGGGAGGGACAGAGGATGAGAGAGAGGACCCTGGGGCAGAAACCCAGGGAGGTGGGGCCCAAGGTGCTGGGGGTGCAGGGCACGTATGGGGTGGGATGGCGCTGGAATCCCCGCTTCCTCATTCCCTGCTTGTGGACTCCCCAGCTCACTTCTAGGGCCCCCGGCCCACTTCCAGGGCAGTCACCTACAGGCATTGGTTTTTCCTGAGCCAGCCTGTCCTCATACTTGAGCTTCACTGCAGAAGCTTTTCCCACCAGTGGCATATCCAGTGGGTGTGGGAATCAGCCTGCCCTGGGTGCAGTCAGTAAGGATGCAGGTGCAGAGAAGTTACAAGCAATAAATCCAGGGAACAGTCGTTCAGCAGTTCTAAACAATGGCAATGATAAGATCGTCCCCCATCACCTTGGTACTCCACTGCTTCCTCCGGGAGCAGAACCGCTGCTCCTAGCCTGCAGTAAGCATCCCCAAGGGAGAAATGCACAGGCCAGCCTCCCCAGCCACCTCGGCTACCACCACCCCGCGGCAGCAGCCAACCAGGAAAAAATGAGTTTGTGTGGAGAATCCCCACCCAGGGAAGCACCCCCAGCAACAGCTTTGAGGCTTCCAGCACTTTCTACGTTGCTCGCAGCTCTGGGCTACGGCCTAGACTTCCTTCTCCAGGCTGGCATTCAGGTGCCGTTGCGGGAGGCAGAATTGCAGTCGCAGCATTGGGAGGAACTGTCCTGGACACCTTGTGCAGGTGCCTCCTGGGAACTGGTCCTCTGTGTCGCATCCTGACCAGGTGACTCTCTAGCCTGTCTGGGTGGGAAACAGACTCTATGACAGCCTCTTCTATCTGGACCTTGACCGTCAGAAAATTCTCCCTAGTCTAATGGAAATTCTTCGTCCCTGGTCCTGGTTCTAATCCTCTGAGGTCATACGAGCGAGTCCAATCCATGTTCCACACTGAAGCCTTCCACGTGTTCATAAGCAGGTCTGTCACTGCCCCCAGGCTTCTCTGTTCTAGGCTAAAGCATCGCACTTGACCATGCTGGCCCCTGAGTGTTGCCGAGGCGTAAGCACGGCCCTTCACGAGGGCGGGGACGTAAGGCGTTTAGATACGTGGTCCTCCGCGGCGACCACTGCCGTGTGAACGCAAACCGCCCTCCCAGGAGTGAGTTATTACCAGCCGCGTTGCAGGCTGGGAAACCGAGTGTGCCCCGCCTGCGGAGCACGCCCTTTGGCCGCGGAGGCGGCGCGGAAGCCTGGCGCCCGAGGCCGGGTGCAGCAGGCCCTCCCCGCTCCCCTCGACCTGGCGCCGGGTGTCGGGAAGCTGCCATCCTGTGTTTCCTGTGTCCGGGAGGCAGAGCAGTGATGGCGGGGTGTGTGGCTGTCTTGCAGAAATCTCCTTCAGAGTGTGGATGTGCGGGGGCAGCCTAGAGATCGTGCCCTGCAGCCGAGTGGGCCACGTCTTCCGGAAGAAGCACCCGTATGTTTTCCCGGATGGAAACGCCAACACGTACATAAAGTAAGGGGGCGTCGCAGGGGCTCCGTGGGGGCGGCCGTGGCCGAGGGCTTTTGTGGTGACGGGTTGTGGTTGTCCCGGGGCCTCTGGTAGGCTGCCTGAGTGTTCTGGGGCGACGGGGGTGGTGTGTCACGCCCGCTGGGCCTCTGCCTCAGCTGCGGAGGCCTGGCCTGTCTCTCCGGCTTTAGGCTGGAGGCTCCGCGGCTGTTCTCCCTGGGTGGCTTCCTCCAGGCGTGACAAGACCCCATGTGTGGCCTTTGGGGCTTCAAGTCACGCTGTCTTGCAGGGCTCAGTGCTCCGAGGGTTTTGGGTTATTCAGGGTGGGGGAAGGGCGGCTGGTTTTTGCCGCTGAATTCCAGAAGGTCTGCTGCTCCCACCTTCAGGCCGGGTTGGCAGGGGAAAGGCCCTTGGGAAGATTCGGGAATAGGGACTGGGGACAAGTGGATCCAGCCCACGTGCCGGTGCACAGGAGGGGCCAGGCTTGGGGAGGGCCTGCGGCCCTGGGCTCCTTGCCGGGGAACAGGACTCAGTGACTCAGCGGTGCCCGTGCCCCCTCCCTCCCTTTTCTTTGGCGTGATTTCTCCCGTTGATTTCCCCCTTGGCCTTTTTTTCTCTTATTTGGCCCGTTTGAGGGAGGAGCCAAACACCTCTCTGGGGCTTTTCTCCTGGGCTGTCGCTTTCCTCCCTGGATGGACAGGTGTTGGGGTGGGGGGGAGCTGTGGGAGGGATAACACCGTGGTGGGCAGGGCAGGGCCACGAGAACCCAGCCGGCAGAACGGGGAACAAAGGGAGGGCCACCTAGGCTCTGGGCTTTTTAAAGGGAAAGGTGAGCTGAGGACACCTGGTGTAGGCAAGTGGTGGGGCTATGATGTGAAATGGGGCCAGTCTAGATGTGAGGGGGCAGAGCCTTGGGCTCCAGAACATTCCTTGTATTTGAGACTGGGCCCTGGCCAGGGGGCATCCTACACACCACCAGTGGGTCATTGGGAGGTGAGGGAGATGTGGGGCATGTCAGATTGGGGATGGTTAGGCCAGTGGGAGGAGCTGGCAAAACATCTGACCAAGATGGCGTGGTTACCTAATTCTCTACACCTGCACCAAGCTAATTGCACGGCCTGTGGGAAGACCCAGTGTGACCTTCCCCTTGGAGAGCTGGGCCCTCAGCTCAAGGGGAGACACCTGGAGCTGGAGCCACAGCCTATGGGAGGCCAGAGACTGTCAACATTCTCTGCTTGTACTCCCACCAAAGGGATGCCCCAGGTTCTCCTGGCTTTTTCCTCCCTGTGGGTTTTTTTTTTTTTTTAATTTCTTTGTTGAGTGCCATAGAAGTCCAATTTCTGGTGTAATTTCTCTAGTCTGTACCTTTTGGGAAAGAATACATCATGACTACTGAAATCCTGTGTCTTGGGGTACAGGCCCCTTTGGACTTGGTGGACGTGGCTAGGCTCAGCACTCTGGGGAGACTAGAACTACTGGACTGTGGTAGCCCCCACCTGGGTGACACTGCTAGCTTGCCAAGTGTGTGTATTTTACCTGGATGTGTCCCAGCTCCCTCTCAGATGGCCCCTCCCCGACACCTCCCGTCTCCCCAGGAACACCAAGCGGACAGCCGAAGTGTGGATGGATGAATACAAGCAGTACTATTATGCATCCCGGCCATTCGCCCTGGAGAGACCCTTTGGAAAGTAAGTCTCCCTTCTAGTTGGTTTGTGCAGAGAGTCAAGAGGAGCCATGGCTCACAGGCCCGAGGCGAGTGGTCCCTACAGGCCTATATGCTCAGCTGGTCTCCAAGCCTGTGGTCCCTCCAGGGCCCGGGCTGAGGCTGTTCTCCCTTCATGTCCCTTCTTGCTCCTGTCTGGGAGGAGCAGTAGCAGGCAGGTCTCCCCTAGAGCAGTGCTCCAGCTTTGTAGGGATAGAATAGGACAGGGAAGGGAATTAAATGCCAGATACCATTACATAAGATGTCTCATTAGTCCTTCTCAAACTGAGAAATGGGTATAATCACTCCTGTTTTACAGATGAGGAGACTGAGGCTTTTTACAGTTTAAGGTAGTTACCCTGGCTCACACCCCTGTAGGAGGAGTCTCGGACCACACCTGTCTGGTTCCAAAACAATACGATGTTGTGTTCCCCAACCCAGAGCTGATTTGAGTCGAGAAAAATGGCAGCTTCACTGATATTATCCTTCCCCTTTTGGGGAGAGGCAACCAGTGGCTTTTTGTCATCTAATATCCCTCAGTCATTCTGAGGCTGTTGAGCAGATGGGATTTTTGCAGACTCCACATCATAGGTGGAGCCCATCACTGCTAGAGAAGATGAAACTAGACCCCACCAAAATGATCTATATTCCTAAAACCGTAAACCCATGCTGTCCCTCTGGTTCTCCTGATCAGAGCCTCCTCAGGCATTTATTCTGAGTCCTCATTTAACTTCCGGTCCATTGGCCGTGTCCGTCCACCCCTCCTTTCTTCACTTCCTTCCTTCTCCAGCTTGGGTTCCACTCTTGTTTAAAAAGAGTGTTTAAAAGATGTCCTCAGGTCTTTTGCCCTGTTGAGCATCTGTCAGCACTCCCAAGTGAAATTCTCTCAACCCTGGATGAGCCCGACTTTGAACTTTTCTCCCCTCGGCACATGCTGCTGAACAGTTCTGGGAATTAGCCAGTGCTGCTAACACTCTGTGGCCATCATCAGTCTCAGAGAGGCCCTCAGTGGATGTCTTGGTCCCACCACCTGGCCTGGCCAGCGTTTCTTCTCAGTCTCCATTTGTATCGTCTCTGCTCTCCCCAGCTGCTGCGTCTGCCCCCGTCCTTTCACTCACAGCAGATGACACCTCTGCTTTATAGATGAAATAGCATCAACTTCCCAGGACACACCAACCTATAAACTTCACTGTATCTGCACCATCGTTCTGTCTCTTTCATCACACAAGGTGTGCCCCCTGAGGTATCAGGGCAGCCCTCTACCTGTTCTCCAGATGCACCCTTCACTCCTACATTCACTCATAAATCAACATTTATCGAGTTCCTACTGCCTAGATTCATCTCCTCCTGCCTGCTGGCTTCTCAAACTTTAATGTACACACAGATCTCCTGGGGATCTTGTTAAAATGTGGATGCTGGCTTGGTAGGTCTGCATTTCTAATAAGCTCCCAGGTGATGCTGTGCTACTGGTCTGAGGACCTCAGGAGCAAGGTTCCAGGGCGATGGTTCTCAAACTGCCCGCACATCGCAATCACCAGGGGAACTTCAAAGAATACTGATGCCTCTACTCCACCCCCAGAGAGTGGATTTAGTTTGGGCTGTGGCCTGGGCTATGGAATGTGTAAAAGACCACCCCCCACCAGGTGATTCTTATGTGCAGATGGTGTGGGGTCCACTATTCTAGGGGACTTTGTCCTCCGTGCGCCTTCTCTCTCCCTGATCGCCAGTCTCTCTTCTCTTTTGCATGATTCCCATTAGCATTTAAATTTATTCTGTATCTTACACAGCTTTTAAAAAGAAAAGAAGAGAAGGAAAGAAAACAAACTACAAGAACTCTTTCTCAATCCAACAATGCTTGTCACCTACACCCTGTCTTCTGCTCCTTCAGAGCCAAGCTTCATGAAAGCTGCCTGCATCGCTCCCCCAGCTCCTCTCCTGACTGTGATCTGAGGCTGTGCCCTCCACCCCTGCTATCACTCCCACCTGGCCCACCCATGACTCCCTGGGGCCCCTCACCTTCCTCTGTGTTATCCCACTGGTACGAATCTTCTCGCACCTAACCCCCTTCAGGCGCACCTCTGACCTCTGGGTTTCCAGAACTGCAGGCTTGGCTCTTGTCCCGCGGTGCAGGTTGCCCTCTCCCAGGCCCCTTTGCGGGGGACTCTCCCCATCCTTATATGTTGGTCTTCCCTGAGACCTGTCATAAGCCCTCCTCTCACTCCACATTCTCCCTGGCATCAACCACCGCTTGTGTGCTGCTCACATTTGCATCTCCATCCCTAACCTGCACCTTGTCTCTGAGCGCCATCCCTTGGATCCAAGTAGCAGATGGACATCTCTGCCTGGGTGTCTCCCAGGGTGCTCCAACTCAGCAAGTCCTAACTGAATGCATCCTCTTCGTTCCTGAACTGGCTTCTCACCCCAGGTTCCCCATCTCCGTGCACACTCTTCCTTGCATCTTGTTGTCCGAGCCAGAAATCTGCATGTCCACCTTGACCGCACTCTCACATCTAAACAATCACCAAATCCTGGAGATCCTGCCTCATTCATGCACTGAGCATCCGGGTTCTTGCAAATACTGAACATTTACTGTTCAGAAATACTAAACTTAGCATTAAAAAAATGTTATTCCTGCCCTCTTGTTGATTAGAGTCTGATGAGGAAATGTGGTTAGTGCTGAATAAGAAGTCCTCGTCCCTTGAGAGCACCTGGTCCCATCTCTGGGGTGGAAGGAGGTGAGGCTGGACAGAGCAGGGCCAGTTCTGTGTGGTTGCCCAGGAAGGACAAGGTGTAAAGGGAACTCAGGCAGGACTGGTGGTGCAGACAGAAATGGAGGGACTTGCACCTGTCCCTATTCTCCATTCCTGCCCCCACTTCTCTGCCAGAAAGCATGGTCAGTACCTTGGTTT
The DNA here is from genome assembly GCF_036321535.1 of Camelus dromedarius. NCBI lineage: Eukaryota > Metazoa > Chordata > Mammalia > Artiodactyla > Camelidae > Camelus > Camelus dromedarius. The sequence continues at coordinate 42,370,866 of NC_087450.1, forward strand.
CTACAGCCGCCTCCTATCCACCCTCCTAGCTTTGCCCGTCAGATCCGTTCACCATAAGTAAGATGCTCTTAAAGGACGGGCATCACCATGTCATGCTCTGCTGAGAACCCGTCTTTGGCATCCCATTGCCCTTAAAGCCCAAGCTCCTCCCCCAGACCCATTATGGTCTGTGTCTGTCCTCTCTACGCCCCCGCTTCCCTTCTCCTCCCATACATATTCTAGCTTCCTGTAGCGCTGCTCCTGCCAGCGGAACCCTTCCCACTTCACACACACTCATCTCTCTTGGCTCTTCCCTGCCCTTACCAGGGCCTACCACCTCACCCACTTTGTGGCTTGTCTAGACAACGTCCCCTTTCCTTCCAGATTCCAGCTTCCACATTACCACCTGACCACCACCAACCCCAACAAGCAAAGCGCCACTTCTGAGGGGCTGCCACATGCCCCGCAGGCCCAGCCCACGTCCACATCAGGTTGTGAGCACTTGGTTCATTCATTACCCATCTCTTGCTTGAAAGCTTACCATCACATCCCACATTGGGCACAATGGCACAAAATAGGTCCTCAGTAAATGCGTGATGAACAAATACATGACCACGCCCCAAACCAGCTAAAGAACAGGGTTTTCTGAGGCTGGAGTGGTCTAGAGGAGGGGGATGGTATTTCAACATCTGAAGCCAAAGAGAGATTTGTGAGTAAGTAGACCCAGAGCCCCGGTGATGAATTATTAACAACCCACTGAATGTGCTTGTAGCCTTGTTTTTAATGAAAAGGAAGAAACACCCTTAAATTCTATGTTCAAATAAAAGCACAAATCTTCGGTGCCATTACTGCACCATTGTGAGATATCACTAAGTGTTTCCATAGTTCTGTCTGGAGCTCTCAGTTGATTTCCCCAGCACCCTCTGGAGAGACGTGGGCGCAGAGCATGAGCACAGCCTGTGTTTTGCACTTCCCACCCTGGGTGAGTGTGACTGGTACCTGTCTCTGACACAGCTATATTTTGTCTTTGTGTCTACCCACCCCCGTCACCCCAGCATTGAGAGCAGAGTGGACCTGAGGAGGAATTTGCAGTGCCAGAGCTTCAAGTGGTACCTGGAGAATGTCTATCCAGAACTCAGGTACCTCCCCTATGGCCTGAGCCTTGGTTGGCTGCAGGGAGACTCAGCTGACTCAGTCTGGAGAGGGGACCGCCTGTGGCCATCTGGATGAGGGTTTTTAAGTACATGGAGGTCTGAGAAGACCAGTTAACTCCTCTTATCCCTGACACCCGAAGAGGAATTACATTAATCAGTAGCATGAGGGACTGAGGTCGGCTTAGCAGTTATTTCTTAGCTGTGGGGGTTTGAGCTCTGGGGTGTGACCTCAGGGCATGGACTCACTAACCCTGATTCCGGTCCAGGCTCCAGACTACTGGGTCTTTCCTTGCTGCCTTGTTCCTAGTGGTACCTCCCCTACCCCCAGGCCCTGAGCAGTACAAGTCATGGTAGCACAGCCCAAAGCAAAATGCCCCTGCTGTTCTCCCAACAGCGCCTGACCTCTCTAGTGGCTGCTGGTGTTACATCCAAAGAGCCGTGGGTTCTCATCCGTCCTGTGGCTTTCCTCTAGAGTGCCTAAGGATGCCTCCATCCAGAAGGGCAATATCCGACAGAGGCAGAAGTGCCTAGAGTCTCAAAAGCAGAAAGACCAGGAGATCTCCAACCTCAGGTTAAGCCCCTGTGTCAAGATCGAAGGCAAGGATGCAAAGTCCCAGGTAAAGTCACTGGCTGGGGATACTTGAACGTGTGCGTGGACTTAAGCCTCTGTGACTTGCTTTTACATGACATCAGGTGTCAGTTATAACCAGAGCTCAGCAGCAGAGCAGGAGAAGCATGAGCCCCCTTACTCTGGGGCTGGGTTCACTCCATTAGGCCTGAAAATGCACGGACTCTCTGAAAGATGCCTCACCAGGCAGTTTAGCACCGATAGGAAATTGCCATGAAATTAGCAAGAGTTTAATGAGTGTGTCATTGGTGTCCAAGCTGCTGGCAGTAAGTGTGGGCTGGGTGAGGCAGGGTGGGTGGCACAAGTAGCTCTAAAGTAAGAGATGCAGAGAGAAAAGCATGCTGCTGGGTGTCACTGCCTCCAGGATGCAATGCTCGTTCTGTGAGTCTGCCCGCCGACTTAACCCTGACTTCCAGGTAGTCACATCAGATGTGGTAAAACCATCCCCACTGTTCGCCGCCCCCATCTCTGGACAGGGCCCTTGATCATCCCTGTCTGGCTCCCCCTGTGCTATCTCCTGCTTCCCCCCAGTCTGGAGGGACCTCCCTCACCCCTCCTCAGAAAGGTTTACTTGTGCCTTAGCTGATTCATCAGCACCGTGGGTCAGTATCCTCCCCTCTGAGGATGGAACTCTTTTAAAAGTTGCTGACAAATTCACAGCCTGTCTCAACCTCTGTAACACTTGGCCTTCTGGATGCATTAAAGCACATGCATCTCATAACTTCCTTCTTGGCTCTGGGACACTGTGTGATCCTGATTCTCCTGCGTTCCTGTTCTTTCCACCTCTGGTTTTTTGGGTTGTTTTTTTTTTTTTTCCCAGCTCCTCTCCCCAACTCTCATACCCCTACAGTGCATATTCACCAAGGTTCTCAATTCACTGTTCTTTTCTCTATAAATGGTTTCTTGGAGGTTTTATCCATGCCTCCAGCCTTGGCAACCTTCTTTGTTTTGACAAATTCTTATCTTCGTCCATCTGTGAATTCATTCATTCATTCAGCAGACATCTACGTTCTCTGCTGACTGTGGAGATGCACAGGGAAAGCTGGGCGCCTCCAGGGATCTAATGCAGAAAGAAGGAAGTCAGCAGCCATTGCCATATAATCTCTGTCCTGGATACAGCTTGGCCCACAGTGCTATAGACGTGCAGAGAGAGGGTATCCAGCTTATGCACAAGGGTTGGAGACATCTTCCCAGAGGACCTGAAAATGAGCTGCATCCTGAGAGATGAGTAGAAATAGGACAGATCAGGAAGGGGAGAAAGGGCAGGCCGGGAAGTCCAGCGTGGACCAAGGCCTGGGGCTGGGAGGCAGGCTGCCTTTGAAAGGCTGCAGGGGACTGTGATCAGAAGGGTGGGATGGTGAGGGAGCAGCAGCAGGTGAGGCTGGAGAGGAGGGAAGAGGCACATCATGGTGCATCCCAAGCTGAGGAGGCTGGGTTTTATCCTCAGAGGGAGGAGGCTGTGAGACTCCAGGACAGGGCTCAGGGGTGGCGGGTTTACACTTAAACCTCCCTCCTGAACCCTTCATCTCCCACGCTGCATGATCAGGTGAGTCCACAACCATGACAAACGCCTCTGAAATTCAAGCCAGCAGGTGGCTCCAAGCCCGTGTCAGGCACCCCGGCCATCTCACCATCCCACACATTCTCTCCAGGTGGCCGCCTTCTCCTAAGCGCTGTGCTTCCAGTCCTGTCCATCTCCCGTGGCTCCTCTTTTTCCTACATCCCCCGTTCTGGCAAGTCCCATCACTTCTTCCCTCAGAATAGCTGCTCTTGGACCCAGCGTTCATTTCTTCCTGCCAGATCAGTGGTCCTCGGCCTTGGCACTATTGACATTGAGGCCAGATCACTCTTTGTGGTGGTGATGGTCCTGTGCACTGTAAGCTGTCTAGCTGCATCCCTAGTCTCTGCCCACCAGATGCCAGTAGCACCCCCCACACACCAGTCGTGCCAATCAAAACTGTCTCCAGGCGTGATCAGATGTCCCTGGAGGACAAAACCACCCTGCTTGGGAACCACCGTTAGATTATGACCACAGCCTCCAGCAACATGCAGTCACCAAACCACCGTTCCCCATCACTACACAGCTTTCAGTGTCTCCCCGTTGTCTACTGCAAAAATTCGCACCTTTGGCCTGGCATTCAAGGCCTCTCACCACCAAACTCCAGCTTGCCAGGACTTCTCCAAAAATTGTCCAGCGGGACACGGGAGGGGCTGTCTGAGTCAGACAGGAAGAGAGAAGAGAAACACCACGGGTGTCAGTTTTACTTTGGGTCGGCTGAGAATGCGGATGACACCATTTGCTCAAGTGGCGTTTTGTAAAATAAGTAGATAACGGACTTCCCTCTCTTCTCAGTCTGTTTGTGTGGGCTCTGCTCGTGGGGGGTCACAAATAGCAAGAATGTTGTTGCCCCCTTTCCCTGGGATAGGAGTTTGCCTCATCTGTTTCTAGCAAAGCAGGGTTTTTTTCTGGTACCTAATGTGATTGGCTGCATAAGAAAGTGGGAGGGGGAGTGATGGGATCTCTGGGTCTCAGGGAGGGACCTCCAGTATCCCAGCCCCAGGCAAAGGTTGCCGGGCCTCTATTTGACTGGAGGGTGGTGGTACCTACTGTAGCCAATGTTCTGGTGGAGTGAGAAAGGGGAGGGGAAAAGGCTGTCATCTGTGGGAAATTAAAGTGGATCACAGTAACAGTCTTCAAGTGAGCAAAGAGTTCTTTTCTGGAAGAGAGTGCCAAACTGTCACTCCTCTCTGCTTTGGAGAGAACAGTTGGGTTTGTGTGGCAGTAGTGTGAATTCGGGATCTCAGAAGAACACACTGAGATGGAAAGATGTTCCATTCATTTCAACAGATGTCACCATGTGTCAGCGGTGCACTGGGCACTGGGCTGCACACTGGGGAGTAAGATGGGCTGAGGCAGACTTAAAAAGCACCCCACCTAGCAGGGCCCGCGGCCAACAGCAGGCCTGGGATGCCTGGCCTAGCATTCTGAAGGCGTGACACCCATTGATAGGAATCCACATAACTATTTCAGCTAGAATATTCCCCCAAGTGTGTGCACTGGGCGTGTGTGCATGCTCATGTGTGCTCATGCCCTTGTGTGTGCGCGTATGTGGTGTATACACCCTCTCAGGACTGATGGATGTTCCCTTTCTCTTCCCTTCCGTGTTCCCGCCTCCTCCCTACATGCACTAGTGGCCCTGTCTTCCTGCCTCCCCTTATGCAAGTGCACTGTGGCATCCGGGGTTCCCTCCTGCTCTCCCTGCTTGTCCTGCCCCTCAGCCTGGCCGCAGGGAGTTGCATCTGCCCTTCGTGTGACCCATTCAGCCTTCCCTCCTGCCCCCACCTCTCTGTCTCTGAGAGGACATATCAAGGATGTGACATAAAAACCCGATTAATTAGGTATTACTATTCTCCTCATTTTACAGATGATGAAACAAAGGCCTGGAGAGATTGTCCAAGGTCGTAGACTAGCAAGTGAGGAAGACAGGGTTTGGGAAATCTAGCCACCACCCCATAGCTCCGCTGTTGCTGCTGCTGGAGTCATGGCTGGTTCTGGGCCTTTTTATTCAAGTTCAATTGCTGGAGATGTCTGTCACTGCGATCCCTCTTCCAGGTTGTAAATATTAAAAGTGTAGATCAGCTCTCTCCTGTCAAGGCAAGAGATCCTTCCTCTTGACCAGTTCCCAGCGCCAGCCCCTATGAGAAGGGAAACCAAGGTCATGCCCCATGTCAGGACAGGGAGGGGACAGATCAGAGATTAGGCTCCTCCCCTCACATTAATGGAAAGGGGGGCAAGAGTGTGAATGGAGGCCCATACTCGAGGACTCCACACCAGACCAGGGGACGCAGAGGCACTGGTTTCCAGCCTGGGATGCCTCCCTTTTCTTCCTACCCCTGCCTCTGTTTCCCACCGTGAACTCCCAGCCCACCTGTCTCTCACTTGCTCACTCCCCTCTAGACAGTCCCGCTAGGGTCAAGGTGTATGTACTAGGGATACAGTCCACCCTCTGGAACAGACCTGGGGGCAGAGGTCCACACGGGTCCTGAAACCAGGCTCCCGTGTTTGGGTGGGGGATTTTAGGGTCCTCGATGTGTGGGGTGAAAGAGCAGCCGAGGGTAGGGGTCAGGAGGTCTGAGTTCTGCTTCCAGCTGTGCACTCACTCTCCGGGTGGTGTGTCCCTGGGGACACGGGTGTTCTTATTGTTGAGAAGAGACCACCTGACCACGACTGTCTTCTGACTCCGGTGCTGGCTCATGACCCCACTCCATCCATCCCACAGCCCCATCCATCCCTCATCCCCCCTTACGTCCCTTTCTTGGTTGGCTTGCCAACCTCAGAGCCAAATGTCTAATCTGGGCGTGCATTCAAGATGGCGGCACCCAATGCCTTGGGTGAGAAACAGGAGAAACACACCATCCGTTTGTAAATGCGTTAAGCCCCAGAAACCTCCAGGGTAACGAGTTCCCTCTCAATTGTATTGGATTCCCTAGAAAAATATTTGTGAAAGATAGAAAGAATACAGGTGCATCAGTCTAACTGCTATCCTAATTTAGAGAAAGGGAAGAAGTGTAAATTTGAAACCTTGCAGTGAACCCTTCCAGCTGCACCCCCAGCAAGTCAGGCTACTGGCTTAGGAAGGATGCATACAGGCAGCTGGATAGCCTGAGTCAGGGTGATGAAGGTCAGAGCCCTTCCCCCAAACCTGGACTCACATCAGCACCTCTCAGTGAGTCTGCAACCACCTTACTTCCCTGCCTGATACGAGCCTCTGCTGCCCGGCTTTCTCAGCACGCTCTTGGGAATAGCTCTGTTGCAGCCACCTCTCCAGCATCTCTCCTGGGAGGCAGAGCAGAGGCAGTGTTTGGAGGAAGCTCTCCAGGGCCGCCTTGCCTCCTGCTGGCTTCCTCCATCATCACAGTCAGGTCGCAGGCAGGAGCTGAGCACTTGCTCTGTGGCTAGCACCTTTCCGGACTTGTGTAGGGGTTAGCGTCTGTAGTAGGATCTGCTGTTGTCTTCATTTCACACACGAGGGGACAGAGGCATAGAGTAAGTAACTCAGCCACGTTTATGGGGTTAATAAACAGGTGAGCCAGGATTCCAGCCCCGGCAGTCACTCCAGAGCCCAACAACATAACCCAACACCATACGTGCTAGGTATGGGTTTGCAATCATATGTGTAAGTGTGTTCTTACAACTTAGGAGGAAAGGACGGGATGGCCTGGAAACACAGACCCCGAAAAGGAGTCTAGCGCAGGTCCCAGTGGAAGGAGAGGAGTGTGTCTCAGAGCCGCCCCTGGTCAGAGGGCCTCCAGCGGGGAGCAGCGAGGTCTGTGCCTGCAGCTGATGAGGGTCCCCCGCACGGCCAGTCAGTGCATCTGGGAGACCCCACAGTAGTACAGATGTACCAAGGGGTCAGCTGAGCTAAAGGTTCATTCGAACCTTCTCGCTCACTGTCTACATCTTGTCTGAAGAGGGATTCCAGGCATTTTGGGTGGACTGGTGCATCACCCAGTGTGGCCTGAGAGGCTGGAGGCCAGCCTGTGGCCCTGGACGCACTCAGCTCAGATCCCGTCCCACCAAGGACGTTCCACATTCCCAGGTGACCCCGGGGTCTGCCTCTGGCATTGCCCAGAGTAACCACTGCCCTCAGTCCCCTGTCCATCAACACACGCTGACCTTCCAGGGTGGCTGTGATGGTTATGTAACAGTGAGCATAAAGGATCTAGAACAGAAGCGTCTCTTGTCACAGAGCTATTTCGGCTGTCTCACCCCAGCACAGCATCCCAGCCACTGCATCATCTCCGTGTTTACTCTTCCTGCCCAGAAGAATTTTTGAATGAGGAACTTGCCACCATCAGAAAATGACCTGGGCTCCTGCCTTAATGAAAACCCAGCCTCCTCACTTCTCTCCACATCTAAATGTTTCTCCATCCTCACCGAGCCACCCCTCTTGCCCACGTGTCAGAAAAATACTGCTGACAGGGACCCTGCTCCACCAGGCACGGGGCCGAGGGTTCTACTTGCATCTTCTTGTTGAATCTTCACAACGACCCCGTGAACCACGTCCTGGTGGTGCCCCCATTTCATAGATGGAGTAAACGAGGCTGAGAGAAGTTGACCAAGGCCACCTAGGCCACACTCGAGTCACACCAGAGCAGGCTTTATACTGCTGCCTCCAGAGACCAAGCGTTTAAGGCTAGGCTGTTTCTTGCCTTCAGCACCATTGACACCGGTCCCGGATGCCTGCTGTGGGGACCGTCCTGTGCACTGTAGGATGGTCAGCGGCACCCCTGGCTTCTACCCGTTAGTCATGAATAATACCCCCTCCCACCTAGTCCTAACAGTCAGAAAACGTCTTCCCTGGGGCTGAGGGGTGGATAGGGGCAGAATCACCCCAGCTGAGAAGCACTGCCCCGGGCTAATTGCTTCTCATCCACCAGAGGTGGCTCTAGGTCATTCTAAGATCAGCCCCTGTGCGTGGGCCCCTGACTTAGCTTCTCCAGAGACTTCTGGCCTGGACCATCCCCTCCCCATCCTCAGTTCTCATCCAGGGCAGGAGCAAAAGGGCTGGAAGGCCAGGAGAGGACCCCCTCCTTCTCAGCCCCTTACCAATCCATCTCAGTGAGGGGAAGGTGAGGCTGCTCACACCACCTTCAGGATGGCCTCTGGATTACCTTCCATGGGTCCAGCTATGTCTGTGTGCTTTAGGGGTGAGGGGTTTGACTTCACCGGGTCCCTAGATGGAACTGTCCGTGCTCACCGATTGCAGCCAGGCCAGCCTGAGCAACCAGTGCTGCCTTCTTGAATTCATTTCTGACTCGGAGATTCGGGTAATAAAGCCATGCATCACCGGCCACTCTGGGAAGTCTGGCAGGCCACAGAATGGGAATAGGAAAACCTCTTTTCACTTCCTGCCCCACCACTCCTGCCTCCTGCTTCCTCTCCCCTCTGTCCTTGCAGATGTGGCCACAGAGCTGCATTCCTCTGGGGGATTGTGAGGTGGAATTATTTCGGTGCTGGTAAAGCACAGGCTAATGGAAGGTCCAGTGAGTGTCAGGGCTTCCATCCCTGTGTCTGCCTGTGCACACACTTCCCTGGAGGGTCTCCAGGTGGTTTCCTCAGGCCCCAGCCTTGGTGTCCCATATACATTCCTTCCCGAAAGGCGTTTTTGGGTGGGGTGTCTCAGTGTCAAAAGAACCACACTCCACACCCACCCCCATGCTACCCCTAGCATTTCTGGTTTTTGAAGCCCCTAAGATATTAAAAGAAATACCAAAGCGAGCTTGCAGAAATTGTGGTATATTTTAAGTTTTTACATTTAATTCATTAATGTTTTTGACATAAGAACACAAAGCTGGGGTATTGTGATTGTAAGATAATTTCAGGGTTTATTTTTAAAAGGCTAATTCATGGTTCACTGCAAGCTATGTGGTCAGGTAATGGGGCAGAGGGACGAGCCTCATCTTCCTTCCATGTGGATGACTGTGTGTTCAGCCTCGTTTCCAGACAGATCAGAAGTCTCCCATTGAGGCCTATTGTCCAGTGGGCCTGGGCAAATGGCCCCCAGGTAGCCCTGCCCTCAAACCTGGGTCCTTCTCTCCCCTCCCCACAGGCTAAGGAATTCTCTGGGCCCAGGACCAGCGTCTGCTTTCTACATCACATGCCAAATTTGTGGGACCCCAAAACCCACCACCCAAATGACCTAAGCCTGGTTTCAGGACCTGTGTGGATCTCTGTCCCCGGGTCTGTTCCAGAGGTTGGACTGTGTCCCTAGTACACACACCTAGACCCTAAGGGGACCATTTATCAAGCTGGGAGATGCAGGCTGGGAGTTCAGAGGTGGGAGACAGAGGCAGGGGTGAGAAGAAAAGGGAGGCATCCCAGGCTGGAAATCAGCACCCGTGCATCCCCTGGTCTGGTGTGGAGTCTGCGGAGTGTGGGCCTCCGTTCACACTCTTGCCCCTGTTCCCATCAATGTGAGGGGAGGGGCCTGCTCTTTGGTCTGCCCCCTCCCAGGTGTGTGACCTTGGTTTCCCTTCTCACGGGCTGGTGCTGGGAACTGGCCCAGAGGAAGGATCTCTTGCTAGCTATCTCCTGCTGAGGAGGAGCTCGTCTATACTTTTAGTATTTACAACCTGGAAGAGGGTCTCAGAGACAGACATCTCCCATGATTGAACTTAAGTAAAACGTCTCAGAACCAGCTATGACTCCAGCAGCAGCAGCAACAGAGCTATTGGAGAGGAGGCTGTAGCTGCCACTTTCTAGTCCATGACTTAGGATAAGCTCTCTGAACCTTGACCTTCATCATCAGTAAAATGGGGATAGTAAGAATACCTACCTAATCAGATTCTTATGAAGGTGAAATTAACATGGGTAAAGCTCCCAGAAGAGAGCCTGGCACATAGTAAGTGCTCAAGAAACATTAGTCATCATTGGCCATATTGTCATGGCTCTCACATGGCCTCTGTGCATACAGGCCCTGTCAGCTTACCTTGGAAGAAGGCAAATGATATGTGTAGGATGGTGATGTTCACAAAGCCAGAGGAATACATTTCACCATGTTTTCTTATATAAAATTTGGAGTAAATATAGGTCTAGAACTAGATGGAAGAGAGTAAAGAACCTCTGTGTACCCATTCTCAGGCTTCAAGAATTCTCACTCCACTCCCCAGGGAGTACTTTCTGGTCTAGGTCTTCTCCTGACACCAGCAATTTGAAAAAGGACGGAAGAATCCACAGGCAGGACCCAGCACTAGGGGACCATGGCTTCCACTGGGCTAGTGGCCCTGTCCAGGTGTGAGGGACAGGAAAAGACCCCAGATCAGGAGAGGCTGTGGTCAGCATCCAGGGGGTCTGGTGGGGGCAGCAGAAGGGCCCAGTCTGTGGGAGAGGAGGAGCAATCCAAGTCACAGGAGGACTTGGAAGGTGTCGGCAGAAATGGAGGTCAGGAGAAGACGTGGGGCCAGGAGGTGGCTTCCAGGAGCTGGGGAAGGTGCAGAACTAGGGCCAGATGAACACCATGTCAGCTTACAGGACACGAGGTCCCAGAGCAGGGGTTGGCCAGCTGAGGAACCTTTATTTCATTCTTGAGCCAAGGAAAAGTGGCCAATGAGTGGACTGGTAGAGAGGTCAGCTGGACAGTAGGGGTGTTATGGAAGAGGAGGGGTATAGCACCTAACAGGGTCCTCTCTGTGGCTGCCTTCAGGGCATCTGACTCCCAAATCTTCCTTGCCCCACGATGAAGGCAAAGGACAGGTGTCCTTCCCGTTTCACAGCCTGGGAGACACCTCTTGGAAGTGCTCTTTTGACAACTATCATGCCAGTACTCTCGCACCCTGATTTAAGAGCTGGGAAGTGGTGCTGGCTTCTTGAGCAGTTGATGGCTCTCTGATCTGCGGCACTTGGAGGAAACGTTCCTTGTTCCCTGTGATGAACCTCACAGAATGCCCTTTCTTTTTGCTGTCAGAAAGCTGCTTGTCCATCTGGTTTATCACCTTCTCTCCCTGCAGGAGCTCCAGGGCCAAATGATCTGTCCTCCAGGAGTGCTGGCGCCCATGCACCCTCTTGGAATGACTTGACTTCTCGTGACCTTCTTCCTCTCCTCCCGCTCCTCTTCCACGCCCTCCCTTGGAACCCTTCCTCATTCCCTTTGTCCCTTCATCTGCCTCTTGCTGTATCTCCTGTGTTCTCAGGATTCCTTTTCAAAGAAGGGACATTCTAAAGACAGCTAGGGGGTGACTTAGCTGGTAGCCACTTGAGATATCAAGTATAAGGAACAGACACCAATCCAAATGGAGAAACCAAAGACCATGCAGGTTGGCCTGGGTGTTGTTCAGTCTCCCCTCTAAAGCCTGGAATTGTTCCTTGCCTTCCTGAGGTGGCCTGCATGTCCTTAGCCCATCCCCTTCATAGGGTGTGGGGACAAAAACTTCAGAGGCGGGTGACCCTGACTCTTGAGCATTTTCCAAGGTGACCTGTTGACAGTCGATTCCTGCTAGGACCCCCAGTGCTTCGTACCAAGCTGTGCTAGTTGTCAGTGGGGGCAGAAGGGTATCCCACATGGTGGCTTCCAGGCATCCTGAGGTGACCCTTCCTGGCCTCTTCCCCTCCAGATCTGGGCCTTCACGTACACCCAGCAGATTGTCCAAGAGGAACTGTGCCTGTCGGTCATCACCGGGTTCCCGGGCGCCCCTGTGGTTCTTGCCCTTTGCAAGAATGGAGATGAGAAACAGGTAAGTGCTCAGTGCATCCACCCTGGGACATGGCCACCTTCAATACCATGGCTGCCTGAGTAGGTCTAAGTCTCATGGGCAGAAAAAGAGAAAAGCTGTAGAAGAGATGATGATGGTAAGAAAGAGGTCCTTCTGGTTAGCAGAGGGAGGGAAGGGCTCCTCTGATACATCCATGGTGCCCACAGCAGTGTTCAGCTGCCACGTGAAAGCCTGCTGACCTCGTCGGACTTCACCTTGCATGTGTATCTATGCTCCGACGCCCACCCAGGATCCCAGAGTAGGAGAGTCCTGGGACCAGCCTTCAGGGCCACAGGGATGAGCAAGAGTCAACCTTTGCCTTTGAGGGGAGCCGTGGGCTCTGGTGGGACGTCCACCAAAATTCATAGCACTCTAGACACACTACATGCCAAGTTCCTCTAGCAGCAAGGTGTTGGCTCCACTCAATTTCCTACCAACTGGATTCTGGTGTTAGACTGAGATTCAAATGCCCATGGTATGGCTCACTGGCTGTGTGACCTTTGGCAGGTTACTGGACCTCTCTGGGCTTCAGTTTTCTCCTCTGTGTTAGGTTGATGATGCCCATCATACAGGGTAACTGTTAGAGCAATTAGCTGAGATGGCCCATGGTACCTGGTCAGTGGTGATTCCACAGTGTGTGTCCACCCCCTCCCTCCTTGTCATGCGAAGTGAAGTCCACTGTCAGCAGCATGAGACCCCCTCTCTGCTTAGGCCCTCGTGTGCTGGAACACTTGGGATGAGCAACGGTTCAGGCATCGGGTGCCGCCCAGGAGCCCCCTGCCCTTGGCATCGCCGTCCCCCAGCTTTCTCCCACTTCTTCCTGACAGTGCAGACACCACGTGTGGATCATTTCTTTAGCTGCTTCTGTGACTAACTCACTTCACATTTTCTGGCCTATTGCTTGGAAAGTTATTGCTGTCTAATGGGTTTTCCTAGCAAACATATTGATTTCGCTTTTACTTTTTTATCCAATGGAAAAAAAAAAAACAAAAAAACAAGAACAATACCTGGCAAAGCAATTAGTTGCGATTTTCTTCCTCCATGAGACCATGAAGTCAAGTCTCTAGATGCCCCTAGCCATATGGTGTAAATGTTTTTAATTATGCTGGAGTGCCCAATATTATTGATAGGACCTGGGGCCTTGGCCAGAGAATTCTGGCTCATCCTCTCTCCTCTCCGTCTTCCCAGCAATGGACCAAGACTGGTTCCCGCATTGAGCACATGGCATTCCACCTCTGCCTCGACACAGACATGTTTGGTGATGGCACTGAAAATGGCAGGGAAATCGTTGTCAACCCGTGTGAGTCCTCACTTATGAGCCAGCACTGGGACATGATGAGCTCTTGAAGACCCAGGAACCAGTGGGGGCTGTGGGGTGGCACATCCCCGGAGGAGCAGCAGGCTGGAAATCAGGCTGCATGCAGCCCGTTGTCACCACAGACACCCTGAACTGGGAGGCAGAGGCTGTCTCAGGGAGGATGCAGGAAGAACTTGCAAGCCAAGTGGAACTCAGAGACAGATCCCGCGTGTTCTCAATGCTGTTAAGTTCCAGTCCTGGCCCAGTCTGTCCCCGACTGGTACCTGGAGACAGAAATCTGAGGGGAAGTATCAATGTTGTTCCCTTCCTTACAAAAGAAGCTAGAGAGGAAAGTCTACCTTGTCACTAGGCCAGGACTCAGTTGAGAGGTGAAGAATGGAGGTCATTTCCAAAGCAAATAAAGGAACCTTAGAAGCTTTCTCTGTGTATCTCTTACTTTGTTTCTACTTATGTCAGCTCAGAGCTCGGCTCAGTTCTCTTTCAATAGGGGTATAGGGGTGGTGGGGTCCTTTGGCAGGTGGACAAGGAAGAGGACAGGGAGATGGGAAACCTATGTCCTGACCCTGAGCTGCCATCGACAGGCTGTGTGACCTTAAAAGAACATGTAACTTTTGTGGTCTTTCATTTTCTGTGATGTCAAGTAGGGGAGTCAGAGCACAGCAGTGGTTTTACCCAGGGATACGCAGCTCATCTCATCCAGGAGCCCCTAGCTCCCCCTGTGGAGACCCCCCGTGCAGTAGGTCCACAGTAGGACCCAGGCTCCTCCCTGGTTACAGTTGCCATCCTTTTTGTCTCTGTGGGCCTGTATAGCTTTATAGTCTGCAGTCATTGGTGTGCAAGTTTCTTCTCTAACAGATCCCCAGTGTGTTCTGAGAAAGGGGTACTGTGGTTGTCCATTCATAATCACTAGAGTTTAAGAAAAGAACTAACCCAATTGTTTAAAAGTTCCCAAAATATTCTCAGCCAAGGTAAGTTCACCACATGCTGATTAGTAATGGTCTTGGTCTTAGCTGTCTGCCGCTGAGTAACAAATAACCCCAAAATTTGGCAGCTTAAAGCAGCACGCCTTTGCTATCTCCTGGTTTCTATGAGGCACGGCCTCACTGGGTGCCCGGCTTCAGGGTGACTTTAAAGTCTGCAATCAAGATTGCAGTGGTTGTTGGTAGGACTTGGTTCTTCGCAGGCTGTTGGCCAGAAGCTTCCCTCCGTTCCTTGCCATATAGGCCTCTCCAACCCTGCAACCCATTTCATCAAAGCAAGTCAGCCGGGAAGGCACACGTGCCAGCAAAACGGAAGTCAGAGTTCTTTCCAACCTCTATCTGTCCCTGAATACGGGAAAGGCAGTGGAATTCAAAAACATAGCAAGAGCATCCGCGGCAGCCTGACTAGCACTCCAGAAAGGGGTAGTGATGAGGACCTTGAGCCACTGCTGCAGGACAGTGGTATCTGGGAGCTCTCTTCCTTCAAGAAGCCTGGGAATCAGTGCACTGAGTTACCTCCCATCACTTTGGGCACATTCTGTTTGAGAGAAGCAAGTCCCTGGGCACAGCCACACTCAAGGGGAGAGGACGACATGAGAGAGCTGAAGCCAGAAGTGGGGGTCACTGGGAGCCATTTTAGAATCCATCTCCGATCTTCTACCTGAAACAGGTGTCTGTCTCCCCTGCAATCAGAAAGACTTCAGGAATGGGGCACGTTCAAGCTCATTGTTAAACAGTCCATGGCCATGGACTCCTGCAGACGCGGAAAGAGAAGGCTGCATGCGCGGGCCCAGCATTTCCCCAGCAGTCGTCTCTGTGCAGTCCTCCTCTTGCCTTATTTACTTACAACCTGCCTCTTTTGTGGGGCTGTTTCCCTCCCCACTGTGAAAAGGAAAGGAAGTGTGTAATATATAAAGACATCTATGGAAGATGTTCTGTTGGCTCCTGAAGGCTGTGTGTCCACAGGATTTAAACCAGTCTTGCAGAGAAGAACAGATGGTTTCACCAGCGCCCTCTCCCCTAACTAGGGGAATCAGACACTGCACTGACATAACTAAAGGAGCAGGGATTGTCCTCCTCTGTCTCTTTGTCTCCCTCTGTTTCTGTGCCTGTCGGGCAGTTCCCTGGGGGCAAGATAAAGTGATGTTACTTATTTACTGCCCCTTTAGGTCACAGGGTGCAGGTGGCCATAGATCTCTCTTGAACACCCAAGGAAGTGGGGTAGCAGAAATGGAGGCCTCAGCCCCAGAGGGACAAACGTTATTTTTAATCTCAGCTGCTTTAATGTGGCAGAAAAGCTAACACTCAGTGATCTCACTGACCTGCCTCTTCCTAGTGGAAGCCCTTGGGACTATAACGAAGACTCTCTGTGAAGGATGTGGGGGTAATCTGCTCATGGAGATATCGAAGATTCACATGCAAGCTGCAGGGTGTGCATCTTAAGGCCTCCTTAGTGGAAAACAGAAGTTAATGCAAATAGGGATCACATAGCTGCGTAGGATTCTCCAGGCACCCTCTCACCATTAAACTGATGGTGATGAAGCCAAGGCAAGAGCAATTTGTGATTTAAAAGCAAGAATAGCAGCAGTTCCACAGCTCCACCAATTCAAGACAAAGCTGATGATCCCTGGGCGAACAGCAACCTGCTCCAGCCTGAGATGCCTGCATCCTGCAGTCGTGTCTCTGAGCAGCGGTGGCCAAGCTTTGCCTGGAGGTCATGTCTTTTGGCGGATGCTGCATTAGAGTCCTTGGTCAACTGTGATCATTGAGTTTGAATACCAGATTTCAGGAACCTGACACATCCACTTTGGAGGCCACTGGTAGTTGTGGGTGAGAGTGAAAGGTTGTCAATAATGTCAGTGTATGAAAATAAAAAAGGACCTACGCTTTTCATATTTTATGGGCTTGTGAGATTGAGACCCCAAACCGAGCTTGGAGAGTCCCCACTCCAGGGTAGCCTCATCACACTGCCAGGGGATAGGTGGCCAGGTGTGGTAGCAGCCCATCAGCAGGGATCACATCTGGCTAGGTGTGAACAGTACACGTTTCTCAGTGTCTAACTGATGTGGTGTGCAAATTAACTGAAGGGAATTTATACATGCATTATATACACTCATGAACTGGAAAAAAAGAGTCAGGGCTTCAGGCACTCTCTAGCGGCTGGATAGAGTCGGAGGGATAACGGTGTTGAGTGGATGGGCCAAGCTGGGTGCCATATTGGATCTGAGACTCACTCTCTTGGCTGTTTCTTATGTGCTGTGTGATTTCTCTGTGTGAGCTCATCTTCAGCGGGAGTTGTTTCCTCCAGGTTGTGGAGGCATGCCTTGGGGAAGGTTTAAGTTTGCCTCCATTGGGTTCCATTGTGTTCAAACCAGTTTGTACACTGACTTTTCCAATTGTAGTCTGCACACTGTGAAAATGCTATGAATCCAGACCCTACAGCCATGTTGGCACAAGCTTGGATTTTGATCCTTCACAGATTATCCTTTCTCTACCCAAATTGTTATCCCGCTTCCCATGCGGTCACCACTTACCCAGCTGGTAGGTGGGGTTTGTTGAGCCTTTCTAAGCACCCAACTAAATGTAGGGTCTCCTTTCTGGCCCTAGCCACTCACGATGTGGTGGTCTCCATATCTGCTGCCACTTGGGTGTTGAAACCCCAGCCCTGATTGTACACATCTGGCTTCAGTTCCCCTCCAACGCTCATTCACCATGCTGGCTTTGAATTCCTACTCATTTCTGGAATCTGGAATTTTTCTTTCCTTCCTTTCAAATGCAGCTGTGACTTCAAATCATTTTATTATATTTTACCCCATACTGATGATGTGTGTTTGTGGGAGGGGGCTTCCCGGGTCAGCTCAGACCAGAATCCTTAGTGCTATAATTAGCTGTCACCACTGTCTTTCCCACTGGCTCTGGGACCATATCAGTGAGTCAGAGAACAAGCCTGTGCTTCTTTAGTACCGCTTCCTGATTATCTCCCAGCTCTAGCTATCAGACATTAGAGTCTGATAAAGACAGCAAAGGCAGAAATGGAGGACGGGGAAGACAAATTGATAACAATGACATCCTGTTATAATACACACAGATTTAGGGATCATGCATATTTTACTTCATAATGACAGAGTTTAATACTGAAAGTGCTCGCTGGAATGAACTATCAGTCATGGACATCTTTAATACTGCAATTGAGCCTGGCAAGAGAGACTGTTCTCAGAAACGCCGAGGGATGGTGATGGGAGGTTAGAGGGGAGCACTTGCATCTCCTCTGCAAGTATCTCAGACAGATTCCCTGGCACCTGGCAACCAGAGTCCTGGCCAGCCTTCAGGGAGAAGCTCACCTTTTACCTGTGTTTACCTGCGGCAGAGTTAAGCCTCCTCCCTTGCCCCATTCTGCACATTTGCTCCTGGGGAGACAGCACCCTGACCTATCTGTTCCTTTGGCACCTGACAAGACCTGGAGCAGCATCTGGCACGCAGAGGGATTGCGTGAGAGCTCTAGCAGCTGTGCTCTCATGGTGGCCTTGTCGCACACGATGGGTGGGAACCTCTTCTCCCCAGCAGGCAGAGCCAACCTCTCAAGCTCCCCGGTGGTCTAAGGTCTCAGTCAGCCCAACTTGGATTAGCAAAATCCAAAGCTCCAAGCGCTTTTCCATTTGCCATGGAACCGACTAATTTAATGAAGCCGTCACAGTGCAAACCTCAGGGCTTATTGGAAAAGGACTAGAGCACGACATTATTTCACAGCAGTAGATTGCATCATTTTCATTTCACAGCTTTCCAATGGGAAATAATAAAACAAAATTACAAACATAATGAAGAAAGAGAGGAGGGGAAAAAAAAAAGCCTTGGGTGAGAGATGCATCCTCTGTGCTGTGACAGGGCTGGTTACCTTCTTCAGTGGAGCCAGTAAATATTCCCTGGCTTCGCTCACAGGACGGAGAGCAGCCCAGGATGCTTCCACCTGCTGCTGAAGATAACAGGCTGCAATAACTCACAGCCCAGCGCAACAGGGAGCCCTGAACACCCGGCAGGAGGCTCGCCAGAAGTCTGTCTGAGAAGTTCCAGCCTCCAAAGCACAGCCCTCCCTGGGCCGGCCACAGAGCTGGGGCCAAGGGCTGCCCTTGGTGATGGCCCGGCAAGCTGTTGGGGGCGTCAGGGTGCTCTGCGTCTCCCTTCCCTCCAGAAGGCAAAGTGGCTTTACCAGTGGGGCTTCATTCATCCCTAGGATAGAGGAGAGAAGAGGTCCCTTCCCCCAAAGGAGCTGACAGCCAGGGACTAAATAGGAGTGACAGAGACACAGCTCTTTCCAAAGCTGCTCTCATTTATAGATAGCGCTGAGGTGTAGGATTGGGGAGGTAACCAGCTCAGCAGGACGTTTTTTTCCATTCTGCCGTCTGTCCTGAGCTTGAGGAGATGCCCCAGGTCTGTCTGCACAGCCAGGAGACTGAATACCTTCATTCCACCCAGGCCCAAATTCCTCCTACCGCCCCTGCCTGGTACTAAAAGTAACTTTCTCCTCATTTAGTGGAGGGGTTTGAGGTCTCCTGGAACGAACTCCCTCCTCTTTCCCCCAGCAGCTGGGCTGCTGCCTCCCCCCCCCCCCCCCCGCACTGCTCGCCTGTGCCTTGATTCTCCTCCTCCCTTCTTGCTCCTTCAGTGATGCCTCCCTGCCCTGCCCCTGCTGCCTCCTCCCCGTTAACTGAATGGTGTCCCAGTTCCTCCTACCTGACAAAGAAAAAAGCCTGGTCTCCCCTTTTTCTTTGGCCAACATGTTCCTGTAAAGTGCAGTAGCTGGCCTCATGGACTTAGGTTCAGATCCTGGCTCTTCCAGTTCCTAGCTGTGTGACAAGGAGCAAATTACTCAACTTCTCTGAACTCAACTTTCTCCTCTCTGAATGGGGCTCATAGTTGTACCTATCTCATATGTTTTTTGTGAGGTTAAATGAAATGACTCCTGTGATATTCTCAGCACAGAGCCATGCATGTATTATGTCCAAAAGTGTAGGTTGTCCTTATCATTTTATTGTGAGGATTAAAAATCAGTCTCCAGAGCAGAGGGCAGGGCGTGGGAGTGGTGAGGGCTGCCCCTCAGCCCTCAGAGGTCACTTAGAGGTCAGGGTAGGACTGGGGACCCCCTGGGAGTTGCCAGGCTGGTAGAGGACCCAAAGCCTCTGAGCCCTGCTCTTTGGTTCCGAGGGAAATGGCGAACCCCTCGCTGGTCTTGACCCTTCCTTGCCTGCATTTTCAGCCATTTGCCTTGCCTGGAGCTTCCTCAGCCTGTATGTTCATTCCTCCCGTGTGCACACTGATGGGGTCTGCCACTGTGTGTGCCACAGTCTGTGCGGAGCCCCGTGGGGAAGCCATGTCATGCAGTGTCAGCGTGTCACAGACAAGAACAGAGGACCGGCGTGTGAGTAACAGAGGCCTGGCTGCGCGTCCTCGGAAGCTCTCTCCTCCCTCGTGGGTCCGTCACACCGCACCCCATCACCAGAAACGTCTCTAGCTCTGCTTCCTACACTGTTTGAATCTTCTGTCTAACCTAAGAATTCAGCTCTCACACCTGAATTCTGCTTCTCTTCGCTTGTCAACCTGCTTCTGTGTGATTCTCAGTTTTGGTGTTGCCTCAGACACTGTCAAAACACTGTGTCCAGCTCGGCCCCAGCACCCAGGACCCTGGGCTTCTGCCTGCCTTTCAGTGGAGTCCCCTGCTCAGGGAGTGGGGTCTGATCTATCTCCCCAAACTGGCTTTATAGGACACTTGGTCCTGAGCAAGGGGATATGATGTTAAGGACCCAAAGCAGTTTATCAGAAAAGAGGGTCAAATAAAGAACTATGAGGTTCAAAGGAAGAAAAGACCCCATATGAGATGAGTTTGAAACATACAAATGTATGTGACACTTGAAAAGGATAGACGGGGACACATTCAGTTGATAAGAACAGCCTGAACAAAGGGACAGAAGCAGGAAATAATGGGCCTTTCTCAGATAACATGGAGCAGGTCAAGCAGCCTGAGGTGTAGAAGACATGGAAGAAAGTGGGGGGTCAAATGGGGCGAGAGACGGGGCCTTGAGTGCCAGGCAGAAGAAACTGAACTTAATTGGATAAGTAGTTGGGAGCTACTGAAGGTGTTAGAGCAAAGGAGTAACATCAACCAGAGTGTAAGTGGAGGAAGACGGATAGGATAACAGAGAGTTAATATGGTTTGGAGGTGAGATTCTGTGACAAGGGGCCTGCCGGAGACTCCAGAAGTAGCCCAAGAAGATTATGAGGCCTGAACTATGTCAGCATCAGTCAGAGTGGACAGTAGACAATGATTATGGGAGATGCTGGTGGCAGATGTGGGAGGAGAAGGAGGGTGAGGGGAGGGGATGGAGCAAGGCGGGGGAAGGGCCTTAATGCCAGATGGGTCCTATTCCGCCTGCTGAGCGACTGCCTTCATGGGCGCACATTTAATTGTTCTATTTGAGGATTGGATAACCAGGCTTAAGCATTTAATCATAAAACATTTCAGACACACAAAAGAAGACTAGTAGCATAGCAACTACTTACACAGAGCTTACGCTGCGCTTGGCATTGTTCTAAGAGTTTTAAAGAATTTAACTTAGTCAGTCTTCCTGATAATTGTAGCTGTATAATATCATACTAGCTATTACTAGCTCCATCTTACAAGTGAGTAACTCGAAAGCCAAGAAAGTTAATAAGTCTCTTGCCTAAAGTCAAGCAACTGGTAGTAGACGTGAGATTCGGGCCCCAGAAGTCCACTCCAGAAGTCTGGGTTCCTAACCACCAGGCTCTGTGGCCTCTCACGTTGAGGACAGAGCGGCAGGCACTCGTGTCCACACCAGAAAGAAAGTGCTGCAGGTACGGGGGAGTCCCTCACGCACAGGCCCTTAGTAATGGCTCGCTGATACATTAAGTCGTTTTACATCTTTGACAACTGTCAGCCACGGTGACCCTCAGATCCATCCATCCATCAGCCGTCCTCCTTGAGGTGGGCAGGGGGAAGGGAACTAGCATTGGGGGAGCTATAGTTATGTGCCAACTGTATGCTTTGGGGCTCTACAGTCACTACTTTGAGGAATGCTGACAGTATCCTATCAGGTAGGTGGTTGCACAGATTTTACAGATGAGGAATTTGAGTCTCAGAAGTGAAATAACCAGTCAAGGTTGTCCGACTGATACATGGCAGAGCGGTCCGCCTCTTCTCAGGGGCCGCGCTGCCTCGAGTGCACGGCAGTTCAGCCCCAAATGCATCTGTAAATCACTAAGCAATAAATATTTACTAAGCACCTGTCATGTGACAAGCATGATGAAAGGAGCTGGCCACCAACCTTGGCCTCAAAGACAATGAGTGAAGAAAAATGGGTTTTATTTTAGAGAGAGTTGTGGGCGGTGGGGGAGGCAGAGAGAGTGGGAGGGAGGGCGTGCTCAGGGTCACTTTGGCTATAAGAGGTCACTTGAGTACAAAGTTCACAGAGGAGGGACTGGGAAGGCTTCTCAAAGGATGGATAGACAGACGGGACGGCTGAGTGGTAAGGCTGATAGGACAAGAGGAAGAGAGGGTGGAATTCCAGACACAGGAACCCAAATCTGCTTCTTCTCACTGTCTTGGAACCCCTGGCTCATTCCTGGTGATAATATGATGGCTATATAACGACATACAACAAGTTCATTATCTTTATGAACTTGTGATGGTTCATTTAGAGATTGGAGAAGAACATGGGACCACAGGAAGGCTGAGCCATCTCCTAGGAACCCACTTCTGGGCCTCCCAGCAGATGGGATGCAGGGAGGCTAGGTGTTCCCTCTGTGTCCCTGTGGTACCCTGTGTCCTCATGGAAGGCTCTGTGTCCATGTCTTTCACTGAGCACAGCACCCCCACAAACAGGTGATGTAGCACTTACTCCATAACCAGCACCTCCTCTGTTCGTGTATCTATCCCCCGATCCCCATTTGCTTGTATGCACCTCCAAGGAAGAGACCCACCTGCATCTGGCAGCATCAGCCCCCAAAGGGCACATGTTGAACTGACCCTCTCCGCCTGCCCCCAGGTGGACCAAACTAGATTTTCCAGGTTAAGCTACACCCTCGTTACTCCTTTGTCCAATCAGCCATGCCAAGGTCATAGACATTTTTCTGTCCAGAACAGACCCTTGCAACTTAGGCAGCACAAGCAGGTAGTAGTTCATCCTAACTGCTAAGAACATCCTCTTGGATCGTGAAGCTGATGAAAACCTCTCAGACCTAGCCTCTGTTGATGGATAGTCAGGTGCTTCTCCCTGCTGCCCTGGGGAATTGATAATACACACTTAGCAGGACCTCAGAACATTCAGAACTGTCTTGAGGGAGCTCCCGCTGTCCTCAAGGTTACTCAGGTGCTCTGCACAGGACTGGCCCTCCTAAGAGTGGCAGGGCAGTAGGCAGAGAGCCCAGAGGGGTGACCACTGACTGCTCTCCCCTGCCACAGTTGGCTTTGGGACATCAGACTGAAGCAGCTTCAGGGTAATGGCCAACCTGTGAAGTGGTGCCTGGTGTGGGGAACCTATAGCAAGACAGGGTGGCACCAGCAGCTGTGTTCCAACCACTGGGTGTAGTTCAGATTCCACAACCCGAAACTCTAATGTGGAAGAGTTCTCTAATGGGAACCCAGTATGGCCCAGCGCTAATTCTCCAGCATGAAACAAACTAATTCCTGGGAAAACAGGTCTGACCGCCTGTGCCTCGTGTCTACCCATTCTCTCTAACTGCAGCAGCCCAAACGCATTGCCTTGGCTTCTTTATTTCTCTGGTAGAGTTATAAGAAAAATCTAGAATACTGAGCACAAGCAGAAGTTTGAAGGAGCATTTCTAGTCCAACTCCAGCTTCTTGGCAGGCCTGTCCCCACTTACCAGCCATTTGCTTCTATTTTTAAATGCCTTTAGAAATCACTCTTAATTTGCTCCAATCAAATCAATACCTAGCGATGCCTACTCCACGCAAGCAGCCAGGGTCTACTGAGGCTACAGTGAAATGAAATGCCCTGGCCTTGCCTGTAACTGCCCCATAAGGAAGGTGGTATTTCCTGTCTGCCGAGCAGAAAACTGTTTCAGAGCAGTGCAGTAGCTTCTCCAAGGACACACCGCAGGTGGGGGCGGGGGGATAGCGGGGCAGGTAGGACTGGAATCCACTTCTTTCAGCTCCAGATCCCAGGCCCCTTGTTCTCTTTCCTTCCCCCCCCTCCCCAGAAGGTGCAACTTTAAAAATCTAGTCAAGAAAAACATGAAACTGGTATTATATATAGCATAACTAAGGAGTTCAAAATGTACCACATTTTAAAAATTGTCTTTTGTTTGTGGAAAACTGAAATTTGATGACTAGGCCAATTTGGTTGAAAAAAAGATCCATCTCACTCTTTTTGTCTTCTTTTTTTTTTTTTTTTTGCTGGACAACATCCTAGAGTGCATACCCGAAAATGAACACATTGTATTTTTTTGAATTTGACTTTGTAAAAATGTCTTTATTCTACCTCACATGTATTTTCTCTTTGGTTGTGCATGAAATTCTAAGGTGATAAACCATTTGCCCTCAGAATTCTGAAGGCATTACTGCCCAGAACTGTAGAACTGTGAAGGGTCGGGTGGAACCCTCCTTGCAAGCTGGCCAGCTGGCTGCCGTTTCACAGAGGCTAATGAAGCCATAAGGCTCCTGGGTCAGAGACAGGATAGCTTGTTGTTCACAGCAGTGGAGAAGCCGGAATATCAGCATTTTTTGCACCTGTTCCCCTAACCCCCATTCTCCTAGGGAACATAAAGAGGGCCAGGTGACACCTGCACACACACAATGGGTTGTGTTACAAGAGGGGTGCCTGGAGCTTAGGGAACCTGAATCTTTTATAGTGGTCATGCCTGCCTTATGCTCTGGAGGGAAACACTCTCTGTCTTCCAAAGTTGTTCACTCTGCAAACATGCCTGAAAAGGTAGTTCATCTGAAACAAAGGGCAGTCAGGGCCTCTGTCCCGAGATATTCAGAAATGCAAGAGACACATGGTATAGTGTCTACCAGAAGCTGTCTCTGTGCCTCCCAGCTTCCACCACTGCTCCTGAGCTTCCACTGATGTCGGTGCAGGCGTTGTCTGTGGTTTGTTGCCTTTCATTTTCCTCCCTGGAAGCCTTTGGACCATCTCTTTATACCTGGTCTTCTGAAATTTCCAAATGTCAATTTGGAGACTCTTATATCCTGCCTTTCTCGAGATTTTTCTTCTACTGTCTCTTTGATTATTAGGTGGCCTTTTTCTCCCTTGTACACCCTTTTATGGAATTCTCTACTTTTCTTTGGGTTTGTTTGCGTTGTCATTCAGGTTGGAGGATTTTCCTCAAGTTTCCAATTACCTATGGATATAAGAGTGTATTGAAGAATGAGAGACTAAAACAGCCGGTGAGCCAAACCATAGGGTGATCAAAGGTGATTTGGCTTTTTCACTGTGGGGGTGAGGGGTTCCAGTTGTCAAAATCAGTAGGTGTTTGCTGTTGATTCCTCTGGTTTCTCTAGACAACCCACTTTTGGTTTCCTACCTGGGAGATTTATGCCAGGTTTGGTTTTCTGGAGATAAGGGAAGAGAACTGAGGCTACCACATTTCAGCAAGCATGCTTTATGAAGGAGAAGAAATAAATACACTTGGTTAACCAATGCACCTTGACCCTCACGTTCTCACAGTGGTCCTACGCTCATCCCTAGCCTCTGATAGGGTGGACCTTAGCTTAGAGCCTGAGACTCCTCTTCTACTGCAGAGGAAATTACCTGGAAATTGATCCAGCCAACAGGATATGTGATTCCAACTTCCTGATTCTCACCAGGCTCTCTCATGCAGACACTGTCATCCTTTATGGGTCTGTTTGAGGGGGGCCATCTGATGGAGGCATCCTGAAGAGGGCAGTGATATTTCCTCATGGAGCATTCTTCAGAAAATGCCTGCTTTGCTTATTCTCTGTCCTTGATTTGACCTTGATTTCTTGGGACCCTTCTTCTTGAAAAGTCTTCTTCACCCAGTGTTTGTGAGCTCGTCACACTCACTTTCTGAGCATCTGGTTCACGTGCCTTGAGGACCTCCTGCCTCTTAGTAAACCTTCATTAAGTCTTTAAATTCGGAGGTGAGCGCTATTAGGAGACCATCTGTAGCCATCCCCTGGTAAGCGCCTGCACTCACAGAGCAGGAGAGCCCATCCTCTCTTCCGACAGTGTGCCAGTTTACTGTCAGAATCTCAGTGGCTGGGGCCTGGGAATCTGTGTTTTGAGAACATCCCCTAAGTGATTCTGGTGACTGACTAGTTGACAGGGGTCTGTACACCCTTGCCTCTCATGATTGATGCCTGCATTTAGAGCTCATATGTCCTGAGCCACATGTCCCTGAGTCAGACTACCTGCCCGCTTCAACTTCTGCCAACCCACTGCCCTGGCCAGGCCTTGTATCCCCACTCAGCTATGATCCTCCCATCTGGCTCTTCTCTGTCCTCACACTGGCCTCCTGGACTCAGGAGGGCTTACTTGCCCTAGCTGACTCATGTCCTTCCCTTCCCTCCACCTCACCACCTGCCACCACCCACACACCCAAACCTGATATCCTTCCTCACTCTACCCTGAACCACTCAAATCTGCCTGGGCTGCAGGTCCTGTAAATAGAAAGAATGCTGTTGGGTGCTGCAGTGTTTGGCCTCATCAGTGATGCAGACAAAGAACTTTGAGGAGGAAGAGATGACCTCAGGCTGGCATCTTGGGGAGATGTCACAGTGAGATGGGATTTCAGCCGGAGTTTTAGTGGAGGAGTATTTTTGCATATTCATAGAGGAGGGTGAAGTCAAATCTGGGAAATACTTGCCAAATGCTATTACAATACAAGTGCTACTACTATTACTATTCCTACTAATAATCATATGTATTACCATCAAATCTGTACTCTAGGATAAGCACTGCATATGTGTGTGTGTATATATAATTTTAGACTTTCAATAGCCCTGCAAGGGAGGAATTGTTATTCCCATTTTACAGATGTGGAAAATGAGGCATAGAGAAGAGTTGCTCTTTCAAGACCTCAAAAATACTAAGTGCTTAGAGGAAGACTGGCAGCCCAGTCTATTGACTGGTTTCTTTTCTCCTTGCAGTTTGTTCCTGCTGCTTCCCTGTAATTAAAGAATGCAGCTCTCCCCTCTGGGAGCAGCAGCCTCCTCTCCGTCTTCCCAGGGAGACATCTGCAAATAAAACTCAAATCAAATCACACTGTGCCTCCCTTCAGCATGGAGACCGGCAGGCTCCTCCCTCGCGGGTATCCATTACTCTGGTATGTGAAGTGTGGCTAATCGTGGTAATCCGGCACAGCCGTTAGAGTTGTCTGCAGGGTGAAGTGGTGTGGTCAGGCTGCAAGCCTGTTTCACTCTACACCCTTCTTTTTCCTTCCCCATTGCTCTCTGAGTCATTTACTCAGAGATTAAAAACATTCATGGTTCCATGCAGCCCCAGATCTGAATTACTTTGTAAAACTTTTAAAGTGCCTTTAGGGTTAGGTAAGCAAGAACGTAACTGACTTGTGTTTTCATGAAAGCAATTTTTAACATTTAAAATATAGAAAACAAACATGTTGGCACTTGAGACACCAATATATGCCAGCCTGTTCAGTACATACACAATACATGAAAATCTAGGTTTACAGAAAGGTTAAACTAGTTTACAGGGATGCCGTGGACAGGAATTCCAATAAAAAACCTGATGTCCAGCCCTACCACTTACTGGCACCTCTCTGTACCTCAGTGTTCATCTCTGTAAAATGGAGAGATGTCAGATTAAGTTGTTTCACCTGTCCCACAAGGCTGTCATGAGAATCTAATGAGTTCTAGATTGTAAACTGAGATGTGCTATAGGAAGGTAAGGCCCCTTTGATGAGAGAAGTGTAGGGCCAGGGCATGGAGAGAAGGACGGTACCATCCTGTCCAGGGGTGATACCCCAGGTTGCTATAGAACCAGCCTCTCACCTAGATCAGCTTGTGAGCAGTTTACCCTCCGTTGCCTCCACAGAATATGAGCTGTTTCAAGTCCCATTATCCTGCACATCATCACCCCGCAGCCCTGCGATTCAGTTAAACACCGCAGCTCCTGAGTACATTTTAATTTCTGATCATTAGTTACAAGATTTTCTTGTTAATTCTGATTCAGCAGATTTTGCTGAGACAGCTCTCTTTTTTTCCCTTTGATTTTGGTCATGCTGCACACAGCCTTTTCAGACAGACAATAAATCTGGTGACTAACCTCCCTCCTGAGGAGGATGAATCATCTGCGTTTCTGGAAAGGACACAGCCAGGGGGGTGGTGACAGGGAGGGGGCCTCCCCTCAGGCTTCTTTGTAGGTGACTCTGGGGGACCTTCTTGATTCTGGTCCCAGGACACAAACCTGCCAAGGGTGATTACATCAGATATAATGAGATTATCCCAGAGCCCAATAGCAGGCAAGTCAGGGGGGACAAAACTAGAAAAACAGGACAACTCAGCAAAATGAGTTCCTGCTTTCTGCAGCTTTTATTAGATCACAGTTATTGGGGACTGAATTTGCTGTCCATGTATCTAACCTGGAGGTACCAACAGAATTTTGCAACCAGAGAGATTGGTTTTGGGCACTGCACCTCCTCCTCCCTTCTTCCCTCCTTGTGTCTACTTGCTCGCCCTGTCTGCTGGCATGAGTAGGTTTATTGTCCTCCTTGGTCTGATAGGTGACCCCTCCCAACCTTGGACCCAGGAAAACGATGAGCTCCTTCAAACTAAAATGTTGTTCTTGTCAGTTGTAACACCCTTCCCGGGGACAGGTGGTCTTTTCACACATTCTCAAGAGCCAACACTCACGGAGGATTTACCATCTGCTGGGCACTCTTCTTAACCCTTTTATGTATTTAGTCACTTAACTGCCCTATCTACCCTGTGAGATAGGTATAATAACTATCCCCATTTTACAGAGGAGGAAACTGAGGCATAAAAAAAAGTTAAATAGCTGTCTTGTAGCCACCCATGTAGGATGTGGCAAGGTTGGGATTTGGTCCCCAGTTCCAGCGTCCATGCCCTTAGCAATTGCACTTTATTGATGAAACTTGATTTTGTCACAAGATACTGCTGGAGTGACTGGATGCAATAGCAGGATAGCTCAGTATCTGGGGAGAGAGAGGGCCTGGGTTGAAGCTATGACAGGGATGGGCTGGAGCTGGAGGAACAGACCTAGCTGGTTGGCTCACAGGAAGTCCTCTCTAATGGGATCCAATCCAAGGCAAGCCATAGCAGCCCAGACAAGCAATGGACATCGTGGAAGCTGACATAAGATGAAGAAGTGTCCCAGACCAACAGATGATTCAGAGCAAGACACATTTAGCAGGGCAAGCATCAGGGCAACTGCCAGCAGGCTACAGGACCCAGGCTGGACCCTAAGCCAAGGTGAACTTGGGAGCAGGAGTTAAGAGCAAGTTAGGAATCCCTACCTCATATCATATACAAAAATTAACTCAACATGAATCATTGACCTAAATATAAGAGCTGAAGTCATAAAACTCTTAGAAGAACACATAGAGGTAAATCTTCATGATCTTAGATTTGGCAGTGATTTCTCAAATATGACACCAAAAGCACAAGCAATGTAAGAAAAAAGTAGACAAATAGTACTTCAGCAGAATTTGAAATGTTTGTACATCAAAGGGCATTATCAAGCAAATGAAAAGATAACTTAGAGAATGGGAAAAAATATTTGAAAATCATATATCTAATATGAGTCTAGTATCCAGAATATATAAAGAACTCCTACAACTCAGCAATAAAAGGACAAACAATCTAACTTAAAAAATAGATGAAGGAACAAAATAGACATTTCTCCAAAGGAGACATACAAGTGGCCGACAAGCACATGAAAAGATGCTCGGCATCAGTACTCATTAGAAAAATACAAGTCAAAACCACAGTGAGATACCACTTAATCCCTACTAGGATAACTGTAATTAAAAAACAAAAACAAAACAGAAGACAAGTGTAGACAAGGATGTGGAGAAATGAGAACGCTTGTACATTGCTAGGGAGAATAGAAATGGTTCAGCCACTGTGGAGAAAAGTTTGGTGGTTCCTGAAAAAGTTAAGCATAGAGTTTATCACATAACCCAGCCTTCCCACTCCTAAATATAAACCCGAAAGAAAGGAAAACAGCTAATCAAACAAATACAAGCACATGCATCTTCCAAAAGTGAGACAATACAAATGTTCCCCAAGGAAGGAATGGGTAAACAAATTGTGGTGTCTGCATACAATGGGATATTGTTCCGACATAAAAAGAAAGAAAGTACTGATACCTGCTACAGTGGGGATGAACTTTGGAAACATTACGCTAAGTGAAAGAAGCCAGACACAAAGGGCCTTCTATTGTGTGATTCTCTCTATAGGAAATATTGAAAATAGGCAAATCCATAGAGACAGCAGAATGGTGGTTTCCAGGGACTTGGGGGAGACAGAAATGAAGAGTAATGGCTTAATGGGTATGGAGTTTTTTTGGAGTGATGAAAATGTTTTGGAACAAGGTAGTCATGGTTGCACAACATTATGAATGTATGAATGTACGATGCCCCTGAATTGCTTACTTTAAGATGGTGAACTTTATGTTATGTGAATTTAACCTCGACTAAAAATAAAATAAGTTAGGACCTTAGAACAACCGTGGCACCAGGCAGGGACCAAGACAGGTTCCCAGGTACAGAGGTATCAGTGATCTGGGACCAAGTCTTTGCTACAAGGCAATAGCCCAGTTATTAGCCAGGGGGGTCTGAGGCTAAGCCTCAGCATATGGGGCCAGGGCTCCCCAAGCAGGTGTAGCCCTGGGAGAGGGTCAGGGGCAGAGCCCACAGGGGAGATGGACTGTGTTTGACTGGGCACAGGAACCTGGGGTCCTCTTTCCAGGTGGGAAGTTATTAGCCAGGAGAGGCAAAAGCAGTCACCGTGGTCAGCTCCTGTGATTGACCATTTCTGACCTCCCTCCCTCCCTCCCTCCACTTGGGTAAACCTGGAGCTTTAGATGAATGCATTTGGCTGATAATGGATCCCAAACACAAAGGAACAGGCGGGAGGGGGAGAGAAGGAGGGAATGTTCTGTTGTTCAGAAAATGAACAAAACAGCTGGAGGTAAAGCCTTTGTTACAGGCTGCCATCTCTGATTCATGCGTCTTTCTGATTCTGACTACGGTTTGAGTGAGCCGGGAAGAGCAATTATTACCTCTCGCGCTGCGCCCACCAGCATGGGGTTTATTAGAAGCCAGCCCTTAGGTGTTTTAGAGCAAGCCCATCATTACACAGAAGAGGCCACTGCCCCAGGTGGAGAGCCACTGCCCCCACTCAGATGCCCAGCACAGTGTGTTCAGAAAGCCCGAGGCCCAGAGGAGGAATTCCAGGGCTCTCCGGGAACCCCCAATTGCCAGTATGAAACATGGAGTATGGAAGCCTCAGCCAAGACCCCGCAGAGCCAAGCACTGGGGGCTGAGAGTTGAGGGTTGAGTGTTGAGGTCTTTTAAGCTCCCTCTTTGCCATCAGCCAGGAGTGGCTGGAAAGGATAGGAATTTATGAAAAGGAGCAAGAGGCCCTTGACACGTCCACCCCCTTGTGCCCACCCTCCATCCCCCTCTTCCTTCCTGTTTCCTGGGCTGCTCCTTCTCATTTCCCCTGAGGCTGCCTCTTGCCCACAAAGCTCTCCAAACTTGTCAGCGTCTTCTCTACTCAAACTCTCAGGCCCAGCTGAACGGCTGCTGTTCCAAGGGGAGACTCCTGCCGCCTCTTCCTGTGACTGCTTCTGCTCCATCCTGGTTGGGCCCTACCCTCCAGCCCCACCTGTTGTCACTGTACCCTGCCAGGAAGGCCAGTTGGCATGGTCTCCATTTTGAGGTCTTTCTTGATTGCCCGCCCAGATATGCTCTGCCTACCTCTAAACCAACCAGGGCCTGTTTGTGCCTCTCCTGAAGGCTTATCCTGTTCCATCTCAGATCATAGTTCTTTCTGGACTTGTCTTAACTCCCCTTACTAGGCTGCGTGGGTTACCTCTGAACCAGCTCACATCAGCGCTGGACACAGCCCATGTGAGATGATACATGTTTATTGAATGAATGAATGAATGAATGAATGAATGAATTTTTCAAACCTGAGTCATGCAAAAGAGTCTCCAGGACACTGCTTAGCCATACAAAGACCTCTGTGACTTACTGTGCAGAAAGCCCACCTTGCTGAGAAAGTGAATGCAAGGAAGTAGTGCAGAGGTTCCGGGCCAGCCCTCTACCTCTCTGAGAAGTTCCCTGGCCTTCTGCTCTCTCATCTAAGGGACCAGGCCTGGAAAGCAGAAATAAAGGAGGCAGATGAGTCCCTTTTTATCAAAACTGACACTGACTCAGTCCTAGGCATGCTGAACTTCAGGAACATAAACCACTGGGGAAGGGGACAGAGCCAGGACCAGGTGGGGAAGAAGGCGGGGAGCAGGGATGCCAGGCATAGCAGTGTCACCATTCTGTCACCTGCCCGGTTGGCAGAAGAACGCCAGGTAGGACTGGCAGTCCAGGGGGCAGGGAAAGGGCTTACAGGATGTCAGGGCTCCAGCAGGTGAGTGGGGCCTCTCTGCCCAAGGACATAAAGCAGCTGCCCATCCCCCCTGTGAACTGAACAACCCCAGTAGGCCGCGGAGGGGCAGGCCCCAAACAGATGGGTCCCAGGTATGAGATCTGCCCTGAGCCCAGGCAGACACCTGATAAGGGTGAGCCAGTTAACTCCTGACCCATGGGTAACTAGAGGGGGTGGGGGCCAGTGTAGGGGGGTTGAAATGTTCCGTAGAAGTGCAGGTGCTCCCTCCTCCCACCCTCCCCGCTTCTCTCCCTCACCCTTCACTCCTCTCTACAAAACTGGCTGGGCTGCCCCAGCTGCCTCCTCCCATCCTCCCCTCCTTCTCCCAATTAAAAAATCTATTCTGTATTTCCTCCATGCAGCACCCTTAATATTAGGTCTGAAAACAATTTGCAATCAGTTGCACTCATTAATCTAATTGAATTTAATTTCCTTTTCTTGGTGTTAGGGGTGAGTGAACTCCATATGCTGACTTATGTAAAGCAATATGCAAATTTGTATCTTGAGCCCAGAGCCCTGCAAATGTTTTTGATTACCAAAAAAAAAAAAAAAAAAAAAAGCCATGCCGAGGCCCCAGGGAAAAGCACCACTGCAGTTTCTGGCCTCACACCCCTTTCTTCCAGCGGCCTAGACACAGTATCCCCTTGCTGTGCCCCCTGGTAGCTTGGTCACCCTCGTTCCTGCACTCTCAGGACCCTCGAAGGGGTCCCTAGGAAACTGAACATCATCTTTTCTACTTTAACTCCCCAGAATCTGAGTTCTTTCCTTTGTTATGCTGCTGCTTGTTCTCCCTCAGCCCCTCATTAAGCTTAGGAATGGATTCTAACTTTTGCTGGAAAGTCTGATGAGCATCTTGTTGGTGAGACATTCGGCTTAGGGAGGTGGAGGGCAGTGCCTTGCCGGCTGTCCCAGATCCCTCCAGCAGAGGGCAGTGCTTGTAGGGCTTGAGTGGGGAGCCCAGCCACAGTGCAAGGATACCAGGCAAGCACCCCAAGGACTCCTCTCAGCTCCCACGGAGACAGGATGGTGTTACCCATGGATGACAACGGAACAGAGGTCTCATGAGCCTTGTCTAGCCGTGAATGAGTCCCAAGTCCTTGATATAGCCCTGCCCTGAAGGGCTGCCACGTGGAAATCAAGGCTGGGTGTCATGGAGAGGCTTGTGCCCCTGGTTCTTCTGCTCTGTTAGAGTGCGATTTTTGGATTTGCTTCAGAATAACTCGGGGTAGGGAGGAGGGGGAATTATTACACGGAGTAGAGAAGGAGCAAGATTGGCCATGAGCTAAAAATGGTTAAAGGTGGTTCATTGGGATTTATTATACTTTTCTGTTTCCATATTTGTTTGAAATTTTCCATCTTAATTCTGAAGCTGGATCCAGGATCTGGCTTTTCTGCTTCCCAGTGGGTGGGAGCTTATAGAGCAAAGGAGAAAAGCCAAAGGGGGCCTTATTATCAGCTCCCGTCATGCCTAGACCAGTGTGGATGAAGGCTACGCACACTGTCTTCCCGCCTCCCCAGGCAGGGTAAGGGAAGGGCAGTCTGTGGTGCACAGAGGGCGGGGGTAGCGCTGTCCCAGCCAGCTGACCAACCTGTGGTTCCCCAAGTCCGCTGGTTTGGCCCAGAGAAGGACAACGATCCTAGCAGTAGGTTCCAGACAGTAAAACAGCAATGAAATGGACCAGGGTGTGGAGGACAGATTGGAAAGGGAGGATAAGGGGAGGAAGTCCCATCTAGGGAGTTTGTGATGATTTTGTAAGAGAAAAAAAAAGTGAGGGTTTGAATAGCACAGGACTGATGGCTATGGGCAGGAAGGCACAGATGAGAAACTTTCCCAGGGACAACGCATAACATTTACCTTCATCTGTCTGTGAGATGCTCGGGCAGGAAGATTTGAAGATTGTCCCAGCATGCCCAAATGGAGGGTGAAATCCCTCTTGAAGACAAAGAGAGCAGGTCGGGGAGGAGGTTAGGGGGGTTGAGAGGAAAGACAAATGGTTTTTTTCTTAGACAAATTTAATTTCAGGCACAATAAGAACTCAAGTGGAGTTCTTCAGGGAGGTTGGGAATTTGAATCAGGAATCCCAAGAGGAGGTAAGAGCCGGAGGGAAAGATGTGGAAGTCATAGGCATGTAAGTGTGGAAATCCTGGGAGAGAAGCCCAGGGAAGTCCAATGTTTAAGGGGCAGTAGGAGGGAATGGAGACAGCAAAGGCTGAGAGAGAAAATGAAACCAGGAGAGGAGAGAGTTCTTAGAAGGGCATTTAATGATGCCACATTCTGCAGAGAGGACTCATGAAATCAGTAGCACAAAAAGATTTCACACAAAATTGCATGTGCTGCATTTCCAAACAAAGAGGTCACCACTGACCATGACAAGAGTTTGAGGAATTTGTGTGAATGTGCATCCCTTGCACTCAAAAGTCACATAATACTTAAGAAATCTTTTTTTTTAAATAGAAGCAATTTCCAAGTCTAGGTCTGTTATGCATGAAATCCATATTCTTCCCTGAATCCATCCTTCCCTCCAGTATGTTAAATATACTTGAGACATTATTCAGAGTTCTTCAGAACAGTGAGGAATTTTCCAATTTAGCCTCTGATGGGAGGAAGAGTTTATTAGTAAGAATAAATCCAGTTGAGAAGGCAGGGAGTAGAAGGCAAATATTGATGAGTTAAGGACAAGTTAAAGGAGCCCCAGGGTGCTTTCAGCCCCTCCCTCCTTAGTGGAGGACTTCACTTCACCATTGCCAGTTTTTTAAATCTTATGCATCATTCAATATTTCATTCAACCAAAATTTATTAAGGGTGGACTATGTGCCAAGTACGTACCACATGCTGTAGATAAGATTTTAAAAATTGATTAAGACCAATTTCAGCCATTGAGGAGTCAGTGTCCAGTAGGGAATTTGGAAGTCTCCAAAATGGGGGATTTTATCACAGGCTCAGAGGACTGAAACAGGCGTGGCCAAGGAGCTTAGACAGAGCTGAACCCCAGTCCCCTCACTGAGCCAAGCTCCTCGCACAAGGCCTCGGCCACCTCTCAGATACAGGCTCTGATTTTGCAGGACGTCATACTTGACCCTGCATCAGTGCAGGAGGGCTTCAGAGGAAGCCAGATAAAGGCATCAAATTCTGTGCCTGGCTCATGTGCCAGTGGCTACCTCGCCTAGAGTTAAGAGCCTACGAAAGGCCCTTTATTAAAAATTTTCATTGCCCATTCCCAGACTCTTGTCAGTTCTGTTATCTCTACCAGGGAGAAAGCAAGCCTCCCTTTAAGACTCCTGGTGGTCCCCACGTGGGACAAGGGGCATTTCAGCCAGATTCTTTGGGTCTACAGAGTGGGGCTCTGCTGCCAAGGGTCTGAGAGTCTGTCTACTTTGAAGCCCTCTTCGGTTACCAGTTTCTGGAGATGGCTGATGGTGTTCTGGCTCCCCTGCATTCGAGAAAGATTGGATGGTGGAGGAGAATGATGTCTCTGTCCTCATATGATAAACACAACAGAGAAAGGTGCAGGCATAGAGGTGGTAGTGGGGAGGGTGTTAAAATTCTTGGCCAGAAAATAAAAGCTTAGCCAACTTCCTTCCCTTTGAGCTGCATCTGAAGGAGGAATGTAAGGGCCTAGGAAACAGTGCTGGAATAGGATGAGGAGGGTGAGTCACTCACCTCAGAAACAAAATTTAAGGGGGTGCCGAGAATTCAATGATCATGATAAATCACGTTTTAATACAAGATTATTTTTAAAAAATCAAAGCTAATTCAAAAATTTACAATGAAGCAAAGTGCAAAACTCGAAGTAAAGATAGTATCAAGAGGATGGTTCAGATAGTGGAGTTGCCCCAACCTAGATAGGAAATGTTGAGGTTGTTCCCAGGGAATGTCTCTCTTTCTGCACCATAAAATCCAATTGAGTTTCCTCCTCCTGCTTGAAAACCTCCCCTGTTCCTCAAAGCAGCAAGACAACTCTTTATAATGTAGGTACAGCCTCTCCCACTGCCCAGCCCACTCTAGCCACAGCAACCTCCTTCTGTTCCCAAGATACATGATCTCTTTCCTACCCCAGGACCTTTGCACTTGCTGATTCCTCCATTGTTCCTTCCGCCAGCTCTTCTTGTAAGAGACTTAGGGTCATTCTTCAAGTCTCAGCTCAAATGCCCCCTTCTAGAATACTCCCCTCACCACTGGATTTAAAATAGGGCTCCCCAACATACGATGATCACACCACCCTCTTCTCCTCTTCCATAGCATGTTTCACAAGCTATAATCATCTCATTTACCTCTTCATTGTCTCCGCAACTAGAATGTAAACTCCATGAAGGCAGGAACCTTGACTGTCATCCCTGTGGTACTGCAGACCCTAACACAATGCCTGACACACAGTAGGGACTCCCTAAATATTTGTGACCCAAATGGTTGAATGCAGCTTCTGTTCAGGTGTTGCCTCCTCTGTTAAGTCTCCCAGGATACATGTCCTCGCCATCACCACCACAGAAGTCACTGCTTCAATCTCTGGGTCCTCAGAGCACTTTGTGTATATTTGTATTACTGCATCCCACCTAGCTGTGCACATAGCCAGCTCCTCATTAAACACTGATCTCCTGGAAGTCAGGGACTGAGTCTTACTCACCTTGATATCTTTGAGCCAAGCACAGTGCCCAGCACAGTGCCTGACAATAAATGCTCAAGTAAATGTGAGCAAATGAAATCTACTCAAACCAAGGTAGCCAGGTGCACAGTAAATGTATTCTGGAAAAGTTCAGTCTAATTACAATGTTGTAAATCAAATAATATTTTAATGGCAGTAGAGGAGCTCACTGCTTAAAGGAACTCTCTGGGGAATCCTACTGTAGAGAGAGAATCACCCCCTTACTTGTCCTTTAGTTTTTAGTTTTAGAGTTTCATAGGTTAGATCAGGTTTATCCTAAGCCTTTGCACATTCTTTGGAGCTCTCAGATGTAAGGTGTCCTCAGTCCTGCACAGGTTATTGTTAGACCCTGAGAAATTTAGTCATTGTATATTTCTTGTATTATTTCTGGGGATCCTCAAGGTGATCTCCAGCTTCCTTTATGGTTTTTTTTTTTTTTTTTTTTTTTGCCTGAGAAAACATGGGCTTATGGGCTCCCTGGTCCAGGGAGAGTCTTTATTTGATCTCCACTCCCAACAGGGAGAGCTGGCATCTTGGAAAAACCAAATACCTATGGTGTCTGAATTGACTGGCCCAGTGCCAGGATACTATGTGACACATATAGTCAAAAAATGTAGGGGAGGGAGTACTAAACAGAACCACTATTGCAAAATCTTTCCATTTAATGTGAAATGGTATAATATTTACTCTAATTTCTGTGAGAAGTTAAAGATTCCATTGTAATCCCTAGAAAATGAATGCAAAAAAGGCGCAAGTGAAAAATCAGTAGAGAAATTGAAATATTCAATTAACTCAGAAGTAGCTGGGAAAGAAGAAACAGAAAAACAAAAACTGAATCAACAGAAAATAAATGTCAAAATGATAGACTATATTCAACAATATCAATTTTTATGTTAAAATTATATGGTTTAACATAAAAGGAAGAGATCATAAGAATGGATAAAAATCAACATCCATTTATATGCTGTCCACCAAGGGACACATTTAAAATATAATGAGATAGGTTGAAAGTAAAAGTCCAGAAAAAGGTATTACGGGCAAGTATGAATCAAAGAACATTGAAGTGGTTGTATTAATATTATACAAAGTGAGTTCAGGATAAAACAATATTATATTTAATAATGATAAAAGGATTGATTATTGATTCATCAAGAAGACATAACAACAATAAATTTGTATGCACCAATACTGACCTTTTTATAATTACAGACCTTCTAAGTATATGGAACAAAAATATAACATATCTAAATTAAACGGAGAACTAAACAAATTCAGTATTATCTTCTCAATAATCGATAAAAACAGAGACAAAAATCAGCAAGGACACAGATCTAAACACTATAAGCCATTTAGATCGAATTGACATTTATAGGTTACTATACTCACAAATGTACACATTCTTTTCAAATGCACACAGAACAGTTACCAAGATAAAACATATCCTGAGATACAAAATAAATCTCAATACATTTCAAAAGATTGAGCTCTTTCAGAGTATGTTCTCTAATGACAACAGAATTAAATTAGAAATTGAATATAAGATAGTATAAAAGCCTTAAATATTTAGAAATTAAACAGTGCATTTCCAAATAAGTCATGAGTCAATGAAAAAACTCCAAGGAAAATTAGAAAATATTTCATCCTAAATAGTAATAAGAATATAATATAATAAAACTGTGATGCAGCGAAAGCAGCACTTAGAGGGAAATTCATTGCTATAAAGTCGGTATTAAAAAAGAAGGAAGGTTTAAAATTCATTACCTACATTTCTACCATAAGAAAAATGAGCAAATTAAACCCTAAGTAAATAGAAGGAAGGAAATCATAAAGATTTGAGCAGAATTTAATGAAATATAAAACAAACAATAAAGAAAACTAACAAGAGCCAACAGTTGGTCCTTGGAAAAGATTAATATAATCAATAAAACCTCTACGAGTACTGATCAGGGAAAAAAGAGATAACACAAGTTACTATATCAGGAAAACACAAGCTATGTTAGGATCTGTTATCACTACAGATCCCACAAACATTAAAATGGTAATAAGGATATGTTATAAACAAGTTTATGCCAATAAATTTGATAACTTAGAGGAAATGGACAAAATCCTTGAAAGACAAAATGCCAAAATTGACACAAGTTGGAAAATTTGAATAGCCCTATGTTAAAGACATTAGATTTATCTAAAACTTTTCCAGCAACAAACTCTAAATCCAGATGGTTTCATTGTTGAATTTTATCACCAGTCTTGTGTAAACATTCTCAGAAAATAGAGGAGGAAGAAACATGCCCTACTGTATTTTACAAGGTTACCGTAAGTCTCAGAAAAATCTGGCAAAGTCTTTACAGAAAAGAAAATTCCAGATGATAGCCCTCAGGAACCAAAATCATAAACAAAATATAGCAAGTCACATCCAGCAAGAAAGATAATTCATCTTGACTAAGCAGAGTTTGTCCCAGGAATGCAAGGTTGTTTCAACATTTGGAAATCAATGTATTTCATCACATTAACAGAATAGAGGAGAAAAATAATATGATCATCTCAACAGATGCAGAAAAAGAATTTGAGAAAATTCAACAATACTCAGAAATACTAAGTAAATTAGGGAAAGTTAGCTTTCCCTATTAGGGAAACACTTAAAACAGCCTGAGGTGGCCAGTGACAACCATGATAGTACAGATGGGAAAAACTGAGGCCTTCTTTAACTGGACAAAAAAACACGGGTAAAAATGTCATGGTTTGCATTACACTTAATGGTGAACATTGGATGCTTATTAAGCAACAGAGTCTGCTGTTCATGGAGGGAGCTTTTCCAGTAGAAGCCTGATGGGCCTTGGGGGCAGTTATTGGTTAATTATTTGAGACTGTGGGGAAAATGTTCTAGACACGTGTTCTCAGACTGCAATGTTTACCTCTTCTTCAAACTGAAGAGAGAAATATGGTATGGAAACATCTCTCATGAGTAATGAGTTTGGACAGAAACCTTGTTCACTGGTCCAGATACTTTCTGGGAACCACTATAGACAATGAGACCCTTAACCAAAATGTAAAATATGTGTATCCTTCAATCCAGAACATCCACTTCTAGGTTTCTAGCCCACAGAAACAGCAATATGTACGAGGATGATCACTGCAGCATTATCTGTAATGGGGAAAACCTGGAGACAAACTAAAATTCTATCAATAGAAGACGGGTTAAGATTATGGAATACTACATAGCCAGTAAAAAGAATGAAGTTGATCTCAATGCAAAGACATGAAAAAATATCCATAATATAGTTCTTTTAAAAAAGAGTAACTTGATATATAACATTTATAGTACATACTTTTATTAAATAAAGCTGTTCATTTATAATTTATATCTAAAACAAATGCTCAAAAGGATGTACTCTAAAATGCTGACATACCTAGCTTTGGATGGTGGTACTTGGGTGATTTTAATTTTCTTTCCACTCTTATTTTCAAATGTTTCTGTAAGAAGCATTTTTTGAAGTGTGAGCCAGCATTTGTGCAAAATGGGTGACGTTATTTCCCTCCCAAGGAGGTGGGGGGAGTGGTTCCATTGGAAGCCCTGCTGTGTGCCTTTGACAGGATGAGGCTTTTACCTCTTCTCCAAT
This sequence comes from Camelus dromedarius, assembly GCF_036321535.1. Classification (NCBI taxonomy): domain Eukaryota; kingdom Metazoa; phylum Chordata; class Mammalia; order Artiodactyla; family Camelidae; genus Camelus; species Camelus dromedarius. Next base: position 42,411,074 of record NC_087450.1, read on the forward strand.
GAGAATTATGATAATAATGCATTCCACAAAGAGTAATTGTGAGCATTTGTAAGTCCCTCTGTGTTGATACACGCATTCCCATACAGTTCCCAGGAAGTCTTGTGTGTTGATCAGGGGAGCAGGCAGAGTGTGAAGCATCACACCCACTACACATCACAGCACATCACATCCCCACCACCACACCCCTTGCATGCATGTCTAGTACTAATGATGACTGAGCACCTCCTGGAGACTGAGTCCTGTGCTGGGTGCTTTATATGTGTTATTTCTAATCCTCCACAAAGCCCTGAAAAGCATGCATAATTCAACACTCATTGTATTTAATACATATTTACTGATCATCTACATTCAGTGTTGGGGATACAGCACTGAATAAAAATGACAAAAATTCCTGCTCCTTCTGTAGTCAGTCTTGTGGGAAGAGACAGGCAATGAACATAATGAATATGTATAATAGAAAGAGTGAACAGTGGTTATCTAGCATGGTTGGAGGTGATATGTGTTAAGAAGAATATAGTGAGATAAGGTGAATTGGGAAAGTCAGAGGAGGTTGAGCTTGCAGTTTTCAAAAGGATGATTAGGGTAGGTTCCCTTAAGAAGCAAACTTTTGAGCAGACACTTGAAGAGGATGAGGGAGTGAGACAGACAAATACCTGGGCAGAGAGTTTTCCAGGTAGAGGGAACAGCCTGTGCAAAGGTGCTGAGTTGCAGGGAGGGGGCAAGGGGGCTGCATGGAATGAGTAGAGTAGGAGGAGGTGGGGTTGGGGAGGGAACAGGGGACCTGTCCTGGGGGGCCTTTTAGGTCATTGTAAAGACAGTTTTGCCCTCTACAAAGCAGAAGCCATAACCACAGGGGGAGTGAATTACAGGAATGTCATGATCTGACCTGTGTTTTAAAAGACTCAAACTGGGGGTGGCAGAGTGCATGCTTAGCATGCACCAGGTCCTGGGTTCAATCCCCAGTACCTCCATTAAAAAAAACAACAACAAAAGACTCCCTCTGAAGAAAGGTACAAGAGAAAGCAGGAGGCCAGTTAGGAGGCTATTGCAATAATCGGGCTTGGGTAGAGTCATTTTCCCACTTTAAAATCAGGAAATGGAAACCCAACACGACCATCTGGCTCACAATCACACGGCTGATGGGTGGCTGAGCTGGAATTCGAATCTAGAACCATCTGACTCCAAATTCAGTGTTCTTTTGCCCAGAAAGGAAAACTAGGCTTTGCATTGTAGTAAGTCACTTTATTGCCAGTGTCCTCACACTTGCAGGGATGGGGGGTATCACCTCTTGGCTGGGTTCATGCCTCCCTCTTACTCCATACTGTCTCCTTCCAACCCTCCTATCCCTACTGCCAGCCTAGCCATGAAAACATAACTGATGTAGGTACTTCCCAGTGCTGGAACTGCCACGTGACATCCTAATGCTGGTTTCAAGTGTTTCCCGAACACTTAAAACAGCCTGGGGTGGCCAGTGACAACCATAATAGTACAGGTGGGAAAAACTGAGGCATTGTCAGATCAAGAAAGCACCCCAGAGGCACAGCAGTTTGGGTATGGAGCCTCCTCCTTCCCTCCCTGTTGCTGATTTAGGATCTCCTGCCTCCTGGTCTGGGCACTGGGTATGAAGCTGAGGCTGCTCTTGGTCCCCTGTGGCTCAGTCCCAATAGGGTGCCTGTGCCCCTTGGCAAGGGTGAGAGCCACAGCCATCCAACAAAGCTAGGATGAGTAATTGTTATTTTCTCACACAGCATCCATCAGGAGACAAGCCCTGGCATTTATCTAGTAGCAAGTGATCGTTATCTGGTGGTGATGTTCTTCCCACTGGCAGTATCTTCTAAATAAGGGTCAGCCGTCCCGGGCTCTGTCTGCTGCTGATTTCTTCCTGGGGGATGAACCACACTCAAACCCAGGCAGGCAGGCCACCAGGGTAGGGGCAGGGAGAGAGGAGGTGATGAAGGGACAGGGTTGTTCCACAGTTGAGCCAGATAAACTGGCCTGAGTTTTGATTCTGTCAAATGTTTGGGAGAAGATGGAAGACAGTACCAGGGAGAACCCTCATTTCCACCTCAGCAAGCCTTCATCCATAAATGTAACAGACCATCCAGTAAATTCCCTGGATGCTGACGTTCTGGGTGTGACGAAGGTAAAAGAAAAGCCTCTTAGAGCTCTTGTTCTCTCTTGCTTGTCTTCCTGTCATCAGACCAGAGTCTGGAATGGGCTTAGACTGAAGAGCTCAGAATGAACTGTCATCAGCGAGTCCTGGCCCTGGCATCAAAGGACCTAGGTTCAGGTCCAGACCCCACTGATCCCAGAATCCTGGACCTCAGGTAAGTCCCTAAACTTCTAGGAGCCTTGATTTGCTCATATGCTTAATGAGAATGGGAATGACCCCCTTCTCAGGGGCCACTGTGAGGATTTGAGGAGATAATCATATTGTCTCTAAGAAATGCTGTGTTGGCCGTAGGGTGCTCTGCATGTGGAAGGAACCATTGTTCTGGTTCAGGTCGAGGGTTTTGTTGATGTTCTCGAGGTGGTTTGCCCTGCGTTGTACCCCGCGCCCATCTTGACTTAGAAGCCAGCCTTCTCTCTATGACTTTACCTCTTCTGGTCTTCAGTAGAAATGTATAGTCCAAGTAATGAGTCTTGTCAACCAACAGAGTCCCGTGTGGCCAAGGCTGTACTAGCCAATGGCAATTTGGGAGGAATACATGATTTAGTCTGCGTGCCCCCATGGGACTTATTAAGGTTCACTTTTGGACAAAATGAGCCCCGTAGAAGCCAAGGCACAATCATGGACGAGTCTGTAGTTGGATCCTACTTACTGAGGGCCTGACATGTGCTTAACTGTGCCAGTTGCTTCCACGCTGTTGTCATGTTTAACACTCTGTGACCATTCTGTGAGGAAGGTGTCTTCATTTTCCAGATGAAAAACTGATATTTAGAGGCACTGAATGACCAGCCCAAGACCAACCTAATGACAAGATAGTGAGGGGGGCTGTATCTGTTTATTCTCAAGTTCAAGGTTCTGTCCCCTCTTCCAACTAGAGTATAATCTGGTGCTTTATCCTGTCTCTTACAAACAAGTGGAAATCCCAGGCAGCTGAGGCTCTGGGAGGCATCAATTCTGAGGCCTTGCTACCATTGGGTACTAAGACAGGAAATTGCCTCTTGTGGGATTTGGATATTTAAAACTCCAAGGAGAAATGCAAATCAAAACCACATGAGATGCCATTTCATACCTGTTAGGAAGGTCATTATTTTTAAAACTGGAAAATAAAAAGTGTAGATGAGAATGTGGACAAATTAGAACTTTTGGGCATTGTTGATGAGAATGTAAGATGGCATAGCCACTGTGGAAAACACTGGAAGTTTCTTAGAAAGTGAAACATAGAATCACCATGCGATCCAGCAATCCCACTTCGGGGTATATACCCAAAAGAATTAAAAGCAGGGACTGAAACAGATATTTGCATACCATGTTCATGTAGTATTATTCACAATAGCCAAAATGTGGAAGCAACCCAAGTGTCCACTGATGGATGAATGGGTAAACAAAAGCTGTTATATACCTACCATGGAGTATTATGTAGCCTTGAAAAGGAAGGAAATTTGAACACATGCTACAATATGGATGAACTTCATGGACATTATGCTCAGTGAAACAAGTGAAACACAAAAGGGCAAGTACTGTATGATTCCACTTATATGAAGTACCTAGAGCAGCCAAATTCATAAAGACAGAAAGTGGAATGCAGGTTACCAGGAACTGAGGGGAGTTTGGGAAAAGGGAGTTATTGTTTCATTTTGGGATGGGTTTCTGTTTGGGATGATAAAAAATTTCTGGAATTGATCATGGTCTTAGTTGCACAACATTGTGAATATACTTACTGCCATTGAATTGTACACTTAGAATGTTTGCAATGGTAAATTCGATGTTATGTATATTTTACCACAATAAAAAAAAGCCCTCAGGGAGAAATTCTTCACTTGAAGAAAAGGAATGGTATGCTACCAGAGTTCCTTTCAGTAGTGAGTCCAGGGCAATTATAATATTTGTTTAGAAATCATTAACTGCTCATCAAGGAAGGGGCAACCAAAGACACTCAAGAGATGACAGAAGAGAAACAGCTTTACAGTGTTAATGTAACTCAATAGGAAATGAGGATTTGATTTACTAAACCTCAGTTTTTTATGCAGCTTTCTTCAGAGCCCACCTATCTAACCTGAATCCATATTCAAAGGAGCGACAAGAAAACCCGGTGGAATTTGACCACAGGTCCCTTTAAGTCATTCGGCTATGAACATTTATGCCACATGTTTCTTGGGCTTTTAAAAGGCAATGTTCTGTGCCAATGGTCCCCCCGGCTGTATAGATAATTGTAAAACAAACTCCATATTCCACTGACACCCTTTCTAATTACATCTCACCTTCATTAGGCTATTAAAGTGATAGATGGTAGCAATTACATTGAACCCCACTGAAAACTCTCTATCTGTGACGCGCAGTGACGAGAACATGAGTTATTTACCCAGAAGCCTGGAAGAACTTGGCTGCCTCAGCCAAGCTGAGAAAAGAAAAACCCCATGCGACGACTAGCAGCACGTGGATTCCTGGGGCAAGGTCAGGAGGCAGAGTGTACAGCTGGTGCTCACTTTTCTACTGGCCTCACAGATGCCTCAATGTGGAAAACAGAAACTATTATCAGGCGTTGCAGAGTTACTTAAAAATACGAGAGTACTCAGGAGAGAGCCTCCCAAATGAATTACTCCCAGCCATTCTACACGAGGAATGTTTGAAGGAACCAAAGAAGTTGAACCTGGGAGAAAAGAAGATAAGGGAGCAGAGCGGGGACCATCTCCCGACATTCATTCCAGGGTGAATTTGACGTGTTCCATCTACGTGGCCCAAGGGGGAGGAATTCGATGCAGACATCAGGACACCCTACTCTCACAGATCTCAATAACTAGGGCATTTGCTAGTTTGTGTAACTGGAGGTGCAGAGGAAGAGGGGCTTCAGGGCTGGTGGATTTTCAGATTCAGGGGCTGAATGATCTCATCCAGGTCCCAGGTTCTTTCCATTCCTCCACTCTGCTCTCCACTTTGTCAGCCTTACCCTAACTTGGTGACTCCAGTGTGCTTAGGACAGGCCATGTGCTCGCTTGTTCTCTTCCAGTAGGAAAGCAAGAGCTGACTTAGAGGAAAGCTCTTAGAAGCCTTCAGCACACATCTCAGAGCTCACTGGCTAGAACTGGATCACATGCTCATTTCTAAATTAATCATCGTGGGATGATTAATTTTGCGGGAAGATGGGTGTATCCTAGTTGGTTAAGACAGATCATGTCCCACCCAGAGCTGCTGCAGATCAGCTACCCCTGAGATTGCATGGGAGAAATCATGGCTGATTTCAGGGGCAACCTGAGAGGTACTGGGCTCTGTGGGGAAGGAAGAAAGGGGGATTGATATTTGGCAAGGCCACCAACACTGTTCGCTATAGGGGAAAACAAGGGCACATGGGTAGAAGCAGAGTTGACTCATGAAGAAGAGCTTCCAGCTTTTGATCACAGGAGAAAGTGGGGATCCGATTGTCCCAGTGATTGCATGGTTAGAGAGGGCTTGGGAAGAAAGCTGGGGCACCAGAGCAGGCTTCAGATGAGCAATAGAGGAAGAGCTTGAGAGCCCTGTCCTAGCTCTTTGCTTTATCTCCATTGTCCTGAAGCTTCAGATCCCTTACATGGGATATGACCCCAGGCATTGCCAGTCCTTCTCCAGAGCACATCACAAAATAGCAGCACCTTTGCCTGGGGCTTTAATTTGTGCAGTCTTTCCTTTTAGCTTTCAAATTCTGGTTCCCATTAAAGCATAAGGACACACACACAGGAGAGGCATCATGGTCATTTTATTGATGCACGCACCTGAGAGGTTGGTTGCCTTGCCCAAGATCACACAGATAGGTTAATGGGAGGGCTGAGATGGATCTCCTTGGGTCTCCTCTCCTCTAGCCCAGAACACTCCTCTGGAAGCACAAGGCTGCGGGACAGACACACGATGGAGACAGCATGGATGTGGGCAGGGAGGGCCAGACACCTGGGGTGTGGTCCTCACACTGGGTACCATAGGAGGCCTGAGTAACAGCAATTCTGAGGACTCTGAGTATAAGTGGATCTTCTCTCCTGTCTGGGCTTCACTTCTTTCATCCACCTCCGCACCTCTGGCCCATAAACAGGAGATGGCTAAGATGGCATCTTAAGGATAGATGCTTTATGGCTAAGATGCTGTCGGGCCAGGATGAAATGTGTAGACAGTTCCTCCAGCTTCTCCCTCTGGAGCAGATACTCCAGGCTCATCTGAGCCAGGTGGGGGCCCACGTGGCTGCTTCTTTCCATTGGTTCCTGAAGCCTGTAAACTCGCTGGGCAGGAATGGGAAGGTAGGGAGATGATCTGAGGTTAAGGCCACATCTTGGCCACATACACAGCTTCTGTATGCCTGCTGTGTGTCTTCCCTAAGCCAATTTCAGCTTGCAAGAATGTGAAAAGACCAGCAAAATGTGAAGGGAGAGCCTGAAAGGAATTCTCTGAAAAGACCACTTTATCTCAGTGGTTTCTAAGAGCACAGTTAGCACACTGTGTCCCTTCTCTGTGCTGGGCCTGGTGGAAGCCACGCAGGGCACTTTATCTGGGTGGTCCTCACCGGCAGGGTTGTGACACATCAGTATGTTTCGATCAGCCCTGGGGGGTGCTGCTAGAAATCCAGTAGAACCTCTCTTTGTGTCACAATCAGTAGCACAGTGCCTAATCTTCGTAGATATTCATAAAGTAAGTAGCCCACAGATTAAATGAGTGATTAACCCCATTTTACAGATGAGTAAATCAAGGCATGTGATCCCTAGTTGATAGATCAAGGCTATATGTGGGTTATGGCAGAGCTGGGGCGGGAACTAGGTCTTCTGCCTCCTAGGCTGGTCTGGGGTGGGACTAGACAATCTCTGCTACCCCCTGTGCTCTTTTATAGCTGGACACTCGGATTCTGGATTAGCAAATTAGAATGTGGGGCAGTGCAATATTCTATAGCTGCATTGTCTTATATAGTAGCCACTAGCCACATGTGGCTGTGGAATATGTGGAATGTGGCTAGGATGACTGAGGAGCTGAGTTTTTCATCCTGGTGGCTAGCGGCCACCATGTTGGATAGCACATCTCTAGCATTTCCCCTTCCCCAAGGCCCAGCACCACAACCACGCCCAATCTTGATGCAGTGGAAGTTTGTGGTTAGTGATGACACTTAGAGAAACTTTCCTAGATCCTTGGCAAAACACCTCAGGTCCCCCAGATACACCAGTTATTCTTTAGTAGCTGGGCTTCTTTCTTCAGAAGGGAGATGAAAACAAAATTGGAAGAGTTGAAGCAGAAAGACTATTGATTTTTAATCCTTCTTTCTCATCCAAGAATTTCAAGGTGTATTCCTCATGTCATTCCATTCCTCTCCTGGGAGCTGGGAGAACTGGCCTGTGAGGCCTGGACAGCAGCAAGTGATGTGAATTAAACACACTTTTAAAAAAAAAAACCTCTCTAGTCAACGTTATTTTTTCTCTGTGAAATGTTAGGATCTTTACTAATAACTATTATTTTCCTTTGGGTTGTTGCCTGGAGAGGATTTTTTTTTTAAATAAATTAAACCATGAATCCATTAACCAGTGATTTAATTTCCAAGTCCTTATTCTTCTAAATTATTTTCTCATCATGGAATAAAACCATGGCACATTTGAGCTGGAAAACAGTTTAGGCAGCCTCTAGTCTGTAAAATTGATGGGATGAATCAGTTACTACTTATCCAAGCTTGTGCAACCATTGGACTCTGTTCTCTACACCATAATGGTATAAGATGTGTAAAATTCCCCCCCATTTTGCATTTGGGTAAGTAGCTGTGCTAGCATTTTTATCAAGATATATCTGGCTCTGAGGCTGGGACCCTTCCTATGTACCTTAAGCTTTCTAATCATTTCATGGACAAGGGAATGGAGACCCAGAGAACTATAAGAACTTCAGCAGTCAGGGCCTGACCTCTTGTCTTTATGCTCCATTCAATTCTATTCCTTGACCTCAGATTTATAGTCCCACACGCAGCTTGCACATTTCACCCTATTTTCCTCTTTAGCAGTACCCTTTTCCCATTTAAAAAAAGTCAAAATACCTTCATTTGCCATTCAATCCCCTTCCACAATTTGGTACCAACCTGTGCACCATCACCCCATCCCCACTCAGTCAAGGGAGGTGTTCGAGCAAAGCCCAACGTTTGCATTCCTCTACACTCTCAGCATTGAGCTGTTTTCCTTTCTATGATTAAAAAAATGTGTGTATATGTGTGTATATATATATATACACACACATATATAAACAAATTATATTCCTGTATACTTACAGATATCTTTTGGCATTAAACACAAAGATGCTCATTACAGTGTTATAATAGAAAGTAAAAACAATGTACATGGTCAACCATAACAGAAATGTTAAGAAGAAAGTATTTCAATTCTTTTGATTAGTCTAAAGCCACTAAAATGGAAGTAGGAGCATTTGGCCCCCACAACGGAAATAGCTAAACGAGGGGTAGGTGCCATCTCCCTGGGGCATCCTGGGCTTAGACAGCATTGAGCAAAACCAGACATGGCAGAATTGGACCCCTTGGTGGTAATAACAACCAAAAACAGTGATAATGCAGCTTAATCCAGCTTTGCATTCATTTCTAAGTTAAGGTTTCCAGCACTTGCCAACTCCAAGTTGAAGCAGTCCCTGAGGGCACCTGAGAGAATAAAAGCCATGATGGACTCAGAGTCAGAAACATTAGTTCAAGGCCCAGCTGGGTCACTGACACTTCAGGGTGCGCATCTGTAAAATGGGTAGGATTCTGTCTACTGTAGGAGCTATGCTGAGCACAAGTGGTACCTACTGTAGGAGCTATGCTGAGCACAAGTGGTACCTGGTAGCCCTCCCAGTAGAGTATCACCCTGCTGCTCCATCGGCGAGGAAGCAACACCATTCAAGGCTTTCCCCAAGCAGAGGGAGAGTAAAGGTGGCTTCTCCGTGGCACCGGCCGAAGAGGGAGCCAGTCACTGCTGTTTGACTTGCTGGCCCACCAGGCTCTTCCTTAACCTGAGTCAAGCTGACTTGCAGGAGTCTGTCCACACTGTGACAGCTGTGGAGAGGCAGGGACCTGCCATGGCTCCCCCTGTAGTCCTGCTGTATTTGTGGATTCTGCTGAACCAGAATATTAGAACTGCCTCACAGCAGTGATGGTAACAGCCACACATGCCTTCGGGGCTTCTCATGCTTTTGCAACCATTTAAAGCACCATTTCCAGACTGTGGTCAATGAACAAGGCAATTACTACTATGTATTTCCATAGAAGATTATTGTCACCAAATGTTCATACAAATTGTTTGGTTCAGCTGGGTATGCTAGTGGAAACCACTGTGGAATGATGCCAGCTCCGTACTGTGATGCTCAAGCAGTCAACCTGAAATCTGTCCTCCCCAGCCACACAGGTTGGGAACTGCCTCCTTATCTGATTTGCTTTTTTAAATTAAACACCTAACTCAGAATCATGTGAGATGGCCAAGAACAGTGGCTTTCAAAATTTCTAAGCAGCAGAACATTTTTTCCCCAAATGAAATCTCATCTGGAACGTATGTGTTTATTTTATAATTTCTGGTTACTAATACTCATTTTTATAAAGTCAGTCAGTGGGGGTTTGCTTTGATTAACCAATAAGATTAAATCAGGAACCTTGATGACAGTTGCATTTTTATATCAGCTTTAGCATCTGATTTAGATCTGTATTTTATTTTGGTCGTATTTTATTAATAATGCATAATAGCTAACACTTCAGCACTGCTCTGAGTGGTTCAAACCTTTTAACTCATTTAAGCTTCAGAACTGTAACAGATTATATCATTATTCCCAGATGAGGAAATGGAGACCTGGAGACCCAGGGACCTGGTTAAATGGCCCAAGATCACACAGCTTGTGAGTGGCCAGAGCTGGGGTTCAAATCTGGGCAGCCTAAGCCACTATGGAGGAGAGTATGAAGGTTCCTTAGAAAACTAATAATACACTTACCATGTGATCCAGCAATCCCACTCCCGGACATTTATCTGGAGGGAACTCTAATTCAAAAAGACACATGCACCCTAGTGTTCACAGCAGCACTATTTACAATAGCCAAGACATGAAAACAACCCAAATGTCTAGCAACAGATGACTGGATAAAGTTGTGGTGCATTTATACAATGCAATACTACTCAGCCATAAAAAAAGAATAAAATAATGCCATTTGCAGCAACATGGATGGACCCGGAGATCATCATTCTAAGTGAAGGAAGCCAGAAAGAGAAAGAAAAATACTATATCATATTGTTTATATATGGAATCTTACAAAAAGGACACAGATGAACTTATCTACAAAATAGAAACAGACTCACAGACGTAGAGAACAAATGTATGGTTACCAGGGGGTAAAGGGGGTGGAAAGGGATAAATTGGAAATAGAAATTTGTACCTCTTGGGGAGTTATGGAAATGTTAGCTATCTTGATTGTGGTGATGGTTTCATTGGTATATACATTTATCAAAATTCATCAAATTGTACATCTATAATGTGTATAGTTTACTGTGCAGGAATCATACTACAATAAAAGTGTTTAAAAAAAAAAACCCAGGCATCCTAGCTCCATCGTCCAGGATTAGAATACGTGTTTTATTTTGCTGCTCCCAATGAAATGCCTCAGATATATAAATACATATTTGTAAAGAATAACTTTTTAATTGCCTGCCCTGCAAACTTAGGCTATTTTTAAATCAAACTCAGAGAGCAGAGAAGTCCTGTTCCATATTCTAAGAAAAATAAATAAATAACATAACATAACCCCTGAAGCACCCCCATTAGGATTCAGGGAACAGTTTGAAATTCCTGACCTAGAGCACTGGGGACATGCTGAAGGATCAATCGGTCTGTCAAAACACACGTGCTGAGGACCCCCAGGGTATAGTAGAGACAAAGACATTGGCTGGTATTTCGCCAAATGAAATCTCTAGTCTCTGGCACGACCAATATTCCCCATTACAAATCTTCCAGCTGGTAAACAGAATGATGCCACCGACATTTAATTGAAATGTCAGCACATTTAGAAAGAGCCCTGATGAAACTGCCAAGTTAAAGTTATCGCTGATGACTTAAGCTAAATGGAAACAGAAAATCACCACTAACACCAACTAACCCCCACCACCCACACACATGCATATACACACACTATAATATCAGACGGAAAGAAAGCAGAGAGCTTCAGCTGTCCAAGAGAAATTTACAGATAGTTTTTAAATCGAGTTTTATTTTAGCTATGAAAAACTATGGGGCAAATGGAAAAACTTGTGGAAGTAATCAGGACTGAGACAGGCCAATGGCCGTGTAAATCAATTCAGCAAGCACACACTGATTAAATTGCATTTGGATAGTAATATTACCTTACATTTATTTGCATAGCTTACAGTTTATAGAGGCCATGGTGGATGGCAAAAAAAAAAAAATAATAAAAAAGTCCTCAATTTTTCACCACTCCCAGCGTCCTCATCTTATGCCTTTGTAACTTAGCACACTGGGCTTAACCGTGTGATTTGCTTGGGCTGATGGGTTGTTAGAAGGTGTGACATAAGCAGAGGCTTGCATGTTTCCATTCATCCTTGCCCTATGCCTTCACCTTTAGAAGAACATGCCCTTGGAACAGAGTCAAGGCATCCCAGTTGTCCCAAGGCCATCCTAGATCAGCAACAGCTAGCCAACTCCCAGGATTAGGAATGAGCCCAGCCCATTCATAGAAGAGCCATTCAGCTGTGACCTGCAGCTGACCACAGTCACAGAAGCAAGCACAGTCAGGAGCAGCCATGCCCAGATCCACTGGACCCCACAGACTCATAAGCTAATGCAGTGTTTGCTGTTGTATGTCGCTGTGGTTTTGAGGGTTTTGTTAAGCATCACTCATGTGGCAACTGATACCTGACAGACAGACTTGCCTTGTGTGACCTCCTGTGTCCCCTCCTTGTGGACAGGGGTTACATCCCCCATGTTATAGATGAGAACACTGTGATTCATGGAAGTGAAATGGATTGTCTGTTCCACAGCTGCTTCTCCCAATGCCTCGTTCTCTGTACATGCTTAAGTCATGCAGCCTCTCTGAAATACTTAGCATTAACCTAGAGGCTGAATCCATTTTTTCTTTTAGATCAAAGAGGCAGTTTTTATAGGTTGAAAGCACAGAGGGAGAGCAGATATATCAGAAATTCCTGGACCTGAAAGACAGAAACTGCACAAGCATTTGGCTTGGTGCCCCTTACCCTCACCCTGGGGTACCCCTCCTTTCCTGATTTCCACTCTGCTGTAAGGGGATATGTGATTCAGTCCATGTCAGATGTATGTTTCTCTTGCCATCTCTCTGTGGCTGATTTCACTCACAGGCATTCTTCAAATGCTTCACAGAAATCCCTGCCAGGTAGGAAAACCCCTGGGGAGTCATGAAGAAATGATCAAAAATAATTTTTTTGACCTTGCAATGCTCAACTGGAAAATCTACTCTAGCTCCCAATTTCCCCCATCTAAAGGCCAAACTCATGGAGAATTCTATATAGTCCAGACCAACCTACAATTTGAGAATCACCACAGCCTCCCACCCACCCCACCTCACCCCTAACTGTTTCTCTACTTCAGAATCAGAAATGTCTTGCTCTTTCTGGACAAGTGGCCCAAGACCACACCGCTAGGGAATGGCAGAACTGGGGTTCAAAGCCAGGCAGACTAGCTCCATAGTCCATTATCTATGACTCCAAAAGCATTTTGAACTTTTGCCTCTGCTCATACTCCTCCATCTGTTCAGAAGTCTCATCTCTCTTTTACTTTCACCTGATGAACCACTGTTCTTTTCTATATGATCACACTCCTTTCTTAAAAAACACTTTAAAGACCCACTCTCTTTATTGTTTGTTCATGCATTTGCTTTGTCTTCCTGAGGCTGGGAAGCATCTGAAGACCTTTTTGGCAAAACTTCACGGCAGCCTGATGCATGAAGAACCCTTAGAAATCACGGGGAAATGATTTACTTTGTTCAGTAAGCAGACTTTGTTCTACTTTGGGATGTTCCAAGTTAGGGGTGAAACATGATGTGTCCCAAGGAGGTAGCCTTTACATGAGGGAGGGACAAGATTACTCCCTTTTAGAAACAGGTAAGTCTAAATAGATCTATTTACATGAAGTGAGTCATAAACACCAGCTCACTGAGAGCCTTCTCCGGTACTCACAGTGAGATGAATCCCAGATTCCTCTAACCTGTGAAGGTACTGGTCATGTCAGTTTTTTTAAGTGCCTCTCTTTACTGATCTTGATCTACTCCCCAACTTGTTGTGAGCTCATCAAAGGCAGATCCCCTGTTTTGTTCATCTTTGTATCTCCATATTTCTCCTCCAACTTCCTTGTCTCCATCTCCAGGCACCTTCTATAATGCCCTACATGTATCAGAAGCTCAACAATTTTTTGCTGAATAGTGAGAACCCAAACAAGCCATTGGGCATCAGACTCCCAAGGCCTCCTCTGAGAAGTAAAGGCACCTCCTCAGAGCCTTTGGTGAACTCTTCTAAAAAGCTGAGAGTGCAATAGAAATAGTGCATGCTCTAGAGTCAGATACTAGAAATATCACTTAATCTTATCAGTCCTTCGTTTCCTAATCTGCAAAATGGAGATCGTGTATGGTACCATCTTAATACTATCATTCAAAAAAAAAAAAAAAAGGAGCTCAATTTTGCAGAACCTATGACAAACGGGAGAGGGGCTAGGAGGAGAGTGGTGGGCATGTATATTTTGAAAATATTTCCCCACAGGATTCTAATATACTGATCCACCCCCAACATGAGAATCTTTAGTCTAGGTCTGAAGAAAAGCGAACTGGGTTGGAATGAAGGAGTACCTGGCATTCTGGGAGAACTCAGAAGCTCTAGACAGTGAATAAAGGAGTGCCGTTGACTCCAAGAAGAAGAATGAAGACAGAACACATGCAGAGGGCAGAATAGGGACAAAGGACAGTCACAGCTGGATGTCTTCTTTATTATCAGTATAGAGCAAGGATAAATATGGGAAAAGGCCATTAGGTTATCATCTTGGACATCTTAGTGTTGACCCTATGTTTTGAGGGGATTCCATGGTCCAAATTCGTGGAGAGTATCAGGAGGCTATGAGGGCATGCTCAGGGCCATGACCAGGGCAGAAGTGGGGGTAGGAAGAAGCTCTGAAGATGCTTTTACTCACACAAGCCTTGTAGGAAAAAGAAAATCTAAGATGGAGAAATGGGTGGTGGCCGTGGAGCAGGACACCAGAAAACCTGCCACCCAGTCTGCAGGAGAAAAGGCAAGCAGGGTCTCTAACAGCCGAAAGAAAGCCCCAGAGAGGATGTCCCAGCAGAACTTTTGGGACATACTCAATCCCCTGGGCTCTGTTGTTGATTTAGTCAAGGTCTTCATCGTGTCTTTCCTGGACTGTTGCAGGAGCCTCCCAACTAGTCTCTGTACCTTTCATTCCTGCTTCCTTTTAGGTATCTTCCCCACTACCACCACCAAAGTGATCTTTTCCCTTCTGTGTTTATATGTACAGTAAAAGTATAACCATATATCGATTTATATATTTAGTATATGTATATGTACACCTATATTGTTTTTTATAATTATTTTATTAAAAGGGGACTGACTGCACTACACATACACTTCTGTATCTTTTTTTCTCATCCAGTAAAACCCATGGAATTTCTTCTGAGTCTTCTGGTAGTTCTCCAATTCCTAGTTTTTTTGTGTGTGGTTACATAATATTCCACAGTGTAGATGCACCAGTGTATTCAATTTGGGGCCACTATAAATATCAGTAACAATTCAGCAAATACACACACACACACACACACACACACACACACGCGTGCGCGCGCGCACACACACACATATATGTGTATGTTTCCATGTGTGTCTGTGTCCTTAGAAACTACTCATTTTATTTATATAGGCTGGATTCATAGAAGTAAGATTGCTAGGTCAAAGGACATATGTACTTTGCATACTAATGATTGTTGCTTGCTGGCTTCCAAAATAGCTGTAACTATATCACTATCCCAATCAGCAATATAAGAGGACCCTCTTTATTCCCCACATCCCTGCTGGCAATAGATATAATAGTTCTTTTTAATTTTTGCCAGTCCATGGGTTCAGAAAGATAGCTCATTGTTATTTTAATTTAGACTTCTATGACTATCAGTGAATTGAGTGTATTTTGTGCCATTTGCATATGCCCTTCTATGAATTGTATTTTGATATAATTTGTTCTATTTATTGTGATTAGTCTTTTTGTCAATTTATAATTTCTCCTTGTATAGTAGGGGAATTGACACTTCACCATCTGAATTACAAACATTTTTATGGCTCTATTCTATATTATCTTCTGTCTTTTTTGACAAAATACATAAACTAAATTTTTTATTGAGATAAAATGTGTGCATCATAAAATATACCTTTTAAAGTGTACAATTCATTGGATTTTAGTGTATTCACAAGGTTGTGCAAACCATCACTACTATAATTCTGGAGCATCTTCATCACCCTGAAGAAACTGCATATCCATTAGCAGTCACTCCTCAGCTCCCTCATTCCCCAGTCCCTGACAATCACAGATCTGATTTCTGTCTCTAGAATTTGCCTATTCTTGACATTTTGTATAGATGGAATCATACAATATGTGGCCTTTTGTGTCTACTTCATTTGCTTAGCATAATGTTCTCAAAGTCCATTCATGTTGCAGCATTCATTGAAACTTCATTCCTTTCTATGGCTAAAAATTCCATTGCATGGATATTTTGTTTAACCATTCATCAATTGATGGACATTTGGGTTGCTTCCATCTATGGCCTGTTGCAAACAGTGCTACTATGAACATTCATGTACAAGATTTTGTACAAACATATTTTTATTTCTCATCAGTCAGTACTTAGGAGTGTAACTGCTGAAGTCACATGGCAACTCTATGTTTAAGTTTTGAGAAACTGTCAAAGTTGTTTTCCAAAAAAGAATGCATTAGTTTACATTTCCACCAGTAATGTATGGGGGTTTCAATTTCCTCCTCCTATTTTTTGAAAGAGTTTATAAAAGGATGCATGCTAATTCTTCTCTAAAACTTCGGCAGAATTCACCAGTGTAGCCACTTGGTCCTGGGTTTTTCTTTGACGGAAATTTTTTTATTACTAATTTAGTCTGTTTATTATTATAGGTCATTCTGATTTTCTAGTTCTTCTCAAATCAGTGTGCATCTTTCTAGAAGCATGTCCATTTTATCTAGGTCATTTAGTTTGTTGGCCTACAGTTGTTCACGGTATTCTGTCATAATTCTGTTTATTATAAGGTCAATAGTAATGTCCCCCTTTTCACTCTTTTTGTTTTGAAATCTTTCTTCTTTTTTCTTATAGTATTTTATACTTAAATTTTCCATTAAGCACTGCTTTTACTGTATCCCATAAGTTTTAGAAAATGGTGTCTTTGTTTTCATTCTTCTGAAACTATTTTCCAATTTTCTTTATGATTTCTCCTTTGAATCATTGGTTATTTAGGAGTTTGTTGTTTAATTTCCACTTACTTGTGAATTTATCGAATGTCCTGTTACTGATTTGTAATTCCATTTCATTGTAGATGAAGAAATTTATTTGTCTGATTTTAATCCTTTTGAATTTATTGGGGCTTGTATTATGGCCTAACATGTGGCCTATCTCTGACAATATCCAATGTGCACTTGAGAATGTCTATTCTGCTCTTGTTGGGTGGAGTGTTCTATAGATGTCTGTCAGGTTTAGTTGGTTTATAGTGCTATTCTATATATAGAATTATTCTATTTTTTATTTATCTTCTTTCTGGTTGTTCTATCCATTATTAAAAGTGAAATATTGAGGACTCCAACTATTATTGTTAAAATGTCTATTTTTTTCCCTTCAATTTGTCATATATTTTGCTTCATGCATTTGAGAACTCTGTTGTTGGGTGCATATGTACTTATATTTGTTGGATCTTCTTTATGTCCTTCTTTGTCTCTGGTAACAATTTTTGTCTCAAAGTCTATTTTCTGATATTAGTACAGGCAGGCATACCTTGAAGATATTTCAGGCTTGGTTCCAGACCACAACAATAGAGCAAATATTTCAATAAAGCAAGTCACACAAATTTTTTTGGTTTCCCACTGCATATAAAAGTTGTATTTACACTATACAGTAGTTTATTAAGTGTGTAAGAGATTTAGATCTTAAAAAATCTATATACCTTAATTAAAAATACGTTGTTGCTAAAAAATATACTATCATCTAAGCCTTCAGTAAGTCATAATCTTTTTGTTAGTGCAGGGTCTTGCTTCAGTGTTGATGGCTGCTGGCTGCTGAGGGTGGTGGTTGCTGAAGGTTGGGTGACTGTGCCGATTTTCTTAAAATAAGACAATGAAGTTTGCCATGTTGACTGCCTTTGTTCCGTGAATGATTTCTCTGTAGCATGCAGTAGCATTTCACCCGTCGTAGAACTTCTTTCAAAATTGAAATCAGTCCAATTTTGGACTTAAACCCGCCACTGCTTTATCAACTACGTTTCTATATCCTTTGCTGACATTTCAGTAATTAAGTTTGCCATCTCATTTGGGCACAGTTCATGGCACCCCAAAACAATTACAATAGTAACATCAAAAATCACTGATCATAGGTCACCATAACAAATACAATAATATAATAATAATAACAAAGTTTGAAATATTGCAATAATTGCCAAAATGTAACACAGACACAAAGTGAGCAAATGCTGTTGGAAAAAAATAATGCCAATAGACTTGCTTGATGCAGGGTTTCCACACACCTCCAATTTATAAAAAAACTTAGCATCTGCAAAGTGCAGCAAAGTGAAGCACAGTAAAACAGGTCTGTCTCTATAGCCACCCCAGCTCTCTTTTGGTTTGTGTCATATATCTTTTCCCTCCTTATACCTTCAACCTATGTATGTCTTTGAATCTCAAGTGTCCTCTTGTAGGCAGGTTGTGGTGGGATTATTTTTTATGCATTCTGCCAATCTCTGCCTTTTGATACAAATTTAATAATTACATTTAATGATTAATCTGTTTGCATTTAATTTACTCACTAATAAGGTATTATTACTTATGCCATTATGCTATTTGCTTGTACATATCTCGTCTTTTTTTACTCCAATCCGCCATTACTGTGTCACTTGTGTTAAGTACGTATTTTCTCGTATACCTTAATCAAGTCCTTTCTCACTTCTTTTGCTACATACTTTTTAGTTATTTTCAAAGTAGTTGCCCTGGTGGCAGCCAGGCTGCTGGTTACCACTGTGATTGTGAGTTGTTAGTCTTCATGGTTACTGCAGAGCTGGTGAGAGGGAGATGAAAATAGGGCAAGCTAAAATGCCATATACCCATGGTTCTTATCAAAATCCAGGCATTTTTCTTGTATAAATGCCCCTTGGATTTCTATAAGCCTTTGGTTAATTTTCAGAGTTATGAAAAAGTTGATTCTGAACATTTCTACTAGTGTTATTATTGCCTTTATGGAGGAGAGAACTTTTTGAGGTTCTTACTTTGCTATTTTCATTGATGTCTCTTTTATGTCTTCTTTTTTTCATGTAAAAGTTAATTTTCATTCATATTTCCACATAAAGTTTTACTTTAATTTGTATACAGTTAAATAGGTCTGTGCTTTATTTTATTCATTCTGGGTGTCCATGGTGCATTAGTAAAGTCTACTCAACCTAAGACTGTCGTCTCCTAGATTAATGTACATAGATATAGATAAATACCATATATATATTATATATTATACACATGTATAATACGTACAGTGTACATCATATTTGTATATAAACACATGCAGATGTACATACATATTCAATTTATTGATACAGTGGTATAAATTGATATAATGGATTATTTTAATAGATACTCTCATATTAAACCACCCTTAGTATAAAATCTGCTTAATCATAATACATTTTTATTTAGATCATTGCCAGATTTTATTTGCTCATATTTCAATTCGAATTCTGTACCTTTACTTATAAATAATATTGGGATATAGTTTTTCTTCCTTTTTGTCTTTGTCAAGTTTCTTTTTATCATCTGGAACATTTAAATGGAAATTACCTATTTTTAACTTATATAAAATCTCAGCGTATAGGCCTGGAGACTTTTTCATTGATAACTCGCTCATCATCTCTCTGTTTCTTCTCTAGTAGTTGATCAAGTCAAGATTTTCATTTCCTCTTAAATTAATACATTTACTCTAAGTTTTAAATGTTGCTAGTATGCAATTCAAGCATGTAAACAGTGGCGTGAGATTTTTTAATTTCTGATCTTGTCTATATTTATGCTCTCTTTCCCCCCCTTAATTTGGCTTGTAAGAGGTATATCTGCTTTATTAGTTTTATCAAAAAATCAGATTTTTGGTTTATTTATTCTTTCTATTTTAAAATTTTCATTTTATTAATTTCAAAGAGGAAGTTAAAAAAGAGGTTGCTTACTACCTACATACCAATAAAAAATATAACACTACACACAAAAAATAATACAAGACTATAAAAGCTGTTTAATAAAAGTCCTTCTTATCAGAGAAGGATGCTGAAAAATAAAGGAACCAAGGACTCACCTTAAACTATAACAGAAAAAAAAAGAATCAGTAAAGAGAAAAGTTGAAATCAAAGAGATCTTTCAACCCCAAGTCTTCCTTGCTTATCTTTTTTATCTCCACCTACAAGGTGAAGACCAACTTCTTAGCCTAAAGCATGGCACCTGAAACCATTTCTGATCTAGTACCCATTTGCCTTTTAGCCCCATCAGTTGGCACTCCCCGGCACACTTTATGCTTCAACAGTATCAAATTGCTTGAATTCCCCTGATACATTACATTCTCTTCCTTACCTTCATTTTTTTGCACGTACTATTCCCATTCTCTGGAATGAATTTCTCATCTTCTTCCGCCTGGCAAACTCCTTTTAATCTTTCAAAATCCGGCTTTATAGCATCTCTGTAGGAAGTATCCCAGAATTCTCCACCAAATAGAACAAATTTTTCTTCCTCTGATCTACACCTGCTCCTTTATATACCTCCACTGTTGATTTTAGTGCAATGTTTGCATCTGCCTCTCTTACAAGACCATGAGCACCTTGAAGGCAGTAATTATATCTTACTGGTTTCTAAAATGACTCCCAGCTCAGTACCTAGATACATTCTGTATTATCAGCTTGCAAAATATTTATTGAATGAGTGAGTGAATGTCATGACTGTAATATCCAATCATTCCAAGTCCTTTACTGGAATACTCTTTCAGAGTGTTTTTTTATGCTTGCTTTCTCTACTTTCTAGGCTTTTGGTTCCTCATAATCTTTTACATAATACATTCTGCTCCCATCATTTCAATAAAATGGCTTAGCCCAAATTCTCCCAACAGCCTTCTCACTGCCAAATTATTAAATGGCCCTTTCTTCCCCTGGGTTTGGTTGGCCTTCAGGGGGCATTTTCCTTGTAAATCCCCTTCATCTTTTCACGTTCCTCCCTTGATTCTCAGACAGCATTCTTCTTCAGCGTTCATTCTAAATTTCTTCACTTACCTCCTTCTGCAGGAGTTTCATCAGTGTGGCTTAGTCTTCTCTGTTCTTCTCTGAGTGGCCTCATGCATTTCCTCTGGGGAAAGACAGGGAATTGATTCTTTATTTCTAAATTCATACTTTTAGATTGAAGATTCTCCCGTCACTAACTCCAGCCTGGATTAATAAGCTCCAAGATGACACTTCTGTCAACTTATGAGCCGTTCCATAGGTACCTTAACTTTAACTTCATGGTTTTCCTTTAACTTCCCCTTTCTTCTGTATTCCTTATCTTTGAGAATCAGGTAAATACTTACGAAGTCACTCAATCTGTGAATTGTGTATTTGCCTCTTTCTCAGTCATTGCTCATGTCACCAAATTTCATTTGTGCCTCCGAAATGCCTTTCAACTCTCTCTCCTTGTCTTCATTCCTACAGATATGGCCCTGCATCCATTCTCATCATCTTTTTTTTTAGATCATAGTAGTAACACTCTGATTGCTTTCTCAGCATCTAGTGTCTTTCCCACTGATATATTCTTTACTTGGTTTTAGTTGTAAAGCATGTATCTGGTAATGTTTCTCCACTGCCAAAATCTTTGTCAGTTCCCCACTACCTAAAGGACAAAGGCCGAATTCCTTAGTACTGCATTCAAGACCTTCCACTTCTTTGAAGTTTGTATCTTTTCAAGCTCATGCCCAGTTTTTTCCCCAACACACAACCCACACTTCAGGCACACAGGCTTGTCCATTAAGGCCACTTTATTCATTGATATGTTTGACTCTTTAATACCTGTCCCTACTCTCTTGCCTGTAAAACTCCATGAAATTTGAGATTCTGTCTTATTTACTATTGTATTGTGCCCCCAGACTGCTCGTGGGACATCACAGGTGAATGGATGTATTTCCGTGCTTCTTCACCATTGCTGCTCCGTTTACCTGGGGTGCTCTTTCCTCATTTTCTCAGGGGTGAGTTTCTGTTCATTTATCCTTTAAGGTCTAGCTTGAATATCAGTTTCTCCATGAAGTCCAACCTAAACACAACCTTCCCAACTCAAAATGAGTGACTTTTCTTGTCCTTCTAAAACATTTTCTACGAAGTGCCAGTTTTGCATTTACCTCCTTGTACCACAATTATTTGGACATGTGCCTCCAACTTCAGTAGATTTGAACTCTTTGGAGGGAGGGGAATGAGCCTCACTCATGTACAGTTTCAAACACTGAACTTCATACTGAATAGGCAGGTGCTTAATAAATCTATGGGCAGGAGGAAGGTACCTGCCTTTTGATGATATAAAGTCGTTTCTAACTTTTAAGTCTGTATTTTTAAAATGTATTTTCTTTTTTTTTTTGCATTTTTTCCAGTTTTATTGAGACATAATTAACACATGTCACTGTATAAATTTAAGGTATATAGCATAATGGCTTGACTTACATATACTGAGAAATGATTATCACGATAAATGTAGTTAGCATCCATCATCTCATATAGATACTACTAAAAAAAGGAAAAAAGAAAAAAAATTTGTGATAACTCTTATGATTTGCTTTCTTAACAATGTTCATATGTGTTACACAGCTGTGGTAATTATAGTCATCATGTTGTACATGACATCCTTAGTACTCGTTTTTCTTGTAACTGGAAGCTTGTACCTTTTAACCACCTTCTTCGTATTTTCTGTCTCCCTACTCCCTGCCTCTGGTAGCCACAAATCTGATCTCTTTTTCTATGAGTTTGGCTTTTGGGTTTTTTGTTGTTGTTCTTCTTCGTATAAATGAGATCATACAGTATTTATCTTTGTCTGACTCATTTCAGTTAGTATAATGCCCTCAAGGTCCACCTATGTGTCCTAAATGACAAGATTTACTCATTTTTAATGATTGAATAGTGTTCCATTGTGTATACATCCACTCATCTGTCAGTGGATACTTGGGTTGTTTCCATGTCTTGGCTATTACAAGTAATGCTACAATGAACATAGGGGTACAGATTTTTTTAAGTTAGTGTTTGTTTCCTTTGGATAAATACTCAGAAGTGGAATTGTTGGATCATATGCTAGTTCAGTTTTTAGAGGATCCTCCATTCCTGTTTTCCATAGTGGCTGGACCAGTTTACAATCCCACAAATGGTGCAGAAGTGTTCCCTTTTTTCCATACCCTTGCCAGGATTTATCCCCTGTCTTTTTGATGATGGCCATTCTAACAGGAATGGGGGGATAGATGATGTAAAATCTGGTCTCCAGTTTGGACAGGGCTCCTCCTCTGAGGAGCACTTCTGCCTGTATTTCTAGTTCACCTACCATTCTCTCTCACTGAAGCATAGAACCACAGAGGGTCAGACCTGGAAGGGGAAAGTCAGGCCCTGCAGTTGAAGTGACTTGTCCAAATCAATATAGTAAGGATAAGAACCAAGGCCAGGACCAGATCTGCTGTCTTTAGGCCAGGATCTTTCCCACTTGACTCTCTCTGTCTGCTCCCTCCCTAATGGGAGAGAATGGAAGGCAAAGTGTCAGGGAGTGAAAGGAAATCCATGGGCCAGGGGATCCATCTAGTGTCTGTGTATGAGTGTGACAGTGTGTGTGTGTGAGAGAGTATGTGTGAGTGTGTCTGCCTCCCTTTTTCTCTACATATAGCCCTCTTTGTGGCTGCCTTGGGCTCCTGGAGGTCAGCAGAGAAGTCTCTGATCTGGCTCTTCCCAAATCACTCACCTTCTAGAAGATGTTCAAATCTCACCCAACCTGGGCTACGGCATATTCTACCACACCAGGGTCAGAGGTAAGCCCTGAACAGGGAACCAAACAGCCTTGAAATATCACTGTCACCCAGAACCTGTATCACTAAACATCATGGAAATGGATAAGCCTATGTCCCATCTCACTCCATCGCCTTGGCAGACAGCAGCCCAGAGACAGCCTCTGACCTCTGTCTGGCTCTGGCCCTCTGTGGCCCAGACATTAAGCAGAGAATAGTTCAAAGGGATGTCAAGTTTCAGCATCTTCCAATATCAAATTTAAAAAACTGCATTACCCTCAATAGATGTGGTTTTATAGTAATTGCTTGGAATTTGAATAGCATGCTATAACCATCCCCATAAATTGGACTTCTTTAGATTTATTAAGCTATTTATTGAATGGAGGATAATAAACATTCAGGATTAACAGCTCTGCAACTGCTCTGAGCCAGTTACATATAGATTTGCTAAAATCCCATAAAATAATTATGAATCAGTTACCATGCTGACAAACCGTAATTGTCAAAAGTTCAATGCAGACTCAGGGTCTTATTTAAAAGTTTGTTCTTGCTTGCAGCTTTTAAGCTCCTCTTCCTTTCCCCTGGCACTCCCTTTCTTTCCTCTCTCTTTCTACTTTCTCCCCATTCCCTCTGTCTTCTTCTCCTCTCCCACCATTCTCCCTCCTTTCATTCATTTATAATACACGGGAGAAGAAGCTTGGTATGAAGAAAACAGCAGAGATGTGGGATCTGAGCTCGAGACAGGGATCTGCCATCTGCTACCTCTGGGACCCTGGGCAAGTCTCTCTTAGTCTTTATCTCCTTAGCTGTAAATATGGATGCATATGTAGAACATCCAGGGTATCAGAGGCTTTTGAAGACTTTTGGCTTCCTTCTCCTCTCCTGCTCCCCCTGCTTGGTTCACTCTGAGCATGACCGTCAGACTGGTCCTCCTGCAGTACCAGTCTCTCCATGTCTCTTTCTCATGGCTCCTCGTACCTCACAGCTCAGCTGGGCTGTTGAGACCCTCCACAGTTTGGCCCCCTGCCTTCCAACTCTATCGCTAACTTTATTGCTTTATCTGGGACCTAGCATTATCTGGATTTTAATTCAAATCAGATGAAAATAACTTTTTTAAATTGTGGTTTCATATATAATTTACCATCTTAACCATTTTTAAGTGTACAATTCAGTGACATTAAGTACATTCACATGGCTATGCAACCATCACTACCATCCAACTCCAGAACTCTTTTCATCTTGCAAAACTGAAACTCTCTGCCCATTAAACATTGACTCCCCATTGCCCTCTCCCCTGATCACTGGTAACCACCATTCTCCTTTCTGTCTTTGTGAATTTGACTATTCTAGTTTCCTCACAGAAGTGGAAACCTATGCGTGCTTTTGTCACTGGCTTATTTCACTTAGCATAACATCCTCGAGGTTCATTCATGTTGTAACATGTGTCAGATTTCCTTCCTTAAAGTGTAAAGTGATATCTCTTTGTGATTTTGATTTGCATTTTCCTAATGATTATTGATGTCAAGATTCTTTTCATGTCCCTGTTGGCCATTTGGATGTCTTCTTTGGGAAAATGTCTGTTCAATCTCTCTGCTCATTTTTTAACTGGGTTGTTTGAGGGATTTGCTACTGATTTGTATGAATTCTTTCTATATTTTGAATATTAACCCTTTATCAGATACATGATTTGTAAATATTTTTCCTATTTCATAGGTTGCTGTTTCATTTTGTTGACTGTTTCTTTTGCTATGCGGAAGCTCTTAATTGCTTGTGCTTTTGGTGTTATATTCAGATTGCATCTATGTTCCTCAGGGATGTTGGCCTGTAGTTTTCATTTTTTGTAGTATCCTTGTCCAGCTCTCATATCAGGGTAATGCCAGCCTTGTGAAAGGAGTTTGGAAGCGTTCCTTTCTCTTCCAGTTTTTGGAAGATTGTGAGGATTGGTGTTCTTTAAATGTTTGGTAGAATTCACCAGTGAAGCCATCTGGTCCTGCACTTTTGCTTGTTGAGAGGTTTTGATTACTGATTCAATCTCCTTGCTAGCAATTGGTCTGTTCACATTTTCTATTTATTCATGATTAAATCTTAGAAGCTTGTATGTTTCTGGAAGTTTATCCAGTTCTCCTAGGGTTTTCCAATTTGTTGGCATATACTTATTCATAGCAGTCTCTTATAATCGTTTGTATCTCTGTGGTATCAATTCTAATGTCTCCTCTTTTGTTTAAAATTTTAGTCATTTGAGTCCTCTTTTTTCTTGTTAAATCTACCGGAAGTTTTGTCAATTTTGTTTATCTTTTCAAAACAATAGATTTTTAGTTTCACTGAGTTTTCCCTATCGTCTTTTTATTATTTTATTTATTTCCACTCTAATCTTTGTTATTTCCTTCCTTCTCTTAACTTTGGGCTTAGTTTGTTCTTCCTTTTCTAGTTCCTTGTGGTGTAAACTTTGTTTATTTGAGATCTTTCTTCTTTCGTAATGTAGTCATTTATTACTTTATACTTCCACCTTAGAACTGGGTTTGCTGAATCTCACTACTTTTGGTATGCTGTGTTTCCATTTTAATTTGTCTTATGATATATTTTCTTTTTTCAAGTTTATTAAGAAATCATTAACATACATCACCTTATAAGTTTAAGGCATACAGCATGTTTATATATATAGTGAAATGATTCTCACAATAGTTTCAGCTAATATCAAGATTTTTCAATTTCTCTTTTGTTTTCATCTTTGAGGCATTGCTTGTTCAGAAGCATATTGTTTAATCTCCACATATTTGTGTATTTTCCAGTTTTGTTCTTGTAATTGATGTCTAATTTTATACCATTATGGTAAGAAAAGATGCTTGATTTGGTCTCAGTGTTCTAAAATTTATATTAAGCCTTGTTTTGTAGCCTAACATATGATCTATCCTGGAGAATGTTCCATGTGTGCCTGAGAAGAATGTATATTCTGTTGCTTTTGGATGGAATGACCTGTAAATGTTTGTTAGGCTCATCTGATCTAACATGTTTAATATTTCCATATTAATTTTCTGTCTAGATGATCTATTCATTGATGAAAGTGAGGTATTTAAGTCCCTTACTATTATTGTTTCTATTTCTCTCTTTAGGTCTTTTAATATTTGCTTTATATATGTAGGTGTTCCTCTGGATGCATAAGTATTTACTAATATTATATCTTCTTGATGAATTAGGCCCTTTATCATTATATAGTGGACTTCTTTGTTTCTTATTACTGTATTTGGCTTAAAGTCTGTTTTGTTTAATGTAAGTATAGCTACTTCTGCTTTCTTTTGGCTTTCATTTGCATAGACTATCTTTTTCATTTTCAGTCTACTGTATCCAGTAAGCTAAACTGAGTCTCTTGTAAGCAGCATATATTTAGCATATAGGTAATGGGCATATGGGCAATTTCCTTTTCTCCCTCTGTACTAACCCTATGGGAGTAGTCCTGGAGAGTGTGGAGAGTGCCGGCATGCCTGTTAACGACTGCTCCTTTGTTACAGTCCTATGAGTCTTCTGGATACAAGCCTCCTTGGCTTTCAGAGCCAGATATTTGGGACCTTATTGCTCAAGTAGAAGTTTTAGAAGTTGGAGCAGTAAATGTGGGGTCCCAATGTCTCACAGAAAATCTGGGAATTGGGAGTTCCTTCCCAATTGTATGATGCTATGTCAGGTGTGAGGTTTATAACAAGAATGTGTCTCAACCTTTCCTATCTCATTCACCTGATGTATAGGAGTTGCTCAGCTAGTTTCTGGATTTCTTTCAGAGGTAATTGCTCTGTGTGTAGATTGTTTATTCAATGTGTCTATAGGAGGAGGGAGTCCAAGAACTCCTATGTTACCATTTTGGTTGACCTCCCAGTGTTCATGCCTTTAGACAAGGCCCTTCGTTCCCATTGCATTGGATTCTGTTTAATTCAGACAAACCAACTTACTACTCATCATCCTTGGACTTTCTCTCTTTTCTAGAAAATCCTCCCCTTCTTGTCCCTGGTGAACCATGTCTCTTCTCCTGAAATCACTGCCTACATGTTTTGCCTCCTCCCGGAAGCTCTCCTTGACTGACTACATTTGACATGACTCACCTGAACACTTTCTGATGAAGTTAGCATTTAAATATACGTACAAACACTGAAAGACAATGATAAACAGACAGAAATAAATTTCTGGTTATATTTCACAAATAACACTGAGCCAACTTTCCTGAATTACAAACCCCCTTCAGATTAGTTTTCTACAAAACAAAGTCCTCTTTGCTTTTTCATTTAAGGGATTATACATGTAGATAACCCCAAACACATGCAATCATCACAAAAGCAGATAGTTTGACACTTAGAAGGGGATTGCCTGCATGTTAACTAGTGTTATATCTTACTGTCTGCATAGTATTCTCCTGAGGAAACATATAGATTAAAAACACATTTTAAAACAAGTTTTAGAGATGAAACATTGCCCATGGGGAAATCTGCCTACTATATCTCTATCATAATAGGCAGGTTTCCAAGCTACATCCAAATTCAGTCTAGCAAACTTATCTTTTCAAATAAAATAACAGAATAAAATAAAATAAGGTAAAATAAAAGTTTCCTTCAAAAGGATTTCCATTGAGCACAACCCTGTGAGTCATCATTCTTAAACTCACTCTCCTGCTCCTTTATTAAAAAAAAAAAAAATCATTGAAATGAAGCCTTCTAGAAGCTACAGCCTCTCATAAAAATTTGAAATTAAGAGAAATTCCCTTGATCCCGTGTCATAGCCAGTTTTACCTCAGGTTCAACCAGGAAAAAGCAAATTATGCAAGTCCCTGAAGGGTCGAGATCAAACTGTTGGCAGGCCCTGTGGTGATCAACCTGGTTATATGAGGAGGGAACATTTATCTAAATGATGAACCAGACTCAAATAGATATAGATATAGAGATAGACATAGAGATATCTACTAACCACATAAGCATTTTTCAGGAATAGATGTGGCTGCTTTAAGATCTTAAGCTCTTTGCATAGTAAGGGTAGTCTTACGGTAGACTTTAGATCACTTTAGACAGCGAATTTCTTAAGAATGGTTGTTTTATTTCTTTATAATTTTTTTTTTCATTTTAGCAATTCTTTTTTAAATGGGGCATAATTTTTATTATACTTAAAGGTACAGTTTTGAAATGCCATGTTCATTGTGTTTTTTTAACACCTTTATTGTGGTGTGGTTCCTGTACAGTAAACTACATATATTTCAGATATACAATTTGATGAATTTTGATAAATGTATACACCAATGAAACCACTACCACAATCAAGATAGCAAATATTTCCATCACTCCTCAAAATTTTTGAATTCCCAATTTATCCCTTCCCACCCCCTTTATCCCCTGGTAACCATAAGTTTGTTCTCCGTGTCTGTGAGTCTGTTTCTGTTTTGTAGATAAGTTCATTTGTGTCCTTTTTTTTCAGATTCCACATATAAGCAATATCCTATGGCATTTTTCTTTCTCTTTCTGGCTTAGTTACTTAGAATGATGATCTCCAGGGCCATCCATGTTGCTGCATATGGCATTATTTTATTCTTTGTTATGGCTGAATAGTATTCCACTGTATATATATATATGTGACATCTTCTTTATCCAGTCATCTGTTGATGAACATTTGGGTTGTTTCCACGTCTTGGCTATTGTAAATAGTGCTGCTGTGAACATTCTTTATACTGTTTTGTAACTTGAAATCTAAAACTTTGCTTTTGTTAGCTGGAGAAGGTGGAAGAGGAGGACAGGGTGGAGAAGGGAAGGTCCTGGTTGCAGTTTTGATGCCCCATCCCAGAGGGAAAAATGCCCCAGGGGGCAGAAATTCTCCTGAGTATCCTGAACTCCTGTGAGGACAGTGCTGGGATGAACGTCTGGGTTCTGGAGTCCAGGGTTACTAAGCTGTGCTCCTGATTCCTTTTGGATTCCTCTGAGGTGCTTCAGGGACCTTGCATCTGGGGTGGGAAAAAGAGGGGGGAATATTATTTGAAAGCCCAAATACATAAATCAGATTTCATAATTCAGAGCAGCTCTTTTGTTATAAATTTAAATTTTGTTTCATGGTAACATGCATATACCATAAAATTGACCACTCAGTGTACCTCACGGAAGTGGAATCATACACCATTTGCCCTATTGAGACTGGCTTATGTCACTTACCATAATGTCTTCAAGTTGGAGCATATGTCAAAATGTCCTTTCCTTTTAAGACTGATGAATATCCCATCATGTGTATATACCTCTTAAAAAATCCATTTATTCTTCAATGGACTTTTGGGTTACTTGCTTCTGTGGCCATTAAATGGCCTTCTATGGCCATTTGGTGATAACATTGCTATGAAGATGGGTTCTGTTTGAGTCCCTGGCTTTTAATTCTTTTGAATATATACCCAGAAGTGGAATTGCTGGATCATATGGTATTTCCATATTTAATTTTTTAAGGAACCTCCCAGCGGTTTTCTCTAGTGACTACACTATTTTACACGACCACCATCAGTGCACAAGGGTTCCAATTTTTCCAAATCCTTGCCCGTAGTTAGTACTTCCTGGCTTTTTGATAATAGCCATTCTGATGAATGTAAAGTAGTATCTCACTGCCATTTTGATTTGCCCTTCCCTAATGACTAATAATGTTGAACACCTATTCTTGTGCATTTTAGCCATTTATACCTCTTTTTTGGATAAATGTCTAATCAAGTCTTTTAGCCATTTTTTTAAACAGAGCAACTCAGTTTTTTTAATTATTAATTTTTATTTATTTTGACTTCCAATTAAAATTTGAAGAAACAGTGCCACTGATTTTTTTTTAAGAAAACATCTTTTAAAATGGCTTAATCTCTTCCATCTCCCATCTTCCAGGCCAGGGCTCTTTCAGGGTTGCACATTGCCTTACATACAGGTGCATCCTCATGGAGACACACCTTCAAGTTCCAAGTTGCTTTTCAGTCGTCAGAACTAATTCTTTCTCCATAGTGATGGTATGGCATTTTTCTGGCTAAATCAGTATATTTAATAAAGGTATCAACAGATTAGAATTTCAGACCACATTCCTGGAAACAAAAGTATCTGGGGAAAAGGCAGTTTCTCACCCAGGGGCTCCTCACTGCTTTGTGAGATCCAATGCAACAAGCAAGCTAAAGAAGGAAAGGGGAGAAAGCACAGTTGGTCTGAATTCCTTATCTCCAAGACTGGTCCTGGCCAGACAGCATCTCTCAGAGCCAGGCATCCCTACACCTCGCTTCTTACTAATAGAAAGAACTCAGGTACTGAACTGAAGGGATTCGAGAAAAGCTTCAACTAAAAATGGGAAAGGAACTATACTTCTTGCATTTTATTCATCATCTGCCTTTCTCTTGTCTCTCATGCTAACACACCTGGTCATTGGGTCAAGCCAGTTCAGATTGATTCCTTAGTTGATGGCATTTGGGAGCTTACTGGGGGTCTGTGAATGAAACTTGTCTTTGAAATTCAATAAGAAACAGAAGCAAGTCCAATCCTTGTATTTCATAACTCAGACTTGAGCTCTTCTCTCCTGGTCCAGAGTCAGCCACATTCTGTGGAGCCAGGGCAATCTCTTGAAGGACATGCTCTGCTGTAGCTGTTCCAAACCATAGACAATATTTAATTTCTCAGATGCTTGGATTATCAGCTGAGTTTCCAGATTTGCAGCAAATAATCTAGTTTGTCTATGAGTGAATGTTCCAACCTCAGTTAATGGTCATGAGGTACAGGGTTGACCTAGATTATTGAAATTCGTAGATTCTCCTCTTCTAGCCAGTAGGGCCAACATTGTAAGTCCTTCTTCTGACAACTTTCTGTATTAATCTGCCAGAATTTGCTATAATAAAAATACCACAAACTGAGTGGCTTAAACAGCAGAAATTTATTTCCTTACAGTTCTGAGATTAGAAGTCAGAGATCAGGATGTCTCTGAAGGCACTCAGCAAGATCTGTTCCAGGCTTCTTTTATAGCTTCTGGTATTTCCTTGTTTTGGGCAGAGGTAACTCCAGTCTCCACACGGCGTTCTCCCTATATGTGTATCTGTTTCTGCATCCAAAGTTTCCTCTTTTCTAAAGACACCAATTACGTTAGATTTGGGCCCACCTGAATGACCTCAATTTAACTTGATCACCATCTATCCGGATTAGGTTACATTCTGAGGTACTAGGGGTTAGGAGCCCAACATTTCTATTAGAGCAGATAGTTCAACCCACAACACATTCCAACAGCCTACAGTTGAAGAATGTTGGTCTCAATTCAGACAGGAGTCAGACCCAGGCTTCTTATGAACCTTTCCAGGGCTCCCCTATAAAACGAAGGGGTAGAACAGGTTATCTTAAGACTGCCTTCTAGCTCTAAAATCCTCTAGGCTTCGAATATCTCTTCCCCTTCATCAAAACTTTTCCATTTAATGTTCAGTCCCTGTGTGCCTGGCTCTCTACTAAGGACTCTCTCAGTAACAGGTTAAATCATTTGAAAACAACTTGAAACCAGTGAAATGACACTTGTCTGCAGAACTACAAATGTCCTTGGTGACAAAATTATCCTGTGTGGGCTGGGAAACCCACCCCACACAGCAGGCATTCTGAAGCTGACAATGAGGGCTCCCCCAAAACACTCAGCACCCAGACTCCAAGCACTTACTAGCACAGGTTTCTGCTTTGCTAGCATCTCTTCACATAGACATTTGAGTCTGGGTGAGATGGACATCCAGCTTTGCATGCCCCCTGCAGGCCCATCACCCGTGGGAGAAGCCAGTGGGAAACACTGGCATGTGTATTCCCCGTGGGAGGAGTGCATTTTCCACTTTTTTTCCTTTTCTTTCCCCAACCCTTGCTCACTGTGGAAAAACTTAAAACTGTAGAAACATGTAACGAAGGCATGAAAACAATCAACCACAGTCTTACCATTCAGAGGCAGTTACTGTGCCAGCTTGTGATTTTTACTTCCAGAACTTTCCTGAACCATTGTCTAGCATGGTTGAAATCATATTGAGTATATTATTTTGAGCCCCACTTTTTTTTTTTCATTTGATAGTCTCACAGAATTTTGCTAAGGCTGGTTTAATCAGCCTCATAACAAATATCATTTGGGCGAGTGGTAACCCCATTGATGAAGCAGAAATCCAGTTTGAGTCAATTCTTTGGCTCCATGGGTGGTTGTTCTCCACATTGACTTTGGGGTTTCTTCAGGCCCAAGAGGATCGAGGAGGTGTCTTATTTAGCATTATCACACTCTCCCCAAATTATAATCCCCCTCTTGCCAGGTCACCAGTGAAAGGAAAATTGGTCAAGGCACTTCTTGGTACTCCAGTGAGAAAAGGAGGAATCTGAGAATCAACAAAGTCCAGGGCCAAATACGGGGCAGCACCCAGAGACATTACCACTGAGGGTCAGAGTGCCCTGAGTGTCCTGAGGGGTCAGAGAAGGTAGAGAGAGAGCCCAGGTGGGCAAGGCTCAGCTCATGCATACTCCATCGCTGCAGATACTTGCTTGCCCACTGCATTTAATCCTC
Organism: Camelus dromedarius; assembly: GCF_036321535.1. Taxonomy (NCBI): domain Eukaryota; kingdom Metazoa; phylum Chordata; class Mammalia; order Artiodactyla; family Camelidae; genus Camelus; species Camelus dromedarius. Next base: position 42,444,031 of record NC_087450.1, read on the forward strand.
AGAGACTCCACAAGGTACTCATTCATCAGCCCCACTTTAAAGTTGGTGTAATGGATGATGAGATGCTCATTCAGGACTGAGACCTAAATGTCATTCCCTTCCTGCTGGGCAAGTTGACAACTGAAGACTCTCAATTGAGTCCCTCTCCAGGCATTTCCCTGAGTCACCCTTAACTGAAGAGAATCAACCTCATCTGAGGTCATGCCCTCTCCCCAAAGGCAGCTTGCCCCTTGCTTCAAAGTGGGATAATTCTGAAGGGCCAGAGTCTAGGCCTGCCCATGGGGTTAGCTGAGACCTTTGTTGCAATGGCCTGCACCCATTTACTTCTGTCCATAACCCCTCTCTATCCTGGACTTCTTCCTTCATTCCCCTACAAGCACTGATCCCAGCAACACTCCCCAGTAAACCCTATACACATAAATCTCCTTCTCAGTCTGTTTCTCTGGAACTTGCTCTAAGACCATTAGACCGTGAATCATTGACACACTATGAAGGAAGGGGGTACAGAAATGCACACCTTCCCTCTAGGACTCCTGAAGACTGGGTGCTTCCCTAGCACCGCCCTGAGGGAAAAGAGGAGTGTGTATAGGGGAGGCACAGTGCTCTCTGAGAAAGAGCAGGCCTGGATAGGGTGGCAGAACAGGGGCCTTTAGATAGTGAGAGGTGTGGTCCAAGCACTGAACTATTGGAAGTATCCCCACTCATAAGAGAGACAGTAGAAAAGGACCCAGGAAGTGAGAAAGAGACTAAACCCATGCCTCTCAATCGTGGCTGAACACTAGAATCACACAAGGATCTTTTCAAATACATTATTACCAGGGGCACCCTCACTCAACCCTGAGATTCTGACTTGACTGGTCAGGGGTAGGGCCCAAGAGTGGTTTTTAAATCTTCCCAGGTGATTCTAATGCACAGGCAGGATGGCAAATCATTTGGCTGTCAGACACGTTTACTCTGCCCTCTGCTGGACGGGCACTGACTTACCACTGAACATCATTCGCTGGGCCCAGGGCTGAGCTGGCAGAGGGGTCTCTGTGAAGGCTGGGAGACCCCTCTGACAGCACCAGTGTGCCAGCAGGGCCCATGTGTGCATATGATGAGGAGGATGCCTTTTCTAAGTAGCGGACCAACCTCAACCAGGGCTACTGCAGGGATTCACTCTCAATGTATGCTCCCCTGAGATGCCTGTCAAACCTGTAGATTCTCTGGCCCCACCCCAGAGACCTACTAAACAGAAATCTATGGGGTGAGGCCTGGAAATCCACATTTTTTAACACACCCCCAGCGTCCCCTCTCAATGAATCTTGTGTATTTAAGTTTGACAACTGCTACTGAGAGCTCGTTTCCAGGGAACTTGTTCTTTATACCAGTTAGCTGATAGGAAAGCTTTGCTTTCTTTGCAGCAAAGGCATGCTCACCTGCTCCTGGCACACTGGAGTAGGAGTTCAGTTCCCCGATGACCAGATCAGCTCACCAAGGAGGATCTGAGCAGAGCCTGAGAATCCTCTTCAGCAAATTCTTTCTAGTTAGTTTTTTTGTTTTGTTTTCTTTTTTTCCCTTTTAGCAGCTCTGGTAAACATGGCTGGTGAATTGCCCCAAATATTTTTTCTTTTTTTGTATTGTGCCATTCAATCAACAGTTTTGCATAATAAAAGGTTACCATGATGAGTGAACAAGAAATGAATCAGGCTTGATTGTTCAGATGCAGAATTTGCCCCCGAGCACACGATACTTATCTTCCTGCTTGGCCCGTTGTCTAATGATGTAAGTATGGCTCGAAGGTGGATAAAAATAGATATTAATAGGCTTATACACACCTCCCCAGTAGCATCTCTATCAAGGAGGATGCTTTTTGGGGTCATAACTGGCATCTCTGAGCCTGACTGAAGTCTGATCTTCACGCGGCCTCTGTGTATTCCTCAGACACAGTACTCGGCAGTTTTAACTTCCTCATTCAGTTACTTTATGAGGATGCCAGCATTCATATTAATGAAATTACTTTGATTATCTTCCTAGACAGTGTGTCAGTGGGCAGTTAGCAGCCCCATAAAGAGCACCATGCAAATTTTCTGCTGATTCAGACCCAGGGTTTCCCCTTTCTTTTTTCTCTAAGGCCCCCACCTGCTGTCCTTTTTTTTTTTTTTCTGGGGATTCATTTATCTGCTCTGTTGTAGCTCCTTTGGTCACCCCAAGACTGGCTTAGATGGAGACAGTCTCTTCAGGACATCTCTTTCTTTCCATCCCATCAGATGAGCATAGACGTCCTTTTTAGTGAATTTTCTTGTTCATTACGTTGGGGGACAGATGGGGAAGCCCAGAAACCCATGGGCAGAAGCTGCGCTGGCTTGACTGGGCTCGGGCTCTTTTCAGACAAATGACTCAAACCAAGCAGTCCTGCTGCAGCCCCATGTGAATTTGGGTTGGTCCTACCACCAGGTTCAGTGTCTTCCTAGTCCCTGTAGGAACCTGCTTGTCGATCTTTGGCCTGGGCACCCTGCCTCTTCCTCCCCAAGGTCTGCTCACTGACAAGGTCAGTCACTGATTTTTCTGGGCAAGAGCATCATTTCCCCACCCGGTTACCAAATGCCTTTCCTCTCTCTCTTCAAGCCATTCTGCACCAACTTGGAACCCCTCTTATCTGTACCTGTCCCTACTCCACCCCGTTTTTCACCTTTCAGGAAGAAGGAAGGGTTTTCTACAGGCCCCTGGGATAGCTCAAAAATGAAAGTAGGGGTAAGCTTACCCTGATCCTCCCTAGCCCACTCACACGCATTGACTGACCTACTCCTCCTTGCCTCCAATTTCTGAGTGTGTCTGTACTGGGGAAGCAAGCAGTAACAGTCTTCTATCCTTTCGCCTCACCCGTTTGTAGTGTCAAGACAGTTCTGGTTCATGCAACTTCCTCAGGCTGCAATGACAGTGACCACCCTCGGACTGTGCTTTCATGGACATGGGTGCCCACTGATGGAGCTTACCCTGATGGATGCCAGAACATTGGAAGGGACAGAGCAGCCCCCAGTGACCCTGCCCTGGCACGGACACACATCTGTCAGGGTGCTGGCTCCCTGCTCCCTCAGCACAAGCAGGACTTGGGCTTCCCCAGTGCTGCTCCACCACGGCCATCACACCAGAAGGCCGCGAAGGGGTCCATCTCCCTTCAGCCCGCCCATTACAGAGGTTTCCACATAGGTAGCAAAGCTCATTTCTCCTTGGACAAATGCCTCTGTCTTTCTTGGGTTGGCAGCATATGACAACACCAGAAACATACATCATGTTAGTCTCTGTTGCTTTCTTCAAGCAATACTGCAGTATGTAGACTTACTTGTTATTGAAACAGAACTTTAAGAAATGAAGGAAGATGAGTTTCATTTCCCTTTCCGGATGTTCTCTTCATCATTGTCAAGCTCTGCTTCCCTGGCCTGGGGCATCACCTTTATCCTTCCCATAAGAGTCCATAGTTTCCACCTGAGAAGTCCCTGTCTCTCTCCTAACCTGGTTCTCCTGAACTCCCACCAGCCAGGTACCACGTCTGGCTTTACTAAATAACAGCCACTCTTTGTTGCAGAGTTACTGTGAATCAGACTTAGTAGTAAGCAATTCACCTGCCTTTGCTTTTTTTTTTTAATTCTCAAGATGGCCCATGAGTCAGATTCTATTATTATCACCATTTTGGAGTTAAGGAAACAGGCTTGGTGTTAAGTAGCTTGTCCAAAATTTTACAATAAGTACGTGGTAGAGCGGGACACTTGGGTTTGAAAACTTGAGTGTTTATTAGTGCTTCTCTTGAGGATAGTGTTAGATTTGTTACCTGTTGCTCTGAGTCTAAGAGTGTGACTCAGGCAGTTCCTAATCTGTCCAGAACACAGTCCACAGCCCAGCACTCAAGCTGGGTGAGCCTACACATCACACTTCTTGGCACTAAGAAAAACCATCTCACTTTGTTGACTTGACTTCCCCCGCCACACACACACACACACAGATGAATGTGAAAGTACGTGAAATCTGTTAGATGGTCCATTTGATTACATGGCAAATACTCTGGATACTTGTTTGCTCTACCACAATAGTCCCCTTTGTCATATTTTGCAAGGACTTTTGATTTAATTCCCTAAATCAACACTGAATTTGTTTTCTTATGAACGAGGAAGAGGATGGAGCTTATCAGATTGCACAGGACCGGGGTCAGGTTACCTTGGGGCTCTCCTGGAGGACAGTGATGGGAAGAGGGGTTACCAAGGGGGCTTTGGGGCACTGGTAATGTTGCCTCCTAATCTGGGTGCTGGTGACTTGGGTTTCACTTTATGCAAATCCATCAAGCTGTCCACTTGGGATATGTACTCATTCCTGCCTGGACCACCTCAGTACCCTCCTCTTGGCGGGCTCCCCACCATCCATCATTCCTTAGTGGAGCCTCTCGTGACTCCTCAGTCAAGATGAGGTTTCCCTCCACAGCACTGATCACAAGTGAAATGATTCAGCTGATTTTGTAGGTCCTGGTTTCCTGTGTGTCTCTCTCTAGATTCTAAGCAACTAGGGCTCACTGAGTCCCCTGGTGTTGATGTTGTCTCTTGGGCCCAGCACAGTGCCTGGAACAGGTGGCCACCATGAGATAATTTGTAAAGGAAGATCAAGGCAGGAGAGATGGAATAGAAGGGTGGACAGAAGAAAGTGAAAAGAAGAGAGGGCAGGAGGAAGCATTGTCTCCAGGATCTGGTATTTTGAGGCATGCACCACAAACATGTCTGTCCATTGATTAATTATATTTGTACAACAATGTGTTTATTGTTTACTGTATTCATGGTGAAAGTTCTAACAGATTGTGTCCCCTGGGGTGCTGGCATCCCAGTGAATAAAAATATCAGGGAGACGAGGTAAGAATCATAATCCTCACTTCACAGATTAGTCAACTGAGACTCAGAGGGGAAGGGACTTGCCCATGCCAGCCAGAAACTGTAGAACTGGGATCAAAACCCACTTCCAGTCATGGAGGGACCCCTCCCACCCACCATGCTGCCTCCTGGGGCGTGGTCTGAGCCGCACTTCACAAGTGCTCTGATGCATCCTTCTATGTCCGAGACCCCATCTCTCCCCAGCCATCACAGGTGTTGATGGATCCAGCCCATCAGTTCCCGGTGATTTCCACATTTTTTTCTTGCTTCTCCTATTTCATCATCCTCGCCCGCGACACAGGGGAGCCAGGGCTCTCAGGGTTCTGGAGTCGGGAAGCATCTGCTTTATCTGCCTCATCTCTTTCTCCATAACCCATTAAGCTGGGATGGTGCGGAGACCTTCCCCGGGTCTCACCACGCCCAGGGGTGAATGGGGTCTGCCATTTTATTTGTGGAGAGAAGATGCTCTTTCTGCACAGAGCCCACGTGATGTGATTTACTGGGAGCGTCTACGATGATCTACGAGCTTCACATGGCGAGGGTACATTCCCCCATGAGAACGAGGCAGGAAGGAAGGGCGATTCCCCGCTTCCCTCAGCACTTCCTCTGAAATAAAACTCCCTGAAGTAACAAAGAAATGGAGTTGTCTAGAAACAGTGGAGGACCACAACTCAGGCAGCCAAGAAATCAGGAAGTCAGGTAGGATCAGGTGGAGATAGGCTCGGGGTGGAGCATCTTTGGGGAAGATTTGCAGTTAAATCCAATATCCTCTCTCTCTTCAGGAGGCACCGAGGCGCCGAGTCATTGTTTAACTAAGGTGAGGCAGTACTTGCTGTGCCCATATAAGGAAGAGCCTAAGGGAAGAAGCCAGGAGACAGCACCCCTGCCAGGGCTATCACCCTGCCCTTTCTCCGGAGGGACTGCCACTGTCCTCCACCACCAGTCTCCTGCGCCTCCCACCATCTCACAAAGCTGCTGCCAAGCCTGGGGGACCCACCCAAACAGGTAGGTGTGAGTCGTGACCTCCCAGGGCTTTGGACCAAGACGGTGCTCCAAACTTTAGTGAGCATAGAATTTCCCTAGTGAGCATCTTCATTATGTACATTCTGAGTCTCCACCCACTATGTTCTCAGTAGCTCTGAACATTGGGTATTTCTGATGCAAAAGGCCTAAGGGTAAGCTTTAAGAAAAACTAGGACAAAGGGTGAGTCGACTCCCTAAGAGAAGACGATCTAAACTTTACACGTTTCATACAGTGAGAGGATCTCTTAATCACTGAGTCACCTTTGCTTTCTGCTCATTCAGTCACAGCCTTGAGGGCTACATCGTCATAAGGGTACCCTGATGGCAGAAACCTTGTCTTTGTTCACCACTGTAAAGTTTCTGACACAAAGTCGGGGTTTAATATTTGCTGAAGGGAGGAATGGGGCCCTGGGCTTGCCTTTCGTTTTCTAATGACCTAGATTAATAATTATACCAAGTTGGAAAGTCTGTGTTAATCATGAAAGAGCACTCAACACTGCTTCAGAGACTCAAATGGTTCCCATGCTCCTAGAGTTGCTTGCCAGTCAGTGCAGGTGCCTCTGTGGCTGCAGAAGTTGTGTAATTGTTGTGATGTGATTCTGTTCTCGGGGAGACAGAGCCCTGGCTGTTGTGCTTGAAGCCAGGTTACCAGATTAGAATGAGGGCAGATGTTTTCCCTGTGCAGTTACAGTCGGGTTATGACTTCCCAACTGCCGTTTGTCCTGGGAACTCTGCTGGCTCCCAGCTGGTATTTCCTGGTCTTCCGTCAGCATAGCCTCTCAAATTGGCCCACCTGTGCCCAACGGGACCTAAACTTTGTTTTCGTGGGTGATAGCTGCTGTTTTTGTGGGTGATAGCCACAGGAGAACTCAATAATTAGCCTATTGGGTGATGAGAAATAATGATCTATCAGTTGTGTAATAGACAAGAATTATACATGTGGCGTGATTAGCCCCGGTTTGTAGGTGGGACAAGAAAGGTACCTGGGGAACGCCTTGCTGCTAAGCTCACACCAGATGCAAATGCAGACTTAAGAGTTATATTGGTCCTAGGGCCCTGTGGTGTCAGTTGTTCTCCTCTTTCATGTTCTTATTTTGTTCATTTGGGCCCTCTCTTCTTCTCGGTGAGTTCTTCTCAGTGAGCCTGGCTAAAGATTTATCAGTTTTGTTCATCTTTTCAAAAAAAAAAAAAAAAAAAACACCTCTTGGTTTCATTTATCTTTTTTATCTATTTATTTCCTCCCTGACCTTTATCAGTTCCTCCTGCTGACTTTGGCCTTTGTTTGCTCTCCTTTTTCTGATTCTTTTAGGCAGTAGGTTAAGTTGTCTATTTGAGATGTTCTTGTTTCTTGAGGGAGGCCTGCACCGCCATGAACATCCTGCTCAGAACTGCTTTTGCTGCATCTCATAGATTTTGGAGTATTGTGTTTCCATTTTCATTTGTCTCGAGGTATTTTCTGATTTCCTCTTTGAGTTCTTTGTTGGTAGTATTCAGGGAGTGAATCACTGGAAAGATTGCCTTAGAAGAAAAGGTGCTGGTGAGAAATATACAAGTTAATGACCCATCTACTGACCCTGAGGGCTCACTCTGTGTCCAGCGCTGTGCTTGACCCTACCCGGTGTGCTCTCTGATACTGTCATTTGGGCACGTTACATAAGCCCTTTGGATCCCAGTTTCCTCCTCACTAAAATGGAGTAACAGCAGCATCTGCCTCATACAATTATGGAAAGGAATTAAATGAGATGATATGCGTAAAGTCCTTAGGAGTGCCTGGCACATGGTAAGTGCTCAAAACATTTTAGTGATTACTGTTGATATTGTTGGAGCCTGGGTTCTCTGCAAAACAAAGCTTGAGGCAAAGCTTAAGTGCTACTGCCTCCCAGGGAGGTGCAGTACCAGGGCAGTGAGAGTGAGGGAAACGGAAATGAGGAGAGAAGGATGGGAAGAAGTACAAGGTGACGTGTCACCCACCTCTCTTCACAAAGAGACAGAGCCAGCTACTTGGCTAAAGCAGGGCATCTGTGGACTAGCTTTGGAGAAACACTGAGTCTTGAAACAGTCCACACAAGAGAGGTTGGAGAGGAAATGCGCATGTCACCTTCTGTCTCCTCTCTCTCATGGCTCAAACTTTGCCCCATGGGCAGTTAACGCTTCTGAACCTCTGGCTGGTGCCATCTGGCCCCTTTGGCAGCACTGAGGAAATCGAGATCCTCTTCCTTGAGTCTTGGCACCTCATCTGAGTCCAGAAGTGGTCAGAAGAGCCACTTCTTTGCCTGGGGTCAGCCCCAAAAGAGGACTAAGAGTCCCAGTGACAGGTGAGACCAAAAAGACCTGAGACAGTGCATAAGATTAGTTCAAAACAGATCAAATGATCACTGTTAACATCTGCTGGACACTGCAAGGCACTAGTGTTTCCCGATCTAATGGAGCCCACCTCTTTCTCCCATGAGACAACCATGAAGGAGTCCTCAGGTAGACTGGTCCACCCCAGCTCTCCTCGGTGTTTGTAAGTGGTCAGACTGAGAACATCCTTCGCCCTCTCAAACCTTTGTAAAGCAGAGCTTTCCACTGATAGACAGACAGCAAGAAAGCCCACAGCCATGCAAAAAACCAGAGCAGAATCAAGAGGAGAATATTGATTTTTCTGCCACCCTTGTGGACTCTGTCTCTTGGACAAACATGATACGTGGAACACTAATTCTGGGAGCTGTTGCTGGGAACTCCTTGATCAAACACTTGGGTGAATGTTGCCTCCTACCTCCCCCTCTTTGGAGGGTTGTGATTCAGATATATGTGTAAAGCCTCTGCCAAAACAAAGACATTGGTTGAACCAAGCGCATCAGCTCTTCACATATTCAACACCAGTTAGGAGCACTGCTCTGGACCCTGGAGAACCTGGCTTCAATCTCTCTTCTGTCTCAGTCCCTGAAATCTCAGGAAGCCCTTCTCAACCATGCATGACTTCTTGCTTCACACAAACCTTTTTGAATAAAAACTCCTGCAATATAATGTGAGGCCATGCACACTCAGTAGTCTGCAAAGCTGGTTCTCCAATAAACAACCAGAAAAGCTCAGCCAAACGTAATTTCCTCATCTTAATTATTAACATAGGTGAACAAAGTGATCTCTAAGGGGCTTTCAATCCCTCGTAATCTGTGATGCTCATGTTGAAAAGCAGCTGAAGGTCATCTCACCCAGCTCCTGAGTTGCCTCAGAGATGACCTATTTAGCTAACACACGAATGCAAATTTTTAAGAGATGGTGTAGGGGTATGGAAGTGAAGTCTTGCCCCATGGCACTCCCTCTGGTAGAGTTGTACTAAGATGAGAGAAGTATTGAGTACTGAGGGTGATGACCCGGGCCGTGAGCTGCCTCCGAGTCCCCCGGCTGGCAGAGAGCTGTGGCTCCGGGGTTAACATGCTGACTCTGCCAGATCCGCCACGAGGGACCTTTAAAACTGAAAGTGGCCAAAACCTTTGTTTGATTTCTCTCTGAAAGGGTGGTCCGTTGGGCAGTTCTCTGCCCTCTGATCACTGGCTGGGTCAGCCCTGCTATGCCGTGGGTCTGGCCTGACCGGGAATGCCCATGCAGCTCAGAGAACCGAGCCAGACCCCTTCACAGCCTGGGAACTAGAGAAGCTAGGGGCGTATCTCCATCAGAACTGACCACATGCCTGCCATCAGGAGGCACAGCCAATTGGTTCTCAAGCGCCTGAGGGAGCAGAGCTCACAGGAACGTTTCCCTGCTTCTCTTAGCCAAACATTCTTGTCTTCTCCCAAGTCTAATCCTCAGCCAGAAGGCTGCCAACCAGCTGAGCTACATGATAAAGCTCATCTCTGAAATCTCCAGCTTCCTTTCAGGTACCCAAGTGAAGACAGCATTGCTGGGGGAGAATCTCAGGGCAGAGGCATTCAGGATGGGCTTGCTCCTAGGACGGAGGCACATTCCTTCAACTCGGAAGCTGTCCTGACGCTATCTGAGAACCCTGTCTTCCTTCACCTGGGTCACTTTCTCCGGGTAGGCACGGGACTCGTCTGTGACTCCCTGCCCACCTCACCTGTTCCAGGATGTAGCCGAGGCAGCGGGATGGAGGCAGATGTTTCCTGTGGCAGCGTCTCCATCCTGTCTCAGGCTCAGGGATGGATGTCAGACCCCCCCCCCACCTGGCCTGTCCTTCCTATCCCCTTCCCTTAGACCCCCCAGCCACCCCCAGCCCAAGCAGGCTCCTAGACCATTCTGTTCCTCTCTCTTCCGACTGTCTCTCCTTCTTACCCCAGCCCTCACCTTCACATGCTCTGGCCTTCTTGGAATTTTTTAGAAGTCGGGGTGAGAAAGAATGAAGGAAGGAGCATGAGAACCCTGAGAGGCTTAAAATCCCCCCTCAACCTGCTTTTCACTCACCCCCTTACACACACGTTTACACACAGGCTCACACACACAGAGCTGTTCTAAGTTCTGTCTTCCATGATGCTCTCATACATATTTAATTCAGAAACCTCTTGTTTTCAAGAGACTTTTCCCCTCCCGCTGGCTCTGGCCCTGACCCCACAAGCACGACCCCAGCCATTTGGGTGGAAGCTTGCTTTCAGAAAAGTCTCAGAGGAAGCAGCTTGGCCTGGGCCTTCTTAGGATACATGGCCGTCCTATGTCCCCAAGCTGGTTGCAAAAGGGAGTCTCTCCTAAAGAGAGACTGCTTGGCTGCTGGTGCAACTATCCCTCTGTCCCCACCCCTGGCACCCCCACACCATGACGGGGAGTGGACACTGGCAAAGCCAGAACCAGGCTCCAGTCCAGGGCTCCGCCCACTCACCCTGAGGCCTCCGCAGGCCCGAGGCGCCCAGGGATGGCCGGGCACAGACCGGGTTGCCCGAGGTAACGGGGCCAGAGGTCCAACTGCCGGTGCCCGTCCTTCTCTCTCCCCTGGGTGTGGCCAGAGGCAGTGCCCTGAATCTGTCACTGCAGGAGGGGACTTCAAAGAGCTGCACTGGGGAGTCTTGGCCATCGCACATCTGTCTTCCAGGTGTGCCTTGAGTACTCACCTCTGAGGAGTGAGAAAGCACAGTGGTGTTTGGATGCAGTTTCCACACTGCCGTCTGCTGGGTCTGCGCGTGAAAGCCTTTCGTTAGTGGACTTTGTCCCTCTCTGTGTCTAGGCCCTCCCGTCCTCCCGCTTTCTTCCTCGCCATCGCCATCTCCACTGATGAGCTGCCTCTTTCTTGGTCTCTCTTCCCTCTCTTCCTCTCTGTCTCCTGCATTTTCTCTTTCCTTTTGTTTCACTTCACTGAAAGCCTAAGAACATAGGCCAGAAGGAAATCCCGTAAGAACACATTGACTATCTAAATGTGGTATCACCTTCCAAAGAAATTCTGTAAAAGTCCCTTCACTCAAGGTGCAGAGAGGAGGGAATCAGCCCTCCCTGGTTCCTGCCTTTGGGAAGTGAGCTTGTCTGGAGCCACCTGCGGGGTTTGGATCAGAAATAGTAGCTCTTAAAACCAGATTATAATTTGATACATGACAGGCCCCAACTTCCTAAATACCCCTAATTTGCTTAAGAGGGAGTTTGAATTAGCTAAGTGGGAAATATATCCTCTCTTCCATAGACGGAAAAAAAACCCATGCCCAGAAATCCAAGATCATACCGAACATTACATGGTGTTTCTAGGACACATATAATTATGGAACCTGGAAAGAATGTTCTGCCTTGTCCTCAGAATACATCGACAGTCTGCTCCAGAACTTTCTGGGCCTCTCTTGTAATTGAATGACACATCAAAGAAATTTGGGAGTAAGAAGGAGAATGGTGCAAATACGTTTCATTTTTGTGTGTTTGCACGTGCTGACCCTAACTTACCTGAAAGGAATATTCTTTTCAGTGGATTCCTGTTTCACTGCCTGCCCAACAATATTATTTAGCGTCCATAAGAACCTGCATTCTCAGCTCCAGAAATGTAGACCGTTACATTTGAAAAGCACAAAAGATTCAGCCCAGCCTTCTCTGTGTTCTACTTGGGGAAACTGAGGTGAGAGGCGAAGTGTGGCTTGCCCACAGCCCACAAGTTGTTGGGGCGGTGCACTCCTTTCTGCCAGGCGGGAGCTCTCTCTGTCACCCACAGGGCGCCCTGGGAGGGACTCATCAGCTGAGGTTTCTGAGCTCCCTGAGGAGCTCCCTGAGGTGAGCGCTCCAAGGGGCTGGGTCCATCCACATGGCGAGGCCACCAGCCAGAGAAGAGGCTGGGGTGGTGCTGTCTCTGGGCCCTGGAGAGCGGTTTCTGCTTCCTGCCTCTCTCGTGCCAGGCTGTTCCTCTCCTTGGCAGTCGGCCCCAGTGCTGAACCCAGCGTCACTGGCAGGCGATGGGTAGTTCTATTCTGAGCCCTCACTTCTCTGGCATCGGTCCCCGATCTGGATGCTTTGGCGCCCACTAAATCTGAACTCACATGACAGGCTTCTTTCATCGGCCCCTCTCCCGTGGCCCTTGAATTGGAGATTATCTCAGACCCCTCTCAGCCCTAAGGAAATAGACAAAAAGATGCCCCTTGGTGGGAACAGTGACATGCTTTGCTTACAGGCCAGATCACCAGCCTTGAAGGTGGGGGCTGCACAGGCATCTACTCCAAGTGCTGTCCAGATGCCTCTTGTTTGAGCTTAAGGCTCAATTTCCCCTTTTGCAAAGAGAGCCCTTCGTAGGCTTCCTCTGAGGCCACTTTCTGAGGCCGCAAGCCCCACTCATGACTGTTAGCCCAGTAAGGCAAGGAAACTCACTGAGATGATACTGAAGTGGGGGAATGACCCAGGGACAACACTGGTCTAGGTGTTAAATTCCATTTTAAAACATAAAATTTATGTTCATTTTCACCTTTCCACCACCTCTTACCAGCTCTCCTTGAGAAACAGTCGCATGTCCTTCCAACTTACAGTACCAACTTACAGTAGATTTGCACATGCACGAGTTTCCCTTTTTCTCTTTCTCCCTCCCTCCCTCCCCCCCACTCCTCTTTGCTGTGGGTTTCCCCTTCTCTCTCTCTTTCTCTTTCTCTCTCCCCCAAAGCCCTGAGGTGTTCGAGGTGGCATGCAGCTGAGAGTGGTTTGCACGGGGCTTTTTTCTGCCACAGAGCAGTTAAGTGCCTTATTTTCCCCACTCGGGTGGCTAAATTATTCTCGATGTGTTAAACAGTGTAATTAAACACATCCACACGCCAGCACGCCAGCGCGCCGGGCCCCTTCCCCCACCCTTCGTTGCTCCTTGTCAGCAGAGAGCGCATCAGCCCCAGCCTTCAAGCTCTGTTAGTTTTAATTTGAGTTGTGGAATTAGTAATGGGTTTTGCTGGAACACTGTTGTGGGAAATAGATCGTTCCTTGGGCAGGGTGTGGGCACCATTTCAAATGAGTATTTGTTAAGGGGAGAATCGTCCCTCGTCGTGTTCTGCTACATTACATCAGATTTATTTCCATTGTTCTGGAAAACATCAGCCAGGAGAGAGCTGTGTGCATCACTCCCGGCCAGGGAACAACTGAATGCTGCTTCCCTTCTTATCGGATTGAAAACAAAATGCAAACAGGATCCCCCTTTGTTGCTGGGATGTGCTAAGCTCATCCTGGAGGACAGGTCACCAGGGCAAGCCCTGCACCTGTCACTGGGAGGTCTGTCCCATCATATCACTGGCAGAAAGTGACTGGGTATGGTATGTTGGTGGCAAAAATACAATGTGGAAGAAAAGCAATTGAGTGGAGAGAACCCCAAAAGGTCAAAGTGTAAGGATCTGCCCAAAACAAGGATTCTTCTGCAAACCACCCCTTTTATAATCGTCCAACCTCAGCCTGACTATCTACATTGAAGGGTGTTATGCCATCTTGCCATTGGCAGCTCCTTCCTTCGGTGTGGTCCAACAAGACATCTGCTAGCCATGGTGGGGGGTGGTATTTAAATTTAAATGTTAATTAATTACAATAACATAAAATTTAAAATTCAGTTCATTTGCCACATTTCAAGTGGTCAAAAGCTACATGTGGCTAGTGGCCGCTATACTGGACACAACTCTGGGGACCTGGAGAGACCTACTGTGGGAAGTCCAGGAAATAAATGGCCAGTGCCTCGGGTACCCCTGCCTGGTACTGCACCAGGGCACTGGGCATCTGGGGAGATCCTGACAGGGTGTGGTCACAAGACCTACCCTGTAACTTTCATTATGCTCCATGCCATGCCCTTTATAAGAATCTCCTCACTTAATACCCACCTAATGGTTAAGAGGCTGGTTTTATTACCACCACCTCCAGCCCACTTTGTATGTAAGAAAAGGATGCTCAGAGATAGTAAGGGCGTTCAAAGTCATTCAGTCCCTAAGCCATACCTGGATTCAAACCAGAGTTTCAACCTGCTACTACAGGCTGTTGACCACCATTCGACCATTCGTGATGTGACATCTTTTCTTTTTTCTTTTCCTTTTAAGGGACAAGGCAAGCTCAGTTTTCCAAATGTATGCATAGTCTTGGGAGTCAGAGAAGCAGCAAGGGGAAGCCCAATTGTGGGGCCAGAGGTGGTTAAATCCATGCTCTCTCAGACCAGAGTTATTCTAGAGGGCTAGGGGTCAGAAATAAACTATAGGACTGGGTCCAGTAGTCCCTGTGAATCCTTCAATTTGTCTGGAAATAAACATTCCATTTCCAATGGAAATAAACATTTCCAGATTTCCAACGTCCCAGGAAGTAATCTGTAGGTTCCTTATGTGCTTGGCTGATGGCATGTTTGTGCTAGTTAGAAAAAGTTATCACCCTTCCTAGGTGAATACAACTGCGTGTCAGGAAGCCATCTTGCAAGACTGTTCCCTCCCTGGCCAGCCGCCCTGTGCTACTCTAATACCCTTCTTTGGATATTATTGAGGGTGTTGATGTACCTCTTGGAATGAGCTGAACATAGTGTAGGGTCAAGAGCAGCGCTGCACAGAGGGCTGGAGACATCCTGTCTGAAGCAACCTCTTACGCTGCTGTGGGATGTGTCACCACACTGCCTCTTTAAAACAGGTCAGGTGAGCCGCACAGAATATTTTCCAAACAAAATTTAGCCAAGGCAGATCCCACTCACTATTTACTTGCATGGTTAACTTTAAATGTGAAGACATTCACAGCTTCCTTGGTTGAATTCCATCTTCCTGGTTTTGAGGTCCTTTAGAATTTTGATTCTGCCATCTGCTTGGTTAATTTTTCTTGTTTTCTTTCTATCATTAAAAATGTGGGAAAGAGTTGAAAAGTATCTTCATTTTCATTTCTACCTCTTCTTCCAGGACCAAAATTAAAATGTTATACAGGACAAGGGACAAAGTTCTATGACTATTACAGTGCAATGATTGCAAGATAATCCAGAATCATTAATCTATGACCTCTGGTTCAAACTGTAAATGGTGTTTACTATATTTTACTTTACAGTGCTATACTATTCAGTATTTCCGTTCTGTAAAATACTACAGCAGTCTAATCTGATTTCACCATCTTATATATGAGGAATAAAGGGTGATTTTTATCATATACTTTTAAAAATCAATGTATGTATAATGTATATTATATATGTATATTATGCATATTATATGTAATAATATATGTGTATTATTTTTAAAGTATTTGATCAAGATATTAGATATATTTATATATAATATGTATTATATATCTTGATTTTTTTAAAGTATGTAATATATAAATCAGCACCTATGACAATATATATATGTGTGTGTGTGTGTGTATATATATATATATATATATATATATATATACACACATATATATATATGGCTTTCTCCTGTTCCTCTAAAATTGGAACTCTATTTTTAGAATAGAGAAAAAAAGAAAAAGAGAGGGAAAGTTAAATAACTGATTTTGGTAAGGCTATATTTGCTTCTAGAAATACATGCATCATTTCCTAAGTAGTCAAAGTGTTTCTTTTGCAAGTCCATTTCAGAATTTTGCTATGAATATCATTCTCCTTAAAAATATTATTATAGAGCTATAAAAATGTTTAATCAATGGTTTGAGGGAATGAATGTGTCAATTACAAATAAAGTTCCTGTTTTTAAGAGAAGATTCTCTCACCAAATTTCTTATATTAAGTTCCCATAAAAATTAACATTTGGCTCAATTTATAAAAATTAAACTTCTAAGCAAAGATTTATAGCATGTATATATTTGTATAAAATGAAGAATATCTGTGTTCCTCCAAAGACACTGTAAAGGAAGTAAAAAGATAAGCCACCAACTAGATGGTTGCCACCAACTAGGAGAAGATGTTTGCAACATGTATGACCAACAAAATATGAGTATCCAGAGTAAACAAAGAATTCCTACAAGTCCATAAAAAAAGATAACTTATAGACAAATGGGCATAAGATACCAATACGCATTTCATGTAAGAGGGAATATAAACAAAGAATAAACATATTGAAAGATGCTCAACCTTACCAGTAATTAGAGAGACACAAACTAAGCCTGCAAGGAGTGGCTATTTTATTCTCACCAGATGGGTGTAAATGAGTCCTGCCAGTGCTAAGTGTTAGGAGATAGAGCAATGGGAACTCTTTTACATTGCCAGTGAGATTATAAATTGGTACAACCTTGGAAAATACTGTGACATATTTAGTGAAGTTGATCACATGCATACTGTCAACCCAGAAATTCCACTCATACCATTCACACGTGCACTGGGTGGTCATACCATTCACATGTGCACCAGGAGTGTATGAAAGTTCCAGTTGTTCCATCGCCTCATCCACATGTCAGTGTTTTTAATTTTAGTGCAATGATATCTCATGGTGGTGTTAATTTGCATTTTACTGGTGACTTAAGATGTGGAATATTTTTTCATGTTGGTTATTGCCAATTTTTATATGTTTCTTGGTAAAATATCTGCTCAAATCTTTTGACCTTAAGAGTTCTTTATATATTCTGGATACAAGTCCCTTGCTATAATATATGTGCTACCAATTTTTTCTACTGGTCTATGGTTTGCATTTTTGTTAATGGTGTCTTTCACACTTTTGATGAAGTTTAATTTAACCATTTTTTTTCTTGTAAGGCTCATATTTTTGTGTTTTATCAAAGACACATATACCTACCCCAAGATTACAATATACTCTCCTATGTTTTCTTCTAAAAGTGCTATAATTTTAAGTGTTATCTTTAGGTTTGTGATCATTTTGATTCGGTTTTTGTGTATAGTGTGAACAAAGGGTCCCTGTTTATTTTTTTTTTCCCATGTGGATGTCCTGTTGATCCAGCATCACATTTTTGAAAGACATTTCTATCCTCAATGCATTGCCTTAAAACTTTGTAAAAAGTTAATGGACCGTATATGTTTTGGTCTACTTCTAGGTTCTCTACTCTGCTCCATTGATCTATTCGTCTGTCGTTTTGCCAATAGTTTAGCTATATAACAAGTATTGAAATTAGGTTGGCTAAGTCTTCCAACTTTATCTTTTTTAAAAACTATCTGGTTATTCTAGATCTTTTGCATTTAGATGAAAATTTTAGAATCAGCTTTCAATTTTTAAAAAGAAGAACATGCTAGAATTTTAGGTGGGATTGTATTAAATCTACAGATTAATTTGGAGAGAATTACCATTTTGGCAATACTGAGCCTTCTAATCAATGAACCTGATCTATCACTCCATTTATTTAGGTCTTCTTAAATTTCTCTCAGCAATGTTTTATAGTTTTTGATGTAGAGAGCTTGGATGTCTTTAGATATTTTTCCCCCAAGTATTTTTAATAAAATGCTACTGTTTTCCTATTGTTTGCTGCTTGTATCTTGTGACCTTGCTATAAATTCAGTCATTAATTCTGGTAGCTACTTTGTAGATTTCCCAGCATTTTCTACAATCAAAATATCAAATAAGAACCTTTTTTTGTTTCTTCATTCTGGTCTTTTTGCCTTTTATTTTCTTACTGAACTGGCAAGAGCTTCTCGTACAATGTTAAGTAGAAATGGTGGTAACAGACATCCTTTCCTCAGTTATGATCATAAGGGAGGCAAATACTCTTCCATCATTAAGTCTGATTTTTAGCTGTAGATTTTTCATAGATATCTTTCATCAGTTTGAGGATGTTACCTACTTTTTCTGGGTAACTCCCGTCTGAAAGTTTCTATCATAAATATATGCTGGATTTTGTCAAATAATTCTAATTCAATTATTGATTTACTTTTTAGCCTTTTAATATGGTTAATTACACTGATTTTTTTTTTTAGTGTTAAACCATCCTTACATCCTTCTTGAAATAAATCCAACTTAGTATTGATGTATTATCCTTTTTATTTTCTTTTTTACATTATTGGATTTCATTTGCTATAATTTTGTTAAGGATCTTTGCCATCTCTCCTTATGAGGGATTTTAACTCACGATTATTTTTTCTTGGGGGTGGATCCTTTATAAAGCTTGGTTGTGAGTGTCACACTGACCTGGTAAAATACGTTCGGCAGTGTTTCCTTTCTCTAATTTCTGAAGAAGTTTGTGTAAGATTAGTGCTATTTTGCTCTTGATGTTACAATAGAATTTACTAGTGAAACCACCTGGATCTGGGGGTTTCTTTTTTGGAAAGCTTTAATAAATTTAATTTCTTTATTAGTTATGGGATTGTTCAGATTTTCTGTTTCTTCTTGTGTCAATTTTGGTAAGTTTTATTGTTGAAGACATTTATTCATTTCATATAACTATTGAATTTGTTGGCATTAGCTTATTCATGGTAGTCTCTTCTTAACCCTGTAATGTTTATAGAGTATGTTGATAACCCCTTTATCAGTAATGACATTGGTGATTTGTGTTCTTACTCTTCTGTCCTTGAGTAGTTTGACTGAGTTTGTCAATGTCATTGATCTTTTCAAAGAAATAGTTTTTGCTTTGATAATTTTCTCTACTGTTTTTCCCCTTTATTAATTTCTGTTCTTTATTATTCACTTCCTTTTACTTGTTTGGGGTTTTCTTATTTACCTTATGATATCATCCTTGACTCATGAATTATTTAGAGTGTGTTTAATTCTAGATATTTGGGATTTTCTTGAATGTTGTTATTGATTTCAAATTTTAACTCTGTTATGGTTAGAGAATAGTCTGTGTGGTTCAATCTTGGACATATACTCTTATGGACAAGCATATTGTCTGTTTTTGGTGAATGTGTCTCATACATATGAAAAGAATGCATATACTGCAGTTTATAGATGTAGAATATGTGTCAGTTATATTGAGGTGATAGATAGTGTTATTCAGGTATTTTACGTTTTCAGTAATTTTTTTTGTCTAGTTTGTCTATTTCTAGAAAATGCATGCTGAAATCTCTTACTATAATTGTGGAATTGTTCCTTTCTCCCTTTAATTCTGTTAAGTTTTGGTATTTTCAGGTTCAGTTATTAGGTGCCTACACATTTATGATTTTATTTCCTTCTGATATATTTACCAATATTATATGCCCCACTTTATCCCTAGTAAAACTCTGTTATAAGTCTAACTGATCAATCTATTAACATTCCTCCCAGCTTTCTCATGCTGTTTGTATTGCATATTTCTTTTCACCCATTTGTTTTCAAATTATTTGTATCTTTGTATTTAAAGTGTATCTTGTATAGGCAGCATATAGTTGAGGCTTGCTTTTTAAATCTATTTTGTCAATCTCAGCCTTTTATTGGAGTTAAATTAACGTTTACTTATTGATATGGTTGGATTTAGGTCTATTTTGTTTGTTTATCCTATATTCCACTTTAATTGACTTCTATTACTTATTTGACTGTATGTTAATATTCTATTTTAACTTATCTATTAGCTTTTGGGCTATATCTCTTCTTATTTTGTTAGTGCTTGTCAAGAATTAGAATACACATACTTAACCTTTCATATCCTGTTGTACCACTTCATTGTAAAATACAGAAAATTTGCAACCACGTAGGTCTCTTTAATCCTCTTCCACTGTTCCTTATGTTATAGTTGTCATATGAATTATATCTGCATACATTTGAAACCTCTCCCAACAATGTTCTGATTTTTTTGAACATACATACGTGGCTTAAAGACTTTAAGAGGAATTAAGTCTTATATATTTATTCAATTATCCATGTTATTATTGCCCTTCAGATGAAAGAACTTCCTTTATCATTTCTGCTGAGGCATGGCATTTCATGATTTCTCTTAGTTTTTGTTCATCTGAGACATCTTTAGTTCACTTTTATTCCTGAAATGTATTTTTATTGGATGTAGAATTCAAGGTTGACATTACTTTCTTTCTGTGCTTTAAAGATACCCCACTGTTTCCTGTCCTCTGTGGCTTCTGATGACAAATTTGTAGTCATTGTCACCATTGTTCCCTTTTGTGTAATCTGTTATTTTTCTCTACCTTCTTTCAAGACTTTTTCTTCATCTTGGTCGTTCAACAGCTTGATTATGATGTGTCTAGTTACGGTTTTCTTGATTTCTCATGCTTCTTGAATTCATAAACTTGTGACCAAATTTGGGAAGTTTTTGGCCATTATTTCCTCAAATACTAATTCTGCCCTAGTATTTTTATCCTCTCCTTCTGGAATTTCAATTACGCATAAGTCAGACCTTTTGATATTATATCACATGTCTCCCTGTGGTTCTAACCTTTTTTTTTTTTTCAGTTTTTTTTTCAATGTGTTTTTAAATTGGATTATTTTTATTGATCTTATTCTTTCCTCTTATTTCACTTACACTTTTCTCTGTCACCTCCATTCTGCTCTTAAGCAACTCTAAAGTTTCCATTTGTTTCTTATTTGACTTCTATTTCTCTGTTGAGATTGCCTAATCTTCTTATTCATTTCAAGTGTGTTTTCCTTTTCTTCATGGAGCATAGCTTAGTAGCTGTTTTAAAATCTTTTTCTTACAATTCTACATCTAGATCATTGCAAAATTGGCACCAATCAATTGTGTTTTCTCCTGAGAGTGGGTCACATTTTCTTAGCTCTTTTATTTTGAAAAGTTTGGGATTATATCCTAGACAAAGTGAGTGTTATGTTGGGTAGACTTTGTGTTCTGCTATAATCCTCTGGAAAATGTTGATTTTTTTTTCTTTAAGCAAGAAGCGACCTGACAAAGTTCAGACTGTACATTCTAGCTCATCGTCTGTGTGAAGTCATTTAAACCTTAGTTCATTTAAGGCTTTGCCGTGCTGATCTGGATTCGTTCCATACATCTCTAATGCACGTGGGTTAGGCTAAGACTTGGGCAAGTTACACCCAGAATTAGAAGATCCCATTCTCTGGTGCCCTCTCTTTTCAGCTTCTTCCCCCTTGTATGCTCCCCCAAGTCTGTAAGGACTCCTTTCCTAGAAAGGTGGCAGGATTTCCATCAAAGCTTCGGTCATCTGCACCAGGCCACTTTATCACTGGGGCCCACCCTCATGGCAAAGATGTGAGAGGAAAAACCCCAAAACCTGGAAATTCACCCTCATGTTCGTTTCTTCTCTAAGTTCTTACTCCGCCATAGAATTTGCCAGCTTTTGTTTTCATTTCAGGTTGCCAAGTAATTGTTTTATTTTTTCCAGAGGTTACAGTTATAATCAGCAGGAGGAATGGGTTACACAGGGGCTTCTTACGTTACCATAAAGGAACTGGAATACCAATATCATTTTGAAAAGCTAAAAAACAAACAAAATTAAAGCAATGCAATGTTGAGATACATAACTATGTGATAAAGCTATTTTTCAGTAAAACCAAGAGAATGATAAAAACAACATTCTGGTGTTGGCTTCCTCTGGGGGAAGTGAGGGAGTGCCATCAGGGAGGAAAGCACAGGTACCTTCAGAAGTGCTGGTAAATTCTTGACCATGGTGGTAGGCTCCTGGGTGTTCATGAGATTATGATACTTCATAACCTATATATCCGGAAAAGATGAAAACTAATTCAAAAAGATAAGTACACCCCAGTGTTCAGAGCAGCACTATTTACAATAGTGAAGACATGGAAACAACCCAGATTCCCATCAACAGATGATTGGTTTAAGAAGATGTAATATTTATGTACAATGAAATATTGCCCAGCCAAAAAATAAAGAATGAAATAATGCCATTTGCAGCAACGTGGATGGAGCTAGAGATGATCATACTGTGAAGTAAGTCAGACAGAGAAAGACAAATATTATATCACTTATATGTAGAATCTACAAGTGAATCTATATACAGAACAGAAATAGACTCACAGACATAGAAAACAAATTTATGGTTACCAGAGGGGAAAGGGCGTGGGGAGGGAGAAATTAGGAGTATGGAATTAATGATACAAACTACTATACATAAAATAGATAAGCAACAAGGATTTACTGTATAGCACAGGAACTATATTCAATATTTTATAATAATCTATAATGGAAAAGAATCTGAAATATATATATATATATATATATAAAACTGAATCACTTTACTGTATACCTGAATCTAACATAATATTGTAAATCAACTATACTTCAATTTAGAAAAGGAACTTGGTAGCAACTCTTTTTCTCATTTTTCTGGCCTCTGCTGTGCCATTTTTCTCTCTAGACCCAAGAGATACCCCAGCAGCAAGACTGACTTTTATCCTGAATACCAGGTAGACCGTCTTCATTTCTTTATCAAGACAGCTGAGCCTTTTTTCCTGCCTTTGTTGATCTTGCAAAGTGAGGCAAGTAGAATAGAGAAGAAAAGAAATAAGCTAAAGAGCCCTTCCCAAAGTGACAGGCAGGGAAATTGGTTGGCCTCTTCTACTGCACACACCGGTGAAATGTTGTCAGTTCTGTACACCCTTGCAGCCTGAGAAACTGAGTCTACAGGCTGTTCCCTGGCAAAGCCATAAGCAGTTCGGTGAGCAGGAAGGTGATCCTGGTAGGTGTGAGGTCTGTGCATGTGGAAGAGGCTCCCCTTCCAGCCTGCCTTCTTTTCCCGGTCAAAGTTCTCCTCCCTCCCAGAGCAGCAGACCAGCTCCCCCAGCAGTGGGCACCCAGGCCTGCTGCCTGTCCCCCAGAGCCTTCCCCTGCCTTCCCGGGCTCTCAGCTGAGGTGTGCAGAGCAGTAGTAGGGCAGAGGGCACGGATCTGATGTCCCACCCCTGGCCCTCACCTGCTCTGAGCCTTGCCTGTTGTTCATTAAAGCCAGAACTCCTTTTAGAGGGTGTGGGGCTTCTGCGCAGTCCTTTCATGTCCAAAATGACAATAATAACTATGCTAATAACTACTGTCCATTGACCACTTTCTGTTTACTAGTCCTGAGTATTCAACAAGCATGTCTTCGTCCGAGCCTTACAACAGCTCTACAACATGCGTGTTAATGTCATCTCCATTTCACAAACAAGGAAAGTGAGTCTTAGAAGAGGGGTTCCTAAAGTTGGCCCGTCCGCTGCCCAGTAGTGGGCAGTGAGGGCCCTGCAGGTGAGCCTGGGACCCGATCCTCAAGTGCAAGGCCTTTGCAAGATTCTGCCGGAGCGGGAGCGGTCAAGCCAAATTCTTCAGAGTCATTTTTACCCACAGTTAAGGGCTGCTTAATAAAAGTCCTGTAATTGTATTCTTTAGGGTGGCCGCAGCCTCGTTCTCCTAAACTAGAATAAGCCCCCTGCTGGAGGCTGTCTCACACGCTAGTCCAGTGTTTGGCTGAGAGGTTGGTGGCTTGGCAGTGCTATATTGGTTCTGCTGTCCCTGAGCTTGTGTGGAGTTGGTAGGCCCGCAGTTCCCCCACCTCTGCCTCATCACGTGGCACTGCCTCGATTTCTGTTGCTGTCTTCTTGTTCTCGAATGATATCTTACTAATTTTTCAGCTTAACGACTGCCTAATTTCTTGTGAACTCTCCTCTTAATGAGGTATATTGACATATTTTCACCTGTTATTTTCCAAGAACTGGATTAAAGAAATGCATGTATCATATTAGATTAAACCAAAAAAAAAATGACCTCTATTCAACTATTTTTACCTTAGGTTAAACCATATGAAACTGACTATATTGAACTTTTTTTGGTGTTTAAAAACGGCAGTTTCATATGGTTCAACCTAATAATTCAAATAGAGGTTATTCTTACCTCATCTGCTAGACAATTGTATGCACAATTCCCTCCAAATACGCATGTGCAGTGATACTTCCACTGGTGCTATTCTGCCTATGAATGTGTGTTATCTGAATAATTTGCAACATACTATTATTATATGTTAGCTGTAAGAAAATTAGAAGTTACTTTGTAAGTTGCATATTTTTTGTTATCCAAGATCTTGATTGTAAGTGCCTATACTTTCTTTATGAGCTGTCCACTTACGTTCTTCTCTAGTTCTTTATCATTACCCGGTTCCTTTTTCACTGTGAGGTGGGTAAGGACAGGACATATGGACCTTGGGGTCTTTTGTGTCACCTACTGGTTCTACCTGTAAAATGATTCTGGAATCTGTCTCTCCACCATCTTCACTACCAATGCCCTAACAGCATCTCTCCCATGGACAAATGCGGCAGCCTGTCAGCCTCTTCCCTGTCTCAGTCCCTACCCATCCCCACCATGTGGCCTCCATCTGGCCCCACCCTGTACGCAGATCTGATCATGACCACCTCTTCAACAGTCCTGCAGTACTTGCAGGGTATAAAACAATCCAGCCTTCCAAGCTGCCTTCCTGGGCATCTCTGCTAACACTCCCCATCCCCAATCCCCACCCCGCAGCCCCTCCCATTCCCTCTAACACCCACGACCCTTCTTATCCAAATCCTGACCCTCCATGTACTCAGGTACCTGGAGGGACTTTTTTTTTTTAAGTCTTCCCTGCCAGTTCTCCACCTGGAAAATTCTTCTTCCTTCAAGGCCACTTCCAATGTCACTGCTAGTGGGAGAGTCACCCCAGACCCTCCTTGGCAGCTCCTAGCTCCTCCTCTTTATATCCATAGTACTTTGTACACATTTTTAATTACACAGTTCCAGTTGAATGGTAACTAGTTGTTGAAATGTGTAATCTATTTTTCCCACTTGATAATGAGCCCCCCGGCGATAAAGACCGTGTCATATTCATGTTTGTATTGCCAGCGTTCAGAAGAGTGCCTGGCACAAGGTCAGTGTTCAATAAATGTTCATTAATGTACAAGTCCCCCCCCCCCCATAGTCTCTTGTGTGTGTAAGAGTGTACTGCGAAGCTGTTTGGCACAGCAGATTGAAAACTAACTAGGAGGAAGGATGCTTCAGTTCTAGTCTGGGATCGCCTGCCAGCTGGCTGTGTCACCAGGGGTAGCACTGATCTGGGTCTCAGTCTCCTCACTTGAAGAGGTGGGGGACATCTGAGTACCCTTCCAGGGCTCACATTCGATGATGCAAAGGACTGATGGCTCATCCTTAAAAGTATCTTTTTCTAACCCAAAGGGAAAGACCTTATACCTCGTCTAAATAAGAGTCATGGCGTATAACCAGGAGCTTCTAGCCAAGACCCCCATCATCAGGTTCAAGGAACAGAACTTTTATTCCTTGAGGGATCATTGCCTAAAGAGAGGCCTGCTGTTTGAAGATGAGACATTCCCTGCTGAGACTTATTCCATAGGTCTGCCTCTGCTCAAGGGAAGAAACCTCTCCAACCTGACCTGGATGCGGCCAAAGGTGAGTAAGCCTGCCACCCCTCCTCTGCCAGGAACACATCCAGCTCCTGGGCCCTCTGAGTTGCATCCCATGGTACCTCCCACTGAGAGGATGGGCCTGAGACCTGGTTTTCAGGGATGGCCCAAACCAAATTGGAAGGAGACTGAAACTCATCTGGTCCCTCAGCTGCAGTGTTGTATCCACAGTGGGATGGAAAGACCCTGTACCAGGAACCAGGACCCTTGGGCTGTAACCCAGTTCTAACACAGCATGTCACTAGATTACACGCCTCAGTATTCCCATATAAAATATGGGAAAACATGGGTATGAAGATTGTAGTAGCCATGGGGTCTCTTCAATCTCCATAAATGAGCCCCTCTGTCAGTCAGTCTTCATCATCCTACATTGTCTTCAGGTATAACTATCTCTGTCTTTTTTCTTTCCCTGTTAGAATTTATTCAAAGGAAAGATAACATGTCAGTCACTTACATGATAGGATGAATTTAAACAATTGCCTTTCCTCTCTCATTTATATTTGTATTTTGTATCTTGTAGAGGCTTGGTCACCTATAAAGGAATATTAGACATCAGCTATAAAATTAGGGAAGGTATTCCAGAGCAATGTTCAGGCCCCGCCCCCAGGAACCCCCCTACCCCGGCAGATGACCACCAACTCCACCTTGCAGCAGGTGAACCCTGTTGGTTCTCCTAGAACTATCTCAACTTTAGGGCATGAAGCTCCATGGGAAATTTCTCAGCCCCCTTAACATTCTCATAATCTCATCAGGTCTTTTGGATGCAAAGGGCCCGGGTGAGGGCCACTTTGAGAGCCCTGATGCTCAAACCTCCTCTTCACCCTTCCAAAAGCAGCCAGCAGAAGCTGGAACAGTAGGAAGGAATATAATGTCTAGTAAGCTAACGATATCAGCAGCCATTACTAAATGCTGATTAAATTCCAAGTGCTCTGCGGATCACATCAGTAAAGGCAGGTTAGGTTATGCAGAACAGGTATTTTCTGATGACGTAGAACAAGACCTGAACCCTGAAGGGACCAACTCTTGTCCTAACTCAGGACCTATTTGTAGCTTTGGGAAAGGAGAGGGTTACTAGGGGTCAGGTGGAACTTAAATTGCTGCTTAAAGTTAAGATGGAGGTGCTTCAAGCTTCTAGAAACCATCTTACCAGCCAGAGGCAATAAGTCCCCAGCAGTGACTTCCTTCTTCTGGCCTTCACTCCTGAGGAGTGCTGAGCAGAGAACTCTATTTAAAGCTTGGAGGGATTATATTTTTCTCCCTTTGTTATTTTCAGATGAGATTCTTTTAGAATGTTGTTTTTTTTCACAAGGTACTGAGCAATAGATGTGAGACCATATTTATAGTGTTGAAGAATTTATAACATTTTTATTTAGAAAGGGTTGAGAGCTCTTTGTTATCTAATTCCAGCAATGTCTCCACTGTGATGTCTTTTGGGGCCAAAGAGAAACTGAGGCAAACAGAAATAAAATGACTCACACAGAGTCATGCCAGGAACCCAAAATAGAGGCCACCAGGGGCCAAATATGTTTTACTACCATTCTTCTTCTCTTCCAAGAGCTTACTCGTCATGACTTACAGGGGGTCATTCTTCATTCCGACACTGCTTCTAAAATGTGTATGTGGGTGTGTCATTTTTCTTGTGCCCCTCATCACAACTGGTGGCACTTAAAACTTGTATAGTTTTCCCAGGGCTTCTCATGTCTTTTCTTACTTTGTCTCCTTTGTTCTTTCCCAGTTGTATGAGAGAACAGGTTCAGACAGCTAATGTGACTTGCACAATGTGACACAGAGAGTGAGGGGAAGGTCTGGGATTTAAACTAAAATTTCTGACTTCACATGCTGTCCTTTTCCTCAGGTAGGATTGTGTGTCCCCCACAGGACTCGCTGGGATTTAGAGGAATGAATAGTGAGTGAATGAACGAATGAATGAATGACTCTGTCCACAGGCGCCTGACATGGGTTTCAAGCTCCATATATGGAATAGAGAATTCTTGGGTTGACCTGTATTCCTAGTAAGATGGTAGGAAAAAAGGCCAATGTGCTCACCCCTTCAACATGGTGACGTCCTTGACTGCCACAGCGCACGGATGTGACTGTAAAGAGCCTTGGAAGAGGCACCCCCGCCAGCATGGCCAAATCCTGCCCGTCGTGGCCTGTACGTACGTGGTGCCGACCACGTGGCAGGCCTGGCTTCAGATGCTTTGAGTCATTGAATTCTCACTGTAACTCTAGGAGGAGGTGTGCTTATTAGCCCCGTTGTAGAGATGAGAAACAGAAACAGAGAGTTAAATGAGCTGCCCAAAGTGTTAGAGCTGCAATTTGAACCCTGGAGTCTGGCTCTGAGACTTGTACTCCTAACATCACACTGTATTGCCTCCAACAAGGCTTCATCATAAGCTCATAATGTATTTGAGGCTCCTGCTTGCTGCTAATAATATTTTGTGCCCTAGTAGAATCTGCTGCCTCATCTGGATAAGCAGGAATCAATCTCCGTCTTGGTTCTGCCCTTCTTTCCATTTTTTTACGTGAAAAGAATGAGGATAAAAATGGTACCAGTACCTCACGTGATTATGGGACTAAATGAAGACAATACTTAGAACATGGTCTAGCACACTGTGAGCACTTGCTAAACGCTCGCTACTGTTACCGTGATCAGTGTGGGAGGGGTGGCGCAGGGTAGCAGCCACAGGGCTGGCCCCTGGCACTACTTGGGCTCTCACAGCCCAGTCATCTCAGCTTCAGGCCTCAGGCAGTTTCAGCAAACACTTTCAGGGAGAAATGTGGGTCAGAAGAAGCCATCTGGGGGGCCAGGGCCAGCCTGGCACGGAGTGTGCATCGTGCTTTTCTTCTCATGTCCTGCTGCCTATCCCTGCTTCTAGAAGGTTGCCTCCCAGTCTAAAGCTTGCTCAGTGCCTGTCCGGAGGTTCCAATGGGCATTCCTTAGGCTTCAATTATATAATGTCTGAGGTGGCACCAAGGTCCTCAGACCGTCTCCACCTTCTAGGCTTTTCTAGACAATGTGGAAGCTTCATACACAAGGCAGCTGTCAAACCATCATGGATATCACACTGCCTTGAGTCCTCACCCAGGCTCGTCTTGGGGCAGCAGTCAGGGGTGTGGAACTAGGCTCTGCTGTCTACACCTCATGAAGAGGAGAAATCGTCTCATGTCCCATAGTTCACCTTCTCTCTCCCTCTCCCTCCCTCCCTCCCTCCCTCCCTCCCTCTCTCTCTCTCTCTCTCTCTCTCTTTCTCCCCTCTTACCTCCCTCTTCCTTCTTCCTTCCCTCCCTCCCTCCAATGATTCATTGCTGCTGTAGAAGCTCCTTCAGCTTTTCTGGGTTTAAGGAATTTCTAACCCACTCCCCACACCCTACACTCCCCCGACCAGTAGGCAATCAGGTGACTGTAACTGTGCATCGAGCAAATGGCACTGACAGGACCCAACTCCTTGGCAACCTCAGTGCCTCCTACAACCCCCAGTCTCAGCAAGACATGGTGCTGAGAATGACACTTACATGTGGAGACTTTATATCATATTTCCCTGAACTAAATTTGATACTTCAAGTGACTTTCTTCTAAAAATTTTATTTCATGGATAAAAATAATACATTCCATTTATCAAGCGCATACATATGCTTTTACAAGTCAAAGCATTTTACATACAACATTTTATTTAATTACCAAAACAGGCCTATGAGATAGATAATCTTATTAACCTCATTTAGTAGATCAACACTGTCCAGTAGAACATTCTGCAATGATGGAAAAGTTCTTTCCGCCTTGTTCTATACAGTAGCCACTAGTCACATGTTGGTATTGAGCAACTGAAATGTGGCTAATGTAACTGAGGTATTGAAGTTTTCATTTAATTAAGTTTCAATGTAAGTACCCAATATGGCTTGTGGCTACTATATTGGAGAGCACAGAATTGTAAGTGTAGATCTTTATGGCAGAGTCACCAATGTGTCAGACTGAGAGATTGAAATTTCATCTTTGTCCCTATTCTTTAGTGAAAAACATTGCACTGCTCAACTGAAGAGTGGGCCGTGGGCCCAAAACATGCTGTCAGATGGGTGCTCAGGGCTCAGTATCCAGCCCCACTGTGGATTCTGGCCTGTGGCCATCCCAGAATGATGCATTGCCTACCCAGGCAACAATGTTCATCTTCCAAGTAGCCAGAGCCAAGTTTCCGAAAGGACCATTTACTGGAAATGATTCACCTTGGGACTAAAATGAGTTATTCTGGAAAGGAGGGGGTTAACAAAGTGGTGCTATGAATTAGGTTGTGAAGGCAACAGGTAACAGAAGGCGACAGAAAGAGAATATGCCAACAGCCAATTGCCATTGAGCCAAAGAACTTTGATTCCAATAAAGCAAAGCTCTCGAGCAGAAATAGAAAAGGGAGTGACGCTGCCACCTGGCCCAGCCTGAACTCTGGCCACCCTCTGAAAGGGCCTGTGTCTCAACGCCAAGACACTAAACCTGGTGTTTTCTCATCCAAGAGCAGCACACCATCTGGCGAAGGGGCCTGAGGAGCCTTTGGAAAGAATGCAGAAATCATTGTCCAAAACATACGAAGTGATGTCACGTTAGAAGAGACGCCTCCAGAGATGATTGTAGGAGAGTGCCTGGTTGGGTACCACTTCAGATATAGGGATGGGTGTGGGTGGGAGGGGGAGAGGGAGAGGTGCAGATCTCCTATAGGATATAACCAATAGGAACCATATAAATCTATCTTATTGATAGATTTATTATAAGGAATCGGCACACGTGATTATGGAGGCTGGAAAGTCCCACAATCTGCTATCTGCAAGCTGGAGACCCAGGAAAACGGATGGCCAAGTTTAGTCCAAGTGGGAAGGCCTTAGAACCAGGGGGCTGATGATGTAATTCGCAGTCCCAGGGAGGGAGAGCACCAGTGTCCTAGCTGAGTAGTCAGCAGAGAAGGAGTGAATTCTCCCTTCCCCTCCCTTTTGTTCTATTCAAGCCCTCAGTAGATTGGATGATGCTTATTGATGTTGGGGAGGACAGTCTGCTCTACTGAGTCCACTGATTAAAGTGTTCTTTTCATCTGGAAACAGTCTTCAGACACACTTAGAAATAACATGTAGCCAAATAGCTGGGAACCCCTGAGCCAGTTGAGTTGACACATAAAATGAACATCACAGCTTCTTCCTGTACAAATGATGTGGCAGAGACGTCAAAGGGCCAGCCCATCCCCCAGAATCAGATAACGATGAAGTCTACTGGTGTGGTCCATGGGGAAGGCACTATGGGGTGGGGTGGAGTGCCTGATTGATAGCCTGCTTCCTGTGGGACCAAGAATAGATCACTCAACCTCTCTGAACCTACACTTTGCCCTGGCTGGGCGTCAGAATCACCCCAGGAGCTGTGCGACTCCTGAAACTGTCCCTCCAGCTGACCTACCCAATCCACTTCATGGGAGGCGGCATCCAGCAGTCTCCATGTCTGCGAAACCCTGGGTGATCTGAGTCACCCGGGGTGGGGACTCTGCCCACTGCCAGTCTTATCACAATCACTCACTGCCTTGGTGTGCCCAGCCCACCGAGTGACAGGGGACCTGCCCAGAGCCAGGGTATTTGATCATCCCAAACATCTTGACCTATTTTCTCTGTGCGCCTGGTCTCGGAAAGTCAGCCCGGCAGACTGAGATGCTTCTGGGTATAAATTCTGTCTCGTCCTCCCTTTGCTCTTTCTGGCTCTCCCAGGACCCCTCTAAAGCCCAGGGTGAGGAAGGAACAGGCAGCTCAGGACAGGACATAAAAACGCTAGTTCTGTGCCCAACTTTGACGCACACAATTCCAGTGTTTGCCCATGAACTGGATGTTGATGGTTGACTTTTGATGTGAAATAATTGCCATATAATTTTCATAGCATTGAAGTATCCTTCTGTTCCCAATTAGCAAAAATTTGGGGTTTTTTTCATTTTCAATTTTATTATTTTGGGTAAATCAGAGAAAGTTGTTTTGCATTTATCAAACATCTTCATGACATTTATTGGAAAGATGTCAGTTTTCTCCTTTGGCCCACGTAAATGCCATTTTATATAATTAGGTATCCTGATAGGAAACCATCATGGCATCCTGCATTTCTATGGCAAACCTTTCTTGATGGTTGGTTGTATAAATTGGTTATTGATTCGTTTGCTGGGTATTTATTTCAGTATGGTGTGTGTGTGTGTGTGTGTGTGTGTGTGTGTGTGTGTGTGTGTGTGTGTGTGTTTTCTCTCTCTCAGGCTGGGCATTCAGGCTGTGCTGACTTCTTAATGGTAGCAGGATTTTTTTTTTTCCTTTTTAAACACTGAAACTAAGTGACACAGGAATTGTTTATTCCCTGAAAGTTTGGGAGACCTCAACAAGAAAATCATGTGTACTTAGACGCCTTGACAGAGATATTAGGGAGGTATCCTTTGATCATTTAAAAATACTATTCCAAGATTATTGATTTTCAAGTTATTTAGCAACTTGGATCATTTAGGCCATGTTCATTTTTGTCAGAAAATCATCAGTATGTTTAAATTGATTAGCATCATATTTTTACATCATCTTTTTATATTGCTAAAACCTCCTTTCTATTTCTAATTTTATTTGGATTTCTCTACCATATTAGCCAAAGACTGGGCCTAAGTAAACCTTCTCCCCAAGTATAACATATTTGCTTCTCTGGTCTTGCTGTTTTTCTCTTTTGTAATTCACCAGTTGTTCTCTTTATCACTTCCTTCCGCTACTATCTATAAGTGGGCTGCTTCATTCATGTTTTTATTCTCTCTCGTTTAATAGTGAATGCATTTGAGGCACTAGATTTATCTATGAGAATGGTCTTTTTAATTTCACAAATATTACCGAAGAAGGGAATCAATATTTATTGAACAGGTACCGTGAAGGACACCATGCTAAGTATTTCACATCCTTCCTCATTTGTAATATGCAGAGACTCGTGCTTTGCAAGTCTGTCTGGGGAAAATGGTGAATGAAGCATCTAGTCCTCAGTGAGGTTTGGTTAACAGTGGCTAATAAGGTTTTGGAAATGGCCCTGGTGGCTTTCTCATTTGAATCTCCCATTTTACACATGAAGAAACTGAGGCTCAGCAAAATAAAGGAAGTTACTCAAGGTCACCTAGGGTGAAATGCAGAGCAGAAGTCCACACTAGGCCCATCGGAGCTGACTCTCAGCCCACCCGCCCCTCCTCTGCCCATCATCAGGGGTCAACTGAGAGCAGACTGTGAAGCTGCAGCCTTGGTTGGGTCAAGAGAGCTGAGCCACATTGTCTTTGATCCCCATCCCAAACACGATGGCTTTTACACTCATTGTTAATTTCTGTGCTTGGAGGATCTTCAGCTGGCCTTGAGTTCCCTTTTCCGGTAGAAGGGGAGGGGACAGCTAGAGCCACTGCAGTGCCCCGCGTTGTGTTGACACTGGGAGAGTCACTCCATCCACGGCCCTGCGGGGAGTACTATCCTTCCTGTTTGTGATGGGAGAGACTCAAGTTCTGCATAGCCAAGGGCACAGCAGAGGGTCATCCAGACCTGAGAGCCAACCCGAGGGCCTGGACCTGAGCACCCCGCTCCTGGCCATCAGAGAGAGCCGGTTATTTACAGAGAAGGTGGTGGAAGGAGGTCTGGTGGGGTGGGCGGACTGACATGTTTGCAGACATCGCACACCTTTGTTTGCCCCTTGGTGGCTCCACCAGGAAATCGGCAGTTGACGAAAGAGGAGAGGGCTGGCAGATCTCACGAGGCACAGAACTCCATGCGTTCGTGGCTGTTGAGCAGAAGAATCCATTTCTACTTTGCAGCCCTGTTTTCTGAGCATGTATTTGTCAATGTGAAAAGAAACGATACAGGAACAATGACCAAATTATACAGATTCATACACAAATGGAAATCCAGGAAGGACTTCCCAGGGAAGATGCTGAAGATAATCGTATGGGCTCCGGGGAGCAGAAACACCTAGAGGCTGCCTGAGCTCAGGTCTTCTAGAATCAGTCTGTGCACTAGCTGGGGAGTGGGCCAAGACCAGAGGCATGCACATTCTGCCTCCTGTACAGCACTTGGCTGGACTTGAACCTGGAGCCCAGAATGTCTGCGCTGACTTCTGGGAGGTGACATTTCACAAGGGAAGTGTTACTATGCTTATAAAAGTTTCCTCTAATAAATGCATTCTATTCTTTTTTGATTGTTTATAAATTCTTAATAAAGCACTGCTGCTGAGACCACGATGGCTGATCATTTGATGTAAGGATCCCGAGCCCTTATCTCTTCGTGCTGTGTGATTATGCATTTATTGCTTATCTGGTCAGTTACATATACACCCCTTTGACATCTGCCTTGCTGTTAGCAATAAAACCTGAAGGATGAGGGGGAGCTTTCCTAACTCGAATTTTAAATACCTCTTTAAGATGTAACCTCTACCCCTCAAAGACAAGGTGAGTGATGTGTTGGGTACCACACGGGAAGACAGAGGAATGAAAGATGCTCATGGCTTTTCCCCCTCTTTTCTAAGGATTTATTGAAGGGTAAATCAGAGCCTCATTTCATCCTGGAAGGTGCCAGCAGATTCGACATCCGACAAGGAGAGGCAGGTAAGAACTCAGCCTCCTCCTTCCTGGCCTTAGATTGAGGCAAGCTGCCCAAAGTCAGCCTCCAGGTAGGGAGGAGAGAAGAGGGGTGTCCATCTAGACCCACAGCGTGCTGCCCAGCTTCTAAGGAGGTGAGGCTGGTACTCTCCATGTGGCTGTGGACGGACTCCTCATACCCAGTCCCTCAGCCTGCAAGTCGGCTCAGCAGTGGATATACAGAGCTCTTTGGGGGAAGGAATTATCAAAAAAAAAAAAAAAAAAAGAAAAGAAAAGAAAATAGGCACAGGGTTTAATATAAGCGCTGAGTAGGGAGAAACATCAGTTGCTGGAAAATGGGAAGGAACAAGAGACCCAGGGAAGCAAATGTTTACTGAACTTCTGCAAGGCTGTACGAGATACTTTGCATGTGCTATTTCATTAACACCTTGCAACACCTCCATTTGATATATGTGGAAACGAGGCCTCTGAGAGATAAAATCATGTCTTTAATGTCACATAAGCAATATATAACAGAGTTGGGTTTGAATCCAGGTCTGTTTGACTCCTTCCCACCCACCAGACAGCCACAGGGCAAAGTTGCTGCTGAGGAATATGGATGGGAGAGGAGGGCCTGCCTTGAAGGGAGGCCCCGGGGCAGTTTCAGGTATGGCTAGGCCACCCCTCTGAGCAAGAAATCTAGGAATGAAGGGGCGGGACTGCCTGGGAGGGGAATGTGGACATGGAGCTGGGAGACACAGCAAAATAAGACAGCAACCCTTCTGAGAACAGACTCTATGTCCTTAAAATGTCAGTTTCCCTTAATTATAAACATTGCTCCAACCCAGTGCACAGTCTACCTTACCTGCATAGGCAAGACAGTATCTTGGTTAATTACTGGACTGTATTACCTGGGTTACTATGCTTGTAATTAAGGGACTTTACATGTGACATGCTATATAGATTCTGCAGTTCTTGATCTCCATGGAAGACGAAAATTTCTTGGGCATGATGAGGTTTTTGTCTTCATATGAGGTCACTTTAAAAGCTATGTATTTGTGGTGTATAGCATAATTCTTCAGTCATACATCAATAAAAATATACGTATACAAAAAAATAAAAAAAGGCTATGTATTGAAGGGGGAGGGTATAGCTCAGTGGTAGAGCACATACTTAGCATGCATGAGGTCCTGGGTTCAATCCCTAGTACCTGCATTAAAATACATACATACATACATACATACCCCCCCAAAAAATTTTAAGTAGGAAAAAAGTATGTATAGAAAAAAAAAGCTATGTATTGAAATTAGTTATAGACAGGAATATATTTATTGAATAAAAATGAGTACTCTACAATATGGAGTCCCAAAAATATAAGTGAGAAAAATTAGAATGCATATCAAATAAACAAGCCTTGTGACTATCAAAATGTCAGTGTCCAATTTATGTCCTTGCACCTGGACATCACCTGGTGAATGACGGCATCTTGGGCCAAGTTAATAGAAGCTGCCTGGTTTGCTTTCTGGGTTGGGGAACGCCCCCACCAGCTTAACCTCCTCTTAGGATCTCACCTAACTGGAAAGGGACCTCTCTGAGGATGTCTTTGTGGCTTCTGCACCCAGCACGGGGACTGGTATGAAATGGCACTCAAGACAAGTTGTGAAGGCGGAGGGCAGACTCAAGAGAAGGGGATGAGCATGCTTGAAAGAGCTCACAGAGACCTTTAAGGAGAAATTCAAGGCCATGTTTTTCTTAAGGAGGAAGAGAGGGAGAACCTTTGTGTGGGCTTAGAGTGGCCCTGACATGGGTAGGAACGGCATAAATACTAGCAAAGAAATACATAAATCTGTTTTCCCCAGTTGTAGGGGGCACCATTGCCACTGATGCTGACAACAAAATTCGCTGTAAATTTTAGCTCTGGGCACCTCTGGCAAATGAAAGGAAGGCAAGTTGGCCCATCAACTCTGCTGAAGCCTGGCTGGGGCTCTCCTGACCTCCCTACCATCACCATGGTACCACCACCACCAGCACTAACGCCCATCACCAATTCCCCCATCACCCCTATTATCACCCCCACCACCCCATCACTACGCCACCCATCACCACCCCCACTCCCATCACCTCCATCATCCCCATTATCACTCCTACCACCCCCATCACTACTCTACCCATCACCACCCCCACCACCCCCATCACTACTCCACCCCGTTGCCACCCCTACTCCCATTACCCCCACCACCCCCCTTAACCACCACCATCACCTCTGTCTTAATTGGAACTATCTTGTTCCTTCTCTATTTTGCTTGAAACTGACTAGTGAATCCTTTCCCCAATTCTCTCTCAGACAGAAAAAAAAAAATACATTATTCTGAAGGAAGTGTGCTGACTCTGTGAAAGGCATAGGGTGGGACTTTCAGGTGTGTCCAGTCAGCTTCTGTCCTTTTGCAGGAGACTGTTGGTTCCTGGCAGCACTGGGCTCCTTGACACAGAACCCACAGCATCTGCAGAGGATCCTAGCGGACCAAAGCTTTTCACACCAATATGCGGGGATTTTCCGTTTCCGGGTGAGTGTGCTGCTGGGATGCTCCCTAAATGGGATTGTCTGGAGCACAGGGAGGTGACCGTCTTGAATGTTCTCTTGGTGCAGCGGCCCGAGGTGTGGAAGAGACACTCATGTGTTAGTTACTCTGGTTAGCTCTCAGAAAGGATTTGAGCTTATGATATGACAGCATATAGAGAAGATGAGAGTTAAAATGTTTTCATGTAAATAAAAAAGAAATGGTAGAAACAATCAGCAAAAGAAAAAGAGTCATTGATCAGGAGCCCTGGACGTCATTGAGATTTTGTCTGTCTATTCCTGGGCCATGTCTTGTTATTTTGATTACAGTAGCCTTAGAGTGAATTGTAACATCTGGTAAGATAAGTTATCCTTCATTATTCATAATTCTTTCCTCAAAAATATTTTATCTTGGTAATTCTTGCACATTTGTTCTTCTGTGAGAATTTATAAATCATTGTTTCTAATTAAAAGGAAAGCCACTGAGATGCAGAGTGGAGCAGCATTAAATTTATTTATTAATTTGGAAAAATTACATTTTTATTATTATAATTATTCCTTTTCAAAAACATCCTCTATCTTTCCATTTATTCAGAACTAGTTTTATGCTCTTCAATAAAATGTTATAGTTATGTTTTGATATTGGTGCTATCCTCTTCTTGATAAATGTATTCTCAAATATTTTACAATTTTGTAGCTAATGTGAATGATTTTTCTAACTAGATGTTGCTGAAAAAAGGAAAGCTATTCCTTATTTTATATTAAAGTGTCTCTAGCCACCTTACCAAATTCCTTTATTAGTTCTAATATTTTTTTCTTTAGTAGAGTCTGGATTTTTTTGGTCATCTGATATTATCTGCAAATAAAGATAGTTTTGTCTATTCTTTTGATATTTATAGAACTTATTTTGCTCTTTTGCCTTGTTGCGTTAATTAGAATGTTGCAATTTTGAATAGGAGTGACAAGAGCAAAATGCTGCCTTCTCTTGATTTTAGTGACATACTTTCCTGGTCTGCCATCCTTTTAATCAATTTGCTAAAGTTGGATTCAATTTGCTAAACATTTTATTAGAATTTTTGCCTCTATATCATTTGCAGAATTAAGTTTCCAGTTGTTTGTTGTTTTTATTATTGAGTTATGCTAGCTTTTTAATATGAACCCATTGATATTTACGTACTTTCACCTGAAATAATTTGTACAATGGTTGTTAATCATTGATTATCTTGTCTTTGAAAGTAAAATAGGCAATAGTTAAATTTTCTGGACCTACTTCCTTTTTAAGTGTGATTTCTTTAACTCTTCCAGCATGTTCAGTAGCTATTGATCTGCTTGGTTCTCATTTTTTCTGGAGTTAGTTCTTGAAATTTATACTTTGCCAGGAGAACCAACTATTTCTTCTGTAGTTCCAAATTTATTGCCCCAAAGTTGCTTATGTCATTCTCTGAAATTTTATTCAATTCCTTCTAATCCGCAGTTAAATCTACTTTATCGATCAATCCCTACATTGTGTTTTTATTTTTCCTCTTTTCCTAATCCAGCTTTTCTGAATCCAGCAAATATGTTGTATTGGATTTTGAATGACTCAACGTTTCAATTTTCATTGTTCTATTATTTTTCTTTTGGGATTTTGTTTTCTATGTAATTAATTTTGATTTATTTTTATTAATACCTATTTACTTTCTCTTGGCTGATTTTTTTTTTCTGAAACTATACACTTAATATTCTGGGTTTTTTTGTTCGTAATAAAAGCTTTTAAGGCTATAAATTCTGCTCTCAGATCTTATCTATAGGTTTTAATATCAAATGTCTTTTATTAATTTTTAAGATAATATGTTTTTAGTTTTGATTAAGTTTTTATTGAAGTATAGTCTGTTCACAATGTTGTGTCAATTTCTGATATACTAGATTACATTTTATAGGGGATCATCCCTTGGTTGTAAAGTTTTAGACTTATTAGATTATGACCAGAAAATATAATTCATAAAAATCTCTACGTCTAGAACGTTATTAAACTTTTATTTATGGACAAGTCCAGAACAGTTTTTTTATAAATGTACCATGGATATACGACAAGAATATGTATTACCCAGTGGTTCTGAGTTTGATATATGGAATCAAGCTTTCTGATTTGCAGATTGTATTATCTGCAATTATCTCTTTTACCTTGGCTTATTTTTTTGTCTGTTTAATTTGTCATATTCCAAAAGAGGTGAATTAAAGTCCTTCCCCAACATTATAGTTTAGAGGGTTCCTCTTAGGTTTTCAGGTGTTGTGGCTTCATACTTTTCCTGCTATATTCTTTGGTGCTCAAAGATTTATGTTCTTGCTTTCTGGCTGTTGGCATAAAGCTTACACAATACCCCTCTTTGTTACATTTAATACTCCCAGCCTTGAATTCCTGTTTATGATATTCACATTACTACTACAGCTTCCTGTTACTTACATTTCCTATTATATCTTTGCTCATCCCTTCACTATCAATTTCATTTTCATTATATTGCAAGTATGTTTCTCATGAAGCACATTCAAATCTCATTGCTCACTATTGTTTCTTTCACCCGTCATTTTCCCTTACTAAGATTTTTGTTCTAATTTCATCCTCATTAGGTAGGAGTAGCTCCTTGAATAGTTTTCTCAGATTACATGAGTGTTTTTTCATTTGCTGTTACATAAGAACAATATTTTAGTTGGGTTTAGGATTCTTGGATCATAATCCCTTTCCTTAAGAATCTGTAAACATTTTTTTCCATTGTCTTGTACCTTCCAGTGTTGCAGAAGAACAATCCAATGCTAACCTATCCTCTTGACCTTGTATGCAGCATATTCTTTTAAATTACAAGTTTATAAGAGGCCCTCTCTCTCCTTGGCTCAGAAACTTCTCTAGAATATGTCCAGATACATGCCTTTTTATAATTAATCTTGCCTGGAATTCAGTGAGCCCTTTCATTCTGAAGACCTGCCTCCTTTTTCTGTTCAGCTGTTTCCCTTTATTTTTCTCAGGGTGTCCTCTTTTATCCTGTTCTCTCTTCTGAAGTCTGATTATTTGCGAGCTAGGTCTTCTAACGAGCTCCCAGATGATGCTGATGTTGCTGGTCCAAGGATCACACTGAGGAGTTAGCTAGAGGATGCAGGGTTTAGCTGTGTCTGGGCTCACCTGAGGGCAGCAAGTGTCGGTGGAGTGACAGGTGTTAAGGACAAACTGAGGTCTAGGCAGGACACACTTTGCCCTTCTGTGTGGTGAAGAAAGTCCCACATTTCCCCAGAAACAGCTACAGTGCTGACCTCTGTACATCTCTTCTCATCCTTCTGAGCTTGGGCACTGCTCTCTGGAAAGGACCCAGTGCCAGGGCAACTTGGATGCTTTGCCCCAAACACTTCTGATTTCCTTCAGGTGCTTGGGTATTGGCCTAATAGCTCCAACCTGCTTCTTAAAGGGTGTAATAGATGTGATCCACATGTCAGCCCTCCTCACCCAGAGAAGTGAACCCAGAACCACAGTTCAGTGGTTCACCACCAGTCAGGCCATTTGCATTCTCTCTGGGAACAATGATCTTATCTGAGGTTCCCTTTGTGTAGGGAGAGCAAGTCTGGTGAGCATTACTGGTGTGGGAACATGCGAGAGCCAGTGGAACCAACCAGAGGAGCTCATTCAAACCAGGGCTCACTTCTTCTCGATGGCCTACTGTGTGCCAGGCACCATCCTAGGTGCTGAACAAAAAGACTATTGAAAAACAGTTCCTACTTTCAAAACTGTGGTCTCACTTTCACACTCTGATCTGATCCCAGTCACAGGATGAGGTAGTTCTTACTCTTACCACCATTTAACAGATGAGAAAACTGAGTCACAGAGAATTAAATGTCTTCCTGAATATCTCTTGCTGGGGTCACTAAAGGCAAAACCAGGACATGAGCACATGAGCACAGCTCCACTGACCGGACAGTGTATACGTCTTGCTATCCACTTGAACCCGAAATCCAAATTAGTCTGTCCTGCCAGTACCCCTTTCTAGGAGCTCAGATAAGCTTCCTTGGTGCTTCCGACATGTTTCACTGTAATAGCATCCCTGTTGGCTCCTGTACCTCTTATTGCAGCTGGGACTCAGATCCACAGCTGTGCTGGAACCAGCTCCAGGGCACTGGTTCATCAAAGACTATGAGAACATCTTCTTTGTTTTGTCGCCACTGACATCTCTGTCTTGGTCTCCATCTCTGTTTTCAAAGTGTGTCCCCGCCTGGATGCAGTAGCCCCACATCTGGGACATCCAGCTGTGGGCAAGGCCAGGTGGATAGCTCCCTGTCACCGCCGAGCAGATGATCGATCGCATTCACCCAGCTTTATTCTGAGCCCACCTGTCAGAGACTTGCCTGTGACTTACTGAAGCTGGAAGCCCTATTGCTTATCCAGTGCAGGGGAGACCAATGAACAAACTCCAAAAAGCTGGCTTTGTTATGAATTTTCCTCATTTGGCGATGTCCCCAGGTGAACCATTAAGAGTTGAATGCTGAGGCTGAAAACAGTCTGTTTCGGAGGGGAACATCTGGTTCGTTTGCTCTGTTAGCAGTTGCAGCGCCAGCCCGCTTCATTCCTGCTGCTCTGAAGGCCGGGCCAGCTTGTCATGAGGAGAGCAGGGCCAGAGCTAGGCTGTAACTGCTCAGTCCTGAGCAACCTCACTGTTCATTCGGCCTCCAGACGTC
Source organism: Camelus dromedarius (assembly GCF_036321535.1). Classification (NCBI taxonomy): domain Eukaryota; kingdom Metazoa; phylum Chordata; class Mammalia; order Artiodactyla; family Camelidae; genus Camelus; species Camelus dromedarius. Next base: position 42,485,347 of record NC_087450.1, read on the forward strand.
CGCCTACACCATCCCCGCCGTCTGGGATGCCTTCCCTGTCTCCTTGTCTCCAGCTGGAATCCTGCCTCCTCCCTCAGACCTTCAGCTCCTGGCAGACTCTCCTTCCCCATCACAGCTCTCTGCATCTCCCATTCTCCTTTGGTGTTCAGCATCCGCTCCCCCTACCTCCACTGTGTACACAAGGTGGACCTGTGGGGTCCACGTGTTGGAAGCTCACAAAGGACTTGCCAAAGTGAGGCAGGAGTTCGTAGCAAAGTCCAGCTGGAACCCAAGTCTCCTTCCTCCCTGCCTGTATTTTCCTTAATTAACTTGATCTGTGACTCATCTGTCCTTGGAGATGACAGGCTGGTCCCCTGTTCACCGACCTGGGCTGGGATTTTGTTCTGGAAAGACTTCGTTGTGGCATTGTGGAGGTCATGTGGTGATGGGGGTTTTCTTTTGGCCTGGGCTGGGTGGCCAGGGGCTCCCTCCTGCTGCAGTTCTACTAAGGCATGTATTCCCCTCTCTCTCCCCTCCAGTTCTGGCAGTGTGGCCAGTGGGTGGAAGTGGTGATTGACGATCGCCTGCCTGTCCTGAACGAGGAGTACCTCTTTGTGGAGCCTTGCAACAAACAAGAGTTCTGGCCCTGCCTGCTGGAGAAAGCCTACGCCAAGTAAGGATGGGCCCACCCTCCGCCCAGGGCCTGGATGCTGGCCCTGCCTGCCTGGCCACTTACCCAGACAGATGCTCCCCACCAGCCAGCCCTAGGACTTTTAGCAGCTCTGCTGAATGCAGGCAGTGCCCCTGGGAGCATCGGAGCCTTTGCCACCTCCCTAGGCATCCTCTAAACAATCACTGTGTGCAAGGCTGTGTTGGAGCTATTGGGAGGGACCCAGAGACACATAGCGAGGGGTAGGCAGGGCAGGGCTGGACAGAGAGAGGCATTGCCTGATACTTTTGCACGGGCTGGTGTACGGGCCCAAATAAAATATAACGTCATGGTCAAAGTCCACTGAGAGGGCAGAGGAGAGAGAGAACATTTCTGACTTTCTGACTCACTACGTCAACTGAGGCTGCACCGGGAGGTGTATTGAGTGAGACCTTGAAGGATGGGTAGGATTTCAACAGGGGGAGAGGAGATAGGTACGTGGGGGAGGCATCCCCAACAATGGGACTGATTTGAGCAGTGACCCAGGGTCCTCCTGTGGCTGCGGTGAGACTGCATTTGTGTATCGGGGCAAGGCGGGAGCTGCTTCTTATTATACGCTCCCAATACCATGAGTCAGGGGCGACCTTCTGGGGTTAACAAGCTCAAGGTCTTGTACACTCCCCAAGTCACTTGTTTCACAAAGACAATTTGGGTTGCTTTTATTCAGCAGATTTAATTGTGCATTTTACCATAGCCCAGGCATTGTGCTAGGCACTGGAACAGACTCTCAGGCTGGCTCACATGGATGTGTGCATGAGTACGTGTGTGTGTATCAGCTTGTGTGTGTATGAAGTCACTGTCATTGAGACCCACACAGGCTGGGGGCACGTCAGAGCTAGAAGTCAACACTGGGAGACCAAAGGACAGAGGTCCACACATCTCAGGAGAAAATGAGTAGCAGAGGGTGTCCCGGAACCAGGTTACCCAAAGATCTTCCTAACCGACCCCTTGTATGATAGTTGGGGAAGCCAAGACTCTGAGGAGGGATGCAATGATAGGTGTAAGTGGGCAACCTGAGCCTACTGCGGTCTTTGGCCATTTGACCGAGGGACATCATTGGGCAAGACTGAAGACCCGCCCCGTCCAGTCCTGGGCTCCGAGGAGTGGTGACAACCCCACAGACCACCCAGTCCCTGTCCTGTGGAGGGCACATCTCAAGAGCTCTTCTTGTGCATCCTTTCTTTTGATACAACTTGTACAAAACTAAAGCAGTTGCTCATTCCCCGTGTCGGGAAGAGCTGGTCAGTAGCATTTGAGAACGAAGCCCAGATAACGGGCGGGGGGGTTGAAGCATTCCGTGTGTTTGGGGAGGTTAATTCACTTCTGAGCTACTTACACAAACACTGCCATTATCTTTCCAGGGTGGACTCCATGCTCACCACTCCGGGGCCTCGTTTTTCCCTTATTGAAAGGGGGTTAGAGCGGCAGTTCACTTGGAGAATTAGAAAGCTCGCAGATGAAATGACGACTTTGACCCCATTTTGTTAACAGCTGACCTAAAGCAATCATTCAGCTTGAAAGGAAATGGAAAACTGGACCCAGAATCCACAATCCCCTGCCTGAAGAAATCTAGCGCAGGAGAAAATGTTTCAAACACTGAAGCTACTTAAAAGCTTTTCCTTCCATCCAATGAAGGAGCTTACAGAACCCAGGAGGAAATCAAAAAGAATTATAGTACATCAGAGCTAGACTGGGCTTCTGTCAGCATCAAACCTTACCTTCTTTGAAAGATGAGGAAACGGAGGCTCAGTGGGGTGAAATGACTTGCCCAAGGTCAAGGCAAGTGTTTGAGGCCACGCTGGGATCAGATCGGTCCTCCCCAGTCACGTGCTTTTCCATCATTCCTTGATACTGTCAGTCCTATAGGAAGAGGATTTGTCTTTTTGCTTCTCTGGAACGCAGTGTTTGGCACACAGGACCGCAGCGCAAGCGTGGAGAACCCACCATCCTGGTGGGCATGGGCCCCTTTCCCTCCCCAGGTGTAGGCAATACCAAGTCAACACCTGGACTCCAAACTTTCAGCCATCCTTGCGGCTGTGGAATCTGCAGATGAACTGGTCAAGTGAGTCAGATGTGGGGGGAAAAGAGATCTATGTTTGCAGGTTTTTCCCCCTCAAAGGTCATCGGATAGGATAGTGGGGGACAAGATCTGGTAGGCTGCATAACATCCTCCCTGGATCTCTGCAGCTCAGAACTGCAGCCTTTCAGCAACCTTTCTGGCTGCTATATGACATCTGAATTCTTCCCTCTCCTATCATTGCCAGGCAGGTACACATTTCCCCCAAATGAGGCTGCAGTGGAGTTAAGAGAACAAGGAGCTCTCAGAATTCCTGGGATCAGGTGACAAGGCATAGTGACAGATGTGGAGAGCTCAGTGCTCTCTATCTTCCCTTCCTTTTCCATGTCCTGTCCACAAAGGGGGTAAGAAGAGTTGCTGTGTCCCCGAAACACCAGCAGGATCCATGAGCTCATGTTTGTAAAAGCGGGGTGAGAGCTCCTTGTCCAAACACTCAGCTGCTGCTGGGACAGGCTTTGTGGGCATCCTGGAGACAGGGAGAGAAGGCTGTGGGGAGCTGAGAGAGGGGGCTGCTGGCCCTTGCGTTGGGTGTCTCAGTGGTGACTGCGGAAGGGCATGGGTGCACGGCATCAGACCCTGAGGCAGTGGACCTGCAGTGATGCAACAGAGCCAGCAGATGCTTTTCTGGAAGTGGCTCCGGTGCAGCTCAGCCAGGGAGGGCCCTGAGCATCACCAGAAAAGGGGCATGGCATTATGGGAGGTCATGCTGGTGGGCTCTGGAACAGGTTCCAGAACCCTAGTCTGGGTTGACTTCTGGCACCCTCGGCAAAGCCCTCTTAACCTGGGACCCAGAGCCAGAAAGTGTGGGAAATCAAGTGAGTCAGACACTGAGACCCAGCGAGGCATGACCCTAGCCAAAGGGAAGCTTTGCCATTGACTGAGCAAACACTCTGGAGATAAGAGTCTAAGACCGACCGAGCATAACCCCAGTCAGAGAGAGGGAGAGACAGAAAGAGATTTAGAACCAGTTTAGTAACAAGTTGAAATCCATCTGTCACCTGGTTTATGTAGAATGACCCTCAGGTTCTGTGTATCCTTAGCTTTCGTTAATTCAAGAATCTCTCAGCCATGCATGGCGTTTGTGTCTGGGATGGTGTTTGATCGAGAGTGGTGGCTTGATGCGTATTTGCTGGAGTGAGTTTCCATGAACTCTGGGTGATCCCCAGGAGTGATGGCAGAGGTGGCAATGTGGCGAGAGAGGGGTGTCTGAGGGACCCCAGAGTTGATCCATCAACCTCACTGTTTCCGGGTGATCAACTGAGGACTGGGAGGGGTCTTGTCTGAGGCCAAGGGCCCTCCTGGAGGTGGTGGCAGGGATGGACCTACACATGATCCCCGCATGGTTTTGCATTTCTAGAAAGCAAGCCACAGTTGGAGCTTCCCTATGGCCAGCAGCTTGTGAGCGTCTCAGCCTCTGCTTGCCCCTCAGGGACAGGAATGTCCAGGCCCCTGGCCTGGGGCAGTGGTGAGGGACGCGCCCACTGAGTGGTTTTAACACCAGGAGGCAGGATCTCTTGCCCAGCTTGGCCTTAACTCTTTGTTGTTGTGGGTTTGCCCTGCCTGTATTTTAGGATTCCATGGCAACCTTTCCAGTTCACCCCACCGACAGGAACAGGAGTACTCAAAACAAATCTGACCTCCTCTGGCCCCTGCTTCAGTGGTTCTTCTTCTGATCGATAAATCCACCCTCTCTCCAGGGAACAGCAGTCAGCCCGTCACTGGCCCCCTCCCACTGTGCTCTTCCGGCTCCAGGAACCTCCCCAATTTGATTCTTCCTCCCCAGAATGCCCGTCCCACTGTGCTAGCCCGAATAAAACTCAGCTCAGAGCTGTGTCCCCTCTCAGAAGCCTTCCTGGGGGCCTTAAGGCACTCCCTCCCTTCCAAGGTGATGCACGTGCTCTCACAGCAGACAGACAGCCAAGGAAGGCAGAGCGGCCTGATGAGTGGTTCTGAAGGGGGAACATCTCAGTGGGGAGTGCTGTTGTGAAAGGGGCGATGACTTTGGCTGTGGAAGCAGGGGAACAGGGACTTGCTGGATCTGTTGATGCCACAGCAAGCCCCCCACCAACCATGAGCAGATACCCTCCATGTGCTGTACGTGCACCCCCTGGCAGCACCCTGCAGCCGCCCATTGAGGCTGCTACATGCCCATTCCCCGGATGAGCAAAGGGGGCCCTTGAAAAATTCAACATCCTGCCTGTGACTGAGAGCTCGTGAGAGGGGAGCCCAGAGTGGGCCTGAGCAATTTGGCTTTTGAATCTGGAGACTAATTGCCTCGCTCTTAGGGGACAGGGGCTGCTCAGGTCGGGGAATTGGGAGGAAGGCAGACACGGGGCAGTAAGGACAGGCATTTCTCAGGGTGTAGGTCCAGAAGCAGCAAGCCCATGGGAGAGGGGGATGAGGTGCTTTGGAGAACAGGTAGGAGAGCTTTAAGTGGTTTGCCTTGGGGCTGTGTTATGTAAGACTTGTCCCCACCTGTGTTACCTTCAGTGACGTCAACTGCCTGAGGATTCTGGGGTGAGTGGGTTAGTTCTAGGAATGAATGGGGCTTCTGGATCACGCTTTGCACAGGGTGAGAGCGGAGGCTGCCTGTGACCATGGTGGGTGTCAGGGTTGTTGATTGCGGGCTCTTAGAGGGCAGGAACGGGGTCTCACCCATCTTTGAAGGCTCAGTGCCCAGCAAGGGACCCTGCACATGTAAGTACTTACCGTTGTTGCCAAACTAAATGGGAAACAGTGGATCCTCAGGATAATGAGAACCAAAATTTATTAAAGGCTTCCTGAATGCCAGGCATGATGCTCAGCCCTGCCCTATGAGGTTAAGTTAACTTGTCCAGGGCCAAACAGCTAAATATCTGGTGAGACTGGGATTAGACCCCAGGCCTGTGGCTCCAGCATCTGCACTCCTAACCTCTACACCAGACTGCCACCTGCAGGGCAGCCCAGGCCCGGGAGACCAGGGGAAGGAAGTGGTAAGGGTGGCACATCACTTTATCTTATCCAGGGGAATGGAAGGTGGGTGGGTGGCTCTAGCCTGGGGTGAATGGGGAAGTCCTTCACCCAGGAAATATGCAGAGGTCTGGTGTGCAACCTTCCTTCCTGGAGGCACTGAAGGCACCACAAGGGTTGATCTCTCTTTTGCCCAGGTTTCACGGGTCCTATGTCAACCTGCACTACGGCTACCTCCCTGACGCCCTGATGGACCTCTCGGGAGGGGTGGTCACCAACATCAGCCCGCACGTCTCCTCGCCTGACCTGGTGATGATGGTGAAGAAGGCAGCCGAGGCTGGCTCCCTGATGACCTGCGGCACCCTGGCCGGGGTGAGTAGAACAGGAATCTCGTTGCACTGGTCCAAGCCTTTCCTCAGGAGTGTTCAGCCACTGGCCCATTCAGCTAGGAAGGGGAGTGGCCAAGTGGCTGTCATGGTGGAGCACTGATGCTGTGCTTTACCATCATCATCTCATTTAATCCCCCCAACAGCCCTCCATCTGAAACAGGGCCTGCAGAATTCACTAGCAGAGGAGGAAATGGATTCAGAATGGTTAAGCAAAATGCTCACCATCACACAGCCAGCAAGTGGCTGAGCAGGGTTCACATGTTGTCTGACTCTGAAGCCTTTGCCTAGTGTTTCCCTGTGACCAGGAACAGTGTGATCCGGAGTGGCCGTGAGGGGAGGGGTTTGATTCTCACTGGCTCCAAGGGCAGAGCTTGGATGATCCTCCAGATTATTTGAGTTCGTTCTAAGACAGCCAACGCCCCCCATGAGGACACTTCTTCACTCTTTAAATGTGGGCTGTGAGTCACACATCCCTAGTCTGAAAGGCCATCTGAAACCTCAGATGCACTTTAAACTCACAGCATGGAGGTGGTGGGTCTTCCTGACTCCTCCGAAATGCCCAGCAGATGTGTTTTGTGTTGTGTCTCGGTGATGAGTGATTGGAGGAGCAAGCAGCCCAGGTCCTCAGGACTCAGTGGGGTTCTGTCCACCATGAGGTGTTCTCTGGAAGATGAAATGCCTGGAGCCTCAGCCACCCAACAGCCTCCAAACTTTGCCTCTCCAGGAAAGAGCTCCAGGAATATAAGCCATTCCAGTGCTGGAATCAGTGGGATGCTTCTCATCTGGCCACAGCTCAGCTGCTGACTGAATTGTGCTTTTCTCTGTCTTTGAGGAACGTGTGAATGTTTAATGCTTAGTCTGCTTTTCTCCTTTGAAGCCGATGAGTGAGTCCACGAGGATGGCGAATGGGCTGGTGAGTCGGCATGCCTACACGGTGACCGGGGCTGAGCAGGTAAGGCTCCCTGTGAACACTGTGCCCCAGTGTGCTTACTCCCCTAAACAGGAGTCAGAATCCTGTGCCTCAGTGAGCCCCACAAAGCTGACACGAGTCCTGATCACCCTTGGCCTCCACCATGTCCTTGCCCATCCTGGACAACCTCATTTCCTCTTCATCCAGAAGTTCTAGTACCCAGCATCCTCATCCTTCAGGGACCCCCAGAGATCTCGCTATCCTTAAATGACCTCAGACAGGCTGAGTGTCTAGCCAGACAGAGGGATTAATCCAAAGTGAAAGCAGAATTAACTACCCAATCGACTCTGGGGGAAGTTTTACCCTGAAAGTGTTTTATCTGTGACGTACCAATCCAACTGCTCCCACAAAGACACTCCAAAATGCAGGGGCTCAAGCAGGATAAAGGTCATTTCTCTCTGGGTAGCAGGTGACTCCAGAGCTGGGAGGTAGCTTCTACCTGTGAGCCCAGGGCAGCTGCTCCAGGTCCCCTCATCCCCCAGCCAGGGGAAGAAAAAGAGGCCAGGGACTGACACACCCAGAAGGAAGGCACATCTCAGTCAAGGCACACCCCATGTTCTCTCAGATCCCATTAGTCGGGACCGAATCACGTGCCACCCAGTGGCCCAAGGATATCTGGGAAACAGACCATCTAGTCAGGCCACCATGTGCCCAGCTAAAGCAGTACTCCCACGGAAGAGGGGAAGATGGCTCTTCGGGGACAGTCTTTCCCTTTAATGCCACGACCAACTTTGGGTGGACAAAAATGCATGTTATCACTGTGTGCAGTATCGTTTGGTCCATAAAACATGACCAAAGTCCAGCCTCCTCCACTCGTAAATGAGAAGCTGAGGCTTGGGAGGGGACAGTCAGGGGGACACAGCTACTTGAAACGGCTGGGCCTAGACACCACGTCTCCTCACTTCCCATCTCCGCGTCCCCTGCAGGCGTGTGGGGACACACTCCCTGACCTTGTGATGATCTCCCACAGCTGCTCCCCCATCTCTGTACTTCTCACAACTCACAAGGTCCAATAAGGTCTCCTAGGCCCTAAGAGACAGTGTTGCAAACTCCAGGGTCCATTTTTCGTGGGTATTTATGAGCCAAGGAATACAGAGTATCAGGTTCTATTTCTGGCCTGTGCCTCGTATTTGCCCTCCTTCTCTGGGTGTCAGTCTGTCTCTCCTGTCCACTGACCTGAGGCCGGTTGGTCCGTTGTTTTGTGTTTGGGTGACTGTTCCAATCTGCAAAACAGAGACAACACATGTGTCTCCAACCTGTCTGCCTGAGGAAATCAGCACCAAAATGCTGCCGCTGCCTAGACCTGGAGGAGAGTAGGCACCTAATAAATGCTCATTGGATCAATGGGTGAGTGCCCTTGCATGAGTGAATGAATGCCTTTGTCCTCGGCTTGTGAAGATGACATCACTGACCCTCCATCATAGAATGTATGTAAAGGTCTCAAAAGACATCTCCCACAAGCACCGAAGGGGCCCTGTTAACCCAGGCCAGACGCCATCCCGGTCAGAGCGGCTCCGGTTGCTCTTCCTCTGGAATCTCCCACGTCTTTCTCCTAATTCTCAGCAGACAGACAATACCATCGTCACAGCTGGCCACAGCTGGGCATTCAGCTCTGTGTAGCTCCCCGTCCTGGATGTGGACAAGTCTAGGCGAGGGAGAGTAAATCAGTTTTCTTGTGTGCCGACCTCAATCAATTGGCAGTACTGCCTGGATTACTGTGTTGACAAGACTTTGGCTCTGCTTCCAGATTTGGAAGAAGAGAGCTGTGACGTCTGTGCTGGGCATGGAAGGAGGGGGCCATGGTCCCTGCTGATGTGCCTGCCGCTCCTGGACAAGGCCCCCTTTAATACATGGAGACGGCCTTTGTTTCTCCTCCGAACACGGGGCAGAAGGGACTTGTGTATCCAGAGGTCCAGATGGCCATGGAATATGAGTCCTGCAGCAGCTGGGCACAGGGATGGCAGCAATGGCCGCTTACAGAGCAGCCAAGGAAACGCCTCGGGCCAAGGTCATGGGCATGAACTCGCGAGTCAAAGTGTGGGCTCAGGGGGTTTGGGCTCCCGATGACTTTGCTCACAGCTCAAATGTTTGATTCCCCAGAGCACACACTCTGAGTTGTTCTTATAATACACAGAGCAGTCTGAATAGGACACCCCCCCATGATGGTAGGTGACAAAGACCTGTCCTGTATGGTCCATCCCTGCCGTTCCTGCCATCCTGTGGCCACTGGCACTTCCTAGCAAGTGCTTTAAGGAGCGCCAGCCCGGTTAGATGCTCTGTGAAAGCAATTTTCCAAATGCAGCTCACTGTACCCCTACTTGGAGATTCACAATGGATATTAGCCTTTTAAAGGCTCTGAGAAGGCCTGTATTAACAATACAGTTTGGTTTTAATCTACCATTAGCCATGAAACCATCTTTTCTAGGAGTAACTGTTAACAGCCTATGGAACTAGCATTTAAGAGAATACTTTTAAGGAAATATTATCTGAGGACAGATAACCTAGATCTCCTCTTGCCCAGTGGTACCCTTTCAGAGAGATCTGACCAGGGTCAGGGTACAGTCAGTAGCCAGGAGAGTGAAGCCAATAAGCCAGCCCAGCCCATTCTCAGATGCAGCTGTGATGTTGGCTTCGAATGTGACCCCTGAGCCACCTGGCCATGACCCACATGATCATCAACAGGACACTATCAAAAAGAAGTGACCCTGTTAGACAAGGGCCCAAGAACTTGACTTGATTAAAAGTTCTTCCTCCAGAAGGAGGAGGTTATAACTCCGACCACGAGAGCTAAGATTAAACCAGCCCATAAATGCAGTGTGCTTTTTAATCTGCTCATACTCCCTCTGGGCAGGACACAGACAGGAAGATAAATGAAATTGGCATGTTTTATTCTGCACCTAGCTGGGGCGGTGACTCCCCTGGGCAAGGGGGTGCGTGTTTCTCGGCATGCCTCATTTAGCTCTGTTCTCAGCCCCTTCCAGTCACTGGCCACCCTTCTCCCCTATGCCAGCCTGCATCCCTGCTCTCCCTGAGGCACTGAGGGTGGCTCATTAAGCACTTTGGGCCACCAGACCACCATTTCTCACATCCCTGTACTATGGGCTTTGTCACGTGCTCGCAGTTAACAATACAACATGTGTAAAGCCTGGAGTGCCTGGGGGTGGGCAGAGGGGCACCCCTATGCCACATGACATTAAAAGTCAACGTACCTTCCACTGTGGTGTCAGCCATATAGAGCTAGACAGAAAAGAACCTCACCCAAGCCGGGTCCTTGGGCCCTTATCTAACTGCATTGCTCCTTCATGGTACTGCCCTATTGGTGAGCATGCACTGGCCCAGGGGTTACCTGCAAGGTCAGGGTCTCGGCTACATCCGAGAAGGGGCTGGGCCCTAGAGCAGCTGTGTCCTTTATCCACTCGCATTCCAAGGATGAGAGCCTGGGCTTTGGAGACTGGCAGTAGCTGAGATCAGGATTCCTCCTTTGCCACTTACTGTGTGGCCTTTGGAAAGTTGCTCAACCTCTCTGATGCTCAGTCTCCTCCTCTGCATGATGGGAATTCTATATACATCTAGCTCAGAGGATAGAAGGACCAGCACACGTCACAGTCAGGCCTGGCTCCAAGCCCTGCCTCCACATACCAGTTTCATTTCCACATGGGAAGAGTCCCCTTGGGGCTTTCGCTGTCTCCTCTGCCTGGAATCACTGAACAAGTGCCCTCCTTCTGACACCCCTCCAGGCCTCCATCTCCTCAGACAACATTAGCATAGATCAATAGCACCGCTACAACTCAGTCATGCTTTAATTCCTCTCACCAGGCTGAGGCCTCCTGGATCCAGGAAAGTAAGTTCAAAGGGCTGTGATTGTTTTGCTGTAACTTTTCAGTGGTCTGCCCTCTGGCCTCAGTGGTCTGAAGAAGCACATGTGTCAGCCTCCGTGAGTCTGGGAGTGATGATGATGCGGTCCCCTGGGGAAGGACGGACAGCGCAGGCCATGGAGGTGCCTGCTCCCCGACAGAGGCAGGGATTGCAGGCTGGGGCTGGCTCAACTCCCAAGTCCTGGTCTTGCTCAGATCAGTCTCCTCTGCTGGCCTCACTCAGGACAGTGCTAGGGAGACCCTGCACATGTCCCGAGGGTCAGCTGGCAACGAAGCGGCTATTTCTGTGGAAGAGAGATGCTGGTTGTGGCAGGGTGTGTCGAAGGCTGCGGACGCATAAAGATCTCCCTTCTGCAGCCCGAGACACCATCCACCGATGTTTATCTGCTGTTAAGTCTCAGCTCATGCAAGTTTTAGGATGCAGTCCTACAGAATGAGGAAGTTGCCCCTGTCCTTTGAGGTGCTGAGCAGAAAGGGGCCATTTTCTCTTCGATCTCATTCCAACTCCACGCCGGCAGAGACATTGATTTTTTTTCAATTTTTTTTCTGGCTGCAGCCAAATGAGGTCAGATGTTAAATTAGTCCTTGGAGGTAAGAAGCAGCCACATTCGTATTCCCTCTTTTCCGCTGACTTTTGCTGGCGAACACTGACAGTCTTCCTTTTCTGTTCTCCTCTGCAGGTTTGGTACAGGAGGAGCTGGGAATATCTCATCCGCCTGTGGAACCCCTGGGGCAAGGTCGAATGGAGAGGGCCCTGGAGCGACGGGTATGGCTTCTGAACACCTCTCTCTCCCTCAGCGGGACCCAGTGTTTGGAGACGCACCCTGGCCCACAGGGGCGGCATACCTCACTCCTGCTGTGCACCTCGCTGCAGGTCTGTCCAGCTCACACCTACGTGTGACTGTTAGTCCGTCTCACACTCCCATGATGCCATGCGCCAAGCATCTATTAGACACCTACTGTGTACTCTCTGTACTAAGTATACCATGCTGGGTGGGAGCTGTGGGATATAGACAGCTAACAAGAGTGTCTGTCCTCCAGAAGGTTATAGTCTTGCATTGAACCCATATACCCAGAAGAAGTGAAAAATAGAGAGGAGTGGGGGTGGGGCATGGCCGGAGCCAAGTTCTACATGGCAGGTGGGTATCGAGCGAAAGAGCCTCAGCCCATGAAGGGGTCCCATAGGATTCTGATCCTGATGATGCCACGGGATCAGGACAGAGAAGGCTTCTTTTTGGGGGAATTGGGAGCTGAGGCAACGATCTTTTTTTTTGTTGTTTTTTTGTTTTTAGTTTTTTTTGACTCAGTCCACCTGGGTCATCCGTCCTGCCCTACCGGTCTAGATGCTCACGTGTAATGGGTGCCTGGACTGGCACCTTGCTATAGAAGGAGTGAGCAGGGCTAAGTGGGTCTCAGATGCCTCAGCTGGTTGTGTCCCCGGCAGCTGCTCTCTGTACCAGCCGACTGGTGGGGACCCCGCTGTGTGGTCAGTAGTCCCCAGGGAGCTGGGCTGGCGTTTCCCAGCTGCCAGGAGGACTAAGCCCTGGTCCCTGTCCCCTTGCTGACTGAGAGCGAGACGGCCGTCCCGAGAGGGATGCCAGGCTGGCGACAGGGTACTGGCTTGTCTCAGAAGCCAGCAGGGCCCAGCCCCCGACATGTCTCTGAAGGCCTGTCTGTGTTAGACCCGTGGAAAGTGTTGAGACATGTTGGCCTGCCCTGGCAGCTTAGCATGAAGGAGAACATGATCTGAAAGGAAATGCCATGCATTCATTCTTAACAGGAGAACAGACCTCAACAAGCAGTGAAAATCAATGCAGGGAGAAGTGTGTTCTGGGGGCGAATGCAGAGTTGGCTGGTGTCCCCACCCTGAGCCTGATGCCCCAGGCTGGACGGTGACAGGGGCCACCCCATCCTCTGTGAGCCCCACAGCTGATGCCCCTGCGCGAGTGGGCGCATGGCAAATGTGAGACGAACTTACAGAGGATGTAGGGTAGGAATGCGAGAGAGAAGGGGAGAAAGAGAGAGAGTGAAAGAGGCAGACAGGGAGGAAACAGGCAACATGAATTCACAGAATAAACCCGGGTGTGTGACCTCAGATGCCCTCTGGAGAACAGGGCAGCTCGTCCCCCCTGCCTCACCCCTGCCTCGGAAGGGGATGAACTTGCAGAACCACGAACCACTGGACAATGTTTTTACTCACTGCTGCCCTTTCTCCTTTCATCCTGCCTCTATTCTTTCTTCCTCCCTGGGGGGAATCCTTGGCCCTTACCAGTCCTCCCTCCCAATCACCACCCCAAGCTGCTGTACATGGGCCAGGGGCGATCTGATTAGCCAGAATCCCTGATTCGGGGTTGGCTGTTGCCCTAGGAACGAGGAAGGGCGAACGTCAGCAGCACGTTGCCCTTGAGGAGAAGAGGCAATAAATTCACACAAGCTGATGTTCTGCCCACATCCCCTGTGCTAAGTAGCAAATGACCAGTGAGGGCAACAAAGGACCCCAGAGATCAGGGAAGAGAGGCTTCCTGTGCGTGGGCCTGCCTGTTCAGGGAAAGCTTCGTGGATGGGGTTGAACTGGAGTTCAACTGAAAAAAAAAAAAAAAAAAGCATGATTCACTTTGGAAGAGATCACTGGGTAGGCGAGAAGTGTCGGCCACTGTGCTGAGCCAGGAACGTTTGTAGCGTGTTCAGGGCCAACAAGCTGGCCTGAGGCAGAGGAACCCAAGAGGGAAGTGTTTGAGAGCTGGAGCCAGAGAGCCTGACGCCAGCTTCGAGTTTGGATTTAGAGCCTCCAGGCACGGGGGTTCTTGAGGGCCTTTGAATGGGCTGGAGAAGTGTGCAGAGCAGGGCCGGGGGATGGGCCTGACAGCACCTGCCGTGGAGGACACGTATCCTGGATGAGTACTGAGGTTCACCCTTCCCACCTGAATCCAGGCTGGAAGAAGGACGGGGCTGCACAATCAAGTCTTCAGGCATTGGTCCATTTCCTACTTTTTAACAAGCAGAGACGGATGGCGAGAGTGGGTGGTGTATTCTCCACCATAATGGAAATTTCAGTCACACACACTTAAAGGCAAACTTGCATGAATCAATAGCATATTGATTTACACTACATTTATTTTCCCTTACACACTGCAGAAAATATAATCACTTAATTATAAAATTGCCATTTTACAATAGCACATCTGACTGGCTCAGCCTGCAGCCAGAAGCCTGAGTGGTCCCTGCCTTGCTCTGCTGGCACAGAGGTGGCCCAGGCAGGCCCTTGATGCAAGTCAGTCCCAGAGAAAGAGCTCATTACACTTTTGTGCCTCTGGGACCTGTGGCCTAGGAGCACGCCCCTGCTTTAAGGGGTGAGCTGGGGCGGGACAGCTGCGGCCTTCTGCCCGTGAGGGTCTCCGCCTTCACCACAGACCCTAGAACTAGCTTCTGGAACACATTATCCCAGTGAAGTTGACAGCTTTAATTATTAATTAAGCAAGCAAAATATTATGGGCATGCCCACTACATGCATTGGGTGAAGGCCCTTTGTCGATGATGTAAATGTGAGCAAGGTCACCGATCTCACGGAACTTGGAGTCCAGTGGGGGAACGGCAAGAAACAAGCAAGCGATCAACAAGCACTAGTGACACTGGGTACTAAGTACTGGGACAGGAATGGTATGGTGAGCCGCAGGGGCTCACAGGAGGGGCACCTTGGCGGGGACGAGCACGATTTCCCAGCAGAAGTGCCTTTTAGGAGGAAAGGTGAGTGTAGGTTACTGGGTTACAGGACTGAAAGGAGGAGGAAAAGCGTTCCAGGCAGAGGGGGCATCATGGTGAAGGCCAGGGTGGAGGGGGCTCCGCACGGGACAGACGTATTCCTGAGCAAATGAAGATACTCTTTACTACTGGGGTGTGGGGCTCAATGCTGTGGGGAACAGGGAGCTGCTCAGGGAAAGCTGGAGAGGTAGGCAGAGACCAAGATGTGTTTCAGAAGTTTGAACTTCATCCTGAGAGTGAAAAGGAAGCACTGATGTTTTTGTTTTGAGCAGGGAAATGCCGTAATCAGATTTCTGTTTTAGAAAGATTGGTTTGATAGGCGGTGTGGAGAATGGATAACAAAGGAGGGCAGGACTGAGTTCAGGTGAGAAGTCCAACAAGGAGTTGAGGGTTCTTGAACTTGGAAAAAAGCAGTAAGGATGGAAATCAGTGGATGGCTTTGACAGGGGGTTAGAAGGTAGAATCAATAAATCATTAATATTTGGTGCTGTCTTCAATGTAGGGGGAGCAAGAGAGTGACCCTTCATTTGCTCGGGCAATAGGAGGAGGCAGAGGATGAGTACAGTTTGGGATAGGTTGACTACAAGGTCACAGTGGGGCTCTGGTGGAGACGAGGAATGGCCCATAGCATGTGTCCATCTATAAAGCTCAGGAAAGAGGATCGGGCTGGGGGCAGCTTGGAAGCCATGGACGTAGAGAATCACTAGGTAGAATGCCACTCTCCACCTGCACCCAGAAACTATTGGAAGCCTGTGCAAAGGACCCCGTGGGGCCACATGCGATTGAGACGATCTGTCCTAGGAGATCTCATCCTGTGGTCTGTCTCTCCACACCCAGGTCTCCGGAGTGGCAGGAAATCTACCACCAACAGAAAAGCCAGCTGTATGAGCATAAGGACGATGGCGAGTTTTGGTACTTACTCTTATTTTAAAATTATATTTCAAATCTTTAACTGTTGCCCAAACTCTCAATCCCTACCCTGTTTCCAAAACTTTTTTGAGAATATTCACTTTGCAGGGGCCTCTGTAGAAGGAGTCTGTTTTCTCCGCCAAGACACTAAAGCTTTGAACATGAAATTGTGTTTGGGTTCTCTCTTTTCATGAAAAGTATTTCAGCTCTGAAATACTAGAGCTTGCAGGGAATGTTAATGATAGAAGGGAATATTGGCACCAAAGCTTTGAAAACTACCGTTTCCTGGAAACCAGGATGCATGATTATCATGCCTGTATCTTCCATGCCATCTTGTTGGGACCCCGGCAAAAAAAATCCCCCAGTCATCCCACAGTCCATTCATCCCACAGTCTCTCCTGGCATGAATTACAAGAGAGCAACTTGGAGTTAATCTCCCAGCCCTGACTCTGGAGTTCTGGGTGAGGTATCGATGTCATCGCCCAGCAGTTATGCAGGACTAGATGTTGAAAAACACATTCTCAGCCCTGTGCTCAGATCTCAAAGGATAAGATGAACATTTCTCTGAGGGGTTGTCTGGCTTGTTCAGTGACATATTTGAATGAAATCTGGCATGTGCAAAAAGGAGACTGGGTTTAAGTCATTAAGAATCAGAGGGATAAATGTAAATTAGAAGAAAAAACATTTCTAGAATCTCAACTTTCACCACAGTACCAGCTGGGATGTTAGGTGTTGAACCCACTGTGTTCTGGTAAGACCTCAACAATGCTTTGGCAAAGGACCCTAGGGAAAAGTGACTTTCTTAGCAGCGTGTAGGACCCGTAGCAGAAAGAGATTGGCAGTCCTCTTGCTGGCCATGAGAGGGACCTGCAGAACCCAGAATCTGACGCTGTCCTTGTCCTTCCAACCACAAATGAACCAGAATGGGGCTCTGGTCTTGGGTAGGACTGTGGTAAATTAATGGATACTATAGTTGACAGGCAAAGGTGTTGTGAAGTGATGGGAACCTCCACCCCAGCAACAAAACCAGTGGTCAGTAAGCGATTGTCTCTGTTTATAACAGGATGTCATGTCGAGATTTCCAAGAAAACTTCTCCTGCCTATTTATATGTAACCAAGTTCCAATCAGCCTGGACCATGGAAACATGCCCCATGAAAGATGGTCCCAAATGACGTTTAAGAACCACGTGATTCCAGGAAACACTGCAGGTAGTTATCCCTTTGGTAACGATTCTGCCAGGATGGAAGCTGCCAGGCCTTGCCCCATCCTGGCTTCACCTCTCGATGGCCCTCAATTCTGAACCATCAGCCTGAAGTTGAAAGAAGAGGAATTTGGCAGCCCAGAGGGACAGCTGTCCTTCTCTGGAGGACATGATTGCTGGTGGGGTGGGCAGGAGAATCTCCAATGTGCCTCCCCTGCCCTTTCATGCTTTCTCACTGTCCTTCTGCTAACTTACCGCCACCCCCCAGGAGTGGAACAGGCTCACCGCTCTTCAGTAATTATTCAGGACATTGCAGGGAGCTATGGAAAGAGCACTGGACAAAAGTCAGGACCTGAGTTAAACCATTGTCTTTGCCATGTATTGGCTTTGTGACTCTGGGGATAAAGCTGGTCCCTCTGTCTCAGTCTCCCCTGTAACCCCTATCTGCCCCTTGAAACCACAAAGCACCATCCAGACATAAAGGGGCATATTCCTGCCCAGTGTGGGTGGTGTATCCTACAGCACTATACTGAGATCCCAGCAGTAGATGCCCCAAAATCTGTCTTTGGGCTCCCCGGGGATGAATCTTTAAAAGAGTTACACATTCTCTCTGGACCTTCCATTCCCCATGTATGAGTGGATGAGTGAAATAGCGCCCTCTGAAGATGAACCTGTGTATGTTACACATCCTTGATAGGAAAAGCTATGCAAATAAGGTGTGTGTGTGTGTGTGTTACTCTGTGTGTGTTTGTTTGCACCTCGACATGTGCATTTCTTCTCCTTGGCACCTGCCTTTCGAGAATGGTTTGCTTGAAGACCTCATACCCCAGGGTGTCCCTGTTTTCAACCTCCAGGCTCTTCACTCTGCTGGGCAGAGAACCTAGACCAGGAGGCCATGGGCAGACAAAGAAACCGCCAAGTCACTCTTGGGCAGCAAATTCGCTGATTCACCTTCCCTGAGCTGCACCTGTCCGACTGTGGGGCCAGAGCCCTTTTCCCTAGATATAATACATGTCAATGAACTAACCAAGTTCTGCATCGGCACCATTTTTAGTACTTCCTTACAGGAGAGAGGGAAGGGAGCCAGCCAGCAAGCACCTGCTAGGTGCTGCTGAGTGCACTTGAGAGCATCATCTTGCTTCATCCTCATAAAAAGCTGATGTCCGTGATGGTCCTCTACGTTTCCCCATCCCCCATTCAGAGCTTCCCAGCTGTGATCCAAACTTTCTGATGTCTACTAATTCATCTCTATCTTGACTTACCTTCATTTATTTTTTATACATTATCTTTCATGCACTTGAATCTAATGGTTTTCCATTAATTCTGTCTTGCTCTGGCTTTGGTGAGGACTCTTGGGCAGTAGAGTTCTATGAATTGCCATCTCTCTGCCTCTTTTCCTCTGTCTCCATTGGTGCTTGGGGATTGACATAATTTCATGGCTCTGTGGTTGTTGTCAACGCATAAGCTCTTGCATACCTGAGGACTCTGGAATTCTACTTATTATAAAATATAAAAATAGCCCTCAACTTTACAGTTTAAGAAACATTTTCATGAAGTAGGAACTATACTTCCCCTCCTTGTTTTTAAGAAGAGGAGACTGAGGCTCACAAAATAAAGATGTTTGTGCCGCAATAGTGGGGACCAGGACCCAGGCTTTAGGTGTCCAAATCCAGACTTTCAGCCACCACCCATTGAACTGGGCATGCGTGGCTCTCTGAAGTGGTGCTGGTCCCAACCTGGAACCCCAGGAGCCAGGCTGGGGTCCACTTACTGCTCTTTTTCATGCAGAATTCCAGAGGGACGTGCAGTACCTCTTCTCTGTGCCAGACAGCATGGAAAGCAGCAATGTCGTCGTGTCCTTCAACATCATGCCACAAAATTTAAAGGCAAAAGACAAGATGTTTCCACTAAACTTCGAGGTGTTCAAGGTAAGGCAGCTTGCTTCAGGGCTTGCCCTTTGGGGATATTCTGTACACCTTGGGTGGAGAGAGCAGCCAACTAGGCTGGGAGATTTCACTCAATCGCAGACTCAGATAAAACCCAAAGGGCTATAGAGTTCATCTGGTCTGAAGGAAAACCTGAGACAGGAGATTAGCCTTGATCGATTTTACAGTGGGACATACCTCCTGCCTTTGTCACTTGGCAGCATGTCCTGGCACGCCGCAGGCTCCAGTGCTCGTTACTCAAAAAGTAGTCTGGTCAGGACCAGCTGTTGCAACAGTGCAGACTCCTGGGACCGCCCCAAGTTTTCTGAGTCCCACTCTCCATGGATAGAGCCTGAAAATCTGCATCATAATGAGCTCCCCGGGTGGGGGAGGGGCTGCTATGCACAGGACTATTTGAGAATCATTGGTTAAACTCTAGGAGGAGTTTAAGGGGAAAAAACAATCCTGGATATACAGCCAGGAGGTATGTTTTTCTCTTATGCTTAGACCAAAGTCTGGTTAAAGCTCTGTGGGTGGCTTACACGGAGGTGAGGTCTTCCTCTCCACCTAGCTTCCCCTCCACTCTGATGGCACTCCCAGCCAGATCTTCAGCTCCTAAGGGGCCATCTCCTCACCCCCTCCACATGCCTACACATACCCCAGCCATGAGTAAATGATCAGGGAATTTGGTTTTTAAAAACCATGTAAAAGAAAGGAGCTGCAAAAGAAAATCTGAGACTTGTGCTCCCTCCTCCTTTCCCAAACAACTTAATGCATCCCAAAGATAAAGTGAAGGGTTCTCAAATCGTACACCCTACAGCGTCTCTGCACGGAGATGCGTAATTAAGATCATGCAACCATCAACTGCTGGGGTCCCTGTTCCTCAAATTAGAGGTGAAGTCTCCGAGGCCCAGCAAGGTGAAGTGACATGGTCGGAGCTGGGACTGGGCACCAGAAGTCCCCCAAGCCTTCAGTCAAACACACCTATCCCCTGTGTGGCTAAGACTCTGATTATTGCATCTCTAGGAATGATCTCAGGAATGTTCACTGAGACTAAGGCAACATTCACAACTGGGGCCTTGGCCCACTCAGGGACAGGCAGGGCTCCTGGT
Source organism: Camelus dromedarius (assembly GCF_036321535.1). Classification (NCBI taxonomy): domain Eukaryota; kingdom Metazoa; phylum Chordata; class Mammalia; order Artiodactyla; family Camelidae; genus Camelus; species Camelus dromedarius. Next base: position 42,505,202 of record NC_087450.1, read on the forward strand.
CCTCTGTTCCTGAAACAGTCCCGTGCACTGGCTGTGGTGCACTCTAACAAGAAGGCCTCACTGATAGAGAACTTCAGGGTTCCATACATGTTCAGGTTCATTGTCTCGAACACCCTAGTACCCCAACTTTTATAGATGTGGAAACCAAAGGTCAGAGAGCAAGAATGACCTACCAAGGAGCAGCTAGGTTATGACGGTGGGGTGCTTGATGCTGGAACTTGTGGCCCCAGGACCAGGGTTCTCAGCAGGACTTAGGCACTTGCCTTTCTGGTGATGTTCACAGCTCAAAGACAAATGATGATTCTGGCCTAGAAGGAGGAGAACTCTTTGGGTTCTGCTCTCTCTGAACACATTTCCACTTTCTAGTTGCATAGAATCAATGGAAAAGAAATTGTTGGGGTTTAGCACCATACTTTTGAGATGCCTCAATCCTGCTGAGACTGTCAGAGAACATCTGCTAAGGATGCAGTAGTGGACAGTGGTCATTTTCATCACCACCAGGCAACTGAGCACCCTTTCCACACGGTGGTGGAGGGAAGTGGGGGGACCTTGGTGGAAGGCAGGGCTTGGTCTCCCACTGCAAAGAGGCCAGATATTTCCTCTTCCCAACCCTTACATGCAGAGGGGTAGATTTGTGACCCAGTCCTGTCCAATTAGATATTCTCTTCCCCTCCCCACCATACTCTTGGTTACTCTGGGCTTTGAATCTTGAGGAAGTAACTGAAGGAGGTAGGACCAACTGAGAGGTTCTTTGCGGCCAGTCTTTGGGCCCAGCGGCAGCAATGCAGGCAGATCCTGTGGTGGTGTCCAGCTGGGCGGCATCTCTTCTCGATCCTGCCCACCTTCCAAGCTGCAGTCTCTAGATTTCCCACTGACTCTGTGATTTACCCTTCCCATAAATGACTTTCTACTCACCCCACCCTGGATTGGTTTCCCTTGCTTTCTGCCAAGAATCCCAGCTAGCTCAGGTGCCTTCTAAGAGGACTCTCATCCTCAGAGTCCCCTGACTGTCACCTTTGAGAAGGACAAAAGGAAAGGAGTTGGGAAGGGCTGGGAAGGAACTGAGGCATCTAGTCTACCCAATGAGCCTGAACAGTTCAGGACACCAGCCAGGACTGCTAAAAACATCTCAGCCACCTCTTCCCTGTCCTGATGAGAGACAGAACTCCAGAGAGGGTATGAGGGCTGCCCCCAGCGCACAAACTGGGAGTGCTGTTTGAATTGTCATCTGTGATTCTAGTGCCCAGAGCTGGCGCCATAGCAGCCTTGTGCTAACTGATTTATCCCAAGTCTTACAGTTCAGATGCCCTGGCAAGACTGTAATCATATCTATTTTTTAAATGTTGCCTAGCCCATTTGTCAACTTTTCAGCCAGAGATGCCTTTTTTATCTGCTGCCCACTTTGCTGAGGGAGCATGCAGACCCATGATCCCCTCAGGCTCCCTGAAAACCCCCTTGGATCTTGCAGGATCCTGATTGAGTTAAATACCAAAGAACAGTCCAGACCTTGACAACTCAGGAAGCACATGGGTTCCTTTCACAGTTCTGCTGGGAAGCAGGCTGTGTTGGTGCCATCAACTAGGCTCTCTGAAGTCTCTAGGATTTTGATGGGGTTTGTGGGTACAGTGCTGCCCAAATGACAGCTATGTGCCGGGCTTCACCCCTGTCATCAGCCTGTGACTCTCCAACCGCTATGGGAGCACTGCTCTGCGTTGCATCAAACTAAACACGGGTGGTATACAAATAGACAGGGAGAAGACAGGACAGAGAAAAAGGGGAAGGGCGGAAAGCTATTTCATCCTCACCCCAAAGCTCCTCCCCCACGCTGGGTCTTTCCACCTCCCTCCAGCTCCCCCCTGATCTCCAGAGAAGCCTGCCTTGGCAAATCAGGTTGTCTGTACACAGAGTGGGGCCCAGGATCAATGGTAGAATAGAACTGAAACCCCCACTAACTGTGGAAGACGGTGCCTGGAGGCGGTGGGTCTCAGTTACCAAGAAAGCAGCGCAGTTTGCCCTGTTCTCCCCTCTACCACTCAGACTGCTGAGGTCAGCATCCACACCTGTAAAATAAGGAGCTCAGCATCCGCTCAGGATCGCTGGACAGCCCAGCACTCTACATGGAAAACACTTTGCAAATCATGAAGTGACTTTAAAATGGGGCTGCATCTTCAGCGTTTCCTTCCTTCCTTCACGTGGACAGACAGGAAGATGGGTATTTCCCCATTCGGACGCCCACAAGCATTCCCTGCAAACACAGGGGGGCCTAGAACAAATTCCCATCGTGTGTTACAGAGATCTGAGGGAATGAAAATTTCCTTCTCATTGGAGCGCCGATGTTGGGGAATTTACATTTGATCCAGGTTCTGCCTTACCTCCAGTCCCCATCGGTGTGTCCCTTTTCCTTCCAGTTTTCTCACCACTGCTATGAAGAGTAACCACAGCTGGCTGAGCTGGCAAAGGAAGAGTCTCCTCAGCCACCTTCTTCCCGCCTCGACCTCCTTACAGCGGGTGGGGTTTCCTTTGTCATAGCTCCATGCAGGGAATGAGTGATGATCCCCATTAACCCAGGGTGTTCCAGGGAACGGGCTGAACGTGCAAGGAAAAGGAATGCAGGGCCCTGAGCCAGGCTGCTCAGACCTGCTCGCTTGTGTGTTTTGGTTTGGGTTCCTGACCCTGCCTTTCTTCCTCTTCCCCACAGGTGGACTCTCAGGTATGGCCACCGCCACCCTCCCTGGCTTCTTACTGCCCCATCTGTCGGTGGTGTTCACGCCTCTTGCAACACCCATGGCCTGGACGTGTGTCTCGGTGTTCACTGGCTGCCAATTCAGTCTTGCTAAGTCCTGTTATAGATACGCACCTAGAACCTCCCAACAGGCCAGTGATGCGGGAAATATTTTAGCTGTCCTGGTCTAAAGGTTGGATTCCTCAGGCTGTTCTCTGGTTTGATGTTCTAGAGGGGCTGCCACCATGAAATCATCCTCAAGCATTTGGCCCCGAATGATAAGATCGATGCTGCCAGTTCCTTGTAAGATGAAAGGCAGGGCTCATCGGGTACCTTGGCAGGGACCTTTAGTTTCCCATAGTTTCCATCAGCCCCTGAACGCACCATGACCGGGATGCATGTGATGCAAATGCAGCTTCAAGGCACACCCTCCAGCTCCTCTTACGACCACATTGCCACCCCTCCTGAGTAGACATTCTGGCTTGGCACTGGTGAAAGGTGACCTAAAATATGAGTCAGAATGGAGAAGGAAAGATGGAGTTTGGGAAGCCTAACTTCACAGGCACTCAAACTCCTTAAATAGACGTGAGCTCTGTGGTGCTGTTGTTGCCACAGGGAGGTGCGTGTGCCTGGGGGCTGAGGATGGAAGGGAGGGAGCAGGATGTAGCCACAGCCAATGGGCTGTGACCACAACCTGCTGGCAGGTGCAGAGTAGCTCCTCCAAGCCTTCCAGAGGTGCCCTGACAGGGAGAGAGGCTAGGACAGGGCTCTCCGACAGGGGATACTCAGAAGCCCAGGGAGAAAGCCCAGGTAAGGTGGCCTGCCTTTCACAGTGGTGGTCCAGCCGCAAAGCTGGATTTCGGATCAGACTCTGGTTCTCAGCACCCTAGTCGTGGAATGTGAGCTTCTAGAAGGGCTTCAAAGGTGCAAGGAACAAGTCAGGGCTCTAGTTCCCAGAGCTGCAGAATGGGGTAAGGACTTGATCCCAAAAAAGGCACAAGCCCCATGCCTGGGGACACAGGGTCAGGTCTTGTGATTGTAGGAGGCTCGAAGCCCACGCACTTCTATACACAGCGCCTCCCCATGTGCACATGCGTGCACACACACACACACACACACACACACACACACACACACCCAGAGCCGCAGAGCAGTGCTGACTCTCTGGAAAAGAACCCATCTCATCACTGCTTTGGCCAGAAAGGCCCAGGCAAGTGAGGTTCCAAACCCCCTGGGGCAGCTGTTAATGTCAGCAGAATCACTTTGCCCGCCCCTCTGCTGCATACCAGAGACAGTGGCCTCATCTTGCAGCCCGGCTCTGTCCCCGCCCCTCAAAAAGAACCCCTCCCCATCTCCCCATTTCCCCCCCAAGGCAGAACTCAGGAGCAATCATTTCATGCTGCATAACCATTCGAAATGGAATCCCCATCTCGACTGTATTGGAGAAAATTTATTTAGTAAGGGGTTTTTATTACGTAATATGTATATGACATCCGGTAATAGGAACTGCATTATATTTATTGTTTATCGCTAAGAAAATATTGAAACAGAAGGAAAATTATCAGGACCTATTATTCTCCAATGAGAAGGCATTTTAGGGCTCCGCTGGAAAGAGGAAACGGAGGAGGAGAAAGGACTCCAACCCCATAGAGCTACAGCGGTCCCAAAGGTGCTTTGCCAAAGGTTCAGGAGACAAGGGATTTTAGGGGCTCCAAAAGTAATGCAGTTCTGAAACAGCCTCACTCGTTTTCACGGAAGCCGTCTTTCTGTATAAGCAGAGAGATAAACCCAGAAGCCCGGGATGCTGTAAGAGTTAATGAGGGGGAATCACGTGTCATATTTCTCCGCGTTCATTGTAGTGTTAGCATCTCTAGTCATTAAGAGTCTGAACTCTTGCACTGTGAGACTTCAGGTAAGCGCTGTCTCCCTTTCTGGGGCCTGTATTGCTGTTTTGGTGAATGGAGAGGGTGCTGGACGAGGTGGTCTCGCCTGGGGCCTGGGGCCCGTGCACACGGGTTTTCTCACCACCATCCTGTCTCCTCTAGTTCCAGCATTTCCGAGAGAGGTTGCCGCCCACCTTTTTTTCCAAATTCAGAATGGCTGAGAAGGGCATAGTTTCTCAAACCCCACGTAACCTTACAGAGTGCTTCAGCCTGAGCCCTGGGACCTATGTGGTGGTCGTCTCTGCAGGCAGAGAAGCAGCTGAGTTCTCGCTCCGAATTTTCCTGAAGATGTCAGACAGTGACAGGTACAGAAGTACTGGGATTCTAAATGTTTTATTCTACTTCATTTTATAAAAACACATTGCATCATTCTATGTGGCAATTCATTGTGACAGTGGGGGACCCAGCACAGGCCCAGCTCTCGAGAAGCTCACCCCAAAGGGGGCCGAGAGAGTCTGTGAGGCAAGAGGTAGACCACAAACAAGATGGTGCCATTGCTCAGTGGAAATGCAGGGTCACGTGGGAGGACAGAGTAGAGGGATCTGCCCCTGACAAGAGCAACTGAGGAAGGCTAAATGAGGGAAATGGCACATGAGCCAGTCCTTGATGGAAAATGTAACTTAATGCTTCAAAGGGGAAGGCAATGCAGGCAGAGGAAAAAAGCATGAGCAGAAGCAGGGAAGTGAGTGAACACAGGGCTTGCTGAAGAGTAAGTGATGTTGCCCATAAGCCAGGAAGGTGGTACCTGGCACGCATGACAATTGTCTGAAATGTGGCCAGAACATGGGCTCCATCAGGGAGACAGTGGAAGATGGGCTTGAATGCAAGAGTCCGATGGTGGAGGGTCTCCACTGCTAAGTTGGCAGTCAGGACTGGGATCAGCAAGCACGCATTCTGCTGGGCGCCTGGTTCCTTCTTGGACCCAAGGCAAACATCATTATAATCATGTAGGTCTTTACAGCTGAGCACGGACGAGGCCTTCTCAGTCCAGCATGCCAGTCACTGTGCTACCAGTCAGAGTTGGAACATAAGACAAAGCTTACTTGCCATCCTGGCAATGGGGGTTACTATACATGTAATCTGGTTGTGAAAGGAGCCATTTACTAAATGGTTTGAAGACCAGGTAATGTCCACCCCAAAGACTGGATGCCAGGTCACGATGCTCATCGGTCTGCTGCCTGCCATGGCCACCCACTTCACATCCTCCTGTGCTCAGGGCTCTCCACTCGTGTTCTTGGCCTAAATGTCAAATGCCACTGGGGGTGCCTGCCATAGGTAAGCATAAGCCTCCTTGGAATAGTGAGCTGGTCTTCCTTGTCACACTGTCCCCCTCATTTTCCAGGGACCTGGGCAACAATCTTAACCTCAGACCACTGAAGGTAGGTGTGCAGTAAGCTTTGTTTGAGCTTCAGTAGTCACATCCCATCCCCAAGAGCTTCTGTCTCCTTCCTTCTTGCCTCACCACTGACCAATGAAAACAGAGACACTATAATGGGCGGGTGATGGCTCAAAGGGGCAGGGATGAGGGGAGAAGACCAGGCCTCGAAGGCCAGGCTGGACCCATCCATCTTCCTTCTACAAACTTCCATCCTCGCATTCCCCAAACAGGTTTTATCCGATTGTTGGATGAAGCCTCTGTCTCAGATCCAGGTGGGAGGTTCTTACACCCTCACTGTACCAGAAATCTAACGTTGTCTATTCTCCTTTAGATCCAGGCAACTCTTCCAGAAGATAGCTCCCAACAAAGCATTTTCTACAAATACTCTCAGCAGGTACAGTATTAAGCCTGGGGCGAGGGGCCTTAGAGAGGACGGGTGATGGAGGGAACAGAGGGAAGAAAATCCTTCCTGGGCCCTTATCAGGATACAGAGAGGAAAAGTGGCCTGATGGGTGGTTTTATCAGCCTCTGTCCCTGGATGTCTCCAGAACTGATCTGGAGGGAAAGGGTGCCCCACCTGGGTGACACCTGGGTTGGAGTGAAGAGCTTGGAAAGGGAGGGGCTAATTATGGGGCTGGTCTTTTTAAATCTGTAAACAAGCAATTGGCAGTACCCCTCAAAGTCTTTCCTTCTCCCGCTCTGCCACCTCCCACCAACCTTGGCATCCTTCCTCCTGGGAGCTGGCGAGCTTCAGAAAGCACCAACAGCATTCTTCCTGCCAAGCCACCTATGTGCACAGGGGATTTTCTTAATGGTTTAATAAACCGTTATAAAGAACTCCTTGACTTGTCAGGATAAAACAGCTGCCAGGGACTCTGTGCAGTAGGCCTTTGACCATCACGTTGGTGTGGGAAGTGGAAAGCGATACGGATGATCGGATATACCGTGCCGGCCTCAGGCCAGGTGGGGGCCAAAGACAGGGAGAGCGCAGGCCTCCAGAGGGCTAATGGGGCAGTGGTCACCAGGAGGCAGGCCAAAGGGAAATGATTCAGGCAGCCTGGGCCCAGAGACAAAAACAAGGAGCAGTGAAGAATGTGGCTGGCGGGAGGATAAATGTAGGCGGCAGCTCAGTGTGAACCTCCTTGAAGTCAACACGGGCCCAGGATTCAGGCCCACATCTGGGCTGACTGAAAAGGCACTTCACTTGATGCAAAACAGGATCTGCCAAGGTGACTGAACTCAGTCTGTGAGCTCCTGAAGGCCAAGATGACATTGTCCCCAGTACCAATCACTGCTTGGCATAGAGAAGGTACTCAATCAATTTGCAATGATTTAAGATGCCCAAGCTAAGATTACTGCCCCGAGGGGATCAGCAGGACCAGATTAGGGTCCCTGAGACCAAGCTTTCTTCAGGGGCGGGTGGCAAAATCTTTAACATGGTCCTTGCACCTGTACATCTGAAATAAAAAATATAATTTGTCATATGATAAATGGTACAGATTCCCTAATCAGGACTTTTCCCAAACAACAACCAAATGTCATAGAGGAAAATTGATAGCCCCTATGCGGCCTTTGCAGGAATTAGAATGAGACAGATGCAGCTTTGTGCCAAGGTGCACAGCTGGTCAGGGGAACAAAGACTGGACTCCAGCTTCCTTTCACCCCTCGGTGGGCACCTTGAGCAGGGCCAACCTGGCATCATTCTGCACAACCTGTGAACTGTCCTTAGAGTTTATTGTCCTCAAAAGAAAGTTGAAAGCAAAATACTTGTCCATCCACTGACTCTGTCCTCTCCCCCGATCTCTTGTATCCATTTAACTGGTCCCGGAACAAACGCAATGACCTGCTAGTTCTGTTGACCTAGCACAGGTTACTTTCATTGGCTGTAATAGTAATGATGAGACTATAATTCAGGGTCTGTCTGTGGGAAAGGAAGGACACATTCGGCCTCTGGGACAGGCCACATCCATCATCCATCACTTACCCAGTCAGCAAATGTGTAGCAAATACGCTAGGACATTCGAAGACTCTGCTCAACTTTGGGACTGCAGAGCATCAGTCCTTGGGGATCTTCCATTGAAGTGGTAGAGGCCTATGTGCAGTTCCCTGGGAGTTTGTTCAGGCAGCCTTCATCTCCATTCCTAGCCCCATCTCTTCCAACATTCTGGTGGTTACTGGGTGCAGGATCCAGGTCAGGGCCTGTCCTAGGATGGGGGACAAAGTCCATGCCCCAAAGCTGCTTATGTTCTGGTTGTGATTCCACATAAGTTGGCATTTCTCACCAACATGTTAACTGCTCTTCAAAGTGGGGTGCCATAATTCTTTGAGGGAAAAATCTTAGTTGATGGCAGGCACACAACACTGACTACCTGACATAACCAACCAGTGAGATGTTGGAGGGATGACCTAAGGGCCGATTTCAGACACTTCCAGGATGTTTTCCGCCAGGGACATCGTCAGTGGTCATTTTTCCAGCTAAATGACTCCCATAAGGACAAGCTGTAGGGCTGCTTTTGCTTTCCATTCTGGGTGGTGAGGCCAACCCTGGGGACTACTTGTCTGTCATCTGTGGGGTGCTGATTCTCAGAAGACCCCAAGGAACCACCTCCTTCCACCTGACCTGGTGTCACTCTGCAAAGCCCCCTGCTGGGAGACCTTGCTCCAGCTCCTCCCATGGAAAAACTTTCCCAGGATGATGATGTCCCATCACACTCTCTGCCTTTACCAGGAGGTTGTAAGAAATGACTGCACGTAGAACAGCTCTGCTTCTGCTGCCCATCGAGCTGCTCGGTGTCCCCCACAGAAGAGTTGACGCCTGCGGAAGTTCAGGCCAGGAGAAGGTTCTCTCCCCTCAACCTCAGTTGTTCCCGTTCTTTATCCAAGGAAAACCATGATGTCTCCCTTTCTGCTTCAGTGGCTGGGAAGACTCATGCTAAGTAACATGCTCAGTTAGAGCAGCTTCTCTCAGCCTGGATTCCTGGCATTTTTATCCACCCCCCCCCCACATACACACGTTTAGTAGTCATGTTTCCTCTCAGTCCCTTTCTGGAAGCAGATGGGAAAACACACCTGCAGGGCTGAATTGATTCATTCAATAATATTTCTCCAGAGGGGCTCCTAAGTGTCAGGTATGGTGGGGAGGAAGCAAACACTGCTTTCAGCCAATAATGAATGAAGAGGGACATGCAAGGTGACCCACACTGGGTATCAAATGTCAGGAGTAGGCACTACAGATGTTTGGAGGGACTTATCACCGTGGCCTGGGGCAATCAGGAGACTTTGGGACAAAGGTGAGCTAAGTGCTTAGAAATCCCAGTGCTTTTAGTGTGCCCTTCAGCTCCCCGGCCCTGATGTGATTCCTGCATCCCTTCCTTGTTTGCACCAGGGACCGGACATTGATGCTGCCCAGCTGCAGAGCCTTCTCAACCAGGAATTCCTGAAGGGTAAGGACCCGCTGGCCCCAACCCCATCCTTGCAGCCATGCCAGTCCAGTGCCCCGCTCCGTGACATTTTAGTCCTTCCTTTTCTCCCCCCTTAAGGACCTCCAGGGGACACATTCTCTCTGGACCAGTGCCGGAGCATCGTGGCTCTGATGGATGTATCCTTTGCCATCATCCCCTGCCCCTCCCCTGGCTCTAAGATCCCATCTCTCTGTTGGCTTTCCCGGGGGGTTAATTATGACATTAGGGAACCCTCTTCTCACTCTCAGTATTTCCTCTTCTTCCTTGGTTCTAAGGGCTCACCAAAGAGCCTGGGTTTCTGGGGATTCTGTACCAACTCATTAACTCTCCAGAAGCACCACAGCCACAGTAACAATATACCATCTATCGAGCATCTGCTACGTGCCGACAGTGGTACCGGTATGTTTTTCCCTTGTAATTCGTGCAGTAACCTCTGTGATATAAGAAGTATTATCCTATGTTGCAATAGAAGAAACAGGGGCTCAGAGAGGTTTAGTCATTCACCTCAATCACACAGCTAGTCAGAATTTGTGCCTGGATTTGGAGTTTTCAGCCTCCCAAGTCTGTTCACACATTCTCCTTCACTGCCTCCTTGCAACACCAGTGGTAACTGTTTTCCTTCCACCTCGCTCCTTACTACTGGAGGAGTCCTCACTATTTAAATTCTGTGCTCAACAAGCCCCCAGTTGAATAAAGAGAACAACCACCAACCCTTATAGAAAACTCCTCAGTCTGCACGGCAGCTGCACCCCGTCGTTACCGTCCGGCTGCATTTGCAGATGAGGCTGGGGTGGGGTGGGGTGGTGCTGTGGCTGCCTAAGTTTCATGGCCACAGTGGCAGGCCTGGGAGTCAAACCCAGGTCTCCTGATTCCTGTCCTGACTTCCACTCTCTGGTGAGACACGTCTCCCCCTGCCGCCCCGTGTCCCTGATGGCTCCACGTGGACATCACCCTCACCTGCTGCCTTGCAGCTCTTCCCTGGGGTGCGTGCTGTCTCTCTGGAGTGAGGCAGATCCCCGGCTTTTTCACTCTTAACAAGGCTCGACAGAATGTGAAGCTGTCCATGGTCGAACAAGAGGCCTCCTTGATTAAATAATAAATCAGGCCCTGTCTCTGCTGGCTCTGGTTTGGAATCACTCAGGGACACTGCCCATCCCCACAGATGAACCCAAATGGCCCTCAACAGCCCCACAGCAGGGGGAAGGTAACCCGAGGGGAGGTCATGTCTGCTAGACCCCTGTAAAGCAGACAGTTCTTTTCTACCCTTCCTCCTGCTCACCCTCCAGCTCCCCTGCAGGCCCTCAGAGATCAATCTTTTCATTAGTTCTCATCAAATGCATCGTATGGAGTGATCAGAGCTGGCTTTAATACACAGAGCTTGGTCCAGCCGCTGGTGCACACCTAGTGCACACTTACCTCTCATGAGGCCTCAGAAGCTGCAGTGATACCCACCCCCACCCCCCTGGCTCCTCCCCACTGTCTCCCTGGCAGGAGGGAGTTGGGCCCCTCTGACGAAGGCTGTGTTTTGGGTTCTCTCTCTTCCCCTGGATGCAAGTGGTGTTGGCTCACCTTTCTCAGGGCTTCCTTCTCCATCCAGTTGCCCATTCTCCCCTGTAAAATAAATCTATGCCAGGTCCCTTTCAGACGCAGCAGGAACCAGCTGGCATGGGGCCACATCCAGGTGGCGCTGGACCAACCTCCGTGCTAGCTGATGGATGGAGCTGCTCCCTCTCCTCCACCCCTCTGCTCACTGCACACAGATCTGGTTAACTCTTAACTGTCCACCAGCTGAAGGTGAACGGGCGCCTTGACCAAGAGGAGTTTTCAAGGCTGTGGATCCGCCTGGCCCACTGCCAGGTACCGGCGTATTGTCTTCGGGCTAGCACTCCTATTCCATCTGTTTTAGCATATATTTACCGGGTGTCTGATCCTGCACCAGGGTTGGGGGGGGATGAAAGACGAGGCATCTCATCCCCGCCCTCAAGGAGAGCCCCATTTTTGCTTGGGGAGACGTACAAGCACCAGTAGGTGGCACAAGGAAATACCTGGTCAAGTGGCCAGCTGGGGACTGCTCTAGGTGGCTGGAGAACTGGGTCCCCGTGGACTGCAGCTAAAACCGCTGGCTAGCGCTGCCCTCCTCATCCTTCCCCCAGCCACTGCAGCATCCCCCGGGCCACCAGCCCACTTCATTCCCTTCCCCTCCATCAGCCAGAAGACACATCAGAATCCCAGGGGTGGTCTGTGGCTTCAGTGTGTCCTCACCATTGTTCTCAGGACAAAGTCAAAACTCATCAGAGATGCATGAGTTGGGACCCTACTTTGGGGACTAGGAGAAGCCCCTTCACTCATCCCACTCACTCCTTCAGGCCCCACCCATGAGACTCCTCGCCCTCCACTCCCTGCACCCTGAGCCTGGCTGGTACCCACCCAGCCCGAGAGTCTATCCCCCAAAGCTCCTTCCCTGTGGGGCCTTCCTTGGAGCCTTGCCCACCCCCACCCCAGCCCCAATTAATTCCCCCTTGGCCCCTAACACTTGAGCCCACAATAATAAAATAAAAATATGTTATTTTATATATGATTTATATCACTTGATCCCCGACTGAGGTCATCTGGCTTCTCACCAGGCTGATGTGCCCCTCCCATTAGATCACCGTGCCCTCCAGGGCAGGGATTTCCTCATATGCATCCTTTTCCCCAGTGCCTTCCACAGGGTATAGCACACAGCAGGCACTCAAAAATGACCGAACGAATGCATTACTGAATGAGTCAGTACCTAGTTGAGAAAACGCTCACCCAAAGCCAAAAGAGGCCAGGGAACGTTCTCAAGCCGCTATTTCACAGTAATTGTCTCCCGCAGGAGACCTCAGCTGCACGCCTGCTCAGGGGTATTTTGCTTTGAAACAGCTCCAGCAGGGAGGCTGAGCATAGACCACAATTAGGAGTCCCGCATTGAGTCCTGTGGTGCTTGTCTGCTTAATCAAAGGCAAGTTACTTACCTGCCTGAGCATCTGTGTCCTTACCTGAGAAGCATAAGGATGCCAGGGGTAAGGGTGAGAATTAGGGAGAAGCAGAAAGTCCCAGGAAAACGTAGAGCCGCCCTGGACACAGCTGAGGTATTGGAGTGACTTCATCCTGGGGCTGCACCTGGTCTGGGATGTGGTTCTCGCCTGCCTTCAGCGTTGCTACTCAGAGCGCTCCTAAGCACTTTATAAAGATGTGCTCACTTACTTCTTGCAACAAGCCTCTGAGGTAGATACTGAAACTAGCCCTGTGCTACAGGTTGGGAAACTGAGGCCCAGAAAGATCGGGTAACTTGCCCAAGGGTACACAGCTGCCAAGTCGCTGAGCTGGGGTTCACACCCAGCGATTTGGTTGTGAAGCCTGTGCTCTTAACCCCCACCCTAGGCGAACTCTAGAGAGCTCTCCACCTCCCTGGAAAGTGGCAGCTCCCTGTGGGGCAGGAGCCCAGTCTGAGGGGTGAGGAAGAGGAAGGAGGGCAGGTCGGGAGCAGGAGAAGTGCGGGCCTGGGAGAGGGACGGCAGCCACACACCGCCGCCCCCTCGCCCCCACGGCCAGGTGGTTGGCTTTACCAGGCAGAGCCCTTCCCCTGTCCTCAGCTGCTCACCGTGCCAGCCTCTAAGCTGGGCCTTCCCTACTGTTTTAGTGAATGGAAAAGGAATTTCGCAGGACCTCCCCCTACCAGACATCCTCTTCCAGGTGGCTTGGGACTCACACAGGCTTCCTACTTGTTTTTCCGTATCAGAGTGTTTTCCAGAACACCCAGAAGAACTCCAGAGTTTTCCTGAGCTCGGATTTGTGGAAGGCCATAAATGACACAGGTAAAGCGGCCCTTTGCAGTGAAGACTGGGGGCGACAGCGGGGGGTGTGCGATGCCCACGCCCCTAGCATGCTGTAGGCAAGGCTGGGAGAGGGGCAGCTGTGTCCTCCCCTGGTTCACCCCGGCCTCTGTGGGCCTCCTGGCTCCGAACTCAGACTCCACCCTCCCCCGCCTGAGTTCTCCAATGCGGGTCAATTTTGCCGATTGCCTTTTCTCCCCAGCACAGCTCTAATTGTGCAAAAGTAACCCCACATGGTTGATACCCTACCAGAAGTCAAGCTCGCCTTGAAGACGCTTTCATCTCAGCGTCTGGGCCATCAGGGTTAAATACCCACGGGTGGGTTTGATATACTCTCTTCACTGAGGGTCTGGGCCTAAGTGAAATTGAATGGCATCTGTCGGCTTCAAGGAGGCAGATCTTCAGTCCTGGGCTGATGATAATAACACTGGAGGGCGCAGAAGTTCAGCGGGAACTTGCACTCCCGTCACCTCGTTGGATTGTCTCAGCAGCTCTGGGACTGGGAAGGGCAGGAATCATTATCCCCACTGTACCAGCAGGGGAAGTGGATCACAGAAAGGTTAAGTCAGGAAATTGCCACCTTCCTGAATAAAATGGAAAATTATGATGCCAGTGGGTTACCGCTGAAAGGGCAGCCTCCAGGGCTCCCAGGACTCCCAGTCTGCACAAAGAATCAGAACCTGAGCTGCTGCTCCCCCGGCTTCAGCCTCGCTCCTCCCTTAATTCTTCATAGCGGAGGGCTGAGGTTCTCAAACCTGAGCGTCAGAACCCCCTGTAGGCTTGTCAAAGTGGGGATTGGCGAGCTGCCTCACCCAACCGGAGTACCTGATTCAGGAGGGCTGGGGTGGGGCTTAAGAATTTGCCTTTCTGACAAGTTTCCAAGTGAGCCCGAAGCTCCTGGTCTGAGGATCATACTTTGAGAGCCACTGAATAGCCAGTGAAAGATGAAATCTTTAAAGGAGACTTCATTAATGACTCCAGAATAATAGCAGGGAGAAAGAGAACAGTTGGAATTCAACAGAAAAGCTGGGCGGGGCAAGGTGGGTGACTGAAAGGGGCAATGGAGCGCCTGTTAAAAAAAAGAAAAAAGGGAAGGGGTGTGATTTGAGATTATGGCAAGCCCAAGAGGCAGGCCCTATCTAAAGGAATGCAAATTTCCATTTAAACTCTGCAGGAGAACCTAAACAGGTCTCTGGCTGTGTGGGGCCCGGGGGCCACCAGGCTTGTCCCCTCCATCAGGGGTTTGGTTTGCAAGGTTCTTCTAGCTCACCAGGGCGCACAGGCCCCACTTACTCTGTCTGCCACTGTCAGCTCTGGGGTGGGTGCCTCCCTGAAACTCATAACTAGACATATAAGATGATAAGACCCAAAGAGGGCCAGGCACCTCTGTCCTGCCTGCCTCAGGCCACCACCTGAGGTCTCTGCTCCCTGGACCGGTGACTTAGGACTGAATCCCTCCTCCAGGAATCACACTTACCAAGCCCAGCAGCCACCATGCATGAGACCCACATGCAGTCACGGCGTTGGGGAAGAAGCCTCCCTTAGACAAAGTCATCAGCAGAGAGAGGCCTGACAGGCAGGGCCAGAAGCAAACTTTCAGGTGTCTCGGTAGCTCCCATCCCACATGAGAATTATCAGATGATTATGAAGGGTCTTGAGTGTCTTGAGTTGGCCTCTGACAAAACTCCAGAACAGTATTGTTGGGGCCCAGCAGCCAACAAGCAAGAGGCAACTAGAGAATCATAAATACACGGCAGAGGAGCGGACCAGCCAGCATGGGGCCGAGGAGGGAGGGCTGAGGTGGTGGAAGGCCACGAGGTCCCTGCACCCCACTCCTGGCCTCCCGCGCGCTCACCGGCTCTCCCTGTGGCCCAGACTTCCTGGCAGGCGTCTCTGTCAGCAACGAGCTGCTGGGTCTCATGAGCCTCCGGTACAGCGACAGCTCCGGCAGGGTCACCTTCCCCAGCCTGGTCTGCCTCCTGATGCGCCTTGAAGCCATGACAAGTAAGCGTCACCTGGGGGCACCTTCCCAGTGACCAGAGAACACCGGAGGGTCCCAGGGATACACTCGGCCCCAGGCCTGGGCAAAGCCTTAGTAGTGGGAAGGGCTGGAATCCTGCTAGGAGCCCTTGCTCAGAGCCAGCATTGGCCTATGTGAGAGTGTAGTTGGCTTGTGTCTCCAACCACTCTCTGTACCCTTCTCTCTCCAGGACATCCGCCCATCCCAGGCCTTTGATCACCTTACTCAGCACCTTTTTCAGGAACTAATCACCGTGTCCCCTCTCCAGATTGGGTTATGGTTTAAACCTCCTCTTCAGTCATGCAAGGAATGATTTGGTCTGTGCTGAAAGATTGCACACACAAGCGAGTTGGTTGGGGCAGGAGGTCCTCCCACTGTCCGCGCCATGTGACATCACTCAAAAAACCCCCTAGCTCGGAGCAAGGCAATTAATCAGATGGGAAGACCTGAGCCCTGGGAGGGTAAAAGAAAAGCCAGAGACACAACCCTTGCTCCAGAGAATTCTCAGTTGGACAGGGAAGTGCCCCTGAAATACTTCCTAAGACAAGTCCTGACATCCCCACGGCCAAGTGTAGGGGGCACAAAGTGCAAGGAAACTGGAAAGGGGAGGGTCGTGTGGGACAGAGCCATCAGAGAGAGCTGTTTCAAGAGGTGAGCCCTGAGCTGTCCCTCGGCTGTAGAGTTTGGCTGGAAAGAGAAGAGGAGGGGAGATGGAGCTCCCCTGGGGCTTTTCACAGAATCACCTCATTGCCTTGAATGTCACATGCCCCCAGGCCTGTCCTGATTCCTCTCTTCCTCTTTACCCCAGAGGCTTTCCATAACCTCTCCAAGGATGGAAGAGGACTCTACCTGACAAAAATGGAGGTGAGGTACCTCCCCCTTCCAGAGACAGGGCACAACCCCAGCCCACCCCCCTCACCTGATTCTAGGGGGCATTGCTCTCCCGGAGGCTACTCAGCAGTCTGTCAAAGGCCAGCCAAGCTGCCGGCCCCTCCTGCCTCCAATTACTGCCTTTATATATTGCTGGCTGCCAAGGCTGCTTTAGGATCTTGGCAGACAGATTTTATTTTTTTCCAATAGCTTAATAAAGCAGAGGATTATGTGGGAGTCATAAATCCAAGAGGGAACTAAGGAACACCTACTGAGCTCACTGTACATTAAACTTACTCCCAGTGAGTGTTTGGAAGAGCGTCCTGGCCCAGCCAGCTGGTCGACCTCAGCTGTCCCTCTCAGCACCTGCACTACTCAGGGATTAGCAGAAGCTGCGCTGCAACAGAGGGCTGAGGCCTCCTGCTTGGGTTGGAATTAGCTGGAAAGGGTTGACGAGACTAGACTGAGGTCTTTCAAATAAAGAGGGTACCATTTACCCTGCTCTGTATTAAGCTAACAAGTTTAAAGACTGGTTGTAACAATGATGCTTATTTCTCAGTGGATGAACCTGGTGATGTACAACTGAAGCAAGCGGCAGAACAGACCCCAGAGCCCAGGTAAGACATGGAAGCTTTTGAATAATTTCCTCCTAGGAAATTCCCCTTCTCCTCCAGGAGCTGCACGGGGGACTTTCTCCCTGGGAGCAGACCCCCCACCACTGAGATTACAGAGCCCTTGTGTGTGTGAGCCACGGCTCAGCCCCTTGTCCCTTGAGTTTCAAGACCAACGCTGCAGATTTCATCCCAGTCATGCAGACCAGTGGGCATTCGTGAAAGAGTGTGTCCTGGAAGTTACAAATGAGGGATTTAGAATTCTTTTTTTAAATTAATTAACTTTTATTGAGATATAATTGACATTTAACATTGTATTCATTTTAAGCATACAACAAAATGACTTGAAATAGGTACATATTGTGAAATGATTACTGTGGTAAGTGGGGTTAACATCTATCACCTTACATAGTTATTTTTTCTTCTTATGATAAGAACTTTTACAGTTTACTTTTAGCAACTTTCAAATATACAACACAGTACCACTAACTATATTCACCATGCTGTACATTACATCCCCAAAACTTGTAACTGGAAGTTTGAACCTTTTGATCACCTTCACACATTTTGGTCAACCTCTGACCCCCAACTTGTGGCAACCACTAGTCTGATCTCTGTATCTTTCAGTTTGGTTTGGGTTTTTTGTTGTTGCTATTTTTTAGATTCCACATATAAGTGAAATCATACAGTATTTGTCTCTCTCTGACTTACTGCATTTAGCATAATGCCCTTCATGCATGTTGTCACTAATGACAGGACCTTCTCCTTTTTCATGGCTGAATAATATTCTATTGTATATACATATAACCACAATTTCTTTATCCATTCATCCTTTGAGGGACACTTAGGTTGTTCTATGCCTTGGCTACTATAAATAATGCCACAATGAGCATGAGGGTGCCTATATCTTTTTGAGTTAATGTCTTTGTTTTCTTTGAATAAATACCCAGAAGTAGAATTGTTGGATCATACGGTAGTTCTATTATTAATTTTTTTTTCAGTTCAGTGACTGTTTATTGAATAGCTCCTATATGGGAGGCTCTGTGCTAGACTCCAGGGGCACAAAGATAAATAAAATTCACATGATTTCTGACCTCTGTTGCTCACTACCTAGTGGGAGAGATAGTCCTATAAACAGGAAACTATACTCTAATATACAAGTTGCAGTGAAAGAGGCTTGGGTGTTATATGGACACGAAGAGAGGGTGCTTCATATGGGTTCAGCTTTGGATGTGGTGATGTGCTTGTGAGTCACCCGTATGGAGATCTCCCATGGACAGATGGATATATAGGTCTTTAGGGAAATCAAACTCAGTCCTTGCCTTACAGGGTCTTGCTATGGAGTAAAAGAGACAGAAATGTAAATGTAATGAATCAGTTACAATAGTCTAGTGAAGGCTGACACAGAGGTTCACACAAAGATGATGGTACAACTGCCTTGGCCTGGAAGTTGTGATGTCTCTCTAGGAGACTGCCTGGGAGCTGAGTCCTGAATGACTCAGAGTAGTTAATCACCTGTCGTGGGCTGTCGATGGGTCATCGTAAACATGGAATACTTTGGGTGGACTCAGCGAGGCTGCGAGTCAGAAGGACATCACCAGCTGAGCAGCCAGTGGGCGCTGTGCAGGCAGCTGGTCACTGAAGGCCCTCCTCTGAGGCCAAGATGCACAGCTCAGTCTTCCTTGACACCAGTGAAAGGTAGCATGCCGTGCCCATTCAAGTGGTTGGGCGTGTCCTGTGGTCCTACGTGTTGGTTCAGTTTCTTATACAGTGCAGGCACACAGAGCCTAGTATTAATTTTTCAATGAAGTTCCGTACAATTTTACATGGTGGCTGCACCAATTTACATTCCCACCAACAGAGTATAAGAATTCCCACATCCTCAAAATAACATTTGTTATTTGTGGAGTTTTTAATGATAGCCATTCTGACAGGTGTGAGGTGATACCTCATTGTGGTTTTGATTTGCATTTCTCTAATAATTAGCAATGTTGAGCATCTTTTCGTGTGCCTATTAGCCATCTGTATGTCTTGTTTGGAAAGGTGTCTATTCAAATCTTCTATCCTTTTTTTTTCAATTGGACTGTTGTTTTTTATAGTGAGTTATGTGAACTATTTGTATAGTTTGGATATTAATCCCTTGTCGATTACACCATTTACAAACATTTTCTCTCATTTTGCATGTTGCCTTTTACGTTTCTTGATGATATCATTTTCAGAATATGAGTTTTTAATTTTGATGAAGTTCAACTTACCTGTTTTTCCTTCTGTCACTTACACTTTTGGTGTGGTATCTAATCATTGCCTAACCCAAGATCATGAATATTTTCTCCAAAGTTTTTCTCTAAAGAGTTTTATTGTTTAGCTCCTACATTGATGTGTTTGGTCCATTTTGAGGTAGTTTTTGTGTATGGTGTGTTGTAGGAGGTCCAACTTCATTCTTTTGCCTGTGTGTATCCCATTGTCCTGGCATTGTTTATTGAAGAGATTGTTATATGCCTCATTTTATTGTCTTGGCATCCTTTCCAAAAATCAGTTTATCATAATGTAAGGATTTATGCCTGAACTTTAAATTCTGTTCCATGGATCTGTATGTCTGTCCTTATGCCAGTACTGCACTGTGTTAAATACTGTAGTTTTGTAGGAAGTTCTGAAATCAGGAAGTGTGGGTCTTCCAACTTGGTTTTCTTTTTCAGGAGTGTTTTGGTGATTCTGAGTTCTTTGCATTTACATATGAATTTTAGGATCATCTTAACAAATTCTGCAGAAAATAAAGGCAGCTGAGATTTTGATGGCAATCACATAAATCTATAGATCAGTTTAGGGAGTATTGCCAATGTCACAATAGAAAGTTTTCTGATCCATGAACATGAGATGTCCCTCCGTTATTTTTAGATCTTTAATTTCTTTCAACATTGTTTTGTGGTTTTTCAGTGTAGAAGTCCTGCACTTCCTTTGTTAAATTTATTCTTACACATTTTATTCTGTTTGAGGCTATTATACACAGTTTTATTTTCGGATTGTTCATTGCTCATGTATAGAAGTAAAATTGACTGTTATATCTTGAACTTATATTCTGCCACCTTGCTGAACTCCTTTCTTAATTCTAATAGCTTTTTAGATGATTTCTTATTTATACACACAGACACACATGCACACACACATGCATATATACATACACATAATCATGTCATCTACAAATGAAGATAGTTTTATTTCCTTCATTCCAATCTGGATGCCTTTTGTTTGTTTTTCTTGTCTAATTGTCCTGGCTGGAACTTCTAATACAATGCTGGGTAGAGGCTGAGAAAGCAGACAGTCTTGTGTTCTTGATCTTGGGAGAAAATACTCATATTTCACCAATATGTATAAAGTCAGCTGTGGGGTTTTTGTAGATACCATTTGTCAGGTTGAGAAAGCTCCCCTCCACTGGTAGTTTGCTGAGTCAACACGCTTTCGGTTACTTGCTTGATGTCTGTATTCCCTTGTACACTGTCAGCCTAGGTATGTCTTATTTGTTGCTATCTCCTTAGCATGTAGAGAAACCACTCAGTAATGATTTCCCAAATGACTGAAAGAAATTGTCCTTTCCGGTTTGTGTCTTCCTTTGTCTTGTTCTCATCCCAACTTTTGTAAATATTGTCTTAAACCCACGTCTTCATGCTGTTTTAGCTATTTCTACCTTCTACCACATTGGGATTAGTAGGCAGCAGGTGGTTAACATTATCTTGTTACAATATCTCTGATACGTCATGGTCTGTATCCTTTTATAAAGGCTACCGTCTGACCTGTTAATCCTCTCATCCTTTTGAAATCGGCTTTCCTGAGTCCTGGGCATATTTCAACCCTGCCCAATATCCCCTGACTTCAATACTACAAAGTCAAAGTGATTTCCTTGTAAGATTTCCATCCCTCCCAGGTTCCCTGTTGGCCAGCATTCAGTCCGAAGGGCAGTCCCTCTCCTTGCTCATTTGGTCCTCTGTGCAAGGAAGTGGTCACTGAAACAACGGAAGGCCTTGTCAGATGACCTAAGTAGACTTCTCCCAGAGACTGGGGGGTCACTGAAGCCCCTCGCCGGTCTCCTTTCGCGCTGGACCGCTCCCTGTAGACTGTGTACAAGACGCTTCTACCTACCCTTGGATCCGCCAGGCAAGCTGGGGTGCGCTCCCATTGGGAGAACACTTCCATTCCTCTCTCTCTCTCATCTTTCAACCCATCTGCTCTCCTCTAACTTAGTAAATTGGGATACCAAAATGTGCAACCAGACACATCCTCTTCCCCCACCCCCAGCATATCCGTTTCTTTTGAACAGAGCATGCGCCTCCGTGGTCACACTAGGGGCGTGTTTTATGTTAAAATTGTTAAAAGACAGTCAAGCTCTTACTTTGAAGAATGCTGATACTCAGTGCTTTGGTATACGGTCCTTGGGCGTTTGAGGCTATGTTGAGTGCAGCTGATTTAGAGTCTGAAAGCTCAGTACACGGCAAGTCTGCTGAGAGTTTGTCTAGCTAATGTCATCTGCATTCACGCTGATGAACTGTCAATATGGCAGCGAAGTGCCTTGTTCTAACGAAGTCAGCATTGATAACAGTTTCCCACCACACAGAAATAAAGCGTCTTGAGGAATGGGCCCCCTCCTCCTACTCTGCACCCAGGTGAAATATGAACAGCAGTGGCCCTGGTCCTGATTTACCAACGGCAGTTTTCACAAGAGAGGGTCTCCTTCTCTCCTAATAAATCCATCTCTCCATCCTTCAGACCAAAGAAATTCTTTTTGACAGCTGAGAAGTCTGGATTTGCCTGGATATATGTCTGGATGTGAAAACTCCCCACCTCTTTTGGCAAGCACATGCCTGGTGATTCCCGGGCACCTTTTAAACCCAGGGTGTCCAGCTTTCCAGAGCTCGCTTTTAAAGAGAAATGCATCCAACTAGAACAATAACAGAGACATGCCAAGGGCATAAACCAAGAAGGAGGAGGAGTTGGAATTCAAGAAACAGGAGGTCCAGCACTTGATCCTTCACTAGCTAGGAAGTCAAAGGCCAAGGCTGTACATGTGAACAAGAAGCCCAGCAGGGGGCAGGGTGAGTGACCTTGGGGGAGTAGGGGACCAGTATGTTTATCTGCTCCCTTAATCATGGGGAAAATAGTTTTCAGGAGGATTTTGAAATTCTGCTGGAGGATTTTGGAAGAATTATTAGGATAGTGACATAAACTAAGCAGGTTTTTCAAATTAACTTCTGGAAAAACAAAGAATTCTAGAAGAGAGGAAATGTGAAACTCAGAGTATCTCTTCACTCAGCAGTGAACTGTACGTACATAATTGTCATAAAACAAAGATTGAATACTGATTTAACAAAACACGAGACATAAATACGTTAGAAAATGGAGGGAGAGGAGATACAGTGGAAGTGGGTTAGGAACATCCCAGCCCCATCTTCCATCGTACGACGTCAGTAAGCATTTAAAATTGGCAAGTCAAGGGGTAACCAAGTGAACATACTATTTAGATGTAAGGAAGAAAGCACAGAAGGAAGAGTTTGGAGAGAGGAAGTTTGGATAGGAATGGGGCAGGGGACTGCTGTTTTTTCCTCATGCCTCATAATACTGTTTGAATTTTTTAATTATATACCTTGGGCTGGACTTTCATGAAAAATAAATAAGCAAACTACCAAATAGTCTGAGAGATGGGAGTTTAATATACAAGAGACGAGGAGGGAGACAGAAGAAGAATCAAGACTGCTTCTTTACCACGTGGGCAGGACAGTTGGTTGATTCGAGTTGTGGAAAAAAATATCTACGCAAGAATATCACTTTAATCTAGGAGACGTGCCCTTGAGAAAAGCCACTCTTCCAAGGGGGCCCACAGCTCAGCTGGACCAGAGGACAGAGTTATGGTTATTCTGGCTGCCCCTGTTCTCAGCCCTTCCAACCCACCGAGAGGGTTGGAGGAACACCTGCTCTCCAGCTTCCCTTCTACTTTGCGGCGGGCACTCAGGTGCTAAATGAACTGTGGTTTGCACTTAGACAGGGCAGAGTAGGTGGGGAGGGTCCCTCCAGGGTATTTTGAAGAATGAGGTGGAGACATTCCCATCCATTGAAGGCAAAGGTGTGATGGAGCTGGTCCAGCCTTGCCAGCAGGTGGCACATGTGCTCCTTCTGTGGTCTGGTCGTCCTGACCAGCATCTGTGGGAATGGGGCCTGGCCTCTGTGGTCACTCAAAGGAAGGAAAAGCTTCTTTACTTGCCCTGGGCCTTCTGCATTTGAGTATCTGTGTCTTTCTCTAGGACAGACTCCCAGTGATCACTCAAGAATCTGGCTCTCATCTTGTCGGGCTGTGCTGCCCCTGTGGTTGTGATACTTGGAAGCCTGCTCTGCCTGGAATGTAGTCAAAGCTGCCTTCAAGGAGCCTGGGCTGGATCCTCAGCTGGGTCAGGCTCTCATTAGCCTGAGGTCACAGATCAGGTGACCTGAACACTTGAAGACACCTGCCTCGGATCCCTGGAGAATGAAACAAGAGCTATTCCCTTGTGGGAAAGCAAGGGGAAAGCTGCCTCTCAGTCCCCTCCACCAATTCAATCCATTTCTTGGAAAATCCGGAAGGAACCAGTCAGTCCACCCACAGTGTGCCATGTGTGATATGGGGGCAGTCCGCTGGGTGTTTGCAGAACTATTCATACTCCCCAGTGTCTGAATCCTGATTGTTTCACAGCCAAATGGCAAAATAAAACAGTTTCCCTAAAGGTCTTCAACTCCTTTAGGACAAATAGGATTTTAGTTCTGGATGAAAACTACATGTGGGGAAGGGGAAATCCAGCCAGCAAGGTAGGCACCTCCCCACTCCTTCCTTCCTTATCCATAAAGTGGTCATCAGCTAGCTCCACAAGGTCATGGCCCACTAGAGTTCAGAAGAGATTCCAAAGAGTGGCCAGGCCAGACCCCACTCAGGAGAACTGGCACTTGAGAACTCATCCATGGAAGCAGCTCTCCGATGAGGAAATCCTTGTGAATGTGTGTGTCAAGAGAACAGAAGGGTAGGAACCTTCCAGAATGTGACCTTTCTGAGCAGAAGCCATCAGAAGGTGGATGGCATGGGCAGGGGTGTGCCATCATGTGAACACCCATGGTCAGGACCTAGGTTAGCATTTGAAGGTGGACGCATCCCAGTACAAGAAACACACACGCAGTGAGCTAACCTGCATCCCTCGGGGACCACTGCAGTGTCTGAGATCATTTCAGTAGCAGGGCAGGGTCAGACACACAGTAAAGCCTGGGCCAAGTCATTTTGCTTGGTTAACTGGGGTAGAAGGCCATGGTTATCAGCGTGGACTTTGGAGGTCAACAGAGATAATGTCAGCAGACCCAAGTCCTGGGCTGTCAGACTGCCCTCTTACGTACAGTCTTCTGCACGTACAGCACTGGTCCTGACAGGTCAACATAGACTCTGCTTAAGAAAGAAAGAAAGGAAAGAAAGAAAAGGAAGGGAGGAAGAAAAGAAAGAAAGAAAGGAAGGAAGGCGGGAGGGAGGGAGGAAGGAAGGAAGGAAGGAAGAAAGAAAGGAAAAGAAAGAAAGAGAAAGAAAGAAAGAAAGAAAGAAAGAAAGAAAGAAAGAAAGAAAGAAAGAAAGAAAGAAAGAAAGAAAGAAAGAGAAAGAAAGGAAGAAAAAGGAAGGAAGGAAGGAAGGAGGGAGGGAGGATGGAAGGAAGGAAGGGAGAAAGAAAGAAAAGAAAAGCTCAAAAGAATGAATGAGTCACTTCGGCAGGACTCAGAGATGACTTTCAGCTAAATGTCTGGGTACAAAGTCCAACACACCTGCCCACTTGTGCTCTCTTGTGCCTGTGGTCTCCCTCGCCCCTTCCTCTCCCCATCCCCTGTGCTCCATCAAGGGCCCTGACCTAGAACAGAATCCACCGGGGCCTCAGATACAGGCAACTCAGTTCAATGAGAAGTTTTTCAACCTAAAGCAATGTTCAATTCACCTACATTTTAAATCAGAAATACTGTAACTTGTCCAAAACTAAACATTTAAAACTTTCAGTTTCATACAATAGCCAATTAGGAGGAGGGGTTGGGAAATAGGGATGGGGAGGGAGCGTAGAATAGAAGGAAAGTTTAAGTGGGAGGAAGAATGGAGAAGTTACCATGCAGCGTCAGGCAGGAGAACCGGACCTGCTCGAGGTATTTCAAGGAGGGATTTAACACAGGGGATGAGGTGCTCACAAAGCTGTTAGATTGGCTGGAGGAGCACAGACCTGAGAAGATCACCCCCACTCTCAGGTTCACCACCAGCTTGCAGAGAACCTAGAAGCTGCCGCCACTGCCCTCGCCAGACGCTCTAGGGAACGGCCAGAACCATCACAGCTGCCTGAGGCCCTAAGTGGGTGAATTACAGGACAGAACCTCCCACCTGCCCCATGTCTGCCCATCCAGCCAGGGACAGAATGACAAGGCTTCTGTCTCTTTGCTGCCTTCCGAACCCTAAGTGCTTCTCACTGGTGGGACTTGAAGTGTATCTGGGACTCTACTGGGAAGGTAGTTCTTAAGCTCCCAGCCCCTGCCAGATGGGACAGAATATAGAAGGGGGTATATAGAGTGTCGGGTGCCCATACAATAGTCAGCACAGAGGAAAGAGAAAAAGGGGAGAGGGAAAGACAGAAGATGAAAATGGAGAGCTGGCGGGGGGAAGGATGGTTCAGACATGACAGCAGGCAGACAAATGAGACATGGCAGGGAGCAATCTTGACAAAATAAGATGGGAGAGACCAAGGATGTGAGAGAAGTCAGGAGACTAAAACGGAAGGAGGGAGACTTGGGTCTGTGGGTGTTGGGGGGAGGGGTGGCCATCGAGCCCACTCATTTGGGTCTGTTGCCAGCAGAAATGTTGACTTGCCCAACGCTCGTCAGGGCTGTGGCTCTCAAACTTTATTGTGCATTAAAAACCTGGGATAACTTTTTAAAAAAACCTCAGAGATTCTGATCCAGAAAGTCTGATGCTAGACCTGGGAATCTGCTTTTTTTTTTAAAAGCTCACAAGTGATGCCTGTGGTCCTTGGGTGACATTTCAGGAATCACTGCTTTGCAGCTCCACTGAATGATGGAAATGCTCTGAACAACAGCAGTTGGGGTGGCTATGAAATGGCTAATGCGTTCAAGCTGAAGGTCTGCTCTAGTCAGAGGCCTCCCGCCATCCCACTTGAGGCCACAAGTTGCTACCTGGGATGTCTAAGGTCCCGTCCTCCCACTGCCCAGCTCACTGCTCCCCTTCCTTCCAGCTCCCCAAGAACTGATGTCCTGGTTGATTTTTACCTCTAAACAAGCTAATTAAGCAATAATCCTAGAAGAATCCATCACTCTGACAAGGTTGTTGATTAACCATCCCTCAGCCAAGCCAAAAGTGCTTAACATCCCAGCGGAGTGGTCCATAATGAGTACACCAGCGACACTGGGCTACAGCAGAGCAGGTGATGTCTGAATCTGAGCAGACAGATGTGGAATGGGCAGTCTGGCTGACTTTTCAGCCTAATGGAGGACAGTAGAGAGGAGGATGGACAGGCTGGAGGCTGTACTGGCTGGGGCATCCCTCTAGACCATCCTCTCTGAGACCGCCAGAAGTCCCCAGAGGGCTTCTAAGGTTATGCACAAGTCTGGACCATGGGAGAAGGGCCATGTGAAAGGAGCTGGATACAGAGACATAATTCTCCAACTTTACAGCTATCGTCAGCTCCATAGCTGCCGGAGTCAGAAGAGATAGGCAAAAAGAAAAAATGACTGCCTTCCAGAGATCAGTTTCAAGTTCAGACTGATATATCTTCTTTTTTCCACACTTAGACTCCTTTTAAACACTCCTCTGTTCCCTTAAAAGATTGACTTTTTTCAGTGCTCGAAAAATAGTCTCTTTGACCAAGCAGGATGTGGTGAAACACTGCCCCCTGATGGTCACAGTTGTTGCAGCTTCGAAGCATCCACCTTGCAATTTGTCCAAGCTGCCTTTTCAGCGGAATCGCCCTATCATCTGTCTGACTCTGTCTTCATCTGAATTCTCATCTCATTCCTGCCCCTTTTTTGCATAAAGAATAGATGATATTGGTAAATACTCTTGAGCCAGGGGAAGGAAACTGACCCCCAGCTGTGCCACACTCATAGGGTCACTGACATGCCACATCATCTTACGTCTTTAAGAGTTTCCAATTCTGTTCAGGCACAAAGGAAAGAAAATAGCATAGAGTAAGTGTTCAATAGTGTGAAGGGAATGAGTGAATGAGCATGCGTAGTGTAAAGATGGGGAGTGTGGCAGAGTGGACAGGGCACCAGGCAAGGACTCTGGAGTCTCAGGTGCAAATCCCAGTTCTGCCTCCATGCGGCTCTGTGTGCTTTGAGGAATGGCCTTCTCTTTCCGGGATACCTTCTTCTCTAAAATGAAGGGGCTGAACTTGGAGATCTCTAAGGTCCCTTCCACAGCACACACTTGGGGAGGCAGGTCCTGAGGCTTATAAGCCAAATCATCATTAAGAGGCAGCAATTAGGCAGGAAAAAAAGATCCCCTAGCCATGCAGCAGCATCAGCTCTTACTGAGACCTACTCTCTGGGGAATTAAAGAGTGCTCCTCTCCCTCAGCCTGGGAGTTGCTGCTCCTTTTATGATGTTTTCAGTGATGGAAATTCAAAAGCCTCTTCACTGTATGTTACAGCATTAGGAATACAGTCTAATATTGTAATAACTTTGTATGGGGACACATGGTTACTAGACTTACCGTGTGACCATTTCATACTGTATGCAAATGTCAAATCATTTTCCAGTACACCTGCAAATAGCGTAATATTGCATGTCAGCTATATTTCAATTTAAAAAAATAGAAATTATACTGTATACATGGAATGAAAAAACAATGCCCCTTCACACATCTGGGGTTGATCATTAGCTTTGACATTGCCCTGGAAAGGTGGAATCAGGCCACAGTGCAGCCACCGATGGTGGTGAGACAGTGCCACCCCGTGGCCACCTCAGCTAATCACAGCCCAGCCCTGCTTCTCAGCCCTTGCCAAAGCCCCGTCCTCCCCAAGGCTAGAAGGGCAGCATTAATTCTCAGTGCGAGTAACTGTTGTCATCCCAGCCTTGCACTCTCGCTTTCTGATCCTACTCCATTTCTTCAAATGGGGGTTTGGCCCTTAAGTCCTTCCCTTATAACTGCCTTATTCTCTGAGACTGCTGTGACTTATGGCATGCAGTCAGGGATGCTAGGTCCATGCAGCGGACAGGATATCCCTACTGAGAAGACGTTCACCACTGAGAGCCTGGGGCCCCACCCACGTGGTCATGCACAGTCCTGCCACACACCCACTTCCACTCAGCCTTCAATAGAACCACACAGCCAGGCCACTGATGGTCCACGCCGAGGCCCGCCTCCCTGCCGGCTGCCGGCTGCCAGCGCTGAGGTGGGACAGAGTGACACAGCCAGCCAGAAGGGAGCCTCGTTGAGCCAGCTTTCTGTTGGGGGTGGGTGGACTTCACCTGTGCTTGCCGATTTGGGTACCAGAATCTTGCCCTGTTGGTGGGATCCTTAGGGTTCATATATCCCTAAGGAACAACGTGGTAGGTTCTTTTTAACAACTTGCCTCCCTCTACTGATACCCCACGAGCCACAAGGAGTGGAAAGAGGGTTGTGCCCTGAAACTTCTGACCTCCCCTCGGGGCCAGGCACTCACGGTGTTTTGGCACAGCTGAGGACACCGGATCTGAGCTCTCAGGTCTTTCCTGGTCCGACATCATTTCCTGTCCTAGAAGAACTGGGTTCCTGCATCTTGAATCACGTCCCTTATACCTCATTTTTGGTTATTTATTAGTCTTTCTCAAAGTG
This sequence comes from Camelus dromedarius, assembly GCF_036321535.1. Lineage (NCBI taxonomy): Eukaryota > Metazoa > Chordata > Mammalia > Artiodactyla > Camelidae > Camelus > Camelus dromedarius. Next base: position 42,533,918 of record NC_087450.1, read on the forward strand.
TAATCTTTGAGTTCTGCACGACTTCCACAGAGGACCATGGTGCTTTCCAGTATGGCTCTGTTCATGTCACCATCACTTCCTATGGCTTCCCCAAGACATATACAAGGGTAACTCTCTGGAATCCCTTGAAGAAGGAAGTCACTCATTCAGGTTGGGGATGTGATTTCTAGAGTCACCACAGCTTCTGATGGTGCATGATTTCCCCCTTGCTGTTAAATAGTAGGTGTAAAAATACTTTGTTGGAGCTGGAGAGCAGGTGAACTATCATTTAAAAACACCTACTGTGTATTAGTCAGGAGACAAAAATCAAACTAGCTATTTGAATAGGGAAAATTGAATATGAATTATTAACTAGTGAAAGGTAGTTCACTACTAAAGGGGGAAACAGAGGACACTAAGGAATACGGGAATAGAAAATGCAGGAAGCAGCTGCCACCGCTAAGGATGAGGGAGGTTACCCCAAGATGGAACAGAGAACTTGGATGAGATTCAGACCACTTTGGAGAGGGTGTGGCTACAGCCCACTGGATGGTGAAGTTCATTGCAGCACCAGCCAGCTGGAGCTGGAGCACTGGAGGTCCCCCTGCTCTGATCCAGAAAAAACTCCCTGGAGGAGCACCACGAGGTGAGAGAACCCCGATGCTGCTGTCAGTCACACAGTGGGAAGAAAAAGGCACACTGGAGCCAGGAAGGGGTGCTGTTCCTCTCCATGCCTTGTGGTATCTCTCTAGGACCCTCTACCAACCAAGCCTAACATTTCACCAGCCGGAAAAGGAGAAAGGTTGACAGGGCCCATCTACAGTATTACAAAGCAAGGCAAAGAAGAGTGAATTTGGAGTTGAGAGGCAACCGACTGATGACAGGCACCCCTACTCTGCACCAGGCCCTGGGCTATGCATTTCCTTCATGAATCTCATATAATCTCAAGCATCATTCTTTGAGATAGATATTAAAAGTCCTGTTTTAGTGTTAGGAAGACACTGAAAGCTGGAAGTAACCTGAGAAGGATATGAAGCTAATATACATGGCTGAGCTGGGGTTTAAAATGATGTGTGCGGGACTTATTTGGGGTTCCTACTCCAGCTAACAGTGCCTCTCTCTGTAAAGGAGGAAGGACAGTAAGATGCTGCTCTTCTCCCTCACCTGCCTCCCCCATGAACTCACGGAAGACTTCCCAGCATTGCTGCTTTTTTTTTTTTTTTTAATGCGAAAGTTCTGGGGATTGAAGCCAGGACCTCAAGCACTGAGCTGTGTCCACACTCCCGGCACTGCTTTGTAGGCTCTCCTCCTTGGAGAGGCAGATGCCCTAGGAGTGCCCTAAGGCGCTGATTTTCAAACCAGAATCCCTGAGAGCTTGGTGATATGGAGGCTCTGGGGCCTTCTGTGCAGATTCCAGTGTGATAGGTTGGGGGCGGGGGTGGGGGTGCTGGAATCCTGATGCATCCAAGAGAAGACCAGCAACCTCCACTGGGCTGGGAGTGGAGAGTGAGATGGGTTACCTGGCCATAGCTGAGGGAGGGGGAATTTCATGCTAACAAGCTCCTCTAGCCCCAGGGCACTGCGGGAAGTTCAGTATTGATACCTGGCCTCTGAAATGAAAATCAGATAGGGCATGTTGATCTGCTTCACGGGTGATGAGGTCATGATGGCTCTAAGAGGCCACATTGATTCCTGTTTATCAGCTGGAAAATTGGAAGATGGGCACCAGGACCCCGGGCCCCCTTGCCGGGCCGCCCTTTAGGCATATCCCCAGGCAGGGGGTGTTTCCGCACTGCAGCATGCTGGGAGTCCCATCTGCTCGGAAATAAGGGCCATCAATGAGGAAACCGGGGGTCCGCCCAAGGGCACCCAGACACGGGGTGGAGCTGAAATCCAGGCTCCGGATTTGAAGCCCCTGTAGGCAGAAAGCTGGGCCAGACCTGAGGGGCTGTGCATTTGCTCCCGGGCAGGGGCAGGTGGTAAGGGGTAAGGTGCTGAACCAGAACTCAGGCCAGGAAATTCCAGAAGTGCCCCTGCAGGGAGAAGGGGAGGCTAAGCCCACACCCTGACCCCACCAGACACGGTAGGAGGTGAGAGAGTTTGAGGGGAAGCCAGGGATGGGGCCTTTTTAGGGAACACTAATCCAGTTCACCAGTGACTGGGGCCCCATCAGCGTTACAGTAGCTGATCATTTCTCCTGAGTCCCTGTAGAGATGGCCACCTGTAAATCACGTCCAGGAAGGGAGAATTCAGAAATGTCTCAAGTTCAGTCTGTTCAATTCTACAAAAGCATGAAAACAGCTTAGACTCTTCCTTGTCACAGAGCCCCAGAGGCAGAAAACCTCAACATCGTCTGACTTGGGCCTTGTGAATACACAGCAAACACTAGCTGAGGCGTGTCTGTGACCCCCACCAGCTCTGCCTTCTCAGGGTGATCTCCAGCGGCCGGCTGCTGCCTGTCCCGTGGCGGCCCCCCACCCACCCTGTATAGAGTTAGATCCCCACTACCTCTGGGCTGTGGCCTGGGCCCTAGCCCTCTAGCCTAGCTGCTCTCTGTAAACAAGCATTTTAAAACACCGCCTCTAGTCCAAACCCATGGAGTTATAACACTGGGAGGGAGCCCTGGTGTAAGCTGTGGACTGTAGGTGATGATGACGTGTGAGGGGAGGTTCACTGATTGTAGCACGTGTACCACTCGGTAGGGGATGCTGTGGGGCTGGAGGGTAGGAGTGGGTGAATAAGGGTAGATGGAACTATCTATAACTTTCCCCTCAACTTTTCTGTGAACCAAAAACTGCTCTAAAAATGAGCCTATTTAAAAGAGAAAAAAAATTACTGCCTCCTAATGTGGTTGTGAGAATGATTAAATAAGGTAACATTGTGAAATGGCCCAGCCCAGGCTTTGGTGCACAGCCGGGTCCCTGGCAGATGAATGCAGGGTTGGGTATCACCTCATAAGTTTGGTGCAGACCCAGAAGGACCCTGAAACAGTGGAAGAAGCGTGTTGCTCATCTCTGTCACCCCATCTCCCTCGGGGAGCCCCCTGCAGGCTGGGGGCAGGTGTAAGAATTGAGGACCAGACTGAGCCAAGTGTCCTTAATAAATCAGGAGACAGGACAACAAATATGGCCCAGGTCTGGATATGATAACAGACCCTTGTCTAGGATTTGGAGGACCAGTCCCTCCCTCTCTGCTTCCTTCTCTCCAGATAAACCTCATAGCCAACAGAAGGAACCAGAAGGGACTGGCTCTTTGGCAAAAGCATAAATCTGGCTGGCCTCTCCTGTGCTCTACAGTCCTCACTTGCTCCCCAGTGCCTTCACCTGGCACATAGGCCTTCCCTCACTTCCTCTGCCCGCAGCCTCTCTGAGTAGCATTTAGTGGTATAGAAAGAGAATGGACAGGTGTCTGGAGACCCAAGTTGTCAACCCAACTCTGTGGAAGCTGTGTGACCTTGGGAGCACCTATTCTCCTCTCTGCGCCTCGGTTCCCCCAGATCGGATGCCTTCCTCCCTTCTTTCACTGAATACACTACTGAGTGCTGACTATGAGCATGATAAAATCTCTAAAGTCCTTCCTATCATGATACTATGTTTTATTTGATGTAGTTCAAATGCACTGGAAGAAATACACAACACGGGCACAAAGTATAAAAGTGAAAATGGAAAGTTCTCCTTAATCATGGTTCCCAGAGATGTGCATTTCCTTCTATGCTCTGCCTTTTGAATCCCCACTTCTGTGCCCACCTTTGTTTGCAAAGTGCTTAGATAACTCTGAAGATTGCAGGGCTGTGCCCTTGCCCTCACTAGCTGTCCAGGGCTGATCCTGGACAAAACTGGATGCTTCTTGACCAAAGCTCTTGATTCCCCCTGAGTCTTCAGGGGTCACACCTGTCCTCCCTGCCAAATCCCCTCTCCTGTGAGAGGATCCAGAGCTTCTCTGCGGAAAGCACATGATGCTCAAACGAGCATGAGCTCGGCTCCAAACAGATAGGGTTCCAGTTCTAGCTCCAACATTTCCTTGCTGTGTGATCTTGAGAAGTTACTTAACATCTCTGAACCTTGCTGTCTACTTGGTAGAGAAAATAAATCTCTACCTGAAAGTGTCTTGTAAGATTGCATAAAATGACACAAGTAATGTTTCTGGCCACGTAAATAGCAGTACACATTTATTTAACATGAGCTGTTAGGTGTCTTGCCCTTACCTGAGATAATCCACGTAAAGTGTAGGACGGTGCCTGGGTAAGAACGCCACATCCTTTTCCTCACCCTCTTTGATGGTTTTGTTTCCTTCCTTGTGACCACCAGGTGGCAGCATGGGGCTGTGGGACAGAGCCCTCTTTCTCAGTCACCACACAGAAGGTGAGTGCTGGCAGGGACCCTTGGGTGACAGTAACTGCAGACTGTTTACTGAGCTTTTACCACACTGGGTGCTGGGTTATGGGGGGCACTTCACAAACACCTTTCTTTAACCCTGGTGAGCTCATATGGAAGGAGGTTCAGTTACCTGCCTCATACAGGGGAGGGATCCTGGGCTCAGGAAGGAGGATCTGTAATGGGGCAGAGCCTGGAATCAAGCATCTCCCCTGTGGGCACTTGCCCACTGTGCTTGGTAGCCTCCGCTAGGTTCCAGGAGCCTCACTGGCTGATGAGGACAGTGAGGCCCAAGGAGGGACTGGAAGCCAGGGCCCCGACCCCAGGCAGGCGCCCTTTCACACGACCCAGGGAGGGTCGCCTTGGCCAACGCCCCCACTGCTGTGAGGCTCAGCCCGGGCTCTCTGGGGGCTGCTGGGAACCCCAGGAAAGCAAACACCCGATT